>NC_062295.1:31769063-32392063 GCF_902655055.1 Lutra lutra
CACGTGGAACTCTCCACTGCCAGCCCCAGCGCTCGAACCTACAGTCAGGAGAGTCCAGAGTTCTTAATGAAATCCAGTTACCAACATAGGCTACCCTTAATCAAAAGGGACCAAAGAAAGAAATCGGAAGTAATCGAAAGGACCACCCCCCATTGTACTCCAGAAGCTGGCACAGTGACTTGCCTAGCACGGTAATCATTAAATAATTGTTGCATGAATGTTGAATGCAAAGTCACTAGTAATTCCACTCTAACACACTAAGAGGAGGAACACACTGTGGTTGAGAGATCAGAAACCTAGAAGATAGCTTAAGACCTTTACCTCCCCTGTCAGATGATTTCACATTTGATATCCAGCTGAAAAGATGTCCGTGTATATTAAGTTTAAAACAAAGCAAAAAAAGTTACTAAGTAATTGTGTTGAACAACCAACAATTAACAACCAACCATTTTTATAAAATCATTTTTTCTTAAACCCAAGTGGTTTTGACTAGTTTGAAAGGCTGTATCAGAATGTTACAAATGGGGGGCACCTGGGTGGTTCAGCTGGACTGAGCAGCTGACTCCTGATTTAGGATCAGGTGGTGATCTCAGGCTCCTGAGACTGAGCTCCATGCTCAGTGGGGGGTCTGCTTGGGATTCTCTCTCTCTCCTTCTCCCTGCTGCAGGCAAGCACTCGCACTCTCTCTCTCAAACAAATAAATAAATCTTTTAAAAAAATGTTACAAGGGGAATGGTGGAATTATGGGGGTTCAAAATTTTTCATATCTCTGTTATTCTTCTTTATAATTAGTACGTTAGTTTACAACCCCAAAACCATGTTAGAAAAAAACAACAAGATGCATTATTCAAAATAATGCAGAAGAAAATTCTCTAGTGCCAAACTATAAGCAACAACACCCTTTCTTTTTAAGTACAAAATTACAGAACCAGGGCGCCTGGGCGGCTCAGTGGGTTAAAGGGTGGCTCGGTGGTTGTTAAAGCCTCTGCCTTCGGCTCAGGTCATGGTCTCAGGGTCCTGGGATCGAGCCCCGCATCGGGCTCTCTGCTCAGCAGGGAGCGTGCTTCCTCCTCTCTCCCTGCCTGCCTCTCTGCCTACTTGCGATCTCTGTCTATCAAATAAATAAATAAAAATTTTTTTAAAAATTACTGAACCAGTGAACTCTTTTTTTCCTGTTAGAAATCTAATTAACAAATACTAACTGCAGGGTTTTTACATCTATGCTTCAAAAATTATATTCACCCCCACACACATAGCAACAGAAGACATTACCCATTACATCTCGAACAAATTCTGGGGGAGGCCGAGGTGCCCATTCGCTCATTTTTTCTGGAATTGGAACTGCTTTGTCCTGCAACATTTAAACATGGAGGCATCCTTAAGTACAAAGCTGCTGACAAATTCACATCTCTTTGAGACCAAAGCATTTTAACTGGATGGGTGAAATAAGACTGCTTTGCTCCTTGGACCTAAAGCTGATTTTCTTCCCTTAGATTTACTCCATCCCCTGTACTCTGGGGTCTATCACAGCCCATAGCCTCGCCAGGGCTACACCTAACTTTCCGGAGCAGAATTCAGAAACGTAAGTCACCATTTATGGCTGGAAACCTCTAACCTTAACTCCAGGACACCCGGAGTCAACCCTTTCTAGTCAAGGCTGTAAGAAGAGACCTCATCCAATTATTTTTATGACTGAAAGGACCGAGACCCTGACGGGAGAGTGACTTGTCCCAGCTATGTCGGCCAATGCCCCTCTAACAATCGATGCTGTTTAGAAGAAAATAAACCCTTGTGTCGACCCATAGATTCTATCTTTCCTGTCAACGCTTCAGTTCACGGAAAGGTAAACTAGGAGTGCCTCAGAGCACGGGAAACCGCTCCACAGCGCCCTCACCCCGCCTGGGCTCCAACATAAGGCCAGGGGAAGCTCACTATCTCCGGGGTAGCCTACTCCTTCCTAGGGACTGACCCTGGGGTTCGGGTACTGAGTTTCTAAGTCTGCAGCCAGGGGAGGCGGGCCCGCGGGTTCCCGGAAGCGCTGGAAGACGCCGTCGAACCAGCGCCTCGTCTTACCGGGTTCTTCATGAGCCGCTCCAGCTTGAGCTTCTGCTCTTCGGCCGCATTCTTGGGGATGACGAGCGCTTGCGGCTCTTTCTTGGGCCTCGGCGGTCGCACTGAAGAAGCAGCCGAACTCGCCATCACAGCTCCCCTTCACTCTCGGCGAGCGGCGACGGCGCGCGCCTTTGACGACAGACCCGTGCGCCCGTGGCGCAAGCGCAGTCGGCTAGCGGGGCGGGCGTGGGGCGGAGTCAAAAGGCGGAAGTAGGCTGCTGAATATTCATGAGCTCGAGGCCGCGCGGGTTATCGTGATCAAAGCCGCTTGATTTCATTTCCTGCGTCTGAGCAAATCAGGGCCGCCGACCCCCCACGTTTCTATGGGAGAGGTGGCCTTGCACGCCCGAGGCTTCGACCCCAGGCGACCTCTCCAGTCCGCGTGCGCGTCGTGCCTCCGCCGGCAGCTCTGCTAATGGCTCTCAGCATCCCCCTCCCGCCCACGGGTCTTTGTCCCCGCGGTTCCTTGGGTCTGGTCCATTCTCCCTTCTATTTCTTTTTCTTTTTTTTTTTTTTTAAAGATTTTATTTATTTATTTGACAGAGAGAGATTACAAGTAGACGGAGAGGCAGGCAAAGAGAGAGAGAAAGAGGGAAGCAGGCTCCCTGCCGAGCAGAGAGCCCGATGCGGGACTCGATCCCAGGACCCTGAGATCATGACCTGAGCGGAAGGCAGCGGCTTAACCCACTGAGCCACCCAGGCGCCCCTCCCTTCTATTTCTGACAATCTATTTAAAACAGCGCAGACTTGTCACTGAGCTCCCTGAGGACTGGGGCCGTGTCTCTTTTGTCCTCCTCGAATTATTCTGCACCTGACACCCAGAAAATCTGCAAGGCTGGGATGAATGGGAGCCTTTCTTACGGGAAAGAGGAAAGGGCCCCTCCCATCTGGGAGCCAGCCTGGCAGTCCCAGGAGGCCTTGATGTCCTCCTCCTGGACATAAACAATTTCCCGGAACACCAACAGCACGCAAGGCCATTCTGTCACCATGATGGAGTGAGGCATAAACACATGTTTGCACGCAGATGAAAAAACAGGAATATTGTTGGAACCGCAAAAAGACCAAATGTTTTCCTCATTCTGTCTCTTACGAGTAACTGCTGTCTTCTTTAAAGCATTAGCCTGGGTTCACTTTAAATATTTATGAAGACAGCCAGTCACAGAATTGTGTCGCTTCCTGACAGTGTCAAATCCAGAGTTAAACCCATTTGCTTGAACCCTCCGCAAGTCACTTCACACAAGCCCAAATCCTGTAATAAGTCCTCTTTCATACCCCCTCGTTGAATGAAGCAAGTGCAGTCTTCCTGCTCGAAAGAGGCAGAAGAAACTGTTTTTCAACTACAGCTGTGTTTCCGGTGGTCTTCACACTTGCTGGTTTTCTCATTTCATTAGTCACCCACTAAAGGGTGGATATTCCGTTCACTGCTGTATTCCGACGTCTGGGGCAAGGCCTGGCTCATGACAAAGTACTCAGGTTTTGCTGGATGACAGTGGGATCTTGGGGGGCCAGGCACCTCAGGAACCACTGTTGCTGCTGCCTGCACAGCCTGCTCTGTCCAGGACAGCTCTCCCACTGAATGTCCCCTGCCGGCCAGTGACCCTTGTGACAGGATATTGTGTTAGTGCCCTAAGGCCATTCCTGGCCCCCTGAGAGTAGGTGATTTTCCAGTGACCAAGGCTGATGAATTAGGAGAAGTCCTCGACTGGCCCAGTTCTGTCACTGGAACCCCTGGAGGGCTTGGCTTGGGTGTGGTCATGGACACAAGACCCTGTAAAATACACTCCAGCCACCAGATACCTCACTTTCCCCTGAATGTGCCACATACCCAAAAAGACTTTACCTGGAGTGTCTTTACCTTCCTGGAGAACTCCCACAACACTTCTCAGCTTTGCTTAAATGCTACCTCCTCCACGAAGCCTTCTCTGATTACCCTATTCTCCCTCCCAACTCCCCGCCCTGTCCCCATTCCCTTCTCCAGGCAGTCAGTTGCTCTCTTCTTGGTGCTCTCCCTGCTCTGGGTCCCGATGCCTGGCATATGGTAGTTAGCACAGCATGTCCTCACCATCTGCCTACCCACAAGTTTGGGAGGAGGGTTGAGCTGGAATCCCAGCATCTAATCCTGGCCTCGAGTAGAGTGGTGCTTCCAGAATGCTTGCAAAACAGAGGAATTAGGGAAGGAGGAAAGAAGGGAGTCCACAACTGCCTTAAAAAAAGAAAGAATGAATGAATGTGTAAACGACATAACCAGGGAATAGATGAATGAATGAACATGTGAGATAGTGGATGGGCAGACAGTGAAGAGTCTGAGAGCAGCCATGTCCCCTTCACTACCCCACCCCCACCCCCAGCTCCAGGTCTGGCACAGAGCCAGTGTTTGGCAGAAAGCTGCTGGACGGAAGTGAAATGAATGAATGAAATGAATGACTGCACCAGGGTGGGGGGGGGGGGCATGTGGGCGCCTTGGAGTTCATGATAACAACCTCAGTGTCCAAGCCTAGTCTAGGTGTGTCTACATGTTTATCCTCCTGAGTTACAAGTAAGGAACTGAGGCCCAGAGGGGTGGGGGACTGGCTCAGGGTCACACAAACTCAAACCCAGCACTCTGGGCACAGGTCTGTGAGGGCCTGCTGGATCATGAGTCTTAAGAATGGAAAGACCATGACCCCCAGCAGGCCTTGGTGGGGTCCCTCCATGGGACACCCTTCTAGGACCGAGGCCAGTTTCGATGTCCAGTTCCAGGACTCCCACTACTGGCTGCCCCACAAGCGTGGACTCGGACCCAGAGCACCACCTCCTCTGCCACCAGAGGGCAGCAGAGCTCCACCCAGGTGCACCTGCTGGTCTGTGCCCAGGAGGCCCAGGACTAAGATGCTTTGCAGTCTGGCAGACCCAGTGCCAAAGACTGGCTCTACCTACTCCGGAGTGTGGGCTGGGGAAGCAACTTAACCTCTTGAAGGCTTCTTTCTTTATGCACAAGTAAGTAACAAATCCACCTTGTCACTTGGTTGTGAATGAAACGATGTGACGGACTTTCAGCATCCTGACACTCAACAGTAGGGTGACCACATACCCCAGTTTGGGGCCAGGACTGAGCAGCTTCTCAGGATGCAGGACTTTCAGTGTTAAAAGGAGAACTGGGGCGCCTGGGTGGCTCAGTCGTTAAGCGTCTGCCTTCTGCTCAGGTCCTGGTCCCAGAGTCCTGGGATCAAGCCCTCCCATCTGGCTCCCTGCTAGGCAGAAAGCCCGCTTCTCCCTCTCCCACTCACCCTGCTTGTGTTCCCTCTCTTGCTGTCTCTCTCTGTCAAATAAAAAGAATTTTTTTTTTAAAGGAGGAGAATCTTGGGCAAACTGGAATAGCTAGTCACGCTAGAGGGGTGGGCACTCCTTTAATCCTTTCAGTTGTGGTTGGTATGTAAAGAAATAAAACAGCAAAAATGTTGACAACTATTCTGTAATTTAAGTTTCTCATGGAATTAGCAAATCACTGGTCTTACCACTGTGGTCCTGCTGTCGATGACAAGAGAATGGTTTCACCAAGGGGACTCAAAACTGAGATAAGATATACCCACTTGGCAAAAGGAGTTTGTCAGTTTCCTGTAAAGAAAAACATGCAGGGGCGTCTGGGTGGCTCACTCAGTTCAGTGTCTGACTCTTGGTTTCGGGTCAGGTCATGATCTTGGGGTCACGAATCGATCTCCACATTAGGCTCCACGCTCAGCAAATGAAGAGTCTGCCTGAGGATTCATTCTCTCTCTCCCTCTCCCTCTCCCTCTGCCCCTTCCCCAGCTCGTGTGTGCACACTCTCTCGAATAAATACATCAATCTTTTTTTAAAAGATCTTTTTTTATTTGCCAGAGAGAGAGATCACAAGTAGGCAGAGCCGCAGGCAGAGAGGGGAAAGCAGGCTCCCCGCTGAGCAGAGAGCCCGATGCGGGGCTCCATCCCAGGACCCTGAGATCATAGACCTGAGCCAAAGGCAGAGGCTTAACCCACTGGGCCACCCAGGCGCCCCATCAAATAAATAAATAGATCTTTTTAAAAAGACAAGCGTACATGTACCATACGACCCAGCAATCTCACTGCTAGGCATTACTCCAGAGAAATAATCGTCAGGCTGTGATATATTCACATGGGGATGTACTGCTGAGGAATAAAAAGGAAGGAACTATTGATATTTGCAACCACATGGATGAATTTCAAAAGCTTTATGCTTGGTGAATGAAGCCGGATTCAAAAGGCTACAACCTTTTGAATGATTCTATTGCTCGACATTCTGGAAAAGCCAAAATGATACGGACAGAACGCAGCTCAGTAGATGCCAGGAGCCAAGGGCAGGAGGAGGCATCTGACTTTTAGGGGTGATGCACTTGTTGTATGTCTGGATTGGGGTTGTGGTTATGCAAACATACACATTGGTCAGACTCATGGACGTTTATGCTCAAAAGGGGTGAATGTGGGTCACCTGGGTGGCTCAGTCATTAGGCATCTGCCTTCGGCTTGGGTCATGATCCCAGGGTCCTGGGATCCAGCCCCGCGTTGGGCTCCCTGCTCGGCAGGAAGCCTGCTTCTCCCTGTCGCACTCCCCTGCTTGTGCTCCCTCTCTCACTGTGTCTGTCAAATAAATAAATAAAAATAATTTAAAAAAAAAAAGAAGGGGTGAATTTAATTGCATGGATAATGATACTTCAATACGCTTGACATGATAAACAAAAGTGTCCTTGCCAGGTTGCCTAGGTGACGACCTCCTCTTGTCTGGATGGCTTTGGGGAACACTACCACCTTTGAGCCCACTTTGCCCACCTGAGGTGACTCATACCCTCTAAATCTGTCCTGCTCTATCCTGTCCAGTGGGGGGCTTAGGGGCCGGGTGGCAGTAATTAGGCTTTCCGAAGCCCAGAGGCCAATGTGGATGAAGCTCCCATGCTTCTGTCCCTGGGCCCCACGCATCCACAGGACAGGGTCCGGCATCTCTGGCTAAACCAGGTCAGCACCCACAGGCTGGGGCACCTTCTCACCCAGGCCATGCCCAGCAATGGTAGGAGGAGCTTGGAGCTGCTGCTGGCACAACCTCATTCTCCAGACCTCCCAGTCTGACTTCCTATTCTTGAACTTGGCCCCCCAGTTTAAGGGACGTCACCCAATAGGAGAGCTGCATTGCCCTGATGAGGCTAGCCCATGAGCCCTCAACTCCTGACACAGTCTGCCCCATTTGTGCCCCACGCACCTTCCCTAGCCGGCTGCCCATGGATATATGGAGCACCCGCAAATCTTCTGCTGAGTTCCACATGCAAGGGCAGGTCACATTCAGAACTCCCCCCAATTTGATGACAATTACAGTCATTCACCGTGGGTGGATACTTGCCCATATGCCAGGCTCTTTGTGATGGGGTCCAATGCACTATCTCATTTAAAGGCCACCAAAAAAACCTTCTGAGGGGCCCCTGGGTGGCTCAGTCGGTTAAGCATCTGCCTTCGGCTCAGGTCATGATCCCAGGGTCCTGGGATCCAGCCCCACCTCGGGTTCCCTGCTCAGCGGGAAGCCTGCTTCTCCCTCTCCCTCTGCCACTCCCCCTGCTTGTGCTTTCTCTCACATAAATAAATAAAATCTTAAAAAAAAAAAAAAAAGCCCTTCTGAGACAGACACTCTTTTTCAACTTCTAAATCATGAAATGAAACACACACACAGAAAAAAATGTAGAAAAACAAGACACCAAGCCAACACCCGTGGGACTCCATTCCCATCAAGGTCTAGAACACGGACCTCGGGCCACTCCTGAGGCTCCCAATCACGACTCCCCCCACCCCACCATTCTCTCCTGGCTTGAATGGTAATCGCGCTCCACCTCTTCTTAATATCTTTATATTTTCACACCCGAACCCTACATCCCTAAAATTCATGCGGTGGGTCCTATTTCTGGACCTCTGCCTACTAGGAATCAGTCTGCCTACTAGAAATACTAGAAGTCCGAGGGCATCTTCCTCCCTGTGCTCACCTGTTTTCTTACTTAAGAGCATCAGTTGTCAAAAAAAAAACTATATTCATTCAAATACAGTCAAATTTACCACATTTCCTCTGTTTAGGGCTTTCCGTGTCCTATGTTTTTTTTATTTTTTTATTTTTTTAAAAGATTTTATTTATTTATTTGACAGAGAGAGATCACAAGTAGATGGAGAGGCAGGCAGAGAGAGAGAGAGGGAAGCAGGCTTCTTGCTGAGCAGAGAGCCCGATGCGGGACTCGATCCCGGGACCCTGAGATCATAACCTGAGCCGAAGGCAGCGGCTTAACCCACTGAGCCACCCAGGCGCCCCCGTGTCCTATTTTTAAAAATCCGTTCTTACCGCAAGGTTACGAAGAAACTCCCCTCTGTTACCTATTAGTGCTCTCTTGGCGTGCCTTTCCCATTTGGATCTGCCATTTCCCTAAAACTGTTTTGGGGGTAGATGTAAAGTCAAGAACTAATTTCGTTTTTTCCACATACCAATATCTGGTTTCCCTAGAATCACTTATTGAAAAAAATCATCCTTCCTCACTGCTCTTGTACCTTACTTTAAATCTTCCCAACCAGACTTTTAATTGGGGCCTTGCCCCCCCACCCCTACACCCCCCCGCCCCAGGGCATGACACAGCTCTTGCTTCAAGGTCTTGGCCCCTCTGTGTGCTCGCCCAGATCCAGAGCCGGCCTTGCGAGGGGGAGTTAACATTACATGTGGAATGCTTGACCAATGGGGACAGGAGTTGGATAAATGCTTCTCCCTTCCACTCCCTGGGTGGAAAGTTCTGAACTGTGCTCTATATGGCTTCTTAGAGGGTCCAAGTTGGCTTGAGCCCAGGAACACCCACAGCAGGGAGCAGCTCAATCCTTCTCTCTTGGATTGGGTTTTTTTTTTTTTTTTTTTCCTTCCCTGTTTCTATCTTCCTTGTCCTCTATGTTCTGTCACCCTGGGATTGCTTCCCAAAATAAATGACTCACACTTCTGAATGGAACCCAGACGAAGACAGTCGCCACTAGAAGTGACTCAAGAAAGCAGCATCTTGGGATGGGATTATAGGATTGGACCGGGCATTGGACAGGCTGCATTTGGGATCCCCGTGCTAGGGGTCAGTGGGGTGGTGATCGCCCCCAGCAGGCAATTACAATGTAATCACTCATGCTTTCTCCTGTGACAGCTGGAGTTGAGATTCAGGTAGAAGGCACTGCATTGGCCTAAATGCCCCGATGATCCTTGAAAGACCTAGGAGCAATGGAAAGTAAGAATTGTGCTGTTGCCTGTTTTCTGAGAACTGCTTTAGAAGGGTTGAAAGAAGAAAACACGGGCTCGGGTTAGCCAACCATGAACTCAGGACAGGCTGCGGAAGTCAGAAGGCGACCAAGGTGACTGGCAACACCAGGTAGACAAGATGGCTTGTCTAGGACGGGTCATCCAGCATCTGTCCTAAGCCACTCCAGGGATGGTGCAACTGGTCCAGAACCAGGCCACCGCTCAACCACACAGAGAACAGAAGTTCAAGTGCGATCAGAGGACAGTGACAGGCAGATAGCCTGCCATGTCCTGGGAGGCCTCCCCTTCCTGGGGCTCTTTGCAGCAGCTGCATTTGCATGAGCTTTATTTGGAAGATTTCCACCCTTTGCTGACTCATACGCAGCTCAGGTCAGCTCACACTCCCTGTCTTCGCACCCTGCACCCCGGTCTGTTGAAGCTGCTGCAGAGGGGGAGGGGGACACACTTGATGATTCTTCCTGCTGAATTTCCTTCTGGGGACACTGCTGTCTCACTGGCTGGCCCGGATAATCTTGGACCAGGGGCGTGACTCATTCCTCTTTAGCTCCCTGGCAGCCCCAGTGGGATGCGCAGGGCCGGCACCCTGTCCTTAACAGCTACCACCCAGCTTCATGAGGGAGAGAGGCCAGCAGTCACAAAGGCTGCAGCTGCCGTCCCCTCACTCCCTTCCAGTGGCTGAAACTCCACCCTCGCCACCTCCAACCCGTCTCACTGCTACAAGCTTTGGAAGCCTAGGAACTTGGATTTCAACCCAGGCTCTGCGCTTTGCAGGTTTTCGGACCCTCAGGGAGTCACCAATCTTTCTTTCTTTCTTTTTTTTCTTAAAGATTTTATTTATTTATTTGACAGACAGAGAGATCACAAGTAGGCAGAGAGGCAGGCAGAGAGAGGGAGGGAAACAGATTCCCTGCTGAGCAGAGAGCCCGACGTGGGGCTCGATTCCAGGACCCTGAGATTATGACCCGAGCCGAAGGCAGAGGCTTTAACCCACTGAGCCACCCAGGCGCCCCAGTCACCAATCTTTCTGAGCCTCAATCCCTGACCTTTCAAATGGGAATAGGGGCACCAGGGTGGCTCAGTGGGTTAAAGCTTCTGTCTTCGAATCAGGTCATGGTCCCGGGGTCCTGGGATGGAGCCCCGCATCAGGGCTGTCTGCTCGGTGAGAAGCCTGCTTCCTCCTCTCTCTCTCTCTCTGCCTGACTCTCTGCCTACTCGTGATCTTGGTCTGTCAAATAAATAAATAAAATCTTTTTAAAAAATACAGTTATAAAATGGGAATAATAACGCTATCTCATGGGATGATTTTAAGGGCCAATTAAGATCGAACGTGGCATTCGGCTAATGCAGGCTGGGATGTACCTGCCACCCTCGACAAGGTCAAGCCTGCCACTTGGGCTCGGCGTCCTATCTCCGGGGACCCTCCAGGAGGCAGTTCGTCTGTTCTTTTCAGTCTGTCCATCAGCATATAAACATGCCCTCTCCCTGGACTTAATGTCTCCTCTTCATCATCAAACTTGTGCCTTTTTAAAAAAGCTGAATTGTGGGAGCGCCTGGGTGGCTCACCCTCAGCTGAACATCTGATTCTTGACTTCGGCTCAGGTCATGATCTCAGGGTCATGAGATTGAGCCCCGTGTTGGGCGCCGTGCTCAGTGCAGAGTCTGCTTGAGATTCTCTCTCTCCTTCTCCTATTACCCCTCCCCCCACTCATGCTCTCTAAATAAGTAAATAAATGAATAAGTAATTTTTAAAAGTTTAATTGTGGGGCGCCCGGGTGGCTCAGTGGGATAAGTCTCTGCCTTCAGCTCAGGTCATGATTCCAGGGTCCTGGGATGGAGGCCCACGTCCGGCTCTCTGCTCGGCAGGGAGCCTGCTTCCCTCTCTCTCTCTGCCTGTGCTCTCTCAGTCAAATAAATAAATAAAATCTTTTTAAAAAATCAGTTAGTTTAGGGGTGCCTGGGTGGCTCAGTTGGTTAAGTGTCTGATTTTGGTTCAGGTTACGACCTCTGGGTCCTAGGATCAAGCCTCATGTCGGGCTCTGTGCTCAGCAGAGTCTGGTTCTGCTTCTCCCTCTGCCCCTCCCCCTGCTCACACGCGCTCTCTCTCTTAAATGAATAAATAAATAAAATCTTTAAAAAGTCAGTTAGTCGGGGCACCTGGGTGGCTCAGTGGGTTAAAGCCTCTGCCTTCAGCTCGGGTCATGATCCCAGGGTCCTGGGATCGAGCCCCACATCGGGCTTTCTGCTCTGCGGGGAGCCTGCTTCCTCCTCTCTCTCTCTGCCTGCCTCGCTGCCTACCTGTGATCTCTGTCTGTCAAATTAAAAAAAAAAAAAAAGTCAGTTTATGGGGCACCTGGGTGGCTCAGTTGGTTAAGCACGTGCCTTCAGCTCAGGTCATGCTCTTCAGATCCTGGATCTAATCCTGCATTCGGCTTCTTGCTCAGCAGGGAGTCCGCTTCTCTCTCTCTCTCTTTTTCTCTCTTTTACTCTCTCCCTCTGCCCTTCTCCACCACTCACTCTCTCTCAAATAAATAAATAACATATTTTTTTAAAAGTTCATTAAATATGTATATACATGTATATGTATATACATATGTATATACATATGTGCCCAGATGGCTCAGTCGGTTAAGTGTCTGCTTTTGGCTCAGGTCATTATCCCAGGGTCCTGGGATTGAGCCCCGCCTCAGGCTCCCTGCTAAGCAGGGAGTCTGCTTCTCCCTTTCTCTGCCCCTCCCTTGCTTATGCTCTCTTGCTCTTTCTCTCTGACAAATAAATAAACCCTTTCTAAAAAAAAGGAGTGAGAAATATATAAATCACATCCAATTTACCATTTTAGCCATATTTTTTTTCATTTTAGCCATGTTAAGTGTACAATTTAGGGGCATTAATTATATTCACAATGTCGTGCAACTATTACCATGTCTATGTCTAAAACTTTTCTGTCACTCCACATGGAAATTTCATATGCATTAAGCAATAACTTTCTCTCTCCCACAAGTCCTCGGTAACCCTTAATCCACTTTCTGTCTCTAAGAATTTGCTGGTATCTTTTAAAGCTTCTGAGCACCAAATTTTAATCTCAATTAAGTCACAAAATAGAGTTCCAGGAGCACCTGAGTGGCTCAGTCAGTTGTGCAGCTCTTGATCTCAGCTTAGCTCTTGATCTCAGGGTTGGGAGTTCAAGCCCCGAGTCGGGCTCCAGGCTGGGCATGGAGCCAACTTAAAAAAAAAAAAAAGTCTTCCAATTTACAACGCCTCATGCTGAAAGTCACAGTGCATAAGTCTACATGGGCATAAAATCTGTCAAGGTTTTACTTTTAATTAGTTCTCTCCAGCTAGTCTAAAACAGGGAGAGTAAGGTCAGTGAGAGAACATTTTCCAAGACCACACAAGAAAGACCCCTTTCACCTCTAAGGTCTGGGTCCTTGTCCAGTTTGTTTTGCAAGATCAGAAGTCTTGATCATGTTCAAGTAATCAGGAGGTTAATTTATGCCACAAGTGGATGGTCAGACAGGGAGACCAGCAGAGGGCTCTTTGGACAGGAAGCATTTGATTCTTTTTTTTAAGATTTTGTTTATTTATTTGACAGAGAGAGATCACAAGCAGGCAGAGAGGCAGGCAGAGAGAGGAGGAAGCAGGCTCCCTGCTGAGCAGAGAGCCTGATGCGGGGCTAGACCCCAAGACCTCAGGATCATGACCTGAGCCGAAGGCAGAGGTTTAACCCACTGAGCCACCCAGGTGCCCCAAGGCATTTGATTTCTTATTGTGCTGTTGTTTCTCAGCCGCTTCTGGACATTCTTTTTCAAATACATGTAATTTGTCTTCACTCCATTTTTTTTTTTTTAATGTAAGCTCTACACTCATTGTGGGGCTTGAACCCATGATCCTGGGCTCAGGAGTGGGATGTCCTGCGGGCCGAGCCAGCGAGGCACCCCTGTCTTCACTCTTCAAGAGCGGGGTTGTTCATCTGAAGGCCTGAGATAGCTCATGCAGAAATCATTCCGTAAGTCCATGAACTTGAACGCGGATAAAATTACATCTTTAACTAACCTCTAAGAACTACAGTTCTTTGATTTAAGGAGAGACCACAGCAGTATTAGCGGCTCCCGCTGCTTCGCCACGGCTAGAAGTCAGGCATATTTTCCTATCAGATCTTGGTGGTTGCAGAAACTTTGAAGTGTGAGTTACACTAGTCACTCTTTGGAATTACGGTGGTTATTAGTGCCGCTGCTAGAGTTTGCTATCTGAAGTGTTAATAAAGAAGCACGTATATTACCGTATCACAAGTCCAAAATTTTACTTGATTTATTTTTTTAAAGGATTTTATTTATTCATTTGACACACAGAGATCACAAGTAGGCAGAGAGGCAGGCGTGGGGGGGGGGTCCCCGCTGAGCAGAGAGCCTGACGTGGGGCTCGATCCCAGGACCCTGAGATCCAGACCTGAGCTGAAGGCAGAGGCTTTAACCACTGAGCCACCCAGGCGCCCCTGAATTATTTTTTTCTTACAGTTCATACTTGGGCTGAATTCCAGTATAATTTGTTTTCTTTGTGAGTCTACACATTTGTTTCACAGGTTTTAAAACATTATTCTGAGCAGGAGTCCTTTGGCTTCATCAGACTGCCACAAGGTCTGAGGCAGAAAACAGACTGAGGACCTTGTCCTTTCCTACCTGCAGGATGGCAATTGGGCCAGATGAATCTTTTTTTTTTTTTTTTTTTTTTTTAAGTAGGCTTTATGCCCAGCTTGAAGCCTTAGGTGGGGCTTGAACTCACAACCCCAGGATCAAGATCTGAACAGAGATCAGGTGTTGGACGTTTAACTGACGAAGCCACCCAGGTGCTCCCTTTTTCACTTAAAAAAAAAAGATTTGAGGGGCACCTGGGTGGCTTAGTTATTAAGCATCTGCCTTTGGCTCGGGGCATGATCCCCGGGTCCTGGGATCGAATCCCGCATGGGGTTCCCCACTCAGCTTCTCCCTCTCTTAATCCCCCTGCCTGTGTTCCCTCTTTCGCTGTCTCTCTCTTTGTCAAATAAATAACTAAAATCTTTAAAATTAAAAAAAAAATTTCATTTATTTCTTTGAGAGGGAGAGAAAGCATGAGTTAGGGGGGGCAGAGGGAGAAGCAGACTCCCTGCTGAGCACAGAACCGGAAGCTGAAGCCTGCTCCATTCCAGGACCCTGAGATCATGACCTGAGCAAGTCACACGCTTAACTGACTGAGCCACCCAGGTGCTCCCCCCCTTTTTTTTACTCTTTTAAAGGATTTGGGGAGAATGAGGATTCAGTACTCAAAATTTGCATTCGAGGGCTACTCTGTTGTCTCTTAATGCTGAGCTAGGAGAAGCCCCCTAGGTCCCAGGAATTTTCTATCTTCTATTCCAAAAGGGTCCAAACTTGGTGGTGAGGAGCACCTACCTGAGAAGACCGTTCATTTGCATCACTGCCGGCACACTGATTCTATTTCTGAAAGTACTTTCACCACCAGGGCCGTAAAAGCCTGGCTTTGCGAGTTGACGGAGCCGGCGCAGGTGCAGACCCTCTGCCCTCCCCACGTACCTCCATTCCCGTGGGAATGGCTGCCTTGGGGCAAGTTCAACATCCCGTCCCGTCCGCAGGCAGGGCGGAGAGCATTTTCGCACTTCGTGCTCTGGCTGGTGGGTGGCTGAGTAAGGGAAAACCCACCTCTTACCTCAAGAGAGAGCCCAAAGAGCTCACAGAACCGGTTGGATGGTGAGGTCCGGGCTAGAGAGAGACAGACTGTCCCTGGGACCCCTGCTGGAGGCAGGCAGGATTTCTTCCTTCTCTCCTAGGTGGGATTGGAGGAATCCATCCTCCTCCCGACCATCTGGCCCCACGGTGATCTGTCTAAAACGCAAAATGGACCACCTTCCCTCCCATCTCCAACTGGCTCTGGCTCCCCAGTGTCCTTCAGTTCTGGCTGGCATTCAAGGCCTTCTCAACCTGGCTGCTCTCATGTAACCACTCCTGTGGTCCCCAGCCCCCTCAAGACCCCAGCTGGCAGCCTAGGCTCATGGGCCATGTGACTGCAGCGCATGGGCCAGCCCTCTGTGGCTGCCCATCGCGCCGCCTTGGGCCTCCTGGGCTGTCCCCTGCTACACTGTGGGCCTGACCTGGCACGTAGCGGGCACCAGAAGTGCTCCCCCCACCCCCAGAGATGCTGCTGCTGCCACTGGGCCACAGCCGTGGTTTCCCCAGGGTCCCACGGAGTCTGGGCTTTGTGGAAGCACCACTTTGAGTAGTAAGTCTGAGGGTCTCACCCTGGGGGAGAGAGCCTCCTTTCCACTTGCCCTCCTGCTGCTGGGCCCTTGTGTGCCGTAGAGAATCCACGGTGGTCCCCATTCTCTGCTGTTCTCCCCCAAATTCACTTTACCCTGGGAACACCTCAAGAACAGTGCCTGATGACCATCCCTGGGGTGGGTGCAGACCCTCTCCCACTTTCTCATGTGCACCCAATTCAGCAAAGGCAACAGGCTCTAGTGTCCTCTGCCCTAACTCCATGCCCAGATTCCTCCCCGGGGCACTCCGCAGTGGCCAACTATGTCAGGGAGGGAGGGGAGGACCTGAGGTCGATATGCTTCATGTTCAAGTCTTACCCTCTCCCCTGAGGCTACTCTGAACCCTTGCAAGTGGCAATCCAGAGGGAGTAAGGTTGGAGCCCCAGGCTTGGGGTGATGTCTGCGGCTCAGCGTCTTGCTAGAGGGGAGGAATGTTCCAGGACTCCAGATGACTGAGAGGCAGAAAACAGCCAAACGGAGTTCTCACCAGCTCTTGGGCTTCTGCCCAGGGTGAGCCTTACCCCAGGCCCCCTGTACTTCTGTTGGGGTGGGACAACCCTAAACCACCAGGGCACGGGGGCAAGGAGGTTCCAGGCACCTGGATGGAGATACTGGGATGCAGGCCGCTCCCCAGAGCAATGGCCTTGTACTCCTCCCTCTCCGAGGTGCGGCGGGAGCACTGCTCAGTCCCTCCCAGGTCATTCTGTGAATCGGGACTGGGCAGTCTCGGCAGCAAAGCCCTGGGAGCTCAGTGGGGGAGCTAATGCCCCTCAGGTGGGGAAGGGCCTGTGGGTGCTGCAGACCCAGGAAGGTGGGGGTTGGGGGTCTGAAATGCATGTCATGGACTCACGCCCTGCAACGGCACTCCTGGGTCGGGGAACCTTGGGTCTGTGGCCAGAAGTGTTTGCACTGGAGGAGGGAGTGCTCTTTAGCTCAGCAGGAAGGAGATCGTCCTCAGGGGGAGCAGTGCCTGAGAGCTGGGTGCCGTGACCTTGAGCAGCCTGTGTTCCCAGTTCCCCTGGGGACACAGGAGCCGCTGCTGGACCTCGGCCAGCAGGGCAACATGGGCTGGCCCTGCGGGAGGGAGGGTGAGAGGCCCCGCAGGCCTCTTCCAAGTTTGAGTCAATTAGCCTCCCCCACAGCCCAGTCCTCCAAAGGGCTAATGTGGAGAAAACCCGCCCACCACCCACTGACCTGCAGTTCCCTAGGGGAACACCCTTACTCTCTCTTAGCCAGCAGTGGGGGACCAGATCCTCATCTTGGCATTCAAGATCCCTATGACTTGCCCCCGACCCCCATCTTCACCATGTCCTTGCATCAGGGACCTCTTCCTTCTCCTCTTTCCCTCTGCCGCCCTGTATTCTGTCCCCTAAGCGTCCGCTCAGGTCACCGCTCACCCGGAATTCCACTAAAGCCCCCTCCCCCATCCCTACCCCGTGGGCAGTTCCCTCGAGGGTCAGCTCTGTGCCTCCTTCAGGTACCGCTGGTTGTCTCCCCTCTGGATGTCTCCCTGCCAGACGGGGAGCTCGGTTCCCTCAAAGACAAAGCTGGGTGGGGGCCGGGCAGGCCCCAGGCCACTGTGGGCTCCATGCGGAGGAAGGAGGTGGAGGTGCCATGTGTGGTTCGCCGCCCCACCCCCGCCGTCCTTTCCCGCAGTCCCAGAGGAGCGATGTCCGAGAGCAGGGCATCAGAAAGGATGACAGGAGAGCCTTGTGCAGTCCCTAAAACAGGCTCTTTAATAACATTTATGTCTTCACTGAAGAGCTTCGCTTTTCCCACCCAGCGCCGGGCTGGGGCCGGCCGGACGGGCGGACGGGCACGGGGGTGACCGCATGGCGGGCGGCGGGGCGGGGTGGCCCCAGGGCCTTGGCGCCGCCGCGCCGGGCTAGTAGAAAGAATACTGGTTCTCGACGGCGCGCGTGCGGCCCCGAGCTCCTTCGCCCGGCGCGGCCTCCGGGGGCTCGTCGGCGCCTCCGCCCGCCGCCTCCAGGAGGCGCTCGGCGCTGTTGCTGCGGCTGCGCGCGCTCAGCGGGACCTCGGCGGGGCGCGGGGCGGCCGGCACGGACGCGGCGGAGGACGACGAGGCGGACGAGGACGAGGCTCCGCCCGCCTCGGAGGGCGAGGCGGGAGGGCAGGCGGCGGCGGCAGGGCAGGCGGCGGCGGCGGCCAGGCTGGAGAAGTAGTGCTGGCCGGCCGGCTCGCTCCAGCAGGCGGGGGGCGCGGGCGCGGCGCCGGCCGAGGGCCCCGGGGCTGTGGCGGGAGAACAAGGGCGCGTCAGGGCCCAGGCGGCCACCATCGTCCCCGCTGTCCCCAGCCCCTGCCCCGTGTGACCTGGCTCTCCTGGTTCCAGCTCCCCTCCCTGGATACCAGATGTCCCATAAACGCGCATGCCGGACACCCTTCCCAGCCCCTCCAACACTTCCTTCAGCCGCTCCGGGGAGCCCCAACTTTGCAGGGGATCCCTCCGTGCTGCCTGTGAGCCACCTCCTTCCGCCTGCCCCCAGTCACTCAGGACCTGGACGGGGCCCGCGCCGCCACTCTCCCTCCAGTCCTGATGGCCCGGACTGCTTACACCTGCCCAAGACCCCGTGTTCTTCCCACGGAGGCTGGATAGCAGCCTGTGGGTGCCTCCCTCTCCCTAAGGCGCACCTGTCTTCTAGAGCCATCACATAGGCCACCTGGGGAAGTCTTACCGGGTGGGGGGCCCTGGGCCCGCACGTAGCTGCGTAGGGTGATATCTGCGGAGCCCCCGGACTCCAGTGGGATCGGGTGGGTGTGGAAGTGACGCAGCATGTCGAGAACGGACTGGAACCACAGGTGCTGTACGTGGCACTGCCCGTGGCTGTTCAAGGACAGGCGCAGGTGCTGTGGGCACAGGTGGGTGTGGTCAGCGGTGGGGTCCCCGGCCAGCCAACTGCTTTGCAAGCGCCTCTGGGGGTCATTACCAGTACCAAGTCTCACAGAGGCCATGCGGGGCTGTGTCAGAGCAGGGGCACCTCACACATTGAGCCCCATCTCAGGGGGTCACTCCCCTAGTCGGGGGGCAGGGTAATAGCCAGGCTGGGACGGAATCGAGCCATGAATTTGGTCCCTATGCTAGGAGCACACGCCTCATGCCCTCTGCACCCCCATCTCTAGTCTCCAACAGTCCCAGAAGGTAGAAATGAAAGCCCCCATGTTAGCGATGGGGAAACTGAGGCATAGGGAGGGAGGGAGGGACTCCCTCCCCCACCCCAGTCACGGAGTTAGGAAGAAAACTCATTTGTGTGACTCTCCCACCTCGGCAGGCTAGGAATCTGCCTGCTGCTGTTCCTGCAGAGCTGAAGCCTGGGAGAGGGGTGTCGGGGGGTGCGGTGGGGGAAAGCAGAAACAACCCTGAGGCTAGCTGGGGAGGAGTGACCCCATGTCCTTCTTAATGGTGTTGCAGTGAGAGCACCGGGACCACAAGGAACAGGGCTGGTTCCTCCGCGGGTCTCCAGGGCCCACACGTGACAGGTGCGTTGGGGGATGAACCACAAGCCAGAGTGGTCTCTAGTGGTGAGCCACAGGTCTCTGGCTTCGGCCCTGTTTTGCTCAATGTGTGTCCCGCAGGAGGAAGACCGGCTGTCTCGTGGGGGGTGAGAAAGGGTCAGAGATAGAACGGTTTTAGGTTATGCATGTGACTCCAAGCCCAGGAGGGCAAGGTGGCCTGGCCCCCTGCATAAAGGACAGAGAAGCCCTGGGGGTGGGAGGCATGAAGGCACCTCCTGAATGAGTTCTGCCACTCAGCAGGGCCTGTAATTGCCAGAACAGTGCGGGGAACCCACAGAGCATTCCTGGCAGCCCAGGGCAGGGGCTCAGCGGGAGAGGAACAGCATAGTGGGAGGGTTCCGGCACAGCCTCAAGTCTGGGTTCGGCCTTTAAGGGCATGGGTCCAGGCAGAGTTGGGCCTCAGGGGGCCGGTGCATCTCAATTTTCGGGAAAACCTTCCAAATGTTTCTTATTTGAAGGTGAAAGGAGCTGCCTAAGAGGTGTGCACGCAGGGGACTGGAGGTCCTGCTCTACCCCACAACCAACTGGTCAAACCGTGGCCAGTCACCCAGCTCTGAGAGGGCAGCCACTGGGGCGAGTTCAAGTCCGGGTCATGCCCCTGGAAGGAGAGGAGCCTCCCGCCCTGCTTCAACCGCCCTCTACACCCCACAGAGGGCTGGGCCGCATCCTAGCCTCTGGCTTGGGCATGAGTCAGATCCAGGCGCTCCCGGGAGGCCGCCTGGGGCGGTGTTGGCCCAGAAGCAAACTTTGGGCTGCTGGGGACAGTGTTAAGCGCCCGGTTGCCAGAGGAACTGGTAAGGGCAGCTGCTTTCCAAGGAAGTGTCCCCGGCGGGGAGTGCTGCCTCTTCCATGCTAGGGCCACCGCTGCCAAGGAGAGATGCCCAGGGGAGGGCCTGGGCCAGGCCAGTTGGGGGTTGGGACACTGACCACCAGGGCAGGCCTGGAGCAGAGTCCTGGGGTGCCCCCTCCTCCAGCAGGGACAGACGGGAACCGTGTCCTGGGAGGAGCTGGGGCCAGGTCTCTTTCTTTATCGGAAATTTGGGATGGTCGGGGAAGCGGGGTGGAGGTTTCCGCCCATTCTGGTCTCATTGTAACCACAAGCCCCGCCCCCCCTCCACCTGCCCCAACATCATTTGACTTTTCTGTCATAGTTTCCTTTGTACCTTATAATTATTAGCACACAGGGCCCTTCCTTGAGAGCCCCCCGATCCGGGCGCACTGCTACCCCCTTGCTGTGCCCCGTCTGGATCGCCCTTCTTCACCTTGAGGATTCTCAAGGTCACTGAGCCTTTACTCTGGGTGTTGGGGTCGGGAGAACCGCTCGCCGTAAATGTGCGGCAGCCCTGTGGCCCAGTACGAGGCCTCCCCTCCTGCCCGGCTCTTGAGGGCCCGCCTGGGTGTGGTTCTGTGATCCTGGGGCTGCCACAGGCCTGGCTCAGAGCTGGGGCCCAGGAGGTATCGGTGAACTGACCCAAGCTGGGAAGAAGAGGGGCTATCTGCAGGTGGGTGGGGCAGGAGGGCCTTGGTTGACCTTGGCCCTGCACCAGTGTGGCTATGGGCAGAGACCCTCAGAAGCCTTAGTGGTAAGCGATCCCCGGTGCACAGGGTCAAACTGAAACCCTCAGAAGGGCCCGGCCTCCTGTGGGCTCAGCCACCAGTGGGTGACTTCCCCATCTGGATAATTAAGAAGCCACATCTGGGCTGAATGCAGCCCTCAGGGAGGTGAGTGGGAGGACGCAGGTGGGGTACCGGTGCGCTTGTGGGAAGTCAGGCCTGTTCCCGGGGCACGGGCGCAACCTCGGGCCCAGGACCATCTCAGTACTCCTCCCTCAGGGCTGGCCACACTGGCCCTGTGCACCCCACCTTCCCCCTGACCATCCCCAGCTGACTTGCCTTGGCTTTGCCCTGGAAGTTGAAGGTCAGCACGTACTCCCCAGGCCGAGTCTCACTCTGGCGGATCACGAAGAGGCCGTGGCTCCGGGGCCCCCCTGCTAGCACCAGCTGAGCTGCCCTGACCCTTGACAACGTCCCGTGGAACCAGGGGTAGTCGGAGAGCTCCAGCTGGGGCTCAGCCTCGGGCTCTGGCTCCGCTCCCTCTTCTCCTAGAGAAGGACGATGGTGTGAGGGGCGTGGGGGAGCCGAGGCGGGGAGTCAGTGAGAGAGGACCCGCAACGGCTTCTTGGGTATTCGCATGCAAAATGCTGTTGGAATGATCTTAGAACGAGTCAGGGAGCCAACCCAATCCACTAGTTCAGCGTATCAGGTAAACTGAGGCAGGGGGAGACGGACGATCCTAGAGTCAGTCCGTAAGTCAGCAGGAAACCTGGGAACAAGTCAAGTCTCCTTGTTCCCGACCCTGGTCCCAACCCTTTATCCTCCACTCCTTCCTCTGAGCATCTTTTATGGAATCCAGGGCCTGTGGGAAGGGTCACCTTCCCGGACTTCCCCATAAAAGCCAGAACTACTGAGTTGCCATGCAGTATGCCCAGTGGGATGGAACGTCATGGCTTCTGAGGCTCGAGAAGGGCCTCGGAGGGAGCCAGAGGGCCCCTGTGGCCTGGGGTGTGTGGGCAGGGGGCGGGGGGCGGGAGGGCAGGAAGGAGGCCCAGGGACAGAAGACTGTGCACACACCTGTATTACTGCTGTCCCTGCTCCCACCACCTGGGGACTCCAAGGTCTCCAGGAAGGTCTCCAGCGGGACATGGGCCAGGGACTCCCCAACGCCATCTCGAGCTCGGCTGTGTGGAGCGGTCACCACGGCTGCCGTTGTCTCTGGGGGCCGGGGCAGGTCGCCTGCTGGAGAAGTGGCAGGTGGGAAGCACATCATCTGTTGAACCATCCGGGCCCCAGCGCCCCCTCTGACCCTGCCCTCCGCTCCCCCAGCCCGCTCCGCCCACACGTACCATCGGTCAGCAGCTCACAGCTGCAAGAGGCCACTCGGCCGGCCAGGCAGCCTCCCCGGGCACAGGACAGCTCAGCATCTTCCTCGCTGTCCCTGCGAAGGTGGGAGGCACAATTGTGTCCCACCACGGGACTCAGACCCCAACCACTGGCTGCTCGTGGAGCCCCCAGCGATGGCTGACGGTCCCATGGCCAGCGGCAGCCCTATCCTGCTCATCTGGGTCCCTCTACCTTCATGTCCCCCTGTCCCATACCATCAGCTTGCTCTGTGGCCACCGGGGACATGAATGAGCCATATGGGGAGGTCTCCGAGTCAGTGCAGTCCTCCTCGAGGCCACGTGAACCCTGCCCACTGACCCACGAGGGGCTGGCCTCATCTTGGGACCCCGGGGGCTGTCCCTCAAATGATGGCAGGACAGCTCCCTTCCCCGCCCTGGCCTTTGTCTCCCTGTCTGTGACATGAGTTGTCTGGGACCCAGCCAGCTCCATAAGACCGCAAAGTGAGGTTCACCTTCACAGGGGCTGGGGGAAGACTGTGCAGAGCAGATGGCTGGGAGGGTGGCAGGGGAGGGATTATAGCCATTTGGGGGCTGGGGCAGGGGGTGGGGCGGCCTGGAAGGCACTCAAGCCTTTAATTGCGCTTCCTCAAATGAAGCTGTTAATTAGAAAGCAGCGGCCCCTCCCCCCGGGCCTGGCTCACCCCATTAGCCAGAAGAGCTCCTGCCAAATGCTTGGCTGTTGGCCGGCCTACCCCTCCTACTCCTGGCCTCGGGATCTCTCTCGGATCACGAGGCCAGCTTCCCAGCCTCGCATCCGCACACAGCGGACCGTAACTGCCCTCTGCTCACTCCTAGCCATGGCTGCTCACTGCCCCCACCTACCAGCCTCCCAGGCTCTCATCAAGGCCCCCCGCATCAGCTCTACGTCTGGCTGCTGAAAGGCCCGGCCATCCCCTCTAAGCTCCAGGCCCTCATGCCCCTCTGCCTGGCTCAAGCCTGCTCTTCCTTTAAGTCTTGGAGAAAGGGAGGACTTCTACCAGTACACCTCTGAGCCCTAGGGCTGGATTCGGGGCCTTGCTTCTGTTCCGTCACCCCTAGCCCTTTGGGCTCCCCCTGTCACTGCCCGTGTCCTAGTGGTCTCAGATTCCCCTACTGTAAGGACAAGTCTCAGTCCAACTTTCTTCTGGGTCCCTAGGCCTTGGCCCTATGGAGCGGGTCCCAAAGAGCTTGTTGGGGCTGGGGGTACAGGCGACCCCAGCCAGGAATGCCACGAGAAAACCTACTTCCCAAACTCAGGTTCTGCCCTCACCAAAGACCCCACCCTGTATGGGGGCACCACAGGGCACTACTCGGTCAGCACCCTCAAACCCATTCTGGGGCCGCCCGGGCACTCACCCAGGGTCCGCGCAGCCCTGGATGTCAGCTACCCACGAGTGCTTCTGCAGCGAGTCAATGGTCTCCAGGATGTACTCGGCTCCATTCTCGACCTGGGGACAGAGTGGCCCAGAGTCCAGCCCTCAGCACAGGGCTGCAGACTCTGGGGCAAACGGTTCATCCCACCCCTCCCCCATGGGGGCTCACAGGCATGGGCAGCAGGGACGACAGTGGGGTCACCATCAGGCACCACCTCAAGCCTAGGTCGGGGGCCGGCGGCAGAGCTGTGGCCGCACCTTCAGCAGCCCCTCCCTCGAGGACCCCGCAGTGGGGATCGCTGGGGCTGAGGTCCTGCCCCCCCTGAGCTCAGGTCCTCGGGTCCTGGAGCCGCAGCCTCTGAGGAAGCCATGCTGGCCTGGCAACCCGGAGACGGGGCAGAACAGCACCCCAGCCGTCAGGCCCGTGAAGGGCCGGCTGGCCTAGCACGTGGAGCTAAAGGCCTCCCACGCCTTAGCGCCTGGAACCCTATCTCTGGGGCCACGTGAGCGGGAGAGATAGCGCCCAGAGCGTCATCCTGCCCATGTGTGACGACCTCCTCCCAGCAAGGGAGGCGGCAGGTTTTCCCCATTTCACGGAGGAGAGGACTGAGGGTCAGAGAGGGCAGGTGACTTGCTCGCACATGCGCTCAGTGGCAGCACTGGAACCCGAACCCAGATCTCTGTGATACCAAGGCCCCAGGCTCTCAGCTTCCGGTGTGTGTCCTGGTGAAAGTGCAGTCGGCTGCCTGCCAGCACCTTGGAGCTGGGAGGGGCTCAGAGACTACCTTCCACCCCAGTCTGAATAGATGGGGAAACTGAGGCCCAGCGTGGGGCCGGCAGGTGAGCCCCCTTGTCAGGGCTCCTGGGTGCGGGTGGCAGCATGGTGGCCAGCTGGCTGTCGGGAGCGAGGCCCTGGGCCTGTCTCACCCAGCAGACAAGCATGCCAGGCGGGGAGGAACTACGTCCTCAGCTCCGGGGACCTGGGGTGACTCAGGATATGGGGTTGACACATGTTTGGTAAATGAATAAGGGAGTCTGTGGCTAACTCTGGGCCTCCTTAGGGACTTGGCTTGACAAACACCCAGTGCTTTGAGGAGGTCCAGGGCCACAGCCCTGGCAGCCGGGAGCTGTGTCCTCAGCAACCCAAGCCGGTCGCCCTGGCGAGGCGGAGCCTGGGAAAAGGACGAGTGGCCCCCAGACCCACCGGGGTGCCTCCCCACCCACCGTGCCTTTGTGCCCTCTGTGGGACCAGGCCGGTTCCCACACTCCGGTGCCCAGAGCCGGGGGCATTTGCATAACTGCCACAGGCTATGGGGTGGGTATATGCTGGGTCCAGTTGGGGAAGGGGGGGCAAGGAAGTGAAACTCAGGGGAGCTGCACTGGGCCAGGAGGAAATGGGAACGGGGGGCCCCAGACAGTGTGACACCCTGAGCCCACAGCGCCATAGCCCAGACCTGGATTCAAGTCCTAGCTGTGTGCCAGACACTGTGGCTACTCCAGGGCCCTGCCACCAGAGCTCCCTCCCTGGGCCTCTCGGCTAACTCCTCACCCTCTCTCCCATGCTAGCCTCAGGCTGTGCCGCCCAAGGCAGCGATGGCCTGGGGTGGCCGGGGGATTCCTGGGGCCCGGGGTGGGTCTCACCTTGAGCACAAACGTGTTGTCTTTCTCTGGCATCTCCAGGGGCATTGTCGTGCGGACCTCGATGATGGCCGAGAGAGGGATGCTGACCTTGGGTCTGGAGGCCTGGGAGGCCAAAGGGGCAGTGAGAGAGTCAGCCAGGGTCTTCTGAAATGCTCTGCACCCTTCCACCCCTCCGAGGTCAGGGGTGCCCTCAGCTGGGAGCACCATGGCGGCCCTGGCTCCAGTTCCCAGATGGGTAAGTTGAGGGAGCTTCTGGGAAACAAAAGGGCCTCCCCACACAGTCACACAGCAAGTCACAGAGCTGGAACGGAATTCTGAATCTCCCACCTCTGAGCGCCAAGGGGAAAACTCCACCCGGGCTGCCCTCCTGCCCTGGGCACCCACCACATCTGTGGTTTTCACATTTTTTACCCTGACCCATACCAAGCAATAGATTTGACATTGGGACCCACTACATGTGAACTTAGGTAAGAATGTCTTTGGAATGAACATCTCACCAGACAATGTTTATCCTGTGTATAACGGGGTAAGATAATTTCAAGTCCATTTTAGTACGCCTGCGGAAAAAAAAATGCTACCCTCCCTGCTTTAGACCAGACTTCCCAGAGCATGGCTCTGGAGTCCCTGACTTAGAACGGGGCTCCTGGAGCAGGGCAGGGCTGTGTCCCGGGTGGAGGGAAAGGGACCAGTGTGGGGTTTAACCAAGGTGAGCTGTCAGGGCTCCCATGGAGGGCCACTTGGCCCTTCCCACTTTGCTCCAGAACTCATGGCCACGACCCTAAAATCCCCCAGGGATGGCTTGAGACAGCTTCCCAGCAGGGCTTGGGCTCCCGAACAGGGACTTTCTCAGTAGGAAAGGGAAGGGCCACATACTGGGTGGGCAGGCTGATGGGAATTCCTGGTAGCTCTGGCCGCCAGCCAGCGAGCGAGCACAGGGCTGGGCTTGGAGCAGAGACTGAGGGCCTCAGCGGACCAGGGCAGGCCATCCTGCCAGCCAGTGGGGCAGGGGGTCATGGTCCCAGAGTCAGGAGAGCAGACACAGATGGGACGGTGCGGGCCCGGACTGGGGGCTTTAGCTGGGCTTTAGCTGGCCGGAGGGGCTGATTCCCGTGCCTGGCCTCTGAGATGTGCCGTCCTAGCTCAGTGAGTGGCCTCTGCCCCTGCTCTAGCCACACCTCACCGTTCCCATTCCCTGGCCAGAGCCAGCAGGCAGTGTCCCGCCTGTAGCCTTTGCTCCCTCAGCTCATGCCTCCAGAGAGGCCGGTCTTGGGGGCTCTGCTCCTAGTGGACACTGAGACAGTCCAAGCTTCCCCTCCTTCGGGCCCCCAGAGGTCCCACTGCCCTCTCCCCCGAGGTTTACCATCCGGTCCTAAACATGCTGGTTTCCTGATGGCTTCTGATGGCATGGGCCAGGCCCACTGCTCCCCGGCTCCCCAGGGCTGTCCTGGCAAAGGACTTCCTGCAGGATGAGGGTGCAGGTGTCCAGAGCCTTGACTCATGGAGTCATGTGAGAGGGAAGTCTGAGGACCCCGGGGAAAAGGTCCCTGAACTGCAGACCCCACACTCCTGGGCCCTGAGGGTGCGGCCAGGCCTCTAGGGGCAGAAGGAGATCTGGACCGTGGCGGGGTACACAGAACTAAAAAGCACTGGGAAGGGGTATCAGGAGGGATGCCCCGTGGGGGCTCACTCACCCTGGGGCCCAACACAGTTGGGGAGCCTGACCTAAGCCCTTACCATGGGTATCACCTGCCTTCTACGGGGCTCTCTCCTAAATTCACAAGTACTTCCTTGGGAAAAGGAGGGTCCAAGGCCAGATCAGGGGTTAGGAACCCAGCTGCCTGCCTTCCTGCAGGGGCCCTGCCCTCCGCCAGCGGTGCATGGTAGGACAGGACAGACTCAGGAAGAGGCCCAGCCCCTGCACCCCTCCCCCACAAGGGCAGCAGACACTATTTACAGCCGGGCAGCTGTCACTGCCACTCAGGCCCAGAGGCATTGAGCCCTGGGCCTCTGCCCTTGCCCTCCGGGTGACTCTGGACCAGCCCCACCCCGCCTACCCCACTCACCAGGCCTCAGTCTCTCTCTCACAAGTGGTGGAGCTGGACTTAGTGGTCTAGGAATTCTCTCGGGGGCCTAATGGTGGGGGCCTGGCAGGGAGAAAACCCTTGGGATGTCTGGGTCCTACAACTCAAAGGAATACGTGGGTTTCCCGGGGAAATCATTTCTCCAGAGTCCACGTGGCTCGTGGGTGCCCAGCCTTGGGGAGCCCACACCCTGCCCCTCAAGTGGGGAGAGGCAAGGAGGCGCACCCAGAGTCCTGACAGCCTGGGAGATGGAAAGAGGTGCGAGGCTCGGGGTGATTAAAGGTGCCAGGGAGTAGAGTGGGCCCAGGAGTTGGGGGAGGGCTGGCTGGTTCTTAGGGTGCTGCCAGTGGCTGTGCCAGCACAGCCTCCCCCCTTTCTGAACTTCCCAGCACACAAGCAGCTCCCATGTCCACGCTCCTCCATTCTCGGGACCACCAGGGTAGTGGGTATTAATAGCCCAGCTCTGCCACCCACCAGCTCTGGGACTTTGGACAGGCCACACCTCCTCTCAGAGTACTCCTTTGTTCTTTCTTCTGTGACCTGGGGACCGTGATGCCCATCCTACAGGGGTTCTGGGGGATGAGACTGGGCACCACACTTAGGGCTTGGTGTGCCGGGTGTCCTCGGAGAACAGGCACTATTGTTCCACTGATTCCTACTTTCCCAGTACGGCGGTCTGCCATCCCGGAGGAGGCCTGCAGCTGCCCCCGGGGCTCTGATGGCCAGCCCCCAAGTTGGGGAGAGGGCAGGCTGCTCTCATGGGGTCAGCAGTGCTGGAGACAGCTAGACGCTTAGCTTTCAGAACCTGGGCCAGGGAAGGGCCACTCACCAGGGGCTGGGCTGCAGCCTGCGGGGGCGGGGACGACACATTAAAGGCACCCTCCCTGAAAGTGCGACTGTCACTGGTGTTTGGGAGGTCCCAGGAGACAGCGAGTCATCAGGCAACGGGCCGGAAGCCAGCCCTGGCACCCTCAGCGGCTGCCTGGGCGGGGGTTGGGCACTCACCTTGGGTGGCACGAAGAACTCCAGCCGGAAGCGCTCCCCGGCCACTGCCCTGCGCAGGAGCAGGCGGCACTTCTGCCACTGGGCGGTGCCGCCAGAGCCCGCGGCTGCGTCGTCCGCCACCATGAAGCGCAGCGCGCCCTCACGCTGGATGTCCACCAGCTCCACCTTGGCCGCCAGCGTCCGCGACAGCCGCAGACGCCTCGTCCACTTGTCCCGCGGCTCGGCGGGGGGCTCGGCGGCCCGCGGGGCGGCCCCCACGTCGGGCTCGGGTGAGGCGCGCCGGTGCCACATGTCGCGCACGCCGTCCACCACGCAGAGGCTCATGTTGCGCAGCGAGAAGCCCTTGCGGACGCGGGCCTTGGCCACCGCCTGCGTGGACACGTCCTCCGAGCTCCGCGAGTGGCCGTAGGCGGCAGCCTTGAGCGCCGCGGCCCCCGCCGGCTCGGGCTCCATGGCGTCGGGGGGCTCAGCCGCCCCCCGCGACGCTGGCCCGGCCACCAGCACGCGGCGCACCTCCTCCCCGAAGACGTCCAGGAAGTTGGTGGCGAAGTGGCGGGAGAAGGAGGCCCCGGCGTCGGGCGTGTCGTAGGCTGGGTTGTCCCGCAGGAAGCGGCAGAACTTGTGCGCGAAGTCCACGGCGGCCGCCTGCGCGTGCAGCTCGCAGAACTGCCGCCAGTCCGGGGCTGGGGCTGGGGCGGCGGCCGGGCCAGGGGCGGCACCATTCATGGCTCCCGTCCCATCGCAGCCCCCTGCGGCTGTGGGCGACAAGAGCGGGAAGTGACTCTGGGGCCTCAGCACCCACCGGGCCCCTCTCCCTGGGACTCCCTGGGGCTGTGTTGGGGGCGGGGGATGACATCCTGCAGCCGTTCAGAGCAGAGAGGGACAACCAGGGAGGTGAAAGGCAGTGTCTGCAGAAGGGGGTTCCCTCTTCCCAGCCACTCTCCAAACAGCATTCTCAAGGTCATTTCTGGGGCCAGTGGAGGTTGGGTCCCTGGCGCCTAGATTTGAGGTCCCCAAGAGTCTCCTGTTACCTACTTCCAAGCTGACCTCTTCTGAGGGCCCCCAGAGACAAGTAGACAGGAGGAAGTCATGTGCATTCCTCTTGGCTCTGCCTTTGAAATTATGCCAAGAACTCAACCTTTCTTCCACTTTCCATCAGGGCTGCCCTCTGGGGCCCCACATGACCCCTTCTCTCCCCTGCCCTACTTTAGCAGCCTCTTCACTGGTACCCCGGAACTTCACCCCTTAGGCACACCCCCCCCACCCCCGCCATCACTCTGTTCTCCACCCAGGAACACAGTCATCTCTCCTAAAACAAGACAGATCAGGTCCCTCCTTTACTCATAATCCTGGATTGCCTCCCATTCCACTCAGAGTAAAAGTAGCAGTCCCACTCATAATCCCCATGGTGTCACATGGTCTGCCTCCACTTACCTCCCAGAGCTTATCTCCTGCCACTCTCCCCACCCACTCTGCTCTGGCTGCTGCTGGGTCCCACCCCAGGGCCTTTGCACCTGCAATTCTGTCTTGCACTTGCCTGGCACGTTCTCTCCCCTACACTCTCTCAACTCCTTCAGGCTTCTGGTTCTATACCATCTTGCCCAGTAGCCTTCCCTGACCCCACTCTACTGAGAGTAAGGAATGTTCCCACCCCACTCAGCGCTGCCTTCTGCAAGTCTTACGCTTGCTTACTTTTCTCCATGGTGCTTATCCCCATCTGACACACCATTTGTTTCCTTGCCTGGTTGTGTTGTCCTACCCCTACCCCCCGCCGCTCCCCACCACACCCTTCCCCTGAGAATGCAGTTTTAAGCTGCTGTGTCCCCAGTGCTGGGCTCATGGTAGGCATGGTAAACACTGAATGAATGGGGGCGCCTGGCTTGCTCAGTCAGTAAAGCATGTGACTCGATCTGAGGATCGGGAGTTCAAGCATACAGAGATGACTAAAATAATAATAATAATAATAATAATAATAATAATAATAAAAAAAAAAAAACACTGAATGAACAAATGAATGTGTCTGGTACACGTTCATACATGGATGTGTCAGGCATATCACAGCTGTCACTGCCTAAGCCCTCGCACGGGGCCTGAGATCACACAGCTCGTTAGTGATGGGCCTGGATCCTCCCCCTGGGTCCCGGACCCCGGGGCTTACCCCTCCAGTGTGGATCAAGTAGGACCCACTTTTCCTACTGGCACTGAAGGCACGTTGCCCTTTTAGACCGCTTTCCGTCCCCGTGTCTCCACTCTTCCCACCTTTTGGAATCCTGTTCCCTCCGGGGCTCCCATCCAAACCCGTCCTTCCTGCAGAGGTCCTGATGTAGGGACTCCGGCCTGCTCCTCGGCCAGCGTCCTCCGGTTCCCAGGCCCGTCCAGCCTTTATTACAATGGCTCGCCAAACTACTGGTTGTGCCCAGGCATTCGGGGGCCTTACCTCCTTGTCCCCCAAGGTAGCCACCACTCCTGGGGCAATGCTCCAGCCCACTGTGTTTATATATCCTACCCCTGCCCCCAGGCCAGGGTGAAAATTACCAGTGGGGAGTAGGTGGGGTGGTGTGGTCCCACCCTGCCTTGGGGAGCCCCTGTCTGAGGGGTTCAGGGAAACTAAGACAGAGGGTCATGCCCTCACCTGTCCTCCCAGGATCCCCACATTTCCTGGCGTGGCCTTTCCCTCGGAGCTCCTGGGAGCACCCATCTCATCTCTCCTCTGGGATCCAAACTCTGTAATTAAACACCTCATAAAGATAGCTGTCCCGCTTCTGTGCAATCCTCTATGGGGCCTCTGGCCCATAGAGCCCCGTGGGAATTCCCGCTCAGCTCAGCCATCGATCTGCAGTCAATAACCACAGGACAGCCCCAGGGAGGACACAGGCCACTTGATGAGGCCACTTAGCACAGAGGACAGGTTTCCGAGCCAGCGGGGCTGCTTAGAGACTCCTGCCCGGTACTGGGGAGGAGGGGAGCAGGGAGTTGGGCAGGATCCTGGAGGAGGGGGGGGCGCTCTGCGCTGGTCCTTATGACAGTGAAGAGAGAAGTGAAGAGTGACCCCTCTCCAGGGATGAACGGTAACTGGGAGGCAGACTTTCAGGACATAGTGGGAGGGACTGGGGGAGAATGGGGCCCACTGGTCTTCCTTTCTTCCTCTGGCTAACTCCTACTCATCTTTCAATAATGAATCCAGGGGCCGCTTCCTCCAGCCTTCCCTGACCTTCCCTCTGCCTCCCCCGACCATGAGGCAGGAATGTCTCCTCCAAGCTCAACAGTCCCCTCCCAGGACCCCCTCTAGCCAGGTGCCAGTTACGGGGTGCTCCAGGTGTCCATTCCCAGGTCTGTCTCCCCATTTGGCATAGACGCTCCTTGGGAGCAGAAGGCAGGCCCAAGTCATATGCCAGAAATGATGGCAGAGGTGGGAACGCACCTGCCACCACCACTGAGGCCTCGAGGGAAGGTTGAGAGCCAAGGCCCTGTCCTGACCTGCTGAGGCGGCACATTTGGTGGGGGGAGGAGTTGGGGGGTGAGCCCTGCAGCTAAGCCTGTGAGGCCCTGTTCCTGTGCTCCAAGCCCATCCATTCACCCAGCAGGGCCGTGCTCCCTATAGTGGCCGCTCCTCCCCCTGGACCGCCAGGAGGCTCACACTGGGTCACACAGCAGCCTGTGTGAACACCCGTCTGCCCCACCAGGGGCTGGTGGGGGGGCGCAGGAAGGAAATCAGTCCCAGTGCGCATCTTTGCACATCAATTCCTGGTCCTCCCTGTTCTTCCTGCTGGGTGAAGGGGCAGAGCGGAGGGACAGGGCCCTGGGGGGAGGCTCTCACAGCATGGGTCCCAGCTAGTCCTCACAGGAGGTAGGGGTGGGACTTGGAGGAGAACCTGCCATGGATATGGTGGCCCCGGTCACGTCCTGGGTAGGGACTGGCCTGGGAGGCACTGGGAGGTCAGGCCTGCCTTGACCTCCCCTACCCACCCTTGCTGGCTGGCCAGGAGCCTGGAGGCCTGAAGCCCAGCCCAGCAGCCCTCAGCGTCCCCTGGGTCTAGTGGGGGCTACACGGAAAGGACAGGGATTGAGCCCTCCAGAGGTCAAAGTTACAAGCAGCACGGCCAGCAGGGAGCCCCGCACTGGGTACCGATGGGGAGATGGAGGCCCAGAAGTGGCAGCCACAGAAGAGGGCTCAACCCCAACCCAACGGTCCTTGGAGCCCAAACTGGGGATCACACCAAGTGCAATGAACTTGGCTGTCCTGGGCCAGGCCTTCTGGCCCCACTACCCCCTGGGTGAGGGACGCTGATCACAACACCCACCTCTGAGCCTGCTTCCTCTCTTTATGGGAAGTGAGAGCCACCCCTTCCCGGAAGGACAGCATAGGGTGTCCGTGTGGCCATGGGCAGAGCCGGGGGCCCCCTAACCTCTGCATGATGGAGCCAGGAGGCCTTTCCAGCCTTCTCCAGGGACCAGCCAGTAGACAGGTCCCTCTCCCATTCTGCAGGTGGCCAGACCCAGATGTGGGAAAAGCAGAGCCAGGGGAAGGGGATCCCCGTGGTACCAGGAGCAAGACGGGCAAGTTCAGTCTGGACCCCTCTGTCTGGCTGGCCTGGAAGGCTTGTGGATGAATCCAGCTGGCCCTGGGCTCTCCCTCGTCCAGCAGCTCCCTGGGGACCCCCCTGGGTGTTTGCCTGTGCCGCTCCCCTGCTGGATGGCCGTCTTCGCTCTACTGACTATTGAAATTCTCCTTGGCATTTAGACTGCGTAAAACTTGTTTTCCAGAAAGCCTTCCCCCTACACTGGCCCTCCCTCCCCGAGCTCCCATGAGGTCCCTGTGGCCCTTGGCCCTCTTGCTTCTGTGGGCAGGATCCCAGTTCCTCTGCCTATGGCCCCAGGGAGCCGGAGAGACCTGCTGAGTCAGTAGGGGAAGGCGCTGGACTGGGCAAAAGGGGGCTCGGCATCTCAGCCCAGGCCCTGGGTCTCCTCCGGCCTTGGCTCCCCACCAGTGACATGGGGGTGCTAGGCAGTGGCCTCTAAGGCCTGGGGCTGTCATGGCCCTTGGACACTGAGGACTGGGGTCCCATTGTCACCCCTCAGGGACCAGGGACAGGCAGGGGTTGTCTCTCATCTTCAGGCTTCTTCCGGAAGGACTGGAGCTGGAAACGAGGGGCACCAACCCGGACAGACCACCCTCCCCTGATCCATCACCCGGCGGGTTTCGAGGCTCCGCTGACCTGCCTGGCTCCTGCTTTCTTTTTGTTCCCATTTCACCAGGGCTGGAGCGTGACGGGGGAAGCCTAATCAAGTCCTTGCCTGTCACCTACCCAAGCAAGGGCTCTCCTAACCCCAGGGACCGCGGAGAACCCAGATGAGAGACCCCATCCCCTAACCGGTTAGAGGCCTGGGAGAGGGGGCGGCCGGCCTTCCGGGGTAAAAATAGCGTTCACAGCTGCAGTACAAAAAAGAAGACCAGTCATCAGCCCCCGTCACACGCAGTTCCGGACCCCACGGCCAGGTCATTCCTTAAAATATTGATGAGGCAGCCTAGCCACCCCCGCTAATGGGCGGGCAGGGCATTGATCCACCCCGCAGTGGGCAGAGGCCTGGGGAGCGGGAGACACTAGCCTGACCCGCAACCTGCAGGGGCCTCGGGGCCTCGTGTGCGAAGCCCAGCAGCAGTTTCTACCTCCACGGGAGACGGTCTACCCCCGGGGAAGGGAAGGAGGCCCTGCAGAGCAAGCTAGCTAGCCAGCCAGCACTCTGCAAAGCTGGCCTGGGCAAGCTCGTCCATCACCAAGGGCCTTGACCCTCCTCCTTCCCCCTCGCTCAGCTCCATGCTCAGGGGAACACCCGGACAGCCGAGTGCCAACGGGGTGCTGGGGGTCAGAAATGAGGGTGCTGTTCTGCGCTGGGGTGGGCAGTGGCCCCCCCAAGAACCATACACTATGGGGAAACTATGGTCTCTACCTGGGGCCCCCCAACACAAGATGAGGCCTCACTCAGCCTCAGCCATGCCCACTGATGTCCTGTCCTTTGGGCTTCTCAGGCCGGGCCGGGCCTGGCTAACCCGACCCCACACTTGACCATGAACGCTCCTTCTGTCCTCTATCGTGCCGTTCTTCCAGCTGACCTCCTGGCCTCTGGGGGGAGGTCCCCTGCAGCCCCCACTCTGCACCCCTTTCCTCCACAGGACACAGACCACGTCTGGGCTAGCCCTTCCTCCACAGGCTGGCTGCCTGAGTTTCCCCGGGGAAGGAAGGCACGTTCCCCTGTGTCACGGTTGGGCGTTGGCTCTCTAGGCTAGTCCCCAGCCCGCCCTATCCCCAGAGTGCATCCCCCCAGGGCAGGACTCTGAACCAAGGCCTCCCAAGAGTGAGGTGTGGCTGGAATTCCCCAAGCCTCCCACACAACGTATCTGTGCTCACCCCGTGACCCCGGCAGAGGCACAAGTGGGCATCGCTTCTGGTCTGAACAACCTTGAACCTGCTGGGACTTTGCTCCGACTGGGTGTGGGAGGAGGGTTCTCTGGCTAGTGACGGGGACAGGTGCAGAGTCAGAGCCCCTGGGACTCTTGCCCTGTTTGGGTGGCAGTGGGTTGGAGGTTGGAGGGAAGGGTGCTCAGGTGGGCCTGGCTTTTCCGAGCATCAGTGTCTCTAGCTGGGAAGGGGACCACCCTGCTCTCCCACGCAGGCTGCCTCGTGGTCCAAGGCCCATGCTGACAAGCCCCATTAGGAGGCGGCTGCCGGGAGCTGGAGCCACTCTGTGCTCAGTGCCACCCTCCATACCTTTCACATGCTGCCAGCCTTTGCTCCTGGGGGAGGGTGGAAGCCCTCTGGTGAGCCCCTGGGTTTTCACTGATGCCCCCAACCTGGACAAGCCCTGCTGGCTCTGGGACCTGCAGACCCCCCAGTCCTTGGGGGCCCCCAGGTGCTCCCATCAGAGGCCCCACTGCCTGTGCATCTCCCCACCTCCCCACCTGGTCATCTGACCTATGGGACAGTGCAGAAGGTTAACAGCCTGAGATCTGGGGGGGCCGGGCTGGTTCAGTTGGAAGAGCCTGTGACTCTTGATCTCGGGGTTGTGAGTTTGAGCCCCATGCTGGATGTAGAGACTGCTCCATAAGTAATCGGTTAAGAAATCAAAGCTCCTCTGCTTCCGTTTTGTAAATGTTCTGCATCCATTCCCTCTTGTCCTCTCACTGCTCTGAGCAGATGGCTACAGAGGCCTCCTCCCTGGTCTCCCTGTTTCCCATGGTCCCTGCCAAACCTCAACAAATCCAGGCTCCACAGTGGGGCCAAGGTCTTTTCCTAGAACCCACACCCTATTGAGCTATGCCCGTTTCAGAACCTTCTTCCCTCATATGTGCCCCGCCAGGAAGAGAGGATTCACCCACTGCACAGATGAAGAAATGGGGCTCTGGCAAGCGTGGTGACTGACCTATTGTTCACTGGGTTCCCACTGTGTGTCAGGAGACAGGCTGGGGGGTCCAGGGTCATAGAATGGGCGAGAGGGGAGGGTGAGGTCAAATTCAGGTCTGTCCCTTTCTGTAGCATACGCTATTTGAAACAAGGCCCTATCCCTGGGGAGCTCTCTTCTGAGGGGGTTCAGGGTGGGGGGGACCCAGGCCCTGCCTCAGGAAAAAGAAGGGAGATGCCCACCCTGAGAAGGGGCACTCTGACAGGAAGGACAACTGGCGAGTCCTGAGGTGGGCCCTGGAGGAAACAGAAGTCAGACAAGCAGGCACTGGGGCCCAGGACAATGAGCTATGCTGGGGTCTGGGGGCTTGGGCAGGAAGCCCCTCCTCCTTCAGGAGCACCTGGTGCTGGACAGTTCCTGGGCAGGCTCTGTAGGTGGAGTGCAGGCTGGGATGGCTCCAGCTGCACTATCCCTGCCCTCCCCGGGTACAGAGCAAAGGCACCCCCTCCCCAACCTCGAAGTCTCTCCTTCTCTCCCAGTGCCATGGATCTCACCTAGGCCCAGATTCATACCCTTTCCGGACCTGCCTGGCCCAGCCCCTGAAACCTGCAAGACACCCACCCCCTCAGCTCCTGCTATGCAGCCCATCAGTCTGCCTTCTTTTCCATGACACACATACCAGCGACTCCTACCCGAGACCTCAATATCCCCCCCCCCACACTCAGATCTGAGTATCCCAGACCTCTGGATACTATGGGTTCTTATAAAGCTTCCTTGGGTCTTTCTCTGAGCAACTAAACTCCCAGCCTGGCTAATCTCCAGGCACCTCACACTCACCACTTCCGAGTTCTTTTATGTCCTCTTCCTCCAACCCCTGCTTGTTCTCTGCTGGGACCCTCAGCACCCAGCCCGGCATTGCCCCACCTGCTCCAACTCCTCTGCTCCAACTCCTCTGCCCCAACGGCTGCCAGGCCCCGGAGCCACTGGAGGCCTTGGGAACACCCCCTTTGTCCTGTCCCCGCCTCCACCCTCTACAATAGCACCAGACCATGACCCCCCGCAGGTGTTGTATACCCACCCCCAGGGGGGCCCTATCCACAGAGGGTCTGAAGGATCTGGAGAATGGGGTCCAAACCCTGCATCATCCACAAGAGTCAAAAGATAATATAACCCTACACACTGCTACCCTGCCTAGCTCTGCCCAAAAAGGTGCAGGCTGTAACCTTCTCTAGATAGAGGGAGGCCAAGAAACAGACCTTACCAGGTGAGGGGGGAGGAGAAACTTCCCCAAAGCTCCACGGCTCCCACCTTCCCTCGGTCCCATGTGAACAATGAGAAGCAGGAAGCGAAGCAGGCTCTGAGAACCCCGTGGGTATGGCAGCCAGGAGATCCACAGCACCTAGAACTCCAACTCCCCACAACCCAGGATGGGCACACAGTGGAAGAAGTAGTGGGCAGGACAGGTCAGAGACAAGTGGCTTAGAGACCTGGCTTGTTGGTTGAGTGACTCTGGCCCAAGTGATTTCACTTCCCTGAACCTGTTTCTTTCTCTGTAAAATGGGGGTAATAATAGTACCAAAGCCACAGGGCTAGTGTGAAGATTATATGAGACTTGGGACATCAACTCAAAACCAAAAGCTTGGCCTTGGGGGAAGCCCACTCTTCGTTGTGGTTGTGTGTATGTGTGTGTGTGTGTGTGTGTTTGTGCGCACGCACGCGCATGTGTATTCTCCCTAGGAGACCCACTAAGGAGGGAGGAAGGGCTTAGAAAATCTCGACACATTTTCCACAACAGGTAAGAGGAAAAGCATGTATATATGATGAACCCTTGACTACTTAGAACCATTTGATTAACCCGCTTCAAAATCTCTGACCCACCATCTGCATGCCCTCTAGAGGGAGAGCGGAGTAAAGGGAGCAGAGCAGTTGGTGGGAACTCTGCCTCCCAGACCCCCATAAACGCCCGGACTCATGTCAGCGTAAGAGCACTGCCCCTACTACCAGACCTCTCCCAAAGTTCCTAGAGCTGGAAGGTTCTAGGTCAGCCCCCTGACCAGTCGCCTCCTGGATGGAGCAGGGAAGCTAGGAAGGAGGAAATCTGTTTAAAGTGGCAAGAGTTGTGGGGGCGGGGTTCAGGTCACATCCTCCATAGAGGCAACCAAAGCCTCTTAGGGAAAACTCACTTCCCTCCTCCTGTCCTCACTCACCCCATGATCAGTGGCCTGCGTTGGAGTGGACAACTCTGGCTGGCCACCCAGCTAGGAGGGAGGCAGCACCATTTCCATTTTACAAGGTACATAATGGAGGCTCGAAGTGCAGAGGCAGGGTTCAACGCGGTCTGCCTCCCAGCCCTGAGGTTCTCCCCTGCACCAAGTCGGTGTGAACACTGATTCTGGCTTATTCCTGTTCGGTTACTCTTGAGGCTGGCTGCCGATCCGCCCTGAGGATCCTAAGGGACCCCAGTCACTGCGGACTTCTCCCTTAAAAGACCCCCCTTCGTGGGCCGATGGGGGTGCCGGACCGGGTCCCAGCCTCTGCTCGGCCTTGGCCCGCTGAGCTGGCGCGGTTCCGGGCCCCGCGCGGCCCCGCAGGTTCATCAATGGCTGAGGCCGGAGGGCCTGAATGGAGGGCATGAACCCGCCCCTTCTTAAAGGCGCCGGCCTCTCGGGCACCCACAGCGGTCCTCCCCACTATCGAGGGCGGTCGGAGAGCTCCCGGGGTGGGCGGACCGAACTGGCGACTGTGAGAGAGACCGCCAGGGCCGAATGGAGGGCGTGCCGCCCGGGCGACTGTGGACTGGATAGGGTCTTCCCGGGGCTCGCACCCTCCTTCTAGGTTGGCCCGCCCCCCTCCCTCGCAGCCCAGGGAAGAGACCCGGGCTCCCTCGCGCCGCTCCCCAGCCAGAGACCCCTCCTCTAGGGGCCTCGCTGCGCTCGCCTCACCGCGGGCCTTGGGCCCTAGGAGGGGGCGGGGGCGCAGCTGCTCCGGAGGCGGCTCGGCCCCTCCCGCCACTCCCGCCCGGCTGGGGGGGGGGGGATTCGGCGAGGGGGTCCGCGCCGGGGGCGCATCCCCTCCGTCGCGCTCCCTCCCACCCGCGCACACAAAGACGACACGCGCGGACCAGGGCGCGTGCGGCCGCGCTTCCCGGGGCAGCCGTGCGCACACACACGCACACCCTCAGGGACGGCCCGGGTCTGGGGAGATGGGCGAGGGAACTGAGGACAAGCAGACCGTACCTACAGGCGCTCAGCTGCGGCCGGGCGGGCCGGGGCGCCGGCGGAGCGCTGCCCCGACCGCGGCCCGGCTCCTGGGGCCCGGCGGCTCATGGCCCGCGGCGGGTTCGGGCTCCCTCCGGGCTGGCGCCGGCGTTAGCTGGGGCTCCTCCTTCCCTCGTCCGCAACCTCGAAGGCTCGTGCGCTCCTCGCGGGCCCTGCGCGGCCCCGGCTCGGCGGTCCCGGCGGCCGAGCCCCGCGCGCTGCGAGCCCAGCCCCGCGCCGCGCGCGCCCCGCGCGCCCCGCCCGCTCCCCCTCGTGCCCCCCGCCCGCGGGGCGCGCGCCTCCTCGGCCCCGCCCCCAGCGCGGGCCCCGCCCCCTCGCTCGCCTAGAGCCGCGCCGGCCCCGCCCCCGGCGCGCCCCCAGCCCTCCGCCGAGCCTGAACCGCGCCCGCGGCTGGTGCTACCTTCGTTGGGGCTGCGGCGGCGGCGGCGGAGCCCTGGGGCCCAGGGGGTTAGGGTCTGGCCTGCGGCCGCCCCTTTTGGAGCGAGAGTACCCCGCTGCACGGAAGCGTGCCCTGGAGCGGGGTGGGTGGGGGCCGGGTGGGTGGCCCGAATAGTGGCGTGTATGGGGGCGTCGGCGCCCCTGGGGATGGGCGCCCGGCTGAGGCCGCCGCAGTCTTTGGCTCTCACGCCGCGGGAACAATGGGAACCTCGAGGAGGCCCAGATGTCGCAACGGGGGAAGTCGACGTCTGGTTCTCATAAATCCCGAGGGCGAGCACCACGCCCTCTTCTTTCGCCGCTCCCCGTACCGGAAATAGCCCAAGGGCTGCAGGGCGGGGAAGCCCCCAGCACTGCCCCATCTACGCACCTTCACAATGCTGGGGAGACTGACGCCACCCGGAGAGGTCTTCAGAAGGGGCTGATGGGGACCAGACACAGACCGGGCTTCTTCACCTCCGCTGGATTCTGCAGCCCCAAAACCCAAGGCATAGGTTAGGGCAGACACTGCTCTGGCTAAGAAAACAAAGACTCCTGCTGGTCCCTGCGGTGCAATTGTGGACTGACCCCTGGCAACCTGGGGGCGTTCAGGGGCCAGAAAGGGGTCGGGCGGAGTGGGAGGATGGCTCAGACATCAGACCAATTGCTTGCTCGTGGGGAGAGGTGGGAGGGCGCTCTTGCTCCTTCTCTCCTCCTCTCCCTTGCCTCCTGCCCCAAGCCCTCACCCCTGACAGGTGGTCAGATCAGTTCTCCCTGCCCTTACCAAACCTTCTGCAGCTGCACCATCAGCAGTTCTGTGGGGGGCTGTGGTCTCCCCGCTAGCTCAAAGGCCTCCATCTGTTGTCCTCTTCCTCCCATACTGATCTCTGACCTTTGTGGAGAGCCCTTTAACCTTTCACAAAGCCCTGTCCCCTCTGATTTCCCAGGAAGCAGGGCAGGCAAAGAAGGGTTTTTATCCCGATCTGGGAGATGGAAAGGGTGGGCCTAGAGAGGAGCAGTGGGTTGTGAAGGTGTAGGCTGGCCCGGAGCCCTGGCTTCCTGCCCTCCCCTCATAGCCCTGGGCTGCCCTCTTGGGGGTTGCTGAAGCAAGGCAGGTCTCACCCAAGGTCCTGGTCCCTAGTCTCTTCCCTTCCACACACAGACTAGCCGCCTTCTCACCGGGACCTGGCCAGCAGGCACTCAATGAAAGCTCAGACATGGACCAGCTATCGGTTAGAGCCTCCCAGAGGCCTCTGTGGCTGGCTGGGAACCAGAAGGTCTATGAATGAAGCCAGGAGAGCTGTGGGAGCGCGTGAGGGTGGCCTGGCTGTGGACCCCACCCTTCTGGGAGATGGGAGAGCCTACCCCCTTCTCCCCCCCCCCGCCCCAACCACAGACTAACCTGGTTCTGAGTAATGGGCTGAGCTCTGCCGGTGGGCTGTCATTGGCCAGGGAGGGTCCTGGGCAAGACAATAGCTCTGATCCCCAGGGAGGAGGAAGTGAGCAGGAGCCAGCTGTTTGTGACTCCGGCCCCCGCAAGGAGGAACTGGTGGGAGATGTGGAAGTGGCGGGAGGGTGGAGGGTGTCCGGGATTGGCCAAGACCAGCACTGTCATGGGGACAGCAATGAGAGTCAGGGAAGATAGGTTCAGCTGGGGTCCCTGAGGGCAGGAGCACCTCTGGGGCCTCGGAGGACGTTCTGATGGGGCGGACGGTGAGGGGTGCTGAGGATGGGACCCCAACGAGTGCCCCTGGATGTATGGGCTCTAGAGTGTTCAGGGAACGCTGGCCTGGTGCACTGCGGGGTGGGAGCTGGGTGTGGTGCGGCCTCATGGGCCACCTGGCCAGTGGGGTAGCGCCAACCACCACAAATCAAGAGGGAGACCCTCGGTGTGGGTGGGAAGGGACCCACATGAGTGGGTGAGTGGAGCTGGGTTGAGGGTGACCGGTGGCTCAGGGGGTCCCCGGCTGGAACTCAGGGGACTTGGTCGGCACAGGCTCTGCAGTGCTTGGCAAGCTGGGGCCCAAGGGAAAGGGGCATAAGGTGCGTAGCTCCATGACACCCAGAAAGGGGAGGAGAGGTTCCCCAGGAGCTGACATCACACGTCCCAGTGCAGCCTCATAGTCGTCGTCGTCGTCTTCTTCTTCTTTTTTTTTTAAAGGAATAGATTTCTCTTTTTGATCGGGCAGCCTAGCGGCTCAAGGGAACTCAGGCATTGTGGGTTTGGGTTCTAGCAAAGGTCTGGACCCACTCACGGAATTCCTGGGGGATGGAAAAAGGAAGGGAGCTCCCATGGTTGGAGGTCATGCCTCACATCAGCAGAGCACCTGAAAGGTCCAGCCCCAGGTCCCAGGCGTGTCGCTGTGGGCCCCCACCGGCCGCCTGTCCCCCCAGAGTCACAGAGCATGGCCACCAGCACAGCTCAACTACGTGTTTATTTGAAATGGGCAAAGCTGAACGTGCAAGTGTAATTCTACCTTAGGGAGATCAGCCAGTGGCCCCAAGGTGGCCATGCTAGGGTGGTCCACAGCCTGTTCTGTCTTGGCTGAGAAGCGCCTGGGCCCCTCAGACCAGTCCTTAGGTCTGAAAAGCCTGGGGCACACGGGCTCACCAGAGATCCCTCCTTGCCTAGAAGCTAAAATATCTTGCTAAAGAAGAAAGCAAAAATCACAATGGGTCTGGGGGCAGGGAGAAGGTGACAGAAACTATCCTATGCCCTCCGGGGCTTCCCCTTTTCTTGGGGTAGGGTGGGCTTGGTGACAAAGCCTGCCGGCCTGTGAGGAGGGGCCCTCTATCTCTTGAGGGGAAGTGGTGGTGGTAGATCGTAGGGGAGCCCGAGGGGATCCCAGACCTGGCACAGACCTGGCACAGAGAGACCCAGGGGACCCCACCCAGATGAACTGTGCGTGGCCAGAATCAGCGAGGACCCAATCAGCATCATGGCTGGTGATGGGAGGGGACGGCCACCAGGGCTGGTTGGTGGTAAAGTTGTGGATGGGGACCCGAGCCAGGTCACCAGCCCAGGATGGGGCTGAAGGGGCCCCCTTGACTCAGCCTGGCTGGGCCTTGGGGGCTTCTTGGACCTAGGGATCCTGATGTGGTTGACATTCTCGTAAGAGTTTCCAGGGGGACCTGGGACCTCTGGCTCCGGAGGGTGGAGGGCAAGGGCTGTTTCTGTGGGGAATTCTCTGGGGAAGTCTAAGTCATTAGAAGCAGCCAAACAAGCAAGGGGTGGGGGGCACAGCCATCAGTGTGCTGGGGAGGCCCGGGGACATCACTGCCACAAGTCACCGGCTGCTGCCCCATTGTCATTCTCATGGAACTTGTGCAGGTGATCGGCGAACCTGTTGGGGATAGAAACCTTTGCTGAGAACAAGGGTAAAAAGGAGAGGGGTGTGTGTGCATGCCTGTATGCACGCTCACGCACATGTGTGGAGGGGGAACGGAGATCCCCAGGGGGTGTGCTCCCTATGTCAGGGGAGGTGCTGGGGAGCCGGGCGGGGGGAGGGGTGGGCCAGAGTGGGCAGCAGTGGTGGAAGGCTGGGGGTGGGGGACACAGGAGGGGCTCGGTGGTGCCAGGTGGGGGAATAGTGCAGGGCCATGGGACTCGGGGGCTGTCCTCACTTCTTAGCACAGAAGGTGGCACAGTCCCTCTCCATGCTCTCGCTCCACGCCAGCTTGTAGAGCACCTGGCCAGGCAGAAACACAGTGAGCTGTCCGTCCCGAAGCACGGCCCCTCCTGCAGCCCGCCTCCAGCCCCCCGAGCCTGGCCTCCCGGGCGCGCATGACTGTTGTCCTGGCCCAGGTCCCAGGGCAGGAGGGTCTTAGAGATGCCCCTGTGGCCGCCTGTTTCACACACAGTCAGACAGGCCTCGAGGTGGCAGTACTGTCCTTGCCATTGCTGTGTGGGACACTGGCAGGCCGGGACCTGTTGGCTCCTGGGGTCAGAGTTGGAGCCCAGGCTAACTACGGAGGGGCCATCCCTCCCTGGGGCCTTACTCGGGACAGGAGCCTCCGGGGCTGGAGGCTTCCACGGGCCCGCCTTGCCCTCTCCGATTCCCTGACTCAGTGGACTTGCCGACATCCCCAGGACAGTCACTCTGCACTGCGGGAGATTCAGTTCAAGATGTCCCTGCTTGCGCAGCCCAGCCAGCTTTTCCTTAGTGACGTGAGTCACACCTGCCTTCCCGCCTGCCTCGGGCCCCCACAGTGGTCATGCCCTCCCACACACCCTCCAGAGCGGAGCCATGGGTGAAGTCAGCCAGGCCACTTCCCCAGAGTGGCTGGACTGCTGCCCCATGCAGAGAGCCTGAGGGGTGGGCTTGTCGTCCCCCTGAAGAGGAGAGAAGTGGCCAGGAGCAGACAGTGTGGCCTGGGCTCGTCCCAGGGAGCCAGGCTGACCTTGGTGGTCCAGGAAGCGTGGTGAAGGCATCCCTGGCCGCCTGCCTGGATACTCACCAGGAAGACCAAGCAGTGCAGGAAGAGTGTGTAGAAGAAGCCAATGGTGCGCGCCATCTTGTTGGAGAGAACCAGTCGCCCCTGGGGAGCAACAAGGTATGGCGTGGGGGTGGGGCAGGCGTCACCCACCCCTGGAGGGCCGCCCCAGGTTCCAGCAGAGAGGGCAGGGGTCTCCCACTGTGTAGCCTGGGAATTTGGGCCACAGGAATTCTAGGGAATGGCGCCCCCTGTGGCACAATTCCAGAACCTTCCAGGAACAGCAGCTGTCCGGGAGGGAGAGGGACCCTGTTCTAGGCCTCATGGCCAGTCTCGGCAGGACCTATGAGGGGTGAGCGGGGTCCCTGGGGCTTCTCCAGATGGCACTGAATGCAGGGGTCTTTGGAGGCCCCCAGAGTCAGAGCTTCTGGTGTGTCGCAGAGGAGGGAACTCACCATGCTGAGCGTGGCCTTGTCCCAAGGGCTCAGGCTCAGATACTTCCGCTGCCGCTCCTGAAGGGGGAGGGAGGATGAGGGGAGGACCCCAAGGGCCCCAGAAGCCCCAGCCTGCTGCAGAGGGGGAACCCAGGGGGCTGCCGGGGTCCTCCCTGCTGTCCCCTTCCACTCAGCGTGACACCCCAGGCTCGCCCAGCGAGGGTGCGTCCTGCACGCTTCCCCGCGGCCCGCCCACCGCCTGGCCAGGGAGCAGCCCCTGCAGGCTCACACACCCGCTTGCTGAAGGAGGAGAAGGGGTCCAGGCGTTCCTCGTACTGGGAGGAGTACCGCAGCTCCGTGTCGTCACTGCCACCGCTCTGTGTGAGGAGGAGAGACCCCGTCATTCAGGGCCCACCAGGAACAAGGCCGGGGTAAGGCATCCTGAGGCTGGTAGGAGCACAGGGGAGCCTCAGTTTCCCCATCAGCACCACGCCCTAGAGCTGGGAGAAGGCTGGGTGACAGCATGAGTGTGGCCGGGGCCACACGTCCAGGAGCCGTGCCCGAGTTCGGAGACTTCCCCGCGGGCACTTTCCCGCGGGCTCGGGGCCAGGATGACTGGGGGCAGGTAGAGGGAACTGAAGCCCATAGAGCTCTGGGGCCAAAGTGTACATCACAGACAGGGCCGGGCCAGTGGGGGTCAGTGGGGGCCAGTGGGGACAAGTGGGTCTGGGAGGGGTTTGCGGGGAGCATGCAGGGTGGCTGTGGGCAGAGGGAGGCACCAGAGGCGTGAGCCGGGCTCCCGGATGCCAGCAGGGCCCTGGGTACCAAGTACTAGTTAGCACAGAGTCTGGCGCCCTCTGGTGGCCCAAGTGCAGCTCCAACAGGTGGAGTGGGGGATGGGGGGAGCTCTGGTCCTGGGGAGGCCCCCACCCGAAGGTCCCTGCTCCCTGCGCTTCTATGGGCCACCCTGTCACCCCACAGTCACAGAAGGGTTTCCTCCCACGAGGGGGTCCCCTGTGAAGTCTGGGGGCTGAGAGAAGCCAGGGAGGGCCCTCAGATGCCCAGAATGGAGTGAGTGGGGTTTTATTCTGTTTTCTTGATTGGTTTGGGGGATATTGGACCAAAGTCTGGGTTTTTTTTATTTGTTTGTTTTTTGTTTGTTTTGTTTTTTAAGAATGTGAGTTTAAGACATACGGATTCCCCAGGGCCTCTCCGGCCCGCTCAACGGCCCTGTGGTTTGATCCCCGGATCCTGGCTCCACTAGTGGATCACTCCCGTTTCATAGAGGGGACAGCCAGGCCCATGGGTCCACCAGCCCTACCTCTTGCTGCCCCTCACTGCTTCCTAGCTGGTTCTGATGAATGAACCTGCACAAAGCGTCCACTGTGGGGGCTCTCCCCAGCTCAGGGAAGAAAGCTGCCAGGCTGGGCGGGCTGGATGGCCTCTGGGGGCCCCGAGGCCCAGAGCTGCCCAGCAGGTCACTGCTCTCAACTCTCTCACCTTGGAGGGCCTGGTTGGCCTCTCTCCTTGCCTGGTACGCCTGGGGCTGCAATCGGGGAGGGCACTTACACGGCCTGGGTAGCTCTGCAGGAACTTGATCTTCTCGAAGAGCTTGATGTTGTCTGCACGTAGGCTGTCCAGCTCGCTCTGCAGGGCCTGGATAGTGTGCTGGGCCAGGCGGTTCTCCTGGGGCGGGGGGAGGCAGGTGGGCGGGCAGGCACGCAAGGCCCACAGTGGAAGGGGTGGGGGGGGAGAGGCTGCCAGACCGGCGCAGGTCCTGCTCATCTACCCGGAGCCCCTTCTTGGCCTGCGGCCATCTCCCTGACCTTCTAGACTCTGGCAAGTCCCCTTCTCCTCCTGTGACCCCCACCCCAAGCAGAAGACAGATTTCGAGCCAGGTTCCTTCATTTCTTGTGTGGGTTTGTTTATGGTATCATCAACCTTTGAAAGAACTATCGAGATATAATTCACTAAAGAACATCACTGTCTTTAGGATTATTTATTTATTTATTTATTTATTTAGTATATCCACAGTGAATACGGTGAACCATCCCCATGATCTCATTCCACAATACGTTTATGAGCCCAAAGGAAACCCCCAACCCATCACTCCTTCCCTCTTCCCCTACCCCCTGGTCACCACTAATCTTTCTGTCTCTTTCGATTTGCCTCTTCTGGACATTTCATATAAATGGAGTCAGACGCTACGTGGTTTTAATGTTTGCCAATCCAGGAGCAAATGAAAGGGGACCTCAGTTTTCAGCTTATCCAAATGCATAAGTAGGTGTTTTCTTCATACTGTTTAAAACATTCAAACGGGACTGAAAAGTACACGGTACACAGTAGTAGGGCGATTCCTTAAAAAATGAAGCCTAGGGGCGCCTCAGTGGCTCAGTGGGTTAGAGCCTCCGCCTTAGGCTCCGGTCATGGTCCCAGGGTCCTGGGATCAAGCCCTGCATCGGGCTCTCTGCTCAGCAGGGAGTCGGCTTCCACCTCTCTCTCTGCCTGCCTCTCTGCCTACTTGTCATCTCTGTCTGTGAAATAAATAAATAAAATCTTTTTTAAAAAATTAAAAAAAAAAAAAGAAGCCTAGAATTATCACGTGATTCAGCAATTCCACTTCTGGGCAGCTACCCGGACACCCGTGTTCATGGCAGCATGGCTCACAGTAGCCAAAAGATGGGAGCAAACCAAAGGCCCCTTGATAGATGAACGGATAAATAAAACTAGGTACACAGTACAACAGAATACTGCTCAGCCTTAAAAAGGAAGGACCTTCTGACACCTGCTATAACAGGGATGAACCTTGAGGACATTCTGCTCAGCGAAATACGCCAGCACAAAAAGACAAATACCGTAGGACTGTACTTACATGAGGTCCTAGTGTGGTCAAGGGACAGAGACAGCGAGTAGAGGCGTGGTGAACCGGGGATGGGGGGCGGGCGGGGGAAATGGAGTTAGTGTTTAGCGGGGACAGAGTTTCAGTGTGGAAAGACGAAAAAAGCTCCTGGACAGGGATGATGGGGCTGTTTGTACAACAACGTGAATGTACTTAATGCCCCCGAACCGTATGCTTAAAAACAGTTAAGACGGCAAATTTTATGTGTTGTGTGTTTTACCACAACTTTTTTTTTTTAAAAGATTTTATTTATTTATTTGACAGACAGAGATCACAAGTAGGCAGAGAGGCAGGCAGGGGGGCGTGGGGGAGCAGGCTCCCTGCTGAACAGAGAGCCCAGTGCAGGGCTCGATCCCAGGACTCTGAGATCATGACCCGAGCCAAAGGCAGAGGCCCAACCCACTGAGCCACCCAGGCGCCCCTTACCACAACTTTTTAAAAGTTAGTACCGGATTGAAAAAAACCTAGATTTTTGGGGGGCGCCTGGGTGGCTCAGTGGATGGAGGCCCACATTGGGCTCTCTGCTCAGCAGGGAGCCTGCTTCCTCCTCTCTCTCTGCCTGCCTCTCTGCCTACTTGTCATCTCTGTCAAATAAATAAATAAAATCTTAAAAAAAAAACAACTACCTAGATTTTTAAAGCAAAAGGTAGAACACTAAGACACTTTTCCTTCTACTTCATCTGTTTTGAAGGCCTCCTTTTAAGGGCTGCCCATTGCGTGGCTGTCCCTAGTCCCTGAGGGGAGTGAGTGTGGATGTTTCCAGGCCCTGCTGCGAGGGGCGGAGCCGACCATCCCTCCTTTGAAGCAGATCACAGGAGGTTGGATGAGGCTGGCTCAGCCTTGCCACTGGACCAGCAGCAGGCCTTGCCTGCCGTGGGCACCCAGTCAATGTCGGCTTCTCCCTGGCTGAGCTTGGGAACCCCAGGGGGTCAACTGTGCGTTTGGAGAGGAAGAGTCTAGAAATTTCATCATCAGCTCAGGCAGTGACTCTTCTGAGAAGGATGGAAAGCTTCCGGCCTCCTGTTTGCACCGCGAGAGCTCAGGGATGACCCAGGAGGGCTCTGGGGGATAGGGAGTCTGCAGAGTCCCCAAGGCTGGGACAGTGCCCCCTCCAGGTACACTTCTGGTCTGTCCCCAGGCCCTCTGCAATCTGGGTGTGGCGTGCACTGCCTCTGTGCGCATGCCCTGGCCTGGGCCTTTGTACCCTGATCACCCTGACTGTCCCTTGCGTCCCTTGCTCATTCTCCTTTCATTCCCTCCCTGACTCCCTCTCTTGTATCCTGTTCCCCCTTCCAGGACCTCTCTCCAGTTGTCTTCCCAGGCCAGGTTCCATCCCGAACTGGCTGCAGAGTGACCCTTCTTACGCTCCATTCTGACAGTGTCACTCCCTTGCTTAAATCCTCGGGTAATGCCTCAGCCCAGCAGTAGGGCCCTCTGTGTCTTATTCCTGCAGCCCTGTCACAGGCTTTCGGGCTTGTTGGCCCCCTGTCTCTGCTCACCTATCTCTCCTCTACTTTGAGCATCTAAGTCTTCTTTCAAAGCCCAGTGTGGCATAACCTCCTCCAGGAAGCCCTCCCTGACTGCACACAACAAATCTAACTCCTCTGTGGTTTATGGTCTGTGACACATCTCTCTGCTCCCAAGCCTGTGGGTCCAAGGGACATAAGGGAGGGAACAATGCAACTCACGGCCTCTAGCTCCTGGTTCCGGGCACGGAAGCGTTCCCTCTGGCTGGAGATGATGGAGAGAAGCGAGTCTACCTGGCCTTCGGGGAGGGCGCCACTGGCCGGTGCTGAGGGTCCTAGGAGGTGGAGGGGAGTGGTGGGTTCTCAGGTCGAGTAGCCCCAGCCCAGAGGGAGCTCTGGCCAAGGGCCATGCGGTACAAGGCACAGGCGTCTGAGCACAGGAGCTGAGAGGCTGGGGAAAGGAAGGGCTATCCAGGGGAATAGGGATCCGAGCAGGGGAGGGCCCCCGTTCCCAGTACTTGGATCTGAGACCCTCGCATCTGTCAGATGAGGTGCCCCGTGCCTGGGGAAGCAAAAGGACACTGGAGGTACTGGGAAGCCATGAGAGGCTCCCTCCAATGTCCCGGCCCAGCAGCCCCAGGTTCCTCCTTGATCCTGACGCCGGAGGAGGCCACCTCGCCAGCAGCGCTGGGAGCTCTCTGGCTGTCTCTCTTGCCGTGCCAAGGCCTCCCTGGGGAGCTTACCACGACCCATCAGCCATCGACAAGCCACTGGCAGGGCAAAGGGGGCCCCGGTCCTAGGCGGGGTGTCACGCTAAGGCATTGAAGGGCGGACCCAGCCCCCCTCTTTGGTTGCTGCTGCATTGCTAGGACAGGGGGCCTGACCGTCTTGGAGGGGGAGGTGCTCTTTAGGGGTCACGGCTCAGACTGTTGTGCCCGTTCTCCTCTCCCTGCTTCCACCCTGCCCACTGCCGTGTCAGGGACGGAGACGGGCCAGCCCCTCCTTACCATAGAACAGGGCGGTGGCCTCCTTGATGGGCTCCGGGATCTTCTCCAGGCCGTGCTCAGCTGCGCCCTGCAGGGGGGAACAGGCGTGACCGTTCCCTCTGTGTCGCCCAACGTACCCTTTCAGGGTGCCAAGCAAACGGGCGGCAAGGACCAGGTGGGCGGTCTGGCGCCGGGACTGGGCCGGTGACCACAAGGGCTCCCAGAGGGAAGGCTGGGCATTGGGTTGACTCTGAGGCAGGACCCCTGTGGTGGTGCCTTCATGGACCACTGGGCCCTGCTGGGCCGGCCCTGCTGCTCTCTCCGAGCCCCATTTCTTCTAGAAAATGCGGTGGGTGCAGAGCGACCCCCAGGACCCCGTGGGCTCCAGCCTTCCGCGATCCCTGGGCCTCGGGTCCTCTAGCTGTGGGATGGGTCGGTCTTCCTGCCTGGCTTCTGCCCACAGCTCTCAGGGTGGAGGTCCCAGCCTGGCCCTGTGCCCTGTGGCCTGGCGTCCTGAACCGGGCCTCTGTGATGAAGTGCACAGGCAACACCGGGGCTGTGGGCGACAGCCCCGTGGGTCTTGTGGGGGCAGGGCCCGAGGAGCCGGCTGGTTAACCTGTGAGTTTTCCTGGGTGAGAGCTCAAAGCCTGGGGTGGGTGGCGAGGGGGCGGGCCGGAGGGGGCAGCTCACCTCGGCGTCCGGCCGCTGGATGGTCTGGATGGTACTAAGGTCCTGCTCCAAGCGGGCGATCAGCTCCCTTTGCTCGGCTGCCGTGGCCATGGCCTCGGTGACATGCACCTGCAGCTCTGCGCAGCGCCCTGTGTCAAAGGAAGACATGGCCATCAGAGGGAACCTGGTGTGGCCCGTGGTGCCTTCCCCACTCTGCCTCTCCGACCCACAGCCTGAGGGCTCACCATGAGGCCAGCCAGCAGGGCCACTCCTGGCCCTAAGAACTCAACATGCTCCTGAACTTCTCCAGGCAGGCGAGGGAGCCCAGGGTAGGGATCCAGGGTTCTCCCTGGCTCTGCTGTGACCTGCCGGGAGCCTGGCCAGCCCGACCGGCCCCTTGCCCTCTCGAGGCCTCACTTTGCCTCTGTCAAGCCAGGCAGGGACATGGAACCCAGCACATCCCAAGTTTCTGCCAGGGCTGATGCTTTGGGATAATGACCAAAGGCAGGAGTGGGGGAGAAAGGAGGGGCAGTTGGGGGTGGGCGGGCCTGCTGTAGATCCAGCAAGAGGTGGATCCCGCCTCTGGAGCTGTCACCAGACTCGCTTGGCCTCAACCCCAACAGGCTCCAGCCCAGTGAGGGGGATGGGGCGCCCCCCTCCCCACAATACCCTGACCCACACGGTCTCTAACTCCCCCACTGAAGTGCCAGTGGCTGTCTTTGCGATAAAATCGAACCCAAAATAATTCTGTATGGAGACCTTCCTGTCCTTTTGGAGGGTGAGAGGTGTTGGGAAAGTCTCCCAGTCCAGGCCCCAGGGAGGGGTGGGTGCCAGAAGTAGGGAGGACAGCTGGTGCCGGGTGCCGGGGGTGGGGGTGGGGGGCAGCCCGGGGCCTCATTTCTGAATGGTGGCAATAGATCTTGCTTGGCCACCAGGGGGCTCTGTGGCACCAGAAATGCACAAAGGCTCCAGGCTAGGGACAGAGTCAGGAGGATGGCCCTCTACCTGCTCTGTCACAGGGATTTGCCCAACACCACGCGGCTAGCTGACCTGCCCGCCAACCCGGTCTTGGCTGCACTCAGCGTCCTGAGCCAGGGTGGGGGGCCGCTGACCTCACCCCCCCTGCCCTTCCTGCTCCCTCTCCTAAGTGCCCGCTGCATGCCAAGCTCTTTACACATCTCGCGACAAGCCAATCAGTCCAAAAAAGGTGACCCCCATTTTACAGATGAGGAATGGAGGCCTCTTGGTCCAGGACCAAACCCAAGGGTGTCCCCTCCTGGTTATGTCCAAGCCCTTCCCCCACAGCGGGGTCTGCACTGGTTCCGGCCCTGAATGGACTTCTGCCTTCACGCATTGGTGCCTGGCAGATGCTGGTGGAAGTGAGGGACCAGAGATGGGGTTCAGGGAAGAGGCTGGACCTGAGGGGCCCAGGGTCAGGTCATGGAGAACGGGGTGGGGGTGGCAGGGTATAGTTGGGGGAGCTCGAGGTCCAGCCGGCAGTGTGCATGTAGCGCGGTGCCGAGGGGACGGAGGGGCCGATAAGGCACCAGCAAGATGATTGCTTGCGCTGCTGTTTTAACCGGCACGGTCTTGGTCAGGCCCCTGGGGTCCGAGGGGTGCCCGGCCCGGGGTTCCCGTGCACTTGTGCCCATGCCCTCTCACTCTTCTGGGCTGCCCCAGCTGGCGGGTGCCAGGCCGTTGCCAAACGCTGCTGCACCTGCCCCCAGATACTGGGGTAGCTGTTGAGGGGCTCTCTGTGGGGAGCAAAGCTGAGTGTCGGGAGTGGCCATTCCCCTCAAGAGGTGGCTCTGGGCGGAGCTGAGGGCTGGCCGGCCCGCACTCCCAGAAGGCATGGAGCTTGGCTGCCCGTGAGACACAGGGAAGAGGCTGGGAGAGGCAGGGCAGCAGAGGTGATGCGGTGAGGCTGAACGGAGGCCCCCGGTGTGGTGGGATGTGGAGGCCGCAGAGGCAGGGCCAGGAGCCCAGTTGGACCCTAGCAGCGAGCTGTCACCCCACACTGGGGGGACCGGAAGCAACTGCACGTGTGGGCATCTACCCCAAAGAAGAGACCTCAGTTACAGACCCTGCTCAGAGACCCTGTCCCGGAGCCACTTAAATCTGCTGTGTCAGGGTCCCCTGGCTGTTACCCCTATGCTTTCCTCTGTCTCCTCTGCTGGGGGAAGGAACAGCCAGACCAAGAAGTTGGGGGGCACCTTTTTGGGAGACCACTTGGTGTCAGGGGAGGTCCTGAGCTGGACTCCACCAGAACTGGGGCAAGGCAGTAGAAGGTGCTGGAGACAGTTGTGACCTCTTTGTCATACAGAACCCAGGAGGTGAGGCCCGTGCCTGGAGCTGGTTCCCCAAATGCGGAAGGGGTGAGCAGCCGCACGGTTTGGCTTCGGTGAGTAGGAGGTACTAGTGGAGTGGCTAAGGGGTCATGTGGATGGGGGAGTGGGACCCACGGCCCGAGGCCAGAGATGCAGGTTGGGGAAAGCTCAGGACCGCCCTATGCCCCCCGGCCAAACCCCCCAGGGTAGTGAACATGGAAGCCCAGAGACAGTCTGCAGTGAGAACGGCCAGAACCTTCAGGAACGCTGACATTTTCACGGGTGTCCCAGAAAAGCCCCTGAGAGGAGGTGGCAGGAAGCAGTGGGAAATCAGGAGAAAGTGTGTCAAAGTGCCAAGTCGAAGAGGGACAGTCGGTGAGTAAGGAGGGGTCCTTGGGGTCTCCAGAAAGGCTAAGCAAGGAGATGGAGCGTAGCCTCTGGTCAAGGTGGTGGTGGGACGGGGAGGCAGGGGTGTGGAGGGACTTGGGAACGAGCCCACTCTGGACAGATGCCAGGTGGGCAGTGGCTGGTGCGGGGCAGCGCGCTTGGGACTAGGGCACAAGCAGAATGAGGGGAGGGAGACATCAGGTGGGGGCAGGTGTGTGGGCGGGAGTGACGGACAGACAAACGCTAGGGGGATAGAGAAGACCCCTCACCTCTGCAAGGTGGCCCATGTGAGACGGGCCAGACCACCTCCCCCTGGGAACGTTCATGGGAACTCGTCCTCTGGGAAGAATCTGGGAAGGCTGCCTCGGGGGTGCATTTCACAGAGGGGGGAAAGAAATCAAAGCAAAGTCAAGGTCAAGATTTAAGGGGCCTGGCTATGACTTAAGGTCAAGGCACGAGTTCCTTCTTTTTTTTTTTTAAGATTTTGTTTGTTTGTGAAAGAGCAAGAGAGAGTGAGAGTGAGAGCGACCGCAAGCAGGGGTAACAGCAGGCAGAGGGGGAAGCAGGGTCCCCGCTGAGCAGGGAGGCCGATGCGAGACTCGATCCCAGGACCCTAGGATCATGACCTGAGCCGAAGGCAGATGCTTAACTGACCGGCTACCCAGGCGCCCAAGGCACGATTTCTGACTGTGGATCGATTAAATGCAAAAACTTATCACAATCGAATGGCAGACCCAGGAGCGTCGTGCTCACGGCTTTCCCACAAGTGGGGGACACTCCTTATTCAGCCACCTGCACGCCAGGTGGGAGCACGGGAGCGGCTCCTCACCCACCATCTCTGCACCTGTCTGTCCCCACAGGTGGCCGGAGACCAGTGCTGAGCACTCCTGCAGGCACAGCCCCTCGCTCCTACGCGCGGGGGGGGGGGGGGCCCAGCCAGGGTCCCCCCTCTCTCCTGCGACATCGGCTAATGTGCTCCTTTCCACAGGCCACAGGAGCGTGTTGGGCTGCCCTCTGAAACACACACACACACCCCCTCTCGACTCTACTTCCCCTCCTGCAAAACTCTCTGAGGAAGTTAACCTGTTCTCAAGTGTCCACATCCTTAAACCTTTCGCTTCTGACTTGGATGCCCGCTACGCTGACTGTCCTTGCCAAGGTGGCCGATGGCCTCACGCATCGCCGTGTCCCCATCCCTCGTCTTCCCGACGTGCCAACTCCTGGCTTCCGGGTCACTGCGGCCTCTTGGGCCTCCTGCCTGGCTGGCCGCTCCCCGTCTTTCCTCTGCTGCTACGTCTCCCTGCAAAGCTCCCAATGCTGCGGGACCTGGGAGCCGTCTCCACATGCCACTCTCCCGTCCTTCACTCCAACCACCTTGCATGTCCTCCAGGCCACTCCTCTCCCTACGCTCATTGCATGGAGTCCAGACCGGTCCGAACTGAAGCCCGATCCCTGCTCCTGGAACCTGCTTCGCCCCAGCAGGCCCCCCTTGGCACAGCCGGGGAGGTAGAGTCCTCAGGGATGGCAGAGCAGAGGCCAGGCGCCGCTCAGTGGCTCAGCCCAAAGCCCATCCTTGGCTCTTCTCTACCGCTCCTTTCATCTAATCTGTCTCCAGTCCTGTTTTTGGCTCCACTCTCAAAAAACATCCAGAATCCAATCACTTTTGGCCACTGTGTCACCTGGTGCAAATCATGGCCTCGGGTTCTTATGGCAAGAGCCTCACAAAGCAGCAGCCAAAGAGAGCCTTTTCAGCAGTCAGATTAGACCATACTCGGTCCAAACCCTCCAATGGACCCAAAACTCTACGATGGCCTACAAGGCCCCATCTCCCGCCCTACTTCTCCCTCCTCTCTCTGACCTGGCTGCCCCCCACTCTTGCCCTTGGTGGCTTTGCTTCAGCTATTCTGGCTCCCGGGCACCTTTGTACCACGGGACCTTTGCACTCACTGTTTCCCCTCTGCCTGGAATGTTCTTACCTCAGGCATTGGCATGGTTCACCCCATCCCTTCTGTCAAGACTCTGTTCACGTTACCTTCTTAGTGAGGCCTACCCCAACCACCTGATTTAGAACTTTCACCCCTCACCTTGCTTTTCCAGTTCCCCTTACCTTGTTTATCTCCTCTAACATTGACCACTGTCTAAGGCACTATGTAATTCACTTGTACTCAGTCTACTGTCTGTCCGTCCCCTCTGAAAGGCAAGCTCCTTGTTTGTCCCCTACTATCACTGGGGATCAGTGGCACAGTGAGCCCTCCATGTCTATCAGCTGATGGGCTGTGTCCATTCCTCCCAGTCGGGAAGCACCCATTCCTTTAGGTGGAAGGCTGCAAAGGGATTCCCGGGGCACGGCCTCCTGGGCTGGGTCCGAGCTGGCTGGGCCTTGCTTGGCCTGCTGGCCTCTGCTGGTCCTGCCAGCCGATAACTGCTCAAGCCTCACTCAGAACCCTCTGGGCCATGCCCTGAATCGGGACTGCAGATCGACTACCGCCAAGCCCCAGGGAGACCCTGCACTTTGCAGAGGGGTGCGTGCTCGCTGGAGGGGCGGAGCGGGGCACTTTCTTCCTGGCTAGGATCCCCGTGCCCCGAGCACAGCGGCAGCCACTTCACTACATCCGCTTGGATGGAAAGAACAAGCCTCACCCGAGAGCCGCCACCTCCAGAATCTGTTTCGTTCTCACCAACAGTGTGGCTGACCCACGCCACCCGTCCACCCTGCCCGCGCACGGGGGCTCGCTGTCCCTCTGACTTGCCACATTGCAGACTCTGTGCCCCTGCTTCCCCTCACTCTGGGGTGCCCCCCCGTGTCCTGCAAATGCCTTTTCCCATTTTAAGGCCTGGGTTGTGGTTCTGCACTGCTCTGTCTCCCCTCTGGGCTGGGAGCCGCTGGAGGCTGCCAGACTCCCAGCCTGGAGCACGTCCCTGGCACATGGCGGTTCTCGGTGACTATCTGCTGACTACGGCCGTCAAGGAGCCCCAGACTCCTCGACTCAGCACTGCTGACATTTGGAGCCACGTCATTCTTTGTTGGGGGGTCAGGAGGCTGCCCTACGCCTTCTATCAGCATCTCTGTCCTCTCCCCTCTAGGTGCCATCGGCGCTGCCCCAAATGCCCCCAGACGCTGCCCAATGCCCCAAGGGGCAAAGTCCGTCCCCCTCCCCTGGTCGAGAACCACCATCCCAGAGAATCTGCTCTCCTCCAACATGAGAGGCTCTTGGGTTTGGTGGGTCCCGGGACAGGGAGCAGCCTCAGCCGATGTCTCAGTCAGACGGAGCCTCTAAGAGGAAACCAGCTCTGTGGACGGCGCAGCCCCCCTCTCCCCAGGACTGAGGCACAGGGAGGGGACTTCCTTCCTGTCTGTGGCCGAGCCCGGTGTGGCAGCTTCAGCCACACAGGAACTGAGACTTGAATTTTTAGCAGAGGCCAGAGAGAGAGAGCTGCTGGGTATGGGGGACTCGGCTGCTCAAACTGCGGGCATCACGGGCACCACTGCGCACCACGGGGGGTGGTCAGGCCGCAGCCACCAGAGCTCTGGTAGCCTGCACTCCCATGTAGGGGCTCCTCTGGCCCCAGCACAAGGTGGAAACGACTTTGACCGGAGGGAGCTGCTCTAGTCACCAAATTCGATGACACAACGCCCACACCAACCGCCAGCGCTTACAGGTCCTGAGTGCCTGCCGTGGGCTCGGGCACTGTAATGGACACTGGGGTCATCACTCGCTCCCCCCATCCCACCCTGGCAGCCCCGCGAGTCTGGCATTATTCCATCCCCTCCGCAGAGACAGAAATGGAAGCTCAAAGAAGATAAGTTCATTCATTGTCTCAGAAAGGGTTTCCTGAGTTGACTAGGTTTTGCCCAAGGTTGCGCGCCAGCCAGGGAGAGAAGACGGTGGGACTCGAGTGCACTGCCACCCGACCACACAGAAGGGTCCCAGCACCTCACTGTGAAGCGATTGGGGTCCTCCAACCTCACTCCCCGGAGCCCCCCACTCCACTGTCCCTAACAGAGCAGCCTTTCAACTGTCCACAGACCAAGTTCTTGAAAAAAGAAAAAAAATGGCCTTTCCTCTGGACATTCTGAGAGCCCAAGCTTCCTGGAGGAGGCAGTCGCTTCTGAATGCCCGTCCCACACTGGGCACACGCTGCGCCTCCCACTTCCTCCGACGTGGCTCCCCCCGCACTCGGGGGGCCAGATGCACATTAAGGGTGTGGTGACCAGTAGCCCTCCCAGGCAGCACCAACACCAAAACAGCTCTCAAAAGCCCTCGGGGTTCTCAGCTCAGCCCCGCACCCCTGCCCAGGCACCAATGCCATGCCCAAGAGACCAACAAGCTCTGTGCCCCCCAAAGCCGGCACGCTAGGCATTGTGGAGGCGACGGTAACGTACCCCAACCCAAGGCAGCCGCTCAGAGGCCCTTTCAGAAACACACGCAGACAGGATCTCAGCGGATGCCTCACACACCGATGATTACTGCTGACCCTTGGACAACACGGGTTTGAATCACGCGGGTCCACTTACACGCGGATATTTTTTTACACTTCCCTAGTGTAAATGCGTTTTCCTTGTGCTTTTCTTAATAACATTCGTTCCTCTAGCTTAGTTCATTCTAAGTATACAGTATATTATACGTATAAACACAAAATACGCGTTCAGCGACTATGTTCTGGGTAAGGCTTCAGGTCAGCAGTAGGCTGTTAGCAGTTACGTTTCGCGGGAGTCAAAAGCTACACGTGGGTTTTCAGCGGCGTCGGGGGTTGGTGCCTCTGACTCTTGTGTTTTTCAAGGGTCAACTGTATGTCCTCGGGTGGCCTTAGCCTATTTCCTCGAGTCATCAAACAACGCACATCATTTTATCCAGACCCGCTTAAGCACAGGGAGAGGGAGGCCACACACAAGGAGGCTGAGACTCTGCCTGGATCGGGGGGCACCACCCCGTTGCAGTCAGAGCACGAAACCTTGCTCCCTTCTCTGTCTCGGGAGCTGGCCGTTTACACAGAGCCAGGCCTAAGGAACCATGTGCAACTATAGTTTTGCTTAATTAAATCCTACTTTAAAAGCACCGGGGGAGACTCTCTGGGTTGGAAGTCTTTGTGCCAAGTGTTCTTTATTTTTATATTTTTTACATGTTATTTGTTAATTTAGTTAACAGATCTTTAAAGAGGGGGGGCATGCCTTAACTAGCCATCGGAGAAGTAGCAGAATGTTAGGGGAGTCAGACTGGCAGAGCTTGGTCGGTTTTATCCTCATTTCTCCCATCTGTGGGGGCAGACATCTGGGGACAGCTCTAGCCACGCTCAGGTCTGACAGATAAGACTCAGGGCTGCCCAGAGCACCTGGCATTGGCAGGAGACTGCCCCGGGTTTGCGGGGGCTTCTCCTACTGGAGGGAGGACGGCTCATGCTTCTGTACCACATGTGAGAGCGTCACATTCTGAAACCGACAAATTAATGCACATTCTGAAACCTACAAATTACTGCACAACAAACCAATTTCCCCTGCCCCGTCACACATCGGTGAGGATGGCAATAATTTTCCAAACTTCTAGATTTCAAGAGGAGAAACCACCTCAGTCACAAGCACGTGGACCACCTAGCCACCAACTCTGCAGAGCTCTCTTGCATCCAGCCCCGAGCGCTGGCCAGAGACCCCCTTCTCAGGAGCCTGATCGTTCCAGAAACCCACCAGCGCCATTTCCTCCTCTCTCTTTCCACTCACTTGGCTCGCGTTACGGGGTACCCCAGGACTGTCTTTGACATCAGGATTCAGGGACCAAGTGAGAGACAACCCCCGCCCCCCCAACCCCACGTACACAGATTAGGCTAGGCCAGGCCACTGGCTGGGTGCACACACCCCTGCAGGGGTACCTGGCCGCAGCCCCCCAGGGCACCCGAGCTCCACGCAACCTCGCCCAGCACCATCGGCCACCATCCCCAGTCCTCCAGAGCCTGCGCGACAAGCGATGGTGTCATTTCACAGACAAGGAAGCGGGTGCCAGGAGGGTCAGCATTTCAAAGCTACTGAAACAGTAAGGCCCACGACAGCAAGCAGAGCAGGGACGCAGGCCCAGATGGAGACGCGGTGCAGCGCGCTGCCCAGACCACCCCTCCGCGCATCCCGCCCCATGCCAGGTCTCTGCAGGCGTCTCGACATGGCGACTCCTGGGGTACCCTTTGGACCCAGAATGAGAGTGTTTGCTGCTTCTCCTCAGGCCGGGGCACTTTAAATAAAAACAACCCACGCATTCTTGTGTTTGTATAAAAGATATTTACTTCAATTATCACACCTAGGGTGCTAGTGAGTAATAATACATGGTGTGAGTTTCATACAGTGATATTGCTTCTCCATATCATATAGGGACCGTTGTACAGTGCTGAGAACAAACATCGTATGGCTAACCAAGGACAGAAGGGACAACGCCAGGGGCCGACGGGTGCCTCCCCCACCCCCACGCCAGCTGGATCAACTTTTGACTCTTAATGTCGAAAACAAATAGCAAGAAAAAAAAAATGTTACCAGAGATGGGTCACAGCAACACAACAGAGGCTTCTCAAAGCTATTTGTACAAAAATGACGCCTTTTTTTTGTTGGTTTTTTTTTTGTTGTTTTTTTGTTTTTTTTGTTTTTGTTTTTGGTCAGTTGGGTCTCTGTGAGGATTAAAAAAAAAGTCTGTGATTGTATTAACAAACGAGCTCTAAAAACATCTAAGACTTAGTGCGTTACAGAAAATATAAAATACTGCTAAAATGTAAAGACACCACAATACACGGGGGGGGGGGGGGGGGGGGGCGGGGCAGGGGGCGGGGCGCTGAGCTTATGAAAGGTATCCCGGAAGGAGTCCGCCACTCTGCGAGCGAGCTCGTCTTGTGCTGTGTTAGTAGTCTGGGCAGGAGCGTGGCGCTACCCGCTCTCATGGCAAAGTAGTTATTGCACATCGCAAAGAGCTAGGTCTCACTCAGCGGAAAGGGACGCGGGGAAACCCACCTTTCCTCTTTTTTTTTTTTTCCCTCCCACTTCTATTTTCCGACGAATTATGCTCAAATGCTGTAAGAATTTTTGCATGAATCCTCACGTCTCCAAAATGCACAGCATTTTTCTGAGGGGTCTCGGTGGGACGGGAGATGCCCGTTTTCTCAAGGAAAGAGGCAGAAAACGGCGAGAGAGAGAGAGAGAGAGAGAGAAATGCATAGACTAATTCGAGAGAAATGAAAACCCTTTGGTGGTGGTGGGGGGGGTGGGCGGAGGGATGGGGGCGATGATTTCATTGGAGGGCTTTCTTTCAAAGAGAGGAGAACAAGATCAGGACCCCCAACGATTTCAGAAAAGGGGAGAAGTCATGGCACGGAAAGCGAGGCGGGGGTTGGCTGTGTGGCCCCACCAGGACCTTGGCCTCTGGGGGAGCCCCGTCCTCCTGGGCCAGCCCCTCCTCACCATCACACCTGATTAGCAAGCATCGTGTTCCCCCCCTCCACGCTTCACCACATTAAAGGGGAGAAAGGGGCTCCCCCACGACCTCCCCGGTGAGGGTCCTCAAGCCATTGCCGGACTCGCAAACACTGCTGTTTCACAAGATGTTTTTGACCCAACTTTGTACGCAAGGGAAGCCACCACAAGAACGACAAGAAAAGCCAACACAACAGAGCAAACCAGTGCGAGCCTTGCGAGAAACCTCTCTCCCTTGGAAGCCACGGTCTCGCCCAGGCCAGCCGCGCCTGCTCTGACCAGGGCTCGCTGGAACTTCATGAACCCAGAAGGCTTACCAGAGGCTCTAGGAGGCTTTGGGGGGAACTGAACTTCGCTTTTCTAAGTCTCTGTAGCCCCTCAGGCGAGTGTTTTTCAACTCTCATTTAAAAAGTCAGACCCGGGGAGACCACCAGCTTTTGAGCGGCTACCCTGGAGACAGGTGTCTGATTCTGCTGGAGAAGCCCCCTCTGCCCCCCAGTCAAATCCCCAGGCCCTTCGGTTCTTTTGCAGGGTGGGGGGGTGTTGTGTGTGTGTGTGTGTGTGTGTGTGTGTGTGTGTGTGTGTGTGGCGGGGGGAGGGGGCAGGAGGCAGAAGACAGTAACCACCGGAGTGACAGCAAAAAGCATTTATAGCAACAACACAAAACAATACACTCCTGATAAGAACTTAAATGATTAACCCTAACAATAAATAGAAGAGGATAGAAATAAATTTTTTTTTTCTTCTTCTCAAGGAAACATCCTTTTATAATTATCCTCACGCACGCTGGCAGGTCAGTAGCAGTCAACTCATCTCAAGGAAAGGTTAAGTGCTGGAAGGGATGGCTGTGGTCTCACAATCGGGAGGGTTCTTAGCTGCTGAGTCACACCCCCCACCACGCCCCCCCACCTCCCCTGCCACCCAGCCAGGTTCCCCCGGGACCTGTGGGCCCTGTACACCTAGCTTGGGGGGGGGGGGTCAGCAAGAGGCAGGCTGAGAGAGGGGAGGAGGGGGGCTGGGGAGGCCTGTTTTCCCTTCAGTTCATGAACAAACGGAACTACAGTGAACGTTCCCATCCACAACCTGAATCGTCCTGGTCTAAAGCTTACTTTGAGTTCATTTGGTGTGCAATACATTATCTCTTAAAAATGAAGAAAAATGATTTCTATTGCACAGAGCTTTTTACACACATAGTCATCTACTTAAGTGCTTTCTGTTTAAAGCAAACTACACACACACACATACACACGCACACACACACACAAAGGAAAGCAAAGAAAGCAAGCAAAGAAAAAGATGGAAAAAATGAAAAAGGAGAGGAACTTTCAAACAAAAGCAGCCCCGTGCCACTTTTTCAATGCATCTAGCTGAATGGTGTCTGGTTTCACCAGTGGAAGTCCCAACGCTTCCTTACACTGTGCTTCTGATTATTTTCCATAGGGATGTAGCCGTGACATTGGGATATAAGGCACCTTTCCTTTCTGATCACAGAAAGCTTGATACATAGCATAAGAGCATATTTTGTGGTAGAAATTAAAGCCTAAACACTAAGGAAATGACAGGAACACAGACTATACCTAACGTCACTGGAGAAACTAGACCCATGGAAAGCAACTCAAAAGTTATTTTCAAAGGCTTATAACAGGGGGATGGGGAAGTGCACATTTATGCATAGCCTAATGCCTTTCTCTTGCTAGCCTTTTTTAGGATTCTTCGCCTACAATGCCCAACTTTTAAAGTTAGCATTCTGGAGGAGACTAGGCGCTTTGGAAATGTCTTGTTAAAGCTAAATGTCACTTCATGCAAAAATTAGAATGGAGATACCACTGACAGTGTGGTCACAGCATCTTTGGAGGGGAGGTGGAGGAAGGATGCCGGCAAGCCCTGGGCAGGTGCGGGCAGGTCCCGCAAGTGGGAGAGACTGGGAAGCTGCATTTCCTCCTTCCCTGGCGAGGACGGGGCAGGGAACTCGGGTGCGGCTCATTTCCTGCCCAGCTCTCTGCCCTCCATGCCCCTCCTCTGCCTTCCTCATTCATTCCGAGGGTTCAGGCCTCTGCTTTCAGCACACCTCTAAGGGTTCACGGCCTGGATCTTTCTGGAACTTTCCTTGGGAACTTGTTTCCTGGTTGTTTTTGTCTACAAAAAGGCAGAAACCGGTGGGAATGGAAATAAATGTTGCCAAACTGGACCTCCGTCTCAGTGAGCGTGCCGGCCGGACCGACATTCAGTGCACCCGGAAACAGAACTCTGCTGGAGGCCCAGGCCACCATCTTGCCACTTGGAGCGGGAGCTCTGCCTTAGGGGTCATGAAGCCTCCCCTGTTGCCACCAAGGCCCACACGAAACCACAAAAGCACTGGGGTGGGGGTTTCTAACTGTGGGCTTTTCCTGGCAAATGCCCAAGTGCCTGACGATGACACCGATCCTGAGGCTTTCGCTTCCAAGTCTTTCCCACCAGGAGGACACACTGGCCACCAGAGTGTGTGGACCCACGTCTAAGCAGTGGCTCTGGGAGCTGGGTTTTGCTGCACTGCGTAGAAATCGGTATGCTCCTTTGGGAAAAGTCTTGTGATTGAAGACTGGGTTTGCAGATGGGAGAACACCCTTTCCTTTCCCGTCCTCGAGACGCTTCCAAAGGACGTCTCACAGTGGAGCTGAAGTCACAACTTTCCTATGCCAGGGACAAATAAAGACAGAGTTCCCCGATGCCAGGTAGGAACCCCGGGGCTGTGTCCTCACATGGCCAGCCAGGGGCAGCCCAGGGCAAGGGGAACGGCTCTGACAGATCCTAACAGCTGAGCGGGAATGGGCAGAAAGCGAAGGCCGGCCAGAGCGGGGCCCTCTGAGGCCTGAGACCGCCCCTGCCTGCAAAGGAAACGGCTGCCAATGTGTCAGGAACAGGTGAAGTCAAGAGAAAAATCCATGTGCCTCGAGGAGCACAGCTGTCTGTCCGAGTTGTGCTCACAAAAGAGAAGAGGGAAGGAGGCCTGCCCACCAGGCCCAGACACGCTCACGAACGCCACGATTCTAGCACTCTACGCTCTCCCCTCCCCGCCAAGAGCCCCCCCCGTGCCTCGCGGTTCTGAAGGGAGTAATGTCAAGTGGGAGCACAGGTTAGTGAGGTAGAAGGGGACAGAGGAGTGTGCTGACAGGGAGGACTTCTAGGGAAGGAAGGACACGGCCTGCCTGAAGGAACGTGGCAAACAGCCCACCCCGCGGGCCACGCAGGCCCAAACCTCGCCTTGCTCCATCCCCCCCGCGCGGCTGGCTTGCTGGCCCCCCAAAGAGGGGGCTTGCGATGGCTAAGGGCAGACTCTTGTTTTTAGGCCTGTCGAGAGGCGCCTGTCATAGTGGATTTAAGGCAATGGCTGTTGTCCCCCAGGTCAAGATGGAGTAAGTCATGAACACCGCTTCACGCGGTGCACATCCCGGAAGGGTCTGATCTACTCCCCGCACCCCGGGTCCTCTGTTATCTTCAGTGAGGTTTGTTTTTCTAAGATGAGAGAGGGAGGAGAAACATTGCATAGAACGTCAATAGAGTTCATTGATCACTGCTGCGAGAGGGGGCAGGAGTTCTGCAGGAACAAAGAAACCCAGTCCACCTGCGGGGAAGGTACCCGCCTGTGGACTGAGCCGCGCGTGTGTGTGTGTGTGGCTGGGGCACGATCTTAGGGCCACGAGCCCATGCCACAGCTTTCCCTCCGATTAGAGTACAGCCTGCCTTCTGCTTGGTTTCCTCACAGCCCCACGATTGACATGGCTCGGGCCATGGAGGGAGACCAGGGGTTTCCTTCCTCCTAGAGCCGGCCAGCTGGGCGGGGGGCTGCGGGTCCACGGGGAGGGTCTCTCACAGCCACAGAGAGCAGAGAGAAACCCTCAACCCTGTAGCTCTCTGGGTCTGGACCACCAGTCAGCGGACCTAAACGTCCGCATCGGACAGGATGGTTTTTAAATGGGGAGAAAACAAAGATGCCGAAAGCAAGGACACGGGGCAGGGAGCCCACAACTGTCACCTTTTTGCCTCAGTCCCTCACACAGACATTGTGGCTGTGGTTTAATAGTAGTCATATGAGTCAAGAGCCTGGTATTTCCTGGAGACTTCTGGAAGCCTGTGTCCCGGGACGGTCTGCTGCTCACGAGCTACCTCAGGTAGGGGTGCTGTTACACGCAGGTCGGCTCTGAGAATAATCGAGTTGAGCCAGCTGGCTGGGGTAATCCTTTCTAAAGGGCGGCCTGGCTGGCGGACAGAAATCACAGACATCCCGACTGATCCCGAAGTTCAAGGTTGGCGGTCACCTGGGAGCCAGGCGGTGGAAGTGGGCGGGCCCAGGTCTGGGACAGAACCCACGCACCTTCCACCTCAGATACCCCACAGAGGAGTGTGGGTGGGAGCCCAGGGTCAAGAGGCTGGATGTGAACACTGATTTTATACCGGGCCTCCACTTAGCCAGCTAAGTAATGGCAAAAACCTTAAGTTATGAACACTGCCTCCAATTAACAAAAAGGAGCCATTTAAAATGGTATAATGGAGCTTGTAATTAAATGTTAGTGTTTTATACGGAACCGTTTTCCCCAGGGGAGAGGTACAAATCAGCTTTTTAAACTGATGGAGCAGAGAGAGGAGGAGGAGGTCGGCTGCCTGTGGGAGCTACTGCATGGAATGCCAGCCAGCTGAAGGTAAGCCCCCCGGAGAGGATGCTGTTCAAGGCACTTGAATATTGCTTATCAAGATGAAAGATCAACCCTTAGACTCGAACTGAGAGGTGTGACAAGGAGGGGGGATGCTCCCCCCACCCCCTGAAAGGTGTCTGCTATTTAGTGGCAGCTCTTAAAAGTATTACAGACAGTGAAAGCTTGACACAAAAGATCATACGGTTGGGGTCACAATTGAAAAAAAATAATAATAAATAGAGGAAAAAAAATACAAACACAGAACCGCAAGCAAACTTTAACCAACTGATTGTATCGAGCACCCAGATGTAAGTCTGGCAAAAAAGGTAGAGTGGAAATCAACGAAAACCTAGTTAAGAAAACAAAACGAAACAAAACACAAACCAACCAACAAAACCCAACAGAAAGGACTAAACCGCTTGGAAGAGCCCGAGTGGCTGTTTTACTGTTTCTATTTGGCCACTAGAATGGACAAACTTATTTATACTTTCTCAATTTCCTCGGGTTGAACACCTTTGTAAATAACAGTCATGCCTTTAAAACTAAAACACTACCCTAGTATTTCGGTTAACTCCCTGGTTTTCATTCTAATGAAAAATCAGATATTCAGAGATTGATCACACACGATGACAAAATTCCCTCGAGGTTTTTGTGGAGAGGACACCACAGTACTGTCAGGGGCTCTGCTACTCACTGTCCTAGGGGGTCACTAACGCAAACTCGCTCTTCTTAACGCACCTGCATCGAGCCAGATGGTAAATCTGCTTCCCCTTAAGCTCCTCCATTTTGAATTCTCTTCTCACTGAACCAGGTATCAAGTTCAGAGATGATACGACCATCGAAAGACAAACAGCCTGCCTCCCAGCCTCCTAGAGCCTTCTGAAAACTTCTTATTCATGAAAAGGCATTGTCTTTAGTGTAGTGACTCTTAAATTTGTGAAAACTTGAACTAAGTGCTGCGGTTGCAGGTTAAAAGACTGTAAATGAACTACATAATTCCTAAAACATCATGCAAGAAATGTGGTTTCACATCTTACAGTCAAAGTCCTACAAAGTTAATTAATACAAGCACACTCAGGTGTAATAGTGGGAGCATACCTTGAAAATTATAACTCCCTCCCACCCCCCCAAATCAAAAAAGGTAATATTAATTAAACTTAAGAAATAATGAATGCACCATTAAAATGCCATCCAAAGATGTTGACCTAAGACAAAGGTTTCAATGATACACAATACGGTCAAAAAGTTTTCAATCAGTAATATACAGTAGGACAACTACATCTTGTAAATTATACCCAATACTGCCGGCAGTCTATCCCTCTAAGAATATTTGCCCCTTTCATCCCTTCCTAACAATCAGATAATAAAATACAGCACCTATAAATAAGCAAAAAAAAAATATATATATACCGAAATCATCTATTGTTAGTTTAAAGATATGGCAATAAAGGAGTCTAAATTAGCAAACTTGTAGAAGCCATAACTGATAAAACAGCTTATTGAAAAAAGGTGGCAGTAATGCACTCTATGTGTGCACAGGTACTTAAGAAAATACACAGACGTATAAAATTGCACACACGCACACACGCACACTCTCATCCGCCTCTATTCTCACGCATATACACATAGACAACAGGAGGAATCCGAGACAAGTTAGACTTCTGATTTGTACTTAGACCGCCCTAGACTGTGCATAAAGAACTGTTCCAAGAGGCAGAGTGAAGGGAGGGCCAATGTAAGGTCTGGTCTGGAAGTGAAGAGCGACAACGTTTTGGTGTGAGTGCGGGCCGTCTCTACAGGGGTGGGAGCAGAGCCCAGACTGTCACGTTCTCTCTTCTGCAGGGAAGGAAGCTTCCCACGACGTCAACAGTCCTCAGTGCTTGTGGTGGGAAGAGCGGGGGGGGGGGGGGGGGGGGGGGGAGGAGGAGAGTGCGCGTGCGCGAGAGCCCTGCCCAGGCCCGGGAGCGGCGGCCCCTGGTGGGGCTCAGTCCATCAGGCGCCCGGGAGAGTGCTGTGCAGTGCGCTGCCTTCTGTGCCAAGGAAAGCCTGTTGCCCACGCCGGCCGGGCCCCTGCGGCCCCCGACTGCCTGCCGCCGCCTCAGCGGCCCAACTCTTTCCTCCGGGCTTTACACGCTCGCACGCGTGCCGACGCGCTAACACAGACGTAGACACCATAAATTAAACAGAATGAACGGGGACATGCTACAGTTCTAACTTGTCTCCTAAACCTCCGAGATATGAGGTCTGATCAGCGTGCTCTGCGGTTAGAGGTTAAAAAGCAGATTATAAAATACCTAGATTCGGATCTTTTCTTTTTGTCCTGATTTGGCCTAGAATGGAGTGTATTAAACAGACCCTGGCCGGCAAAAGCCCAGAGGTCAGTTAAAGCTATGGATCACTGTGCACTACATGTCAGGATTCTATGCACGTACGAGAAAACACTACCTCAGCTACCACAAAATCAGATCATTTCCTGATGTGACTTCTCTTTCTGTTAAAAAATATGTGGAGTAAATGTGTTTTATCTTAATTCAAAGTCTCAAACGAGAAGATTCTTTACTTGAAAATATTTAGGAATCCAAACTAGTGTGTTTAGAGTCGGTTTGACTGTGCAATCTCTTAGTGGCAACTGAACAGCTACAAAAACTTTCTTTTTTAATTTTCTGAAAAATCCCCCCTCCCCCCCTTTTTTTCCTGGTTTAAGAAGATAATAGTGTATTATCGCTCTGAAGCCATTAGATGGCAGATAAAAAGCCCCCTTTTAATATGTGGGTTTGATTTTTTTTTTTTTTTTAAAGCCCACACGAAAGAGGAGGGCGCAAGGCAAAGCTGTAAGAGTTATTCCAGAACCTGTGGAAATCACTTAGGGCAATAAAAAAAACACTTCAGGGTACAAAAAAGCTCGACTACACATTTCCGTTTTCTTCCTTGAAAACACGACATAGATTGGGCTTAATGCTCCTTTGTTTTCTATATGCACCTTGGCCTATGGCGATTTTGCCCTGTGGCCCGCAGGGCGGTAAGTGCGCAACACGGTCCAGGCCGCGGAGTCGGCGCCCGCCCCTCTGCCCGGCCCGGCCCGGCGCGGCCCGACCCGGCCCGGCGCGGCCCAGCCCAGCCCAGCCCGGCGCGGCTCGGCCAGGCTCGGCTCGGCTTGGCCCAGTTCGGCCCAGCTCGGCCAGACTCGGCTCTGCCCGGCTCGGCCCAGCTTGGCCAGACTCGGCCCGACTTGGCCAGACTCGGCCAGACTCGGCCCGGCTTGGCGAGACGCGGCTCGGCTCGGCCCAGCTCGGCCCGACTCGGCTCGGCCCGGCCCAGCTCGGCCCAGCTCGGCCAGACTCGGCCCCGCCCGGCCCGGCTCGGCGGGCGGCGCCCTCTCAGAACTCCCATTCGATGGGCTCCTCCCGGCTGGCGGCCTTCTCCAGGCGGTGGATTATGCTGTTCAAGTTCGCGGCCTTCTTCTTCCTCAAGGGGTTGTCTCGCGAGTCCCGGGCGCCCGCCGCCTCCGGGAGGCCGAAGAGGCTCTGCAACGAGCTGGCCCTGCGGGCGGCCGCCGGCGCGCTGGTGCTTGGCAAAGCGGAACTCCTGTCGGCGCCGTCCCGGGCCCGGCAGGGGCCCTCCGCCGGCGGGGCGGCTGAGGTAGCGGCGTCCTCCCCGGCCGCGGGCGCGGCGGTGGCGATGGCGGGGTTTGGCACGGACCCCGGGCCGTCGGCGGGGCCCTCGGGCGGCGGGGGCGGCGGCGGGGGCGGCGGCGGCGGGGGCGGGGGCGGCGGGGGCGCCCGGGGCCGGCCCTCGTCGTCGGCGTCGTCCGGGGCCGGGGCCCCCGAGGGCGGCGGCTGCGCCTTCTCCGCCGGCCTTGGCGCCTCCTCCCGCTCCTCCGGGGCCTCGGCCGGCCCTCCCTGAGACTTGGCGGCGGCCGCGGGGCCGCCCGGCTCCTCGGCGTCCACGGCGCCCGGGCCCTCGGCGGCTTCCACGCCGTCGCAGCTGTCGCCCTCCGAGCTGGGCGCCGCCCGGCTGCTTCGGGCCGACGGGGAGTCGCTGGCCCCGGCCTGGCCCTGGCTCCCCGCCTGAATCTCCTCAATGAACAGTTCTCTGCGGATCCGAGACCTGCGAGACACAAGCGGGAGGGCGCCGTGAGCGGGGCTGCTGGGGAGGGTCACCCGCTGGTTCCCAGATCCTGAGCCTTTGCCGGGTGGTCCCTCGGCTGGCTGCCGGCCTCCTCGTCCCCGCGAGGACGGCGCGCCCGTGTGTGCCTCGTTCAAGGGCGCCCTCCTCACATGCCCGTCCCGCCCCACCTCCCAGCAGGTTGTGGGTTGCGCGGTCGCACTCTGCACACCCCTGCCCGGCCTGGTGCGGGGTACACGGTGGTGACCGCGGACGGGACTAACAGATGGAAATGCAGGACGGACGCTAACTTGAGAGACAACCAACGAATACACAGCGCCTAAGGCCAGAAGCTCGAGCCTGGTGCTCTGAGCCACAGGTCAGGGCCAGGGGCCAGGGGCCAGGGCCCTGGGCAGGGTCACTTTCGATCAGGCAGGAAGGAGACCACATACACGCTCCAACACACCAAGCATGTTGCCGTCAAGCAGGACCGACCCTACCGGGGACCCAGCGCTCCCTTACTTTGTTGGGTCTGAAGGAGCAGCTACAGATGGGCCCTGGCCTTCCCCGTTTTGGGGCCCTGAGTGACATCAAGAAAGGACTCTTAAGTCTGTTTCTGTGCCAGAGTTTCTCCTTCCATCTGCTCACAGCACTAGGCTCCATCCGAACTCTCTAGATGGTTATTCCAAAGAGCTGAAAAGCCTCTGATCAGTGTGCCAGCTGTTACTGGAAAAGCATCCTCAGGTCCTCGGGCAGAAGCCCACTGTCCTGCAGAAACTGGGCCTCCTGACAGCCCTTGGTTAGGCACGCGATAAAAATATTTTCTGCAGCACACAGACCCCAGTAGAGGTGACATGTTTGGCGAGCCCACCATATGCCAGGCCTTGTGTTGGACATAGGGAGTGTTGAAGCCAGGGAGAGCGTTTTCAGTCTGGTGTGTCCAAACCCTCGGTGGTGGTGATGTGTTCACGTTGGTATCTGCTCCCTGCACAGCCTGAGCCCTGACCCTTGTCCCGAGGATGGTTTCTGAGAGAGCGCTGCAGCGTGAGGTCCTAAACCTAACCCCCTCCGCCCCCCACCACCCGGAAGTTCTCTGGCATAAGTGAAGACTTCCTTTCTTCTCAGGGGCTACCACGGGGGCCTGTGAAATGCAAGCCCTTGTTGATAGGCTCCTGGACACGGGGCTGTGAGGGCAAGCCTGTTCTGCTGCCTTTCAAGGCCCTCCACAGCCAGGAATGTCTGCTGGGGTGAAAGCCTAATCCCGTCCCACCCGGGCTGGGGAGGTGGGAGCTAGATGGGCAGGCCATAGGTCTGCTGGTACTAACTCTGAGTCCCCGGGGGTGGACTGGCCCAGAACAGAGCACAGGCTTTATGGAACCAGGCCAACCTGGGTTTGAAATCTGACTTTGTAAGACTTACTAGCTGTACAGCTTGAAAGAAAGGTCCTAAGCTGTTTTGAGCTTCAGATTTCTTATCTGAAAAATGTGGAGAATAGCATCTTCCTTGCAGAGATATTAAGACTAAAATATTAACGTATAATATGAGACACAAAGTAGACCCAGAAAAAAAGGGGACTATTCAGACCCTCCACCTGCCTTTTGAGTGACAGATTCCCTGGTGTTAGGTGCTAAGGCTGAGCTAAAAGGCCTGGGGGGAGGGAAGGGACAGCTGCACCTGGGGCCTGGTATCCTGGCTGCCACCCTCGGCTGTCCGAGAATCTGATTAGACGCTCCTGGTTGACTGCTTGGCGTGTACTACTACATGCTCAACCGACCGGAGACCTCATCCTTCTTAGTCTAGATTTCTCTCCATGTCCATGAAAAATACCATCTTCTGATCTAGACAGACCAGGTCCCGGGAGTGGATCTGGTTTTCAAACAAGTCGCACAAGGTTCGCAGGACACCGTGGTGTTTAGGGCCCGGCAGAGTTTCTCCTGGGTTGACCTATTCTTCTAGGAGGAGACCAGGTGTCCTGTGGTAGGCAGTCTGTTCTGGCTTTCCCGGCCCTGTTCCTGGGTGAATGGTCACCTTAAGATACTTCTAATGCCCTCAGAGTGAAAGGATAAGAGGAAGTAAACTTGTATTTTTTGGATGTGACTAAAAGTTGATCCCCCCTTCCCTATTCTTCCCTGTGGGGTCCGGTAGGGCAGGGGAAAAAAAGAAAATCAGCTTCTGCTGTCTAACTCCCGCAGAATGTGAGAAACGCTCTCCTCCCTGAGGAATTTGGTGCATGTGTGCCAATCCTTATACGAAGCTCTCGGGGGTCCACCAGGCTAAGTTGGCTTCTGTTCGAAGCGTTTAGTTGGAGAGCTACTGCCATGGAGGGAGAACTCACTCTCTGCTCGGCACTTTGCCTCCTGGGCGACCGGGTGACTTCAGTTCTTTGGGCTTTATGCAAATTCTGAATGACCTAGTGCTCACTTCTCATATGACCTATTTTGCGGCTTGTAAGATTCTTTTCAGGGGCGCCTGGGTGGCTCAGTCGGTCAAGTGTCTGCCTTCGGCTCAGGTTATGATCCTGGGGGACCTGGGATCAAGCCCCGTACCAGGGGAGCAGGGTAGCCTGCTTCTCCCTCTTCCCTGCTTGTGCTCTCTCTGAAATAAATAAAATCTTAAAAAAAAAAAAAATTCTTTTCAGTTCTTTTTTCAAGACCCTGCACATCCCACACCTCTTCCACGATATTTTTCCAGATCTCTGCAGCTGAAACAAATCTCCGCCCGGTTCTTCCATTTGTCTTAGCCCGGCCCACTCTGTCGTGGTTCTTTTTTTTCTTTCTTTCTTATTCTTCTTTTTTTTTTTTTTAAAATATCTTATTTATTTATTTGACAGAGATAGAGATCACAAGCAGGCAGAGAGGCAGGCAGAGAGAGAGGGGGAAGCAGGCTCCCTGCTGAGCAGAGAGCCTGATGTGGGGCTCGATCCCAGGACCCTGAGATCATGATCGGAGCCGAAGGCAGAGGCTTTAACCCACGGAGCCACCCAGGTGCCCCTGTTGCGGTTATTTCTGAAAGGAAACATTTACTGAACATCTATTCTAGATCTGGATCTGAGCTCTTTTGCTAAGTTCTGAGTTCTACTGCTCCTTTTCTCCTCTCTCCCCCTTCTCTCTTGTGTTGCATATGCTTGAACTTGCTCATGTTCAGTGCACACACGGGGCCTCGTCACACCGAGCGGCTGACCAGCTGTGATGGGGTGGGCAGTCCCTTAGCTGTCAGCAAGATGAGTGACAGAAGCTGAGAATTCTGGAGAGCGCGTGCCCTGGCCAGGAGGCAGGGACCGCCATTCAGCTGAGGCCTGTAGGTGAGATCTGGGGAAGAAGGTGACCCCAGCGGGGCCGGGGGAATTGGTTCCCGGAGATGCTCTGTGTAACAGGAAGCAACTTCACTCGGTCCTCTCGAGTTAGCACACTTGCACTAAAATGGGCACAGTGTGCAGAAGGGTCAGAAGTACATATTCAAATGCACCTCTGTGTCTGGAAAGTGAAAATGGGATTGCACGACACCTGGCAAAGGCGGGGGAGGCCTCTGGGGAACTCTGCCCAGGTTCCCATTCATTCTCCTTCATTTCCCTTGTCTACTGTTCTTGAAGCTTCCTTCCCTGTAGAGGGAGCACCCCCGTCACCCCTGCTAGCCTTGCTCTGCCTCTGATTTTAGCTCATCTGTGAATTTAGGATGAATAAGCCGGCCGTGCTCAGCTCGTGTGCTTGCTCTGCCCGCACAGGAGGCCTCGCGCACACGGGGAGGCCTGCGGGCGACAAGTGCTGTCATGACGGAGAAATCTGCCTGGTTCCAGGGGGTCAGGCAGCAGGGCTATTAGGCTCTCACGCTAAGCTACGAATGCGCACTTGGCTTTCATCAGCAGTCAAGGTATTATTTTGGCTCCCGTCTAGTATTTTAAAACCTCCCAGTTAGCTCAGCACCTGGGGGTGGGAGTGGGGTTGCCGGGCCACTTGGGAAACCGCAGCAGAGCCTAACAGATAAGGCAGGGGCCCGCTGTCTAGGGTGTGCTGTTGGCTGCTGCCTGAGGTGAGAAACCTGGAGGGCGCTACCTGCACTGGCTACGTGTGTGTACTGGTCACTTGGGCAGAACCAGGAGCGCCTGCCCCAGTTTTGTTGAGCCCTGGAGAAAAGGGACATTTTGATGGCAACCAGCAACTGACGGTCACCTCCAGGGCATTCGGTGCTCACTCCCACCACAGCACTGGGAAGTCGAGGTTTCTGGCAGAGAAGTCTGGATTATAGCTATGGTCAACAAGGCTGTGTGTCCGTGGACTTTCATGAGCTCATCCAAACATCTTACCCTTGTCTGCTTTGTTCTATGGGAGAGCGCTAGGCACTTCTGCCTCGCTCTTTTACTTAACCCCTCGGAGTTTTAGGTTTTCCACCTATGAAGTGCAGGTAAAAATGTGTCCCTTAAAAGACTGTGAAGATCAGGTGGGACTGTGCTGATTAAAACATTTGGGGGGTGTCTGGGTGGCTCAGTGGGTTAAGCCTCTGCCTTCAGCTCAGGTCATGATCTCAGGGTCCTGGGATTGAGCCCTGCGTTGGGCTCTCTGCTCAGCGGGGAGCCTGCTTCCCTTCCTCTCTCTCTGCCTGCCTCTCTGCCTGCTTGTGATCTCTGTCAAATAAATAAATAAATCTTTAAAACACTTGGGCTCGGTGTCTGGAGATCTAGTAGATGCTCAATAAATCTTCATTAACTCAATTTATTTAATGACAAAACTACTCAGATTTATTTGGAAGATAATGCTGTACAAGACTCCCCAGGTTTCCACTAAGAAACCTCTGCTGGGGGGCGCCTGGGAGGCTCAGCTGGTTAAGGAGTTGCCTTTGGCTCAGGTCATGATCCTGGAGTCCTGGGATTGAGTCCCACATCGGGTTCCCTGCTCGGTGGGGAGGCTGCTTCTCCCTCTGACCTCACCCCTCTCATGCTCTCTCTCTCTCTCATATAAATAAATCAAATCTTAAAAAAAAAAAAAAAAAAAAGGAAGAAACTTTCGCTGTTGTGGAGCCATGGATGCCTACGTCCTTTCTGAGTGATAACTGTTTTTCTGGCCACAGCAGATGTGCGTGGTCTCTGACCACGTGATCCTACATCTTGGGAGTTAAAAACTCTAATGAAACTTTGAAAAGCCAACTAACCGACCAAACACCAAGCTTTTAGTAACCCCCAGCCGGCCATGGCCAAGTCCCCAGAGCGTCATCCCTACGCACCGTCCCCAGCCACTGTCTGTGGGACAGACAAGCCGCTTCCCGAGGGTGGACGGCGCGCTCTCCCGGAGCCCTGATTCCCTGGGCCCAGAGCGGCCTGAGCCAGACCGTACCTGTAATTGTGGAACCAGTTGATGACGGTGCTGGTTTTCAAGTTGAGCTGGGTGGCGAGTTCTTCGATGGTTTTTGGGGACGGGTATGGCTTTTGCTGATAAGCTCGTTTCAGAGCTTCTTTCTCCTCTGGAGCCAGCACCACTCGGGGTTTCTTCAGCTGGTGCTGGGGCTGGGGGCTGGCGCCCTGGCTGTAGTCGATGCCCGCGGACGGGGGCTCACAGGGCTGGCTGTCGCTGACTGAGCTGTGTCGCCGCTTCATGTACGCTGAGGGAGGGAGAGAAAGCGGACTGAGCTGCAGGCCCCGCTGGGAGATCTGCCCAAGGACCCAACCCCCTCCACAGTACCACGGTGCCCCGTTGGTTCACAATGACATCTGTGTAGATCATGCCAGCTGGCCGTTCTGCCCTGCCTTCCAAAGAGCGTCTCAAAACACTTGGACTAGAACTGTTCGGAATCCCAACACACACTCATCAGGGACCTGCTCTGCTGTACTGCGAGGTCGCCGGCCGTCCCTGCTTAACGGCTTAATGGGGGATGCAGAGAAGTGTACAGGTGACCCCTGCAGAGTGCAGCGAGGGGTCAAGGGAGGCTTCCCAGGAGAATCTTGAAGGCCAAGGACTGATTAATCAAAAGAAATAGGTGATGAGGTAGAAGATGGTAGGAGGCTATTCCAAAAAGTGGGACAAGCATGTGCAAAGACCCAGGGGCACGAGACGGCAGTTCCAGAGTGTGCGTGTCTGTGTGTGTGTGTGTGTGTGTGCGCACATGGGGTGTGGAGGGGGATGGAGGAGCTGGAGAGACAGGCAGAGTCTGGGTAGGCAGGACGTTTGGACTTGACCTTAAATGCAGTGGGAAGAAATGAAAAGGTTTTAGTTTGGGGAATGGTATGAGCAACTATACATGTTTTGGAAAGTTTGGAGGACGGGGCGGATGGGAGGGCTGGCAGGAAGGCCCTCAGTTGGGAGATAAGAATGATAAAGACTGGAACCGGGGAGGTGGTGGAGGAGCTGGAGAAAAGCAGAGGACGCAGAGGTGGTAAGGGCCAGAGCTGACTGGACTGGTGGACAGACTCCTGATGGACCGAGGAGAGCGGAGGAGCCCCCTGGTCTCAGGCTGGGAGATGAAGGGGGCTGCTGGCTCTCTGGGCTGGGCAGCATGGAAGAAGGGAGAAGACGGTGATTCGTCTGGAAACAGTGAAATTGGAGGGGGTCTCTGAGTCGCCCGCAGGGAGGTGTCCGGTAGGCAATGGGACAGGCAGGGATGCAGCTCAGAAGAACAGCTGGGCTAGGGAGAGGGATTCTCAGACCACCGGAACAGAAACCGCGGTTGCCATCTATGCCGTCGAGGAGAAAGACCGGGGCTGAGAATGGAACCCTGTGGGACACCCACGGGCAGAGGTCCACCAGGAAGCAGCAGCCAGGAGCGAGACAGGAGGGGACAATGGTGGGAGAGAAGGGGTGAGTGAGGAGAGGTGACCGATAACATCAGTGCTGCAGAGAGCCTGATGATGACCCAGAGGGCAGCTTTAGCGGTTAGGACAGAACTGGGGGCTGTGGTGAACGTCGCGGTGTCGCTGTGGGAGCAGAAGCCAGGCGGCAGGAGGAGGAGTACTCCACGGGAGGTGAGCGGGTGAAGGCAGTGAGCCTGAGCTATGACGTTAAAGATGCTCAAATGAGAAAGAGCAGCGAGAGACAGGATGGCTTCTAGAAGGCAAGTCAGGGCTGAGGGCGGATTTAAAGATGAGAGCGAGCTGACAGTGTTTCCAAAGCTGAGGGGAGAGAGCTGGGGGTACAGGTGAGAGAGGGGATCCCTGCAGGTGCTGCGGAAGGCAGGACGGGCGGGGGCGGCAGGTGCAGACAAGCCGACAGGGGTTGGGGTGGGAGAGCCGGTGGCCCGCGTTCTCCCGAAGGAGGGAGGCAGGAGCGGAGGTGACCTGAAGTGATGGGGACAGAGTCTTGAGAAGAGTGGAAGAAAGGGGTGGCTGGGAGTGGGGGAGAAGAGCAGGGCCCCCGCTTAAGCTGGGCTCCCCCCAAATCTAAGGCGGCACCAACCCATGTAGAGCTGGGTTGCCCCGGTCCCGGAAGCTAAGGAGGGCGGGTGGAGAGAGCCGGCAGGGCGCACTAATCCGAGGCTGGGATTTGCTGGGGGACGGGGAATGGGAAGGTGGAGAGAGAGGAGGCCATCTTGGATGGCCAGAGCATCCTGGAATGATGGATCATGGAGTCTGGGATGCTGGCACAAGGAGGTAAGGGTACCAGAAGGCAAAATGATGGGGCAAAGCATGGGAGATTGGGGGCCTGGAGGCCGAACGAGCCAGGGAAACACGGAAGGACAGCAGAAAGTGGTCAGCGATTAGGGTGTCTGGGAAGTAGAGCAGTTGTGGGTGACGGCAAGACTCGGGGAGAAAAGCCCAGGGTTGAAGAGGTCAGAGAACTTGAGGCCCGAGACGGGGTGGGTTGGGTTTTAAAATCCCCCTGGATGGGGCAGGACACGGGTATGGGGGAAGGCCGCAGTCTGGGGGCCATAGCCTTGAGAAAAAGTCTAGAGTGACGGAGAGTGGGAGCACTGGAAGCCCGGTGGCTGGAAGGGGCCGAGGAGGCGGGGGTCTGCCCTGGAGTTCAGGGGAGGGGGCTGGGAGAGGGGCTGGGTGCTTCAGGAAACATACACCTGCCCTGGAAGGGGCAGCAGGTAACAGCCCCACAGCCCAGGAGCTGGGAAGGAGCGGAGTCCTCATGCCCTTGACGTGGCCTTTTACCAGGGGAGGACTGGAGGGGGCTGCGGGCAGCTGCCAAGGAAAGGGGACACTCCTCCAGGTTCAAGCTCTCTGTTCTCTCTGTGCTGTCGGGCTTCCCGTCCCCTCTGTCCTGACGCATTGCCCGTTCCCAACTACGCTTCAAGTTAAAAGCCATGCAGACTTCTCCAGCAAACGAGTCCTCCATAGTGAGCTTTCTAGTGGGTTAGCTTGAACATGGTCAGAAAGTTCCTTACAACTTAAGACGGATGCAAAATGGGACGTAATATTATTTCCTTGAAGCAGCAGCAGGGAGGAGGGGGGAGGAGGAGCGGCTGTAGCAGCAGCGGCCAACACCTGCCAAGCGACCCTCCCAGTTACACCCCAGGAGAGGGACCTTGACCGTCATGGTGTACAGAGGAGGAAACAGAAGCCTGGGAGTGAGATGACCTGCCTCGGGTCACAGAGCCGGTACGTGACAGGCAGCCCTGACCTCCGGGTCACAGATGAATGTCACAGGAGAGGACTGTGGGTGGTGGGGGTTCATCCGCAGCCACCGGGGAGAGGAGCCCACGAGCTAACCCAGGCGGTGTGCGCATGCGCACGAGCGTCCGGGAGACCGCGCGAACAGCCTGGTTCAAGGGCCATCTCGGCGAGGAACAGGAAGCAGAAGGTGGACCGCGGTGGAGACGAGACGAGACGTTTAGAGGAAGGAAGAAGGAAGGAGAACAAGAAGACGCGGGAGCTAACAGGAGAAGCAGCAAAGCTTTCGTTCAGGAGGAGCAGGAAGCAGAGAGCACGCGGGATCACCCGGAGTCTAAGTTCTCATCCAGTCTAGACCGGGAGCCACCACAGGCTTTTGTCTGTTTTAAAGGGACCCAAGTTATTCTAAAAACTCATTTGCTGGGGCCCCTGGGTGGCTCAGTGGGTTAAGCCGCTGCCTTCGGCTCAGGTCATGATCTCAGGGTCCTGGGATCGAGCCCCGCATCGGGCTCTCTGCTCAGCAGGGAGCCTGCTTCCTCCTCTCTCTCTGCCTGCCTCTCTGCCTGCTTATGATCTCTGTCTGTCAAATAAATAAATAAATAAAATCTTTAAAAAAAAAAAAAAACTCATTTGCTGAGTGGTTCCGTGTGCTGGTGGTTATGCTCGGCATGTTCTTTCTGATGCTCACAACCTAGAGAAGTCCGCATGACAGGCCTCGTTCTACAGAGGCAGAAACTCATGAACTAACTTGCTGTTTTAGGATTCTTTTTTTTTTTTTTTTTAAAGATTTTATTTATTTATTTGACAGACAGAGACCACAAGTAGGCAGAGAGGCAGGCAGAGAGAGAGGAAGGGAAGCAGGCTCCCTGCTGAGCAGAGAGCCCGATGCGGGACTCGATCCCAGGACCCTGAGATCATGACCTGAGCTGAAGGCAGCGGCCCAACCCACTGAGCCACCCAGGCGCCCGCTGTTTTAGGATTCTATCTAGGAACATAGTTGAGGAGGCAAATCTTGCCCCAAAGGGAATGCATATGAAACAATCAGTGGGGGGCGCCTGGGTGGCTCAGTGGGTTAAAGCCTCTGCCTCTGGCTCAGGTCATGATCCCAGGGTCTTGGGATCGAGCCCCGCATCAGGCTCTCTGCTCCACAGGGAGCCTGCTTTCTCCCTCTCTGCCTGCCTCTCTGCCTACTTGTGATCTCTGTCTGTCAAATAAATAAATAAATAAAATCTTTAAAAAACAAAAAACATAAAAAAAGTCAGTGGCCAGAAAGAACCCAGGCTGGTGTGCCCAGCAGGTCGCCCCCATCGGGGTGGATGACCAGTAAGAGGCGGAAATCACAGCAGTGCTATGCTCTGTTTCACCCACTGGTGTGTCTGGGGAAGCATCCCTGCTAGAGGGAGGGAGAAGACGGTGGGTCCACAGCTGCTTTTAGGGACCTTGGGATGTGAGGAGGGCCCTGGGCCTGGCCGAACAGTAACTCTTCTGTAACACAAGATGGCGCCCAGAGCCTGTGCTGAAGGAGTGCAGGACTAGGAAGCCCCGTGAGATCTACTTGTGGGGAAAAGGGTTCTTCCCTAGTGGCCTTCGAGGAGAAACATACCAGGGGGTGATGGAACCAGGGCTGTCCCTCCCCTGATGCCTGCAGTCACGGGGGTGGGGGGCTGCTCAGGGGGTGGCCTCGGAGGGCTGACCACAGGAGCGGGCTCCCCGGCATTGGGAGCAGCTGCCACACCGAGCTCAAGGCGGCAGGCGTTGCTTTTTGACAGCGTTCGAGAAGCCTTAACATTGCTTAGGTGGGCACTGAAAATCGTTGAAACTTGGTAATGGATGTACTGGGTTCATGATACTGTTCTGCCTTTTTGTTTCAAATTTCCCAAGGTAGAAAGTTAAAGAACTTCTGGGGGTGATGTGGCACCAGGCGCCTGTGGCTGCCCAAAGGGCTGTGGCCCATGTCAGGGCCTTGGTCTACACACCGGAGGGCGGGCCCAAGTCCACCAGTCCCAGGGTGGCGGGCCCTGGGCACAAGGAAGCGCGACACCCATCTGAGAGCAGCGGCTCCAGAGCCGGCGAGCCCGTGACTTTGGAGTCCTGCTCCCGCCTGTTAGCATCAGGCAAGTCTCAAGACACCAGGGCCGCAGCTTTCCCAGAGAACGCGTCTACACTGGGCCAAACTGGGTGGGCTGCGTGAGGCCTTAGCACAGCCGCTGGCAAACAGGAGGCCCAACCCCATGGAGCTCTTGGAGGAGACATCAGCGATGCTCCCTTCCTCCCGGAGCTCTGGCCCTTGCCTTGGCTGGGTGACAACAGTGCCACCAGGCTGGCCATGAACAGCAGACTCTCTTGGTGAACTCAGAGGGTGTAAGCCTGGGCTCCGTGCCCAGCCCCTGGCTCAGTCACGAGAGCCCCAGCCACATGGGGGTGGTGCCTCGTCTCCACATCTAAGGGATTCCGATTTGGCCACTCCATGAGCTTACAGCGCTGTGCCCTCTGAGGGCAGGACCCACAAATGAGGAGCAGCAGGTGGGAGGGCAACCCGGGAGACGGAGCAGACATTGCTTGGTACCACTGAGGTGCTCCCGCTGGGGGATTTCTGCTTTGGGGCCTCCAGGGCAAGAAGAAGGCTGATGAACATTCGAGAAGGCTGCCAGTGTACATGGAGAGAAGAGCTGCACTTGGCCTTCAAGGGGGCTGAATCCCGCCCGGCCCCACAGCCCATAAAGGAACAGCCAGAGAGGCCTGTTCTGGCGAGAATTCGCTCTTCCGTGCTCCAGGCTGGGTGACCTTAACGGAGGTACGCAGCTTCTCTGAACCCGAGTTTTCCCTGTCTACCAACATGTTTATGAATGATCTCACCAACAAGATACGATACGGAAGGCCCTGGCTCGTGGTACACCTGCACGACACGTACTACCCCACGCACCCGCCAAGGCAAAGACAAGAAACAAATGAGCCACCACTGAGCGCCGGGCTGCTCACCTTTTGGTGGCTTTAAAGAAGAAACAGGGTACAGTGACTGCCAGGGTGACCATGAGGAACCGCGCGGCGCCCCCTCCCTGACGCTAAAATGTATTTGGGTTCAGTCCGCTGGGGAGAAAAAGTCACAGATCTTTCCAGTCTTTGTAGGTACTCGTCAGTTGATGATCGTTGAAAACCCCTTTCTGCCCTGCCTGACCACAGATCAGTGGCCCTCCCCAGCTCCGCGCACAGGCCTCACAAGAAATGGCACATTTGCAGATAAGAAGGCAACTGGCGGGACGCCTGGGTGGCTCAGTTGGTTAAGCAGCTGCCTTCGGCTCAGGTCATGATCCCAGCGTCCTGGGATCGAGTCCCACATCGGGCTCCTTGCTCGGCGGGGAGCCTGCTTCTCCCTCTGCCTCTGCCTGCCATTCTGTCTGCCTGTGCTCGCTCTCTCTCCTCTCTCTCTCTGACAAATAAATAAAATCTTAAAAAAAAAAAAAAAAAAAAAAAAAAAGAAGGCAGCTGGCCAGAGCGGGCGGTGGGGCTTACCTTTCTTTTCCATGCGCTTCATGTCCATCAGCTTCTCCACATTGTTGGGGTCATTCAGCCACAGCTGCATCCGGACAAAGGGCTCCCGTCCTTTCAGACTGAGCTTATGCCAGGGCTTTGGGCGAGCGAGGAGGTCTGAGACGGAGCCCTGGGTGAGCCCTAAGATGGTCTCCCCAAATAAGCGCTGACCTGGGAACAGAACCGAGAGAGATGTCATGACGGAGATCTAGCATCTGGAAGGACAAGTATGAGCCAAGGTTAAAGTCAGGCACGGGGCGTGAAGCCCCAGAGTCTGGTCAGCTGGGTCCTGCCTCAGAGCAAGCACTTTCTAGAAGCATTTCTTCAAGGGCACCAGGATGGCTCAGTAGCTTAAGGGGGGGACTCTTGGTTTCAGCTTAGGTCGTGATCGCGAGGTCGTGGGATCGAGCCCCGCGTTGGGCTCTGCGCTCGGTGCGGAGTCTGCTTCGGACTCTCTCTCCTGCTTGCGCTCGCTCTCTCTCTAATAAATAAAATCTCTCTCTCTCTCTCTTTTATATTAAGGAGCATCTCTTCAACCAGACTTATGACAAGCTCCATCGGTAACGGAGTCAGTGTTCCTCGAGCATTCTGCGGGACACGATGATGTTTCTCTCAAAAAAGCCTCCAGCTTTGGATGTACTGAGGCCTGGATAACACACCTGCTGCGCTTGTCAGAGGTGGTTAATCCCTCGCCGGAGCCCGGGAGGTTAAGTGGCGCACGGGGAGCCCACTCTTACACAACCTCAAACCACAGGGCTGTCTGGCTCCTCTCACGATTAGCGAGGTTATCCGGTCTTGCTGAGAAAACAGGCCACTTGACCCAAGGTCACAGCAGGAAAGAGAAGGAGAAAGAGCCCCTCAGCTCTGTTTTTCTGAAAAGCAGGCCATTTCCAATTCTAAAGTCCATTCCCGCAGTCTAAGCTGCCTCCGCTGACTGGAGCTCAAAGGGGATCAAAACCCCTTCCTCGATGCCTTTTCTCTGGGGCTGTGGTGGGCAGCCTGCTCCCCAGGCTGATCAGAGGGAATTCTGCTCTGGAGAGCTGAGCAGCCCCAGGTCTGGCATGTTCGCCAGAGGCTTGAAAAGAAAATTTCTCTTCTCTGAGAGCCATTCAGCTGCAGGTTAAGAGGGGCCGGCACTTTTGAAGGCGCAAATGAGAATCAGGGACAGCCTGAGCGACCGAATGGGAGAACGCAAATAATAGGACTTACTAGCTGGAAAAGGAGACTGGGATCAGACAGGCCAGCGTTTGGGGCCACAGAGTAGGAAACGTGACTCCTGGGCCCAGAGTAGCTCTGCCCCTCCATGGAAGGGTGACTGTGGGTGATAGGTCCATGCCCCCCGTCTTCGAGACAGAAACACCGCCACGTGTGCTCACAGGGCAAGTGTGAGAAATGGCAGAGCACCCCCTTGTAAAAAGCCGGGCTTCAAGCTGAAATTTACTGCATGGAAAACTCTGGATTTGAGAATCTTTTTTTGGGGCATCATTTTAATTTATAGATACGTTTACCGGTTTCATAAACCTGTGTCCCTACATTTTAAATTCTTAGTTTACCCTATGAACATCCTAAGCCCTTACCAGGTTTCTGTTGTGGTTGTTTCATACAAAATCTTCTCATTCTCATCTGGCAAAGGAATCCTGTCTCCTCCCAAGGAGGCTGCTGTGTTTAGCAAAGTGATAGATGTAATAAACAGCTCGTTATCTGCGTGACCCACCTTGTTGGGCGGTGGGGGATCAAAATGAATATTCTTGGACATTTTTATTGCTTCTAGAGGATTCAGAGCAGCAGCTCTCAGTCGTTTTTGGGTCACGGACCTACTTGAGAGCCTGAAGAAAGCTACCGGCCCTTACTTGATAAAACGTGCACACACACGCACTCTGCTGCTGATTTCAAGTGACTGGCCCAGGAACCCCTCAAGATCTCACCTGGAGAGGCGAGAGGACACCTGGGCCTTCCAGCTGCATGATTCAGCTCTAACTTGGCCCCCTCTGCGCCCTTTACTCCACTGAGAGACCCCAGCACGGGAGGCGGCTGAGACCAGCTAGAGTGACCGGCGAGACTGCTTCTCAGCTCCACGCTGGCGCTGCGAAGGAGCTCTTGGGGAATTGCCTGCTCCGAGAGGAGGGAGTCCCCTCTCTCCGGTGTGGGCAGGTTCACCCCGGATTTGCACTTCCCGGCCCTTGAAGATGGGAGCTCCACGGGCCAGTGGGGCTCGACTGTGGCAGCACATGATGGACACCAGCCAGAACTCCCGCAAGGATGGAAACGGGGATGGGAAGGCCAAGGATGAGATTTTAATGTTCACGACCTCACAGCTGTGATCCCGCAACTTCTCAGTGGCTCGTTTATTTATTTAAAAAAAAAAAAGATTTATTGATTTCAGAGAGAGAGTGAGAAAGAGCGCACAGAGGTCAAGTGAGAGGAGACACAGACTCTCCGCTGAGCAGGGAGCCCGATGCGGGGCTCCATCCTGGGACCCTGAGACCGTCACCTGAGCCTAAGGCAGACCCTCAGCCGACTGGGCCACCCAGGCGCCCCTTCTCAGTGGTTTAGAAGTTTTCTTCAGCTGCTTGCCAGTGATTACAGAAACGACACTTCCTGTGGGGCAGTGGGCAGCAGTATTCTATCGGGCCTGCTGGTTTGGACACGTGACAAGGCTGTAAGGGAGGGCATGTCCTGTGTCTAGGAGACCCTGTGCGTTTCAATCATTGATGAACATGGGGGACATTGTGGCCATTTTTATTTCTTTGAAATTTTCACTTTTTCGAATTAAATTAATTACAAGCATTCTCAGCGGACGTTACTTTTTCTCTTGTTCTGTTTTGCACACGCGGTGGGGTGGCAAGCCGGCCGCTGAGCCCCCAGGCTGTGCAGTCACCGCACAAGCTTCCCTGCGACTTCCTTCTTTTCCTATCCCCTGGGAAAAGCAGACACGCAAGGCCCCTCTGCAAAATCCAGCCGCTCTTCGGGGTTGTCTTAACGTGCGCCGCATAGAACAGTGCCCATTAAGTGACACCGACACTTGGGAAGTAAGGACAGAATCGTTTGGGGCACTTGGGGCGCCTGGGTGGCTTAAGTCGGTGAAGCGTCTGACTCCTGATCCTAGCTCAGGTCTCCATCTCAGGGTCGTGAGTTCAGGCCCGCATTAAGTGTCTGGGGAGTGGCTGTTTCCGTGTTCCGGGTGCCTGAGCCACGAGAACCCCATGTGGTTAATACTACACCACGGGAGCACAAAGGTTTATAATGACCAAATGCTCTGCTATTGCCACAGTCACAGCTAGTGTCTGTGTGCCACAGGGCCCCTTGGCTGGGGCAGGCACACGGCGGATGGCCTTGGTCTGGGGTGCGGCCAACTCAGTTCCACAGGGGCTCCCTACTGCCTCCCAGTGGAGGGCGTGGGGAAGGGAGGCGGCTGCACCAGGGAGGAGGTGGGGACGATACCGGACTATCAGGCGCCGGGCGGGGTGCCCCTCACAAGCCCAAGCCAGGGCCCCATGGTCCCAGATTTGCAGGGGAGGCTCCGAGAGTAGCTGTTCCTAGAGGTAGCTATCAACGTTTAAGCCCGCTGGCAGGCTTAGCCTCGGTGCCCTCCACCCATCCTTCCAGAAACCCACAGGAAGCGACCCGTCGCCCCCGACCTGGCAGCCGGGGAGGGAACCTACCGAGATTGTTGTCCGTCAGCACCTCCTTGACCCTCTTGGTGATGCCGTAGGTGTCCAGCTCTGGAGACATGGCCACCAGCTCTTGGATGCTGAGGGCCGAGTGTCCGGAAAGAGGCAGCGGGGTGGCGGGCTGGGAGTCGGAGGCGGGTGGGTCGCTGGGCTCTGGTGGTTTGCCATCCTTACTCGCTTCGATGGGGGGACAGGGCTGTTGGACCAGCTCCGTCAGACTCTTCACGGACTCGCTGGAGCTCATCGGTGACTCGGGGGCAGGGCTGCAGCTGGCGGAGGTCTTTGGAGTGCTTTCTGTAATTAAAGCACACGACAGTCTGGGCCTGAGAGGAGGTGGCTTTCACGGCGCACGTCTGCTTTCCTGACCTAGGAGGTACTGGTCCGACACCCGCGCGGGCGGACGGCGTGGCAAGGTGTGGTACTACGGCGGGGAGAAACCTCTCCCGTTCCGACAGAATAGAATGGAACGGCCACAGGAGCCTAGCCAGGGGGTTAAACGAAAGGTTTCTGTGGGCTCGGTGCAAGGGCGTCCTGCTGAGAACCTGCTGGCCTACGAACCGTGGGCTCTGGCAGTCACGATTCCATCCCATGGGACCCCAGCACTCCCGAATTCCAAAGAACCTTGGCGGAATCATAATCTGCCAGTTTATTTTGTTCGTAATTTCCAGAACAAAATGAATGGGTGGGTTCTTAAAGGACTGCCCACGGCAGGTGGCCACCATGGTGAGGAAGACCCTCCAAGAGGAGATGTAAGGCCTCGGTGGCTGGCCCCGGGGGGTGCCCAGGACTGAGTCCCGGGACTCCATGTGGGTTTCTGCTGTGACCCCGGAGGGAGGGCCCCACAGCACCCAGCCTGGAGGGAACCAACCGAAGAGGAGCGCCCACTCTGTTTCCCGTCAAACCCCAGGGCGCGCTTTTGAAGGCCGAGCTCTGTTTATCTATGCCACCCACGCTGTCCCCACCGCCGGACAGATGGGACCAGAGTGGATCCATGCTCTGCCTTCTTAAGGAGGGTCTCTGCCCCATCACAGGTGACCAGCGGGGACTGCCACCTGAGCTCTGCTGGGGAGCTTCTGGTTCGTCAGCATCACCCGTGAAACCCAGCATCCATTTTAGTTCTGGGATGTCTGGAATAAAGAAAGGCTTTGGCCATTTCCTAATTAATTACCAGAGAGAGAAAGGCTGTGTCTGGGAGGAAAGCACGGAATCATTTAGCACCATGGCCCTACCCATGAGGTAAAATCTGCCAGTGGCTTGGGGTTTGGTATGGTCTCCCTTGCCCCCCATCAAGCAGGGTACAGGGTAAGACCGCACAGCGTCATGTGAAGGGCCAGGCCAGGTGTCGTCACATGGGTTCTCTGGCCCCAGAGAGATGATACGTCTCAGAAAGCAGCCCACTCGTGGAACATTGGCACACATGGGCATCCCCCCCAAACACTCGCTACACGACGAGACAAAAATGTTAACGCTGAGTAATGACTGTTTCAAATGGCCACAGACATGGGGTGTCCTTTCCTGGATATATCACATCCAGGATAAAAGCCTACCCTAAACTCAAGAGTGTGGGAGACGTCTTCCGAATACAAGGGCTCTTCCGCATACATACCCGGGAGGAGAAAATCCCAAATAAAACACTGCAATTCAACCGATAAACCCGTTTATTGTCCTAAGCAGGAACAGAGTTCCACTGTCTCATAAACCTGTGTCCTCAGCCTCGAAAATGTGGCTTAAAGAAAAAAACAAAAAACAAAAAACCAGAACCCGGTGGTTTGCGAAAGATGTAAAAGAGGCGCAAACAGCAGAAACGATCCATACAAATCTTTAAGGCAATACGAATCCTACAAATCGGATTTCTTCTCTCTGCTCACCTCCAGGTCATCACACAACTGGATATAAAACCCAGCAAATGTTATTTTTGTATCTGAAGCAGCAAAGAAATTGTACTGTAAATTTGCCCTGATTCACCCATGCGAGGGAGTGATTTGGCAGACCATCCATCTTGCTCACCTCGGACTGTCAAGGATGGCGCGAATCCCCACGTGATAAACAGATTCCGTCTCAGGTTTGTGTCCTGTAACCCACAGCAAGGTCAAAAGCAGGGCTGCCTGGTGGCTAACAGACCGCACCGGGCCCCTGCCCTGGTGCTTTCCCCGTTTCGTGCCGCGCCGGCCGAGACTCAGCTCCCGGCTCCCTGGCCGGTGGGACGTTTCTTCCTCCCAGGCGTTCCCAGCAAGGGCTCGCGTGGGTTTTTGCCACCGAGAACCACCGAGAAGCCCTGAGAGAACCACACAGAGGTACTGGTCGCACGCTCCTGGCACCTCTCGGTGCTCCCAACCATGACTGCAGGCACAGCCAAAGCCCTTAAGATCGAAAACTCCACCGGGGGCTTGAAATGTACCGGGCGCGTGCAGCCGGGCTGGTGCGCCCCAGACTCCGCTCCGAGTCCGGGTCTAAACCGTAAAAGACTCGAAGCAGAGCGCTTGTGCTGGGGGACGTTATTGAGAGACAGACACACATGGACACAGATGCCACCGTGTGCTCAGCTCACAGAAAGCAGGATCGGACCCTGTGTTTGGATGGGCACGGACAGATGCAATAGGACACGGCCCCCTCGGGAGACCCCGCGAGTCCTTATGCTGAGAACATCTCGTTGGAAAGAGTCATTCATTCATTCCTTTCCTTCCTTCCTCCCTCCCTCTTTCCTTCTTCTTTCTTTCAAGATTTTATTTATTTATTTATGAAAGACAGAGGGCGGCAGAGGGATCAGCAGGCTTCTTGCTGGGAGCGGGGAGCCTGACGCACGGCTTGATCCCAGAACCCTGGGACCATGACCTGAGCCGAAGGCAGATGCTTCACCGACTGAGCCATGCAGGTGCCTGGAAAGAGTAATTTCTTTAGAAAGCTGTTTCCAGTGAGCACCCAGCTTCGGCGTGCCTGAACCAGCAAACTCAGTAACCAAAGCCATGCCCAAAAGAAGCCCCAGAGCCCCTGCGCGCAGGAAGGTCACGTGGTTGCACGTCCTTGACCATCACGACAGAACACAAGACGTTGTCAATGGAAAAGAAGAAACATTCCTGTTTTTTTACCCCAAATATCAGCAACTAGAGGCTTTTGTCTAAAGCGACAATTTCTGAAGGAATAAGGCTTTCTTCCACTCCATGTAATTCAAAGTAATTTTTTTAAAAGATTTTATTTATTTATTTGACAGACAGAGATCACAAGTAGGCAGAGAGGCAGACAGAGAGAGGGGGAAGCAGGCTCCCCGCTGAGCAGAGAGCCCGATGCGGGGCTCAATCCCAGGACTCTGGGATCATGACCTGAGCCGAAGGCAGAGGCTTTAACCCACTGAGCCACCCAGGCACCCTCAAAGTAATTTTGAAAAGAAAAAAAAGGAGGAGGCCTGGGTTTGGCATTAAGATATGAACTCAGGGATGGGGAGACCTCTACCAGCCGGCTGTGTCCACATGAACGACATTCACAACTTCTTGGGACACCCTGGTTTCCTCACCTGGAAAATGTAGACAGCGTTGTAGTAAGGAATAAACCCCCCATGTACCTGGTGCTGAGAAACACAACTTGAATTTGATGGGTTTTGTTGTTGTTTTATTCTTATAAAAAGTTAAACTGTATTGAAATGTGTTTGTTAGGGTGCCTGGGTGGCTCAGTTAAGCGTCTGCCTTTGGCTCAGGTCATGATCCTGGGGTCTTGGGATCCAGCCCCGCATCAGGCTTCCTGCTCAGTGGAGCCTGCTTCTCCCTCTGCCCGCTACTCACCCTGCTTGTGCTCTATCTCTCTCTGACAGATATATAAAAATAAAATCTTTAAAAAAGAAATGTATTTGCTTAGGGGGTGCCTGGGTGGCTCAGTGGGTTAAGCATCTGCTTTTGGCTCAAGTCATGATCCTGGGGTCCTGTGATTGAGTCCCATGTCGGGCTCCCTGCTCAGTGGGAATCTGTTTCTCCCTCTCCCCCTTCCCACCCATGCACTTTCTCTCTCAAATAAATAAATTAAAAAAATGTATTTGTTTATATGAAGGTCCCCTACGTTCAGTATAATCTTGTGATTTACTGCTGTTTCTTCCACAGTTCCTGGCATGGTACAGATGAGATGACATTCTAGGAAAGGTAAGACCACAGGGACATAAAGCACATCTGTGACTGCTGGGGGCTCGGGGGCAGGGCTATACTACAAAGGGGCAGAAGAGAATTCGGGAGGGGGGGGTGATCGAACTAGTCTGCGTCTTGATTGCCTAAACTCACAGGACACTTCCAGGGGTGAAGAGTGAAGTTTGCTGTATGTAAATTACACTTCAGCTCCAATTCATTCAGGACAAAGTGCCAGGAAAGAATGAAGAGATGTTACTCAGTTCATTCTTTCACTCGTTCCATAATCTGCTGAGTCGGGCCACTGGCAGTATGACGGTAGCCTGGTCAGAGGTGGCCCTGCCCCCTTTGGGGCTCACAGGGGGGAGACGGCCATTCACCACAAGTCCCTAAGGGGCAATGAGGGGTTCTGATGAGGGATGGGGGCCAGGGAGTGGGGACACGGATGTGGCCTGAGGAGAGAGCCCCCCCCCCCCCCCCCCCCGAGTGACATTTCTGGCGTGAACAGGAGTGTTAGCCAGCGGAGTCGGGAGAGGCAGGAGTGGCAAGGAAGGAAGAAGGTAGATGGCGCCAGTCCTCTGGTGGGCTGAGGCAGGAATGAAATGGAGGTAGCAAGGATATAGGGCAAAGAGAGACCCCCCAGGACGGGGCTAGGGCTTTGAATGGGCTAAAATGTCTGCTTTAACTGTTGGGCACGGGCACTTGAGAGCCAGGTTTAGAAGACGGGCCTACCCTTCATCCCAGCAACGCTTCTCTTCTGGCGACGCCAAGTGGCCACTAGAGTGTGTACTGAAGCCTTTTCTGGAAGAGCAAAAGACCGGAAACCGTGTCCGTCACCAGCAGACCAGGTCTCCTGATCGCGGCGTGTTCCCACAACGTACCGCGTGCTCTGAACCGTGGTGAGGACGTCAAGGCCGGGACCATGTGTACCAGCGCCCGGAGCGTCCCAGGGGAGGCCACGAAGCCAGGACAGAATGACACAGAGCATAACGTTCATATGTGCTGAGAGCCTGGACCTCCTCCATGTTTTGCGTGGCTACACGGCTATGCAGAGGCGAAGATTTAAAATCATGCCCAGGAACGATAAACAGCAAGTTCAGGAGAGAGAGTGGTCGCCTTCCAGGCGGACTGGGATGAGGGAGGGGGGTGCAACTCCATCTCGTATGTTTTGTTTCTTTTACAAATATAGGACTGCACGCTGACCCCACGTTCAGGGTAAAGCTGGGTGTTGGTATATGGATATTCACACGTATTTCTGTAATTTTAAATATTACAGACCTAACATTAAAAATAAAACAAAAAACAAAAAACAACTCAGGTCAGTTCCCTGTTGCTTCAGGAAGAGAATGAACTTGCCGACAGCAAGGTGGCTGGGGCCAGGAAGTCCTGTGGTCCGGGAACAGTGGGTCATAGCCTGTAAGGGGGCACAACATACAGTGGGGAGATTTTATCTAGGTTTAAGAACAGATGTAGGGGATAGCTTCAACAGGCCTTAGTGGCCGGGTGGATGTGGGGAGGGGGCTGAAGAAGGGGGAGAAGCAGGGACGCCTCCTGTGGGAGGGGCCTGGACATGTCGGAGTGCTATTCAGAGGGGGCATGTGACAGCAGGAGCATCTTGGGGTGGGGTGAGGGAGACCATATTAAGGAGCCTTATTTTGGGGCACCTGGCTGGCTCAGTTGGTTAAGGATCTGACTCTTGATTTCAATCCGGGTCACGATCCTGGGGCCGTGGGATCGAGTCCCACGTTGGGCTCCACAGTCAGTGTGGAGTCTGCTTCTCCCTCTCCCTCTGCTCCTCCCCCAGCTCGTGCTCGCTCTCTAATAAATAAATAAATAAATAAATAAATACATAAAATAAAATAAGAAAGCCTCATTTTATCCTCATTCGTAAGAGCAGCTCCTACGTAGGTGAACGTCATTTCCTGTGCATTCCCTGTGTGCCAGGCGCTGGGCTAAGGCTCAGGAGAATGACTGTCCGCCCACGCTCCTCACGGGGACCTCACAGAGCGAGGCAGGCATATCCATCTCCCTCCTTTGACAGACTCAAGATGTCCTGTCCGGTGACGCAGCCAGGAACCGGTCAGATGTGCTGTATTCCAAACAGCCCACCTGTACGGCGGGGCCCGCACCTGCGTGTCCACTCACGGCCGCATGATGGGGCCGGCCTTCCACGACACGACTGCTCTACGGTCCAGATGTCAACATGCCTGAATCGGGATGGCCCGCACCCCAAGGCCAACCCACTCCTGGGATTAGGGAAGGGAACCAGAACGTGCTCGTACCCAGTGCAAACAGGCCAGTGAACGGAGGGCGCGTTTAGACACTGCTGCATCTGATTCCCCTAAGGGCCCCGTGGTGGGAATATAAACTCCGTACTCCAGGCGGGGAAACCGAGGCTCAGACGGGCAACGTGACTTGTCCAGGTCACGTGGCTAGAAAAGGCTCTGAACCGGACTGAGCAAGCCTCTGCGTTTCCCCCCACCCTTTGTCTGGCCATCATCGGAGCATCCGCGTGCCTGCCCGTTGTCCATTCATTCGCTCGCTCGCACACCCAAGCATCCTGAAAGCACCTACTGCGTCACGCAGTCTGCCGGGCACTGGGGACAGGAGAAAGCAGACCCCCATCTTGGTGAGAGAAATCAGACACCGATGCCGATAAAAGAAATCAGACACCCATCTTGCTTCCGCGGCGCCTGCAGACAGCAAGGCCGGGCCAACTGAAAACGGGCAATTTGCATATTAGAAAAGCCCAGCCACACAGCCTGTCTATCCAACACTGACAGCAATAGTAAGGTGTTCCATTAAGAAGCGATACGTGTGGATTAAATTTTTTTTTTTTTTTTTTTTTTGCAAAGCTTTGAATCTCGCGCGGGAGTCGCTTGGTTAGTGAGATACAGAGAACAGAGTGACTTGAGGCCCTCTGAAACGCACGAGGCATTCAGGGACTATAAAAGGATTATGAAAAATATTATATTCCAAAAACAGCAGGCAAACAACAGCTGCCTTAAGTTTTCAATAGCAGCCAGTTGAAAATGCTCACCCGTGGTAATTTCCAGAGACCAAGCTCCCTGTAGTTTATCTGATCCACGGTTGAAATTTCCATACCCGACCCTCTATCTGCAGTCATAATAACCCAAATTCCATTTAGTGTTCATTTGAGCAGTCAGGATAAAGTCATTTCTTATTATCTCCCTACTGTGTAAAAAACAGCTTGAAGGTAGGAAGTCAGCAAGCATTTTCACCAAAAAGTAATTATTGTAAGTGACATTTTTACTGCTGGCATGCCATAAGGCAGACTGTGCATTCAGAAGGACAAGTTGCTGAAACAAAATGACAGGGTACTCTGTGACATTCTGACAAGAACCCAAACATTATTTAACTGGTGGCTGGTCTGATGCACCACTTTTCATTATGTCCATAGTTTAGGCTTTGAGCCCCTGCCAAGCCAGGAAATTCCAAGTGACTGTAAAGACAGACAAGTATGGGGAGAAGGGAGAGGGGAGGGAGAAGATGGGGGGTGGGGGGTTGCCAAACAGAGCTGGGGAGCAGCACGGCCAGGGCCCGGCACATGGAAATGGGAGCAAGGGGCGAAATCGAGGAGACGAGGAAAAGGGGGTACGGGGGTAAAGGCATAGTGGAAGACGGAGCCGGGGGCGGGGGGCGGCAGGCTCGTGGGCTGTGGCTGCACAGTGGGGCCAGGGTGGACCAAAGGTCCTGGGGTGCCCAGTGCAGGCATCCTGGGTCCAGCGGGAGCCCTGGTGGCCTGGAAGGACCCTGTCCTGCCCGGGGCCTTCCCGGGAGACGGGGCTGACAGCTTCAAAGGCCACCACCACGGTGTGGCCGGCAGTCTGCAACGCTTCTCAGTGGAGTTCAGATGTGGGTTCCGTGCCACAGCCGCGGAATCCGAGCGGATGCGTCGGGACCTGCTTGCCTTCTTCTAAGAGACCCCCCCGACCCCGCGTCCGAGCCTCTCCACCTCGAAGGCGCACGGTGACGCTCGTTCGCCCTCCTGATTTCCGTCAGAAATCGACCAGGCCTGCCCCACACCGTCACGTGAGACCCCTTCACCGACGTCCCCAGTGCCAAACCCAGACCCAGACCCAGCAGTGGCGGAGCCCAGCCGTGAAGATGGGCTCCCCCGTCCCGAACCCCGCCTCAGGGTCTGACAGCAGACAACCTGCGGCCCCTTAGGACCACCGCCAACTTCTCCAGGCCAAGAAAAAATGTGGAGCTGTTTTGTTTCTGAGGCTGAACAGCCTTTTGATGGATTAGCATGGGCTTGAAACAAAATACACGGACACTTTAATACATGTCAGAGCTTTCTACACCCCTGGATGTTTTCTACTGAGAAAGGAACAGAAAGAACCTAGTAGCATACAGAGGTGTGTCCATGCTACAGAACAGCCTCCTTCCCGAGGGCCGGGGCCTGCGTCTGACGCCGTGGGGAAAAGAAGGCCAGGGGCCTCACCAGGTCCCATTCCCAAGGGTCCCCGGCGGTCACCCGGCCCGCAGGAAAGGACCATTCCCAAACAGGCGGTGGCATCAAGCATCAGCGCATTTCGTTCCCGCACCCCAGCCTTGCCTGCTCCACTCCCGGCTGGCAACACTGTCTCCGGCCCCGAGCCAGCACAGAAGGCAGGCAGATGAGGCTAGAGCTCTGGTGCATGGTAGGTACTGGGCTCTCTGTGTGAGCGAAACATTTTTTTAAAAAGCCTGTCCAAGGAAACTCATATAGTGACGTCAAAGCCAAAATACTTCACTTATTAACAAAGAGAAAAACCCCCATAAAAGGAAGGTTGTTTTTTAACTTGACCCATGAATAGTTTACCTCCCCAAACTTGACCTCTAAGCACTTGAAGAAAGGGCCTGTGTCTTTCATTCAGCGAGGCGGCCCTCTAAGTGCCGGCAGGGTGCTAGGAGATGGGGCGCAGTGGGGAGCTGGGCAGACTTCATGAAGCAAGTCATGGTTACAAAGACTCTGAGACGAGGGCAGGGTGGGCACACTTCGGGGGGTGGGGTGGGGGGACACCGTGACACGGAAGCTGAGGCTGGGTGGGCCGGGAGTGACTGAGGAAAAGATGGGGGCCGGGTAACACACTAAGAAGGTGGGGCCCTGGGTGGGGAAGGGGCTGTAGCAGGGGAGGGCCCCGGCTGGCTGTGCCATCTGGAAGGAAGGCTCTGAGGCGTGCGCCAGGGTGGGGACCGCAGGAAGGGGCAGAAAAAGAATCGGAGACACACTTAGGGAATAGAAACTGTCAGCATGCACACGAGCGTGTTTGGGAGGGTGCGTGAGAAGGAGAGAAGGATGGAGAGGGGCTGCCCGACTTGGGCTTAGACGACAGGGGTGTGGGGAGTGGGACGCTGTTCACCAAAGGGGGCAGTTCTGGGGAGATAAGGCTGAGTCCAAGGTAGGGTGGACTTCACCAGAGGGGGCGTTGAGCTCCCGGGTCTGGTGGTGGCAGTGGGCCCGCCGTGGGAGCAGGGAGGAAGGAGGCAGGACCATCCTCGGTTGGGTACCTCAGCCCGGTGCACAGCACGGGGGGCAAGAGATGGTTTTTCACTCTTTTCTCCCCCAACTGGGAAAGCGTGCAGGGGAGAGATGGGGAGACGTTCTCCGTAACCCTGGGCTGACCCACGTGGCGCCTTCCTGTGGCGGTGGCTGAGTCGGGGTGGGCTTGGCGGACGATTTGGGGCGTCTGTCTGCCCTCTCTCGGGGGGCCTCGTGTTTCTGGTGTGTGTTTTATAAGCTCTGAAGTCACTCTGCACATCAAAGGCAGAATTTGGTAATTCGACGTTCACTGAACTCAGCTCAAAATTAAAAACGCTGCTCAAATTACCATTCATCTCTTGTCGTGAACTCGGCCTGGCAAAGTTGCAGAAGCAGCGCTGGGTGACACACTTGGCCCAGCTTCAGCAGCTCGGTGCTTACCCCGGTTTCCAGCTTTTCTGCAGATCCATACTGATTTAGAAATAATGCTTTCAAATTACCTTCAATAACCTTATTACCGAACCAGCTGTGTGTATGAACACTTATCAATGCGTCCCTGTGCATTAAGAGAAAATGTATGTCATACAAACAGTCTAAATATATATTACTGAGATGGGAAAAAACAAACCCTCTAGTTAAATTGCTTTGCTGTAATCAAAGATTAATCACCGTGCGAGCGCGTGTGAGTGTGTGCGCCCGCACGCCCGTGTCCTCGCTCTTCCTCCAGGTTCCCTCCTGGCTTTGGGCAGATCTGCCTGGCCTTTTCCAACAGCCAACGCTCCCCGGCGGACAGGTCACACTCGCTGTTCCGAGAGCAGAACTAATTTCCCCTGATTTGCAAGAGGTGGTTTTGAATATGGTTTTATTCCTGAACCTTCCAGGCCTGCAGCTCAGAGACTCTCCTTTCCCCAGGTGCCCCCGGGAAACCACAGGCTTTGCGGTGTCCGTCTGTCTGGAGGTGCTAGCGTCCCCCCCAGGAGCGGCCCGTCCCCTCTCAACGACACTGCCGGGCAGTCTGGCGTGTGGGTAATGATGTTTGGGCTATGACAGAACGTTCCTTAGAGGATCCGGGGCTGACGGCAGCCGCTGGACGTGCCGGTGTGGGGGGCTGCGACCCGGCTTTCCAGCAGGACACGGGTGGGGGGGCTGACACGCCCCCTCCCTGGGGCACCGGGTCCCGTGGGGCAGAGGACGGGACTAGGCAAGCTATTAAGGTGCGTTATTTTACACCTCCTCCTGATCTCTCCACACTGCTTTACTTAATGTGTGATGAAATTGTTGAGAAAGGGTACTTAATGTAGGACAGTCAGTAAAAGTAATTTATCATCTCCCCGCTTCAGTGCTCACGTTATCAGCGAACTCATTTTCCGCATTCATCATGCAATCAGCCTATTATTTGCATATTAATCAGGCAGTGGACCATGAAAGAACTATATCCCAGCCAAACGCGGCACTATCTCAGGAGAAACGCTCCGCAATTATCATACATCAGTGTTATGATGTGGTAATTGATTATAACATCTTTCGGCTGCCCCTGGGGAGCCCCGCTGCTCACCCGGCTCCAGGCACTCTGGACAGACGGTCCTCCTCCTCCCCAAAACAGAGGAAGCACGGCTGTTTGCTCTGACTACTATTTCGCTGGAGTATGGATTCTCTCTCCCGATCTCAGGAGCTATTTCAACCACGTGGAACCGAGCTGCCCGTGACGCTCGGGCCGAGCGGGTCTAGCCAGGAGGAAGGCTCATCCCTCTGCACTCCACGCCCCCTCTCTCGCTCTCCCCCTCAGCTTTTGGCTTCGGAGGTGCTGCGAACAGCTTCCAAGAAAGTTTCCTTATCAGACAAAACGCTACAGCTTCAGTCCCTCCTTGTCGCAAAGTTGGTACAAAGGCAGTTTGGCTGCTTTATTTAGGTGCCAAATGACAGACTAATTTTGGTCCTCTTGTAAAGGACAGATCCCACATCTGCCGATTCAGACTCAGGCTGTATTTAGGGACTCTACTTCCAAAGGGAAGAACAAAACACACAATCAGGAGGAAGCCGGTGATGGAGGCTCCTGGCTGGCTCTCTAGCGGAGACGCCTTCCTCCCTTCTCGCGAGGGCCCCGAGTGTGGCCCAAGGGCCAGCGTGCGTGGTGGGGCCAGGGGCCTGGGGGGCCGGGGTCCCGGGCTGCCTCACGGCCGCCGGCAGGGAGACAGCATGACAGCCGAAAGGCAGGGCTGTCCTTTAGCACGGGAGAGGGCGCTGGGCCACCGTGTGTGTTTTCCTTGGATGTAGACAGGAAGGGTTTCAAAGCAGCGTGGACGTGTCTCACGGGCCAGATGGATTACAAACATTTCATTGCAAAACTTCACAGAGTTGGGTCCGACTCTGCCTCTGTCCCGTCGCTGGGTTCTCTCCTCTTCTCCCGGCCGAAATATAAGGGATGCATCCCAGGGTAACACAGGTATCCGATTTTCTACAGTCTTGTGTCTTGGATCTGCTTTTTTGTTATTTGTCCAAATGTGTAATTTGAACCAGTTTTGTTCCTTGGTTTGAAATGTGGCCTTCACTTCTCTCTGAGTGTAGTTCCAAGGACCTACCCTTCCCCCGTGGTGGGGGGACTATGCCCTTAGGGGCAAATGACAGCTTGCCCTGGACCCAAGCTGGGCCGCTGGTCTCAGGACCGTCTTCCTGCCGTTTCCATCTTCCTGACTGGGGCCAAATCACCTCTTATTTCTGGGCCTTGGTCTTCTCCGTCCATAAGATGGGGGAAATCGTTTCCTCTTACTGCTGAGGGATTAAAGGTATTAGCAGTGTGGCCGGCACACGGACACACAAATACGTGAGTTTCCTCATTTTATTCCTACCACATTTTTTAAACTACCTGAGCATGTTCAGCCGTTCAAGCTTTCTTTGGCCTTCCCGAGAACCAAACCACTGAAAACCCAAGTCCTCGTTTGCCCCATGACCTACTTTTGCTTCTTGCACTGAATGCCCAGTGTACTGTAAATTCTGTTTTCCAAAGGAAGTCTAACGGGGACAGAAGGCAGACACGTCCAGAGGCCCGTGACCAGGGCCTGCAAGGGCTTTCTCCGAAAGGGGAGCTGGGGTGTCGGCACGGAGGGGGTGGTACTGTCCCTCGCCTGTGCCGATGGTCAACCCCAGCATTCAGACAAGATGGCCTGGTTCCATGATGGTTCGCGCCCCGGACGGCATGAGCAGTAACCCGCAGTCTTATTCTGGAAGCTCAGGATTTGGGGTAGACTTTACACAACGGTGGCTGGACGGGCAGCTTCCAAACATGGATGGCAATTCAGAGAAGCCGAGATCTAGAGAGCTATGTGCAGATTATCCCTTCGGGGACTCTCGGTGCCGGCTGCCACCCAGCATCATTTGCGTTCGACGAGCTCCACCCAGGGAGTGAGCGGCTCGACTTCTTTCCCGTTTTGAAGGCAGAGGCCTGACATTTGGGGGGTGCACGTGCACGACCCTGCAGCTCTCCCTGCACACCGAAGCGGCACAGGACGGTACTGGTTGTGGCGTCGGCAGAAATAAAGGTTCAAGCAGCGCTTGCACTGGGCCAGCCTGCTGTGGAGGTTTCTGTGCACAAAGTCGTTTAAACCTCCCGAGAGCCTAGAGGACAGGTACCGTCTTCTCCCCGTTACAGACGACACTGAGACTCGGTGAGATCGAGTCACTTGCCCAAGGCCACACAATCGCTCATTGGCAGAGGCTGGACGAACCCATGGCAGTCCGTGGAGCCGGCCTCATCACGGTGCTCGTGGGCGCTCAAGGCTGCTCACTGTGGGAGAGTTTCTTAGGTTTTGCTGTTAAAAGTAGTATTTTATTTTATATGTTATTTTAATGTTATTTTATTTTTTAGATTTTATTAGCGAGAGCGAGTGCCTGCCAGTGGTGGGGAGGGGCAGAGGCAGAGAGAGAAGCAGGTGCCCCGCCAAGCAGAGAGCCCAATGCGGGGCTCGATCCCAGGACCCTGTGATCATGACCTGAGCCGAAGGCAGACACTTTAACTGACTGAGCTTCCCAGAGGATGTTAAAAGTAATTTGCATCTCTCTCACTAGTGACTAGTTAAATGAAATACGGTATATATCCAGACACGGGACTCCCTACGGCTGTAAAAAGAGGACGAGGAGATTCTCTGTGTACCGGCCTGGGAAGCGTCTGCGGTGTATTGCTAGTTGAGAAGAGAGGGTACAGCCCTTTGAGGCCTGCGTGCTCCCTTCTCTGCGTGCGGAACAGTATCCAGCATCGGCTACGGGGAACTGGGAGCAGAATCGTCTCTGGGGAGGGCAGCTGGGAAGCTGGGGGATTAGGGAAGGTGGGCGACTTATTTTTAAAGAAGTGTGTAAGCCCTTCGAAATCTTGCCTTTTATAATCATGGTGCCATTTCATTTATTCAAGAAAACCCACAACTCATCATTTACAAAAAAAAGGCAAATAAATCTGTTACTTTGAGTTACTCTAATTCTCTCCTTTTTTTTTTTTTTTTTTTTAATAGAGGCATGGTGGCAAATCCCACTTTATGCCAGAGCAGACTTTCTCAGGAATGGTGAGGCTGACATCTCCTGCCTGAGAGCAAACCCCGAGCAGGCTACCTGCTCAGTGCTGGCCGCCCAGGGAGGCCTGTGCAGGGCCTTCAGGCACAGCGTGCTCCAGGGGAGGGCAGGCGGGGCTGGGCCTCCACTCTCCCCTGCCCTTCTGTGTTACTGTTGCACTGGGGCTGCTTCAGGGTCATGTGGCCGGTCCCCTGCAACCAATCCTATGATAGTCCCAGGGACTACGAGAGCTGAAAAGCAGTGTGGGCACAAGCACAAGGGGGAGGTGGTCCCAACAAGTCATACTGCGAGGGTATTTGTCAGAGGGCAGGCTCCTATCCCGTGGCGTGTGGGCCAGGAGAGCCTCCCCCGACCCCCCCGCCGAGGCCCTCATGGACTTGCTGTGCCCCAGCCTGCATCTCGTTGCTCTTGAAGGATTAGCTGTAGTACAGCCAAATCCCTTCTCACCCGGGCTCGGCTGAGAGAAGGCTGACAATTTCTGAAAGACATTAATCAGGAGGAAACTCACAGAGCGCAGCTTCCGGGACCATCCTGGCACACACGGGGAGATGCCTCGCTCTTGGAAGAGCAAGTTATGGTACGGCACCCAAGGTGGGCAAGGAACTTTCTAGGCCCTGGTGGGAAGTTCCCTGAGTTGTGCCTTGCCTGGGGGTCTCAGGTCTGGCTGGTTCTGGAGCACACGCTCCTCAGGCTCACCTTCTCTCCAGAAAGAGCCACCGGCAGGGGAAGAAGCACTGAGACGAGAGGCAGCAGGCCGGCTTCTCAGGCCCAGCACCGCCAGGGGACAGATCGCCAACGTCACCCAGAAAGAGCAAGGCACCTCGGTCCCTCCCGCGTCTGTGCTTTTCTCCCTCCTATACAGCCTCCAGGCAGCACAGCGACTTCAGCTACACACAGGAAAGACAAAATTCTCCCAGAACCCACTTTCTTCCTGTCACTTTATTATTACTACTTAAAAAAATATTTTAAGTAATCTCTATGCCCCAAGTGGGGGTCAAACCCACAACCCCGAGATCAAGAATCATGTGCTCCAGCAACTGAGCCAGCCAGGCGCTCCCTACTGTCATTTTAAGAGGAAAATAAAAAAGCTGACTGAGGGGCTTCTCACCTTTTCCAAAGGTTCCACCGATGCCCCATTCTTCCCGGCTCCGAACCTCGCGCTTACAGACCTCCCTCTGTGATGTTCTCCCTCCTGGCGCCTTGGCCCTTCCCAGCCCAGCTCCTCCTTGGGGCTCCCTTAGCGCCACGGGGCCTGCATCCACACATGCCCGACGACAGACAACGGGAAGGGAGGTTGTGCCTGCATCCAGAAACCTGTCTTTTCTGACCGTACAGAAGACCGTCATTTCTATATTTTGGCATTCTTGATACAATGAAAGCACCTTAATGCAGGTTTCAACCAAGCAAGAAAAGAAACGAACGAATGCTCAGTTCTGCGGGCCACCATGTCACCGCATCCTGGCGACGACGAGTGGGTGTGCAAGGCTGAACCCCACATCCCAAGAGAGGCAGCAATCTGGCTCAGGGAAGGGCATGCACTAGTTTACCTGTGACCTTCCAGAATTCTCTTTTGTCTCTCTGTTGTCTGTGACTAGGTCTAAGTCAGTTATATACAAATCTTTTCAGGAGTTAAAGAGTAACTCTTTCTGGAGAGAACCAGCGGTTACTATCATTGATTTATTCTGATGAGAAGGAAAAGGAGAGCCTGGGTGGCTCAGTCAGTTAAGTGTCTGCCTCTGGGATCAAGCCCCAAGATGGGCTCCCTGCTTAGCCTGCTTCTCTCTCTTCTCCTTCCCCCTGTTCAAGCATGCTCTCTCTCTCTCTCTCTTTCTCTTAAATAAATAAGTAAATAAATAAGATTTTAAAAAAAGGGAAAAAAATATCAAATCAAATCTGGTCTAATGTGCCAGAGTTTCAGACAATGCCACGGAATCTTCTGGGGGGGGGGGCGCCCAGTCCCTCCCCTTGCTATTACCATGCTACCCAAATGCCTGCATGAGAATCTGATTGCTGAGTTCCAAGCACTAACCCTGCACATACTTTCCCAGTCATCTCATGGGCATGAAACGAGAGTCATTATGCATACCACAAAGGAATGTCAGCCTGTCCCTCACCAGGGACTGCGGCCGTGGGACTCTCCGCGGTGCACTAGGCCATGTACGGCACCCAGCCCGTGGCCATCGTGTCAGTGAGGGCGCACATGTAAGACCACCCACGTTCAAGACGCTGTCACAGCTGTCTCCTCCAGAGGCATCTGATGCCATGCTGAGAACAGGGACACGGAGCCATGGGATTCTCCACGGGGTGGGGCGGGGCGGGGAGAAGACTTGGAACCCACAGTCCCCCACTGACATAAGACTGGGAAAAAAGCTGGATGTTCTAGAATTCATCTGAGGAGGCTGGGCCGGGAGCTGTTAGATCCCATAACCAGATGCTCTCCTGTTAAAAAGTTACACAGTGGGGGCACCTGGGTGGCTCAGTGGGTTAAAGCCGCTGCCTTCGGCTCAGGTCATGATCTCAGGGTCCTGGGATCGAGCCCCGCATCGGGCTCTCTGCTCAGCAGGGAGCCTACTTCCTCCTCTCTCTGCCTGCCTCTCTGCCTGCTTGTGATCTCTGTCTGTCGAATAAGTAAATAAAATCTTAAAAAAAAATTAAAAAAAAAAAAGAAAGAAAAAAGTTACACAGTGGAGCGCACTGTTCTCTGTAATGTAATGACTAACATCGCATCCAGGAAAATCGGTACCAACCAATCGGGTACCAACCCCCCCACCCCGGCTCTTTTATTTCTGCCCCTTTTAGATTGTCTCTTGTCTCCTTCCTTCCCTTGGGGCAAAAAGATTAATCACACCAAGGATCTGTGAATATGAAATGAGCTTCAGGGAAGGAAAATGGAAAAAAAAAAAATCCAGTGGCTTCCTGGAGCGTAGCTACCCAGTGATCTAGGCGTGGACCTACCTACCTAGCTATCCGTGGGCACGCACGCAACCCCCTTCCTCGAAGCTCAAGGTTTTCTTCCCTTTAATAAAACGGCTGCCCGGTAAGCTTGGACGGCAGGCCCCACTCCAAGACCAGCCGCAAAGCCCCCAGTCCCACCCCCGTAAGCGCTTTCCTGGCTTCCCCAGAGCACCGCGACTGCTAGGCACTGCGAGGTCGGCTGATGTGCCATACCTGGGGCAGCAGACAGACAAAAGGAAGACGCGGAGACTCTATCCCCAAAGGCCTCCTCGCCAATCCACCTTTAAGCACGCCTGCCATATTCGACCAAAGACGACCCTGGATGGAGCTGGTGACTCCCCTCCCCGAGACACTGGCGACTTTGAAAGAAGCCAGCTCAGAAATGCTTGCGGAGGGCTGGGCTGCCTGGAAACACATTCACTAGTACGATCTGAAGTTCTGGCCTTTAAGCCCCACAGCCCCTTCTTTTTTAAAGGTACTCATGTGGGTGGCACGGAACCCCCTGCTTTCCTGACCCTTCATCGAGGCCCCCACGGCTTCCAAGAAAACGCACAGGTCGTCGGCAGTAAAGGGCATCAAGCTTCCTGAAGGCCCAAAGCCATCGCCCCAACGCTCAGCTCATCAAAGGAACATTCGGGAATGGTTCGGGTCACCGACAGGAACTGGTGATGGGATTCAAAGTTCGGTCTCTCTCTCGCTGTGACACTCACCAACAAGCTTGACATACAGATCATTAAGGGAAACAGAGACCCTGGGGGCGACAGCGCCGGGCAGGAAGAGGCAGACGGGGATTCTGTAGTGAGGCAAACGGATTCCCGCGTCAGCAGCCTGCGGCTCGGATGAGTGAGGCCGTGCTCCACTCGTGGGCACCTCATCGCCATGGTAACGGAGCACAGAGCCTTGCGCTGGGCCCACGCGTTCTCCGCTCTGAGACGTACCTCCCTCACTGAAGGGTTGCGGACAGGCCAGTGTCCCAGAGGCCTTCCGCGCATGGGACACCCCTCACCGCCAGGCCGGCTTGGAGGCCCGGAGGCTCACATGCGGAGCGTTTCTCACCGGTGTTCAGGAACCAGCCCACCCGGGGTTGGGGTAATCTTCCTGCTGCCACCAGCCCTCACGGAGCCACCACCGAGGACATCATCTTTCTAGGTCCGTGGGGCGTCTTGGAAGGATTCCGTGGTAGCCATGATGAGGACAGAGAGCCAGAACCCTGGGGAAACCCTAGAACCAGGGCCTTCATGACCATGCCTTTGGGGCAGCATCACTGAAGCCTTCCTCAGAGACATCCTGATTCTCTCCTCGGTCAGGGAAGATTCTGGACTCTCCTCTGGGCACCCATCCCAGTGAATTACCAGTAGTCACCATCATAAAATGATTCTGTTCTTCACATCTAAATTCCACATACTGAAAAGCTCAGCGACTTTGATTTTTAGAAACGCTCTTGAAAGGATAACACGGATAGTGAAGAAACAATCCTGCCACCGTGATAATCGTCCTTCTCGTTCCGAAAAGCACTTTCTAGTCTTTGCCGATCTGGAGAAACATTTTGGCTTAGCTACCATCACGATATTAAAAGAATTTAGGGGCATCTGGGTGGCTCGGTCCGTTGAGTGTCCAACTCTCTGGGCTCAGGTCATGATCGTAGGGTCCCGGGATCGAGCCTCACATGGGGCTCCGCACCGGGTGGGGAGTCTGCTGGGCATTCTCCTTCTTCCTCTGCCCCCTCCCCTCCCCATGCATGTGTATGCACTCTCTAAAATAAATAAATCTTTAAAAAAATATTTTTCTAGAATATATGAAACATTTTTCCATTTCTCTCCACAATCACCATGACTACTTATGTCCACAGTTTCCCTATTGCTGACTGACAACGTGCATGGTGGGGGAACTGTCTGCAGTCTGTCTTCGTCTGGCTGAGGTGACACGGGGAGAGGCCTGCCTGCCCCATCTTCACAGAAACCACTGGAAAGTTCTTCAGTGCTCACTTTTACCCAGGGGCTCCCTGCCTCTGCCAATCTGCAGACCTTCCAAGAGTTCCACGCATCACCTTATTCTATACCTTACAAATACCATTTACGGCCCTCCGAGGAGCCCGCGGTGGTTTTCCTACGTTGGGAACGTGACGACGGACAACGGAAGTCCAGCATGGTACCAACAACCTGTCGTATGAGAAAGAGCGGAAAGCCATTCTTTTTAAGGATTTGTTCACACGTGGAGAAGATTTGGGCATCGATCATAATGGACCTGGAATTGCAGGTTTTCCATTTTATTTAGGAGCAAGTGATTTTGATCACATCCTGCCATGTTTGGTCCTGACTCCGGTGGGGCGGGAAATGCTCTCGGAGGGCTCAGTGGTAGGCCAGCTCTTCGTGGGAGCAAGAGGCAGGGCTGATTTTCCGTGCAAGCGTCTGCAAAGCTCGGGCGCAAACAGCTCTGGGCACCACTTGCCCTGCCGCATCCGGAAGGGGAGCCGGGGCCGGGCAAGTCCTCCGGGGCTTGCCAGTGACACTGCCCGACCCAGAAATGACGCGAGAAGGGATCCTTCTGCGGGCGGACAACCGCTCCAGATAGATGCCCAGCCAAGGAGACCGACCATTCGGGTACAAGGCAGCCTCCCGCCCCCACCTGGGTCAAAAGCACACGGGGACACCCCACGCGCGACTCCGCCAGGCACTGTGCCGCCAGCGGCCGGTCCGCTGCATCTGTGCGTGGTTTGGCATCTCCCAGCGGTAGCGGCCGCTGCTGGCCAGCTGTTCCCTGCGCTACACATGTTTTCCCTCGTAAAACTTGCAGCAGGCTGGCGGGCTTCGCGCTCCTCACTTAGCTTTGTTTGTGTTTTCAATGAATCAATGGGATATGGAGACTAATCAACATGTTTAGAAGAGTAAAGGAAAAAAGAGGAAAAGCTCAAGATGCCGGCTGTGCCTGGAAGCCGGGCGAGCCGAGCTCTGCGCCAGCGGGAGTGTGCGGAGGACACGCAAGGGGGTTGGGGAGCACGGCGCCGCTGCGAGGGGTCTGCAGGGCAGGAATGCCGCCTCCGAGACCTTGGGGCTTCAGATGCCAGTAAGCAGCCACTAGTGTCCCAGTCGGCCGGCGCTCTAGGCCCCCCACCCACCCCCGCCTCCAGGCTGGATTCACATCCTCAGCCCTGAGCTCCCGGGCATCAGTGCCTCTGTATCCAGTCACACCCCGAACGGTTCCCAGCGGCCCTCGGCTGGCTCCTTTATGTGACCCTGCCTGCCGTGTCCTTCTTCCCCAGCCTTCTTGCTTGAAGGTGGCCCCAAGTTCTTCCAGATGGACTCAACTTTTCCCCACCATGACTCTGCTGTGGGAGCATCACGCATCTGATCCTGTCCCCTCCTATTCATCCAGAAGCCCTCTGGGTAGAGAATCTGTCTCTGACTTGGACCCCAGCCCCCAGACCCGAGCACCAGAAGCCACAGACGGGTGAAAGACTTTGGTGGCGAGCAGGAACATGCTGGCGGAAACCCCTGCTCGTCTGCCAACTCTCCCCGTCTCCATTAGAATGTAGGACCACGTGAACCTAGCGTGCCAACGGGATAGAGCATTTTCAGCCCCGCTGGATCCAGCACCAGGGATCCACCAGACCAGCGGACAGGGAAACATACATACAGGGGACGCAAGTATTTCACACCAAAACAACAGAAATCAGCTGCTTACCTGAACTCACACAGCCCTGCTGCAGGGGGTCCTGTAGTGACGTCACAGAATGGAGAACTGAATGAGACACAGGAAGACAATTAGATGAGGACACAAGCCGCAGCACTCAGAGCTTCCTAATGCACCCAGCCCGGTGGAATGCGGGACACCGTAAGGGCCCCGAAGGTCCCACTCCTTCCGGGGGGGCCCGAACTTGGGGCCCGTGCAGGCAGGCGCAGCTCTGCCGGGAGAGAGCTGGGACCTCTAGGTGGGGGCAGGTGGAAGCCAGAGTCTGTGCTTTCACCTCTGTGTCTTTGGCTGATTTTCTCTCCTGATTCCCTGATTTAGCTACTTGACTTTTACTTGTATTTATGTATCAACAGCATTTTCTTAATTAGTAACTCATTTTCCGCTGCTTATAAAATGAGCGAGGCATGATCTTCTCTCCCCTAAAAGCTGCCGTCAGTCCCAAGGCGACAGGTGGAGGAGGAAGGGGGCAGTTCACGGCCTCCGGGCACCAGGCGACCACTGAGGGCTCAGCTGGCAGCCTCCTGGGTACATTTCCCCTCCCCCCACCCGTAGGCACTCTGGCCAGGGCTGCCCTTACCTGGCCCTTGCTGCTGTCCCTGCACGGGCAGGACACCCTGGCCCAGCTCGCCGTTGAGCCAGAGCTGCATCCGGATGAAGGGTTCGCGGCCTTTCTGTGTCAGCTTGCTCCAAGGCTTTGGCCGGGACAGCATGTCACTGACGCTGCCCTGGGACAGGCCTAGGACCTGGAGTGGCAATCAAAGACACGGCATCAGGGACGGGATGTACCACGAGGCCGAGATGGGCGACACCCAGTGCGCGTTTTAGGGGCTGAGCACAGACCGCGTTCCCCCCGCCCCCACCCAAACCCTGGGCCTGGTGGAGGGCCTCAGCCTGGGGTGGGGGGATAAGCTTTTCAAGGTCACCAGGGGGCATTAATGTCCCAGCTTTCTGCTCCCGGGGAGAGGGGACGGGATGTCGCCAGGGGCCTCCATCCTGCCGAGGCCACGGGGCTCTCATCCCGACACCCTTGAGGAGGCAGCACTGAAGCCATCTTGCTCTCTGGGGGCGCCAAGAAAGGCAGAGGTGCTGGGGCCAAGGACCCCTTTGGTGGCCAGAGCAGCGGATGCTGGCGGAATGCGGGAGGCCAGTCGTCCTTGGGGCGCCGGGCCAGGCTGGCCTTTGGAGAGGTCCGCTCTTTCTGACCATGCCCTGCTCTACAGTGGGGGCCCAGAGGTTAGCCGGCGGCAATGGGGGCGCCAGCCTGGGAGTGAGACTCCCTGCAGACAACCGACAAGTTGCACGTACATGCCCGAGTTTTCTCGAACGCTCACATATGGCCATACATATGTATGGGCACAAACACCCCCCACAGGACACAGATGCAGCCCAGAGATATTTAGGGGCTGCATTCGATCACTCTTTTGAAAAGTTCTCAAGTTCCAGAATAAACTGCACTCACGGGCCAAACAAGTTCAACGCTATTAAGTCTCTGCTAAATTTAAGGCATGAGCACAAATGTCTATTTAAATGTTCTCCCATGATATTTTTACAACACTGAACTAGAAATTTCAAGGGACTTTAAATTCTCAATCTCACTTCTCTCCGCCCCATCACCTTTTGCAAAATCAGGACAAAGAGGTCACCGCTGAGATATTGTAAGGCTCCGAGGCTCGGGACATTGCGAATGCTGAAGGGAAGGCAGGACAGTGCGGGGCTGGAGGGGACACGGGGCGGGGGGGAGGGAGGGAGACCCCGTGTGGGGCCCCATCAGAGGCCACTGCTGACCCTGCCATGTGCCCCCCCAGGGAGGCTGCCTTTTAGGGGAGTGGAGGGCTTCTCATGATGCTTGGAAATGATGCTGAGGTATTACATTTATTTTCTGTTTTACACGCCCGGTAAATCCGCATTATTCTGAATCTGTTACCAGGAAGTGCCAAAACCAGAAAGGGTCTGGGGGCTCATTCACGAACTGTTGTGCTTTTAGGAGCCAGGGAGGGAAGACGTGTAAATGGGGGCTCCCGGGGCCAGCTGTGGGCACGGCCCCTGCCGCCCGAGCGATGGATTCTGGGCAGGTCGTTTCACCGGTGTGGCCAAACAGATTATGATTATTATTGTGATTTTTCGGAATCATGAGAAGGTACGACTGATTATGCCTATCACATGACACACGCTTTTCCTATCTTGTGCCTTTTGCGTCTCTGCAAACTGGGGGGCTCCCTACGGGCTCAGATCTTTTTTGGCCAAAAAAAAGCCGGTGGAGGTGTGTCTGGGCCCCAGTTGGCAGAGAGGTGGGACTTGAACTCAGCCACCGGCCGCCTGGGGGGCTACAGTTGACCTCCCTGAGCCTCACTTCCATTTTCTGTTGAGTGGCGACATCAGCGTCACCGGGAGCGGAAAGGGGCGTGGTGGGTGGTGGGGCCTAGCCCAGAGTCTCGCCCCAGCCGGGGACATGGCAGATGGAACATTCGCCGGCCAGCCCCTCTGGAAGTCTGGGGGTGGACGAGCCTTTCTGCTCCGCGGCTCAGCACAGGGGTGACGGCCACATCCTCCAGAGAGACGGGCAAATCCAGGCCCCGGAACCCAGCCCCTTACCTTCTCCCCGAAGATCCTCTGACAGATGCCGTTCTTGGCCAGCTTCTCCTTCACCTGCCGGGTGAGCTCAATGGTGTCCACCTCCTGGTACATGTAGATCTCGTACTGCTCTGGGGTCAGCGGAGGCACCGAGGGCTTGGCGGGCTTGGACATGGGCACGATCGGGGAGGAGGGCAGGGGGCTGTTCTGGGGCGTCTCGCTGCGGCTGGCCCCGGTGAGGCTCAGCTCCGAGCTCTGGGAGTACGGCGACTCGGCGCTGGGCCACTCCTTCCAGTACTCTGACGACGAGGGTCCCTGGAGCTGGCTGCGCTCGGCCCGTGGCTGGCTGCTGCCACCTTTCTCCTTCACGCCGCCGGCGTCTTCCGACTTGGTGTCCTCGGGGGGCGCGGCGCCCTTGCGCTCGGGCTGGACGGGGCTCCACCAGTGGTCCTTCCACACGCCGCCGCGGCCCAGCTCGCTCTTCACGTGTCTCAGGACCCCCTGTGCGGACTCGGCCGCTCCTTGGAGGTCCAGCCCGGGCGCGTCCTGGGACTCCTTTTTGAGGGCCGGGGGGTTGGGCAGAGCGGCGGCGCCGGCATCGGGGGCAGAGGGGGGCTTCTTCAAGGAGAGGGCGAGCGGAGGGTAGCTGGACACGGACGACATGGGCGAGGAGGGTATCAACTTGGGGGTCAGGATGGCGAGGTCCGCCTGGGACAATGGCGCGGGCTTTAAGGCGGGGTCGAGGGCGGCCTGCTGGGCCTCCATTTCGCGGCGGGCCTGCTGCAGGATGGAGCGGATGGCGTCGTCGGAGCTCCCGCTGCTGGACGTGGACGAAGGCTGGGCCGGCTCTGCTGCACGGAGCAAACACAGATGTGAGATGGTGGCGGGCTCACCCCCTGCGGTTGGGAACTCGCTGCTTTCCCTCCACTTCCTTCTAACCGGGCCTCCCACAAAATGCGGATTCTCCGGGAGAACCAAGCTGCCCTTCTCTGCCAACGTTTCCTTGGGCAGGGGACCCCGTGAGCTTCCTGTCTGGGCAGGGCCAGATGGAGTAAGTCACCTCTCTGAGACCCACTGGCCTTTACCTCACACCATCTAAAAGGGTTCATTATCCCCGAGTGTGGGGGGAAGAGGGCAACAGGCAAACACCCGGGGACACACCATCATCCCTGAGGATTTCTAAACAAAATTCTCCTGTGCTAATTTAAAATCCAAAACTGTAGTGGTTGTGCCAACCTTTAGGAACAGAATTTCTGCTAACGGTTGCAGCGTGAGACCGGAGTCTCCAGTGAGACACGGGTGTGCCTGGGCTGGCTCACGTTTCTTCTTCCCCGGGCAGGTGACTGTGGCATGGCCAGCAACAGTGGCCAGGCCTTGGCCCGGGAAGCCGGGGCTGCGACCTTGGGGGAGTCACAGGGGATGGCTAGGCCTCAGGATTCCCCTCTGTGAGCTTGGGACGGGTGATGGGTTGGATCAAGGACTCTTAATGAGGGCTCTGCCCCAGAATCACCCGCTGGGCATGTTAAAATGCATGTGCCCAGGCCCCAGCCCCTGCCCAGGCCCCAGCCCCTGGAGACCGAGGAGCGAGGCCCTGGCTGAGCCGCGCAGGCTGAAGGCTCCCGCGCGCAGACACCTTCGTGTCTGGTGGAGGGAATCACACAAGCCAGCTTTTCATCCACCTTGAATGAGTTTGAAAAATCCTTCAAGCAACAGGGACAGCCTTTTAGGCCTCTCGAGGCCTTGGTTTTACTGGGTGACCAGAGGCCCTGCTTCTCGGACCCACATGATCCCCACAGCACCCTCGGGGCGCAGGTGGAACCCCACTGCTCTGCAGGGGAAACCGGGCCTTTCTGCTCTCGACTTGGGGCTGCCTCCCACCCCATCAGGGTGTCCGGCCAAGCTTCTTTGTTCAGCCACCCAGGGGAGGGCCTGGCTTGCAAGTCAGCTCTGGTCTGGGGAGGACAAGCTATGCCACATGGAAGGGTCCCCCCCAGTGTCAGGCCTGAGGTCTCACAGGACAGTCTCCCACCCGGTGCCCTGGGGTCCCTGTGAGGAGGTAGATGGTGGCAGAGGGGCAGATGCCAGGACAAGAGCTGAGAGACCCGGTTTGCCACCCAGGACCTGCCGTTTAACTAGTCTGAGCACACCGTTCTCACTCGGAGCTCGAGTCTGAGAATCAGCGGTAGGGAGAACAGTATGTGTCTTTCAGGGCAACGGGGAGGATCGAGTCTAGATAGGACAGGTCGGTAAAACTGCCAAGCCCAGGCCTGGCCCCCAGAAGGGAGCTCCGGGCTCGCACTGAATGAATCATGCGGGAGTGGGCTGGCCTGGGGGAGGGCCCAGCAACCAGGGGAGGGACCGGGTGGTGGCCTGGAGGGATCCCTGCGCCCAGGTCCACGGGCGAGCAGCTGTGCAGACAGGGGCCTCAAGGGTACAGGGCCGGTGTGTGCCCACATGCCGCACCCCAGAGCGAGAACCCAGGCGCTCGGGTCTCCTCTCGGGCAGCAGGTCTGAGCCGAATCTACAGCCGGTGTGCCTCACAGTCAGCCTCCCTGAGCCTGGGCGCTCTCCCCCGCCGGACGAGGCAGCTCTCAGGGAGGCCACCGGACTGCAGAGCCGGACCTCCGCCCACTACAACCTCCCGCTCGGCCACGTTCATTCTGGAAAGCAGCTCGGGACTGATTTTGCACCTGTTCTCTTTCAGGGTCTAATCAAGGACATATCTGAGTAACAAAGCCCGTGTGGCATCTAGAGAAGGAAATGAGACACAGACTGCCTGTCCACGTAAGTCGGGGACAGTCCAGGCCAGGGGTACCCGTCTTGAGTCAATGCTAGGACGTGGCCTGATAAAAAGATGGGTAACTACGAGGAGGATCGAGATCACGCAGACCTGCTCCCCTCTGCACTTGCCTAAAAGCTGGAAAACACACCTTCTACTGCGTGGGTTTTTTTTTTTTTTTTAAAGTTAATTACCGCGAAGCACAACACTCATGACAATTCTTCTAATTAAGCCTGGAAGACAGTGGTCAGAGTAGCGGATTCCGTACCCGTTTTCTGCACCTGCAGCTCCCTTTTGGCTTGTTCCAGGATGGACTTGATTGCTTCGTCGGATCCGGAATCGGAGGCTCGGATCCGGGTCGTGATGTTACCTGCAGGGAGAAGCCGCACCCATGACATCAGAGCTGCCGACGGTGACGCAAACAGCCAAACACATATCAGTGCTGTGCGAAGAGGTCATTCTGATCAGCGGCTCCTGAGCCGAGCCGAGGCCGGTGAAGGTTAGGGAGGCAGGCGTGGCCTCCCGCTGAGCCGTACCTGCGGAGCGTGCCTCGTCACGGCCCCGGGCAGGAAGGGCTTCCTGCGGAATCTACCTGGTGGCCAGCGGGACGAGCTCTCCCAGCGACCCCAACTGGACGGCACCCGCGGGGCGGGACCAGGGAGAGCCGGCCACCCACTCCGGCGCGAAACCAGAGGAAGGCCCGAAAAAGGCAGTGGTGTTTGCGAGTCGTTTAAAAGGGACCCCAACAATTGCTTTGACCTGGGACCGTGCTCGAGGCTCTGCACGTCTGTTGGGACACTGGTGTCCCCCCGCAAAAAGCAACGATGGGAGGGGCGGGCGGAGGGTCGAGGCGGATGACCTACTGGTCAAGGGCACATACAAGGTGAAGAGGATGAAGGCTTCCTGTTTCGGCTCTAGGATCACATGCCGTCTTTCAAAAATTTATGAATGAGGCGAGGAGCCTGCAGGGCTCCATCGAGGACGAGACCTCAGTCTCTTGGTCACAGGGTGGCGCCCTGCAGAGTAGCCACATGCACGGACGCACGGAAGCTACGGAGGCCCAGGGGCTGGCCCCGGCTCCTTCTGGAAGCCTTCCACAGAGCATATCTGACTTCTCCACTGCCTTCTAAGTATGCGCCGCCACACCAAACCATTGCAAAAGAAGCAGACCGTGGGGGCCAAGCCCCTTTCAAGATGCAGTACCAAGGAGCGCAGGGGGGGCCCAGAGGAGAACTGACCACGTGTGGAGTTCGCTGGAATTTGTTCATTCTGTAGCACCTTTAACCCAGTTCAGAGTTTAAAGGAAGTACAAGGAAGCAGCAGCATGTCACCTGACTCAGCCATCTGATTTTTCTCAGAGCGATGACTGTTACGCTCTTGCCCGCTTCTGAGAAAAGGGGGGGGGGGGCGTGTAATTTGCACCTGAATGGGGGCTGGGATGGCACTGGGGCACTGATTCTTAGGGGCGCTTTCTCTCCTGGCCTCTTCCACACCCGGCAGAGCGTGGGCAGCTCAGGAGGAAGGGACTGTACGTCCTTGGGCCCGTGCTCTGTTTCATACTTACTAGCTGTTTTTCCATCAGGTTCCAGGCCAGAATCACACTGCACAGTTTTTAACCCAAATGCACAGCTAAGGACATGCTGCTTCCCAGGTGTTACTAACTGCAAAGAAAAACACCTGCCTGCCACATACCTTCGGACCCATTTCTTCGTTTCGGTACTTCCTGAAATAGTCTGTTCAGGCTCTGGCCTGGGTTCTCTGTTGAAAAACAAGTGTGGTAAGAACAAAACAATCAGGGGGATGGTGGTGTTGACGATATGGGCTGTGCAACATGACATCTGAGCCGCCTGTCACTACAGAAAGGGCTCAGGGCTTCCTGTGCGACTCGGGAGTTAACCAGAAACTTCTGAGAGGCCCTTCCCTGGCCAGCCGGCCTGCAGAGGCCACGGCTCTGCTGCGGAAGATCAGACAGACCTAAAGAGTGGCCCATGGCACCGACGCCATGAGGGTCCAATGGAGGGAGCACCGCCTGCCGCCACACGCGTGGCCCACCAGCCCCAGGAACAAAGCTCACATTAATCATCCAAAGACAGTCGATTTCAGTAAACATCGCCAGAGAGAGCTCGACGTGCTTTGTGCAAATCGACGCTGTTTGGAACGGCTCCCTCCTCCGTCTGTCGTGTTTCAAACGCCTCTGCTAAGATCTACCCCTCTCTACCACTGCTGGTTTAGCAGAACCATCCCCGTCGTTCAAGAGGGACGGGATTCTTTCAATCAGGGACGCGAACGGACTTCTGCTTTTTTGGGGGAGTGTGGGGCAGGAAGGCTGTTTCAATAAAACTTTCACGCATCTTTCTCCAGGCAGGCGTGTTGGGGTCATGGGGCTGCACAAATTGCTAACAGAGGCCAGCACCGGGAGGGAAGCCGACCACAGGACACGCTCCCTTGTGCGTGCGGGGAAGAGGAGAGGACACGTGGCTGATACGCTCCCCCCAGGCCTGACCCCGGCCGCTGCTGCTGTGGCCCTAGGGCCGGATGCCACCGGGGGGCTCCTCTCACGTGAGGCCGGCACCCACGGCCCATTGGACCACTGGACATTACACCCGTTGGGATGTGTGTACGGGGTGTGATTCTGTCTGATTTGGTGAGGTTCTCGGTCTCCTATATGCGAGGTGCTCAGCGGGTGTCAGAGGCCAGACCCCCCCCCTCGCCCCCCCCCCCCGCCCCAATCTACGGGCTCTGGCTCACGCCTGCCGACCCTCGGCCCCTAGAGATGGTAGAACTCAAGAGAACTTTACCTGATGTGATGCGCAAATGTTTCGTCGCGCGCGCACACGCACACTCACACACACAGCCCTGACCGGGCTCCCATGCTGGCGCCGGCCCCCGAAAGCCTCTCACCTCTTTGTCTGCCTTGGATGCTGCGAAGAGCCAAGATGTTCTGCTCGTCCGAGAGGAACTGCTTCATCTTGTGAAAGGGCTCCTTGCCGCGAACGGTCAGTTTATTCCAGGGCTTGGGCCGGGCCAGAATCTCGCTCACGGACCCTTGAGACAGTCCCAAGACATAGTGTCCGAAGATACGCTGTCCGATATTGTGCTTGATCAACTGTTCCTTCACCTGCCGGGCGATTTCGGCCGTGTCTATCTCCTCGCCCTCGGAGACGCTCCCAGCGCTCTCTGACTGGCTGGGGGATGGGGCCATGCCATTTACATCTGGGCTCTGTTGTAATGGACTTTGGGAAGATATGGAGTTTGTGCTGTATGGACCTGTTGAAAAAATCATGCTTGTGCTTCCTGCTTCCTGTACGGCCTTGGAGTAGAAGGACTGCATGAGCTGTCGTTGGAGGAGAGAGTTTAGTGCAAATTTTCCCGTAGAAGCCAGGGGTAGGCTGGGGCTTGCCAGGGATGAGCTGAAAAAGTCTTGCGTTAACCCCGCTGGTGTGAACTGGTGTGTACCATTAGTATTGGAAGCCTGCTCCCCCGTGTTGCGGGACAACTGAGGAGGAGGGGAGGCCGGCAAAGGTCCAGGACGCCGACTCTCAGGCTGGTCTTTCCCTTTTCTCCTGGCTGACCCTACAAGGAAGGGCAAACATAATGCATTATGGGGGATTCAAAAGGGAAAAAAAACCAAGACCAAAATGCCAAGTTTGCCCCGCACAAGGGAAAAAAAAAAAGTGCAGATTTTTCCAAGGGCCAATGAGGTGTGTTGGTTTGTTTTTCGATTGAATTTTTCAGTTAGCCAAACGAGGCCCCCCAAACAAGCAACATGCATTTCATGTTTGCACCTTTCTTGTACGTTGCAGCCTGGAGAGTCCCCTCGACACGGATTCAAACCCCTAACGTGGCAAGGGGCCGGTACCACACACAGTAAAGAGTCGACAGGTCGCGGGGCCTCTGGTCGGCCGCTAGCGTTCGAGCTATTACCGGAAGGGCCCCGCCTGAGGCGCAGCAAACACTGACATTTGGGGACCAACGGGTCCTCTCACACCACTTGCTCTGAGGCGAAAGCACTGCACCGAGTCCGCTCGATCGAAGGCACGCACATTTTTAAGAACGAAATATCATCGGAGCCCGAGACACTGTCAAACGGTTTACCAGCTGCCAAAACCAGAAGCAGTCGGTGACGCCACCATTTTGGGACGAGCAAAGAAAGGCTAAGGACGGGGGACGCGCTCCCAAGGAAAACCTGACAAAGGAAGAAAAGCTCCGCTGAGGCTGGGAGCAGCCCCCGAGACGCCACGAGACAGAGGCCGCACGCCTGGGAGCGGACCGGCGAGGCCGCCGTCCTCCGAGGGTCCCTCCCGGCCGCTCCGGCCACACCGGCCCTAACTGACCTCCGCAGGCACCTGCGGCCACGCGCCTCGTCGCGAGCCTCGGTAAGCGGGGCGGGGGGGTGGGGGGGAGCCGTGAGGAGGACCCGGAGACCAAGCGCTCATTAGTCAAGGCTGTCATCGACCGCTGATGCTCCCGCCATGCATCGGCCCCCGACTCACGGTTCACCTTCCTCTTCCTCGGCCCCCGGCGGGGACCGAGCGCGGCCCCGTGACACCCTGTCAACCTACCACTCAGGTCGCTGTTGGAGATGCGCAGCGCGGCGTTCTCGGACTGCAGCGAGCGGTTCTTCTCCAGCAGCAGCACCTCCAGGGGCTTGGATGCGTCCTAGATGGGGCAGAGCAGGGCTCACCGTGGGGCTGGCCGCCTTCCCGCTCCCTGGGGCCGCCGGACCCCGCGACCCCTGCTCTGATGGCCTATGCACCCCGCTATCTGGTGCCAGCGTGTTCCTGGAATCTGCCTTCCCCTGGAGATGCTCCCACACCCGGGGCGAGCACTCGAGTTCCTTTCCGAGAGGATGCGCTCCGGTCCTGGCCATTCTTCTTTTAGCCCCGTGCAGCTTCTAGAAAACTCTCTGTTCTCTGTGCCGTCCCCAGGTTCGAGGAGTCTAAGCCTGTGCCTTCTCTGGTACGAGGATGGGCCGCCGGGCCACAAACCTGTCTGCAGGTCACAGCAGAGGTGACCCTTTCCTTGGGGCCAGCCCCAGAGAGTTAGCTGCCGTCAGGGCACCAGGAGCAGCATTCCATTTGATGCCTCAAATTCTACCTGGCTCCCAGGCTCCTGGGCATCAGGGTCATTTTGCCCTGCCTCTTTATCACGCGAGGCAACAGATAAAAGTTCCTGGGGTGCCTGAGTGGCTCAGTGGGTTAAGCCTCTGACTTCGGCTCGGGTCATGATCTCAGGGTCCTGGGATCAAGCTCCGCACCGGGCTCTCTGCTCAGCGGGGAGCCTGCTTCCCCCCCACCCCCCAGCACCTGCCTCTCTGCCTACTTGTGATCTCTGTCAAATAAATAAACAAAATCTTAAAAAAAAATAAACGTGCCCAAGCCAGTCCATTTGGGTCTAAAAGTGGTCTTATCCACGTTCTTAGCGCCTGCCTGAGTGGAACCACAACGTCATGTGAACTGAGCTACCCGTCTGGAAAACACTCACTTTTCTCTTCTTGCCTCTTTTAGATGAAAGATAATGTGCTTGAACTTGCTTAAGGTTCCCAGGAAATGACTCGTCAGCCGTAGGCCGGAGGTCTCATGGAAATTTCGAGAGCGTGAGGCTAGCCCAGGGACGGACAGGGACCATGGGAGCTGGCCCTCATGCACACTGATAGCAAGCGAGAGCACGTACCTGTGTCCCAGCGCCCTCGGACGGTGCGAACTCCATGGACTTCAGAATGCTGTGGAGAGCAACACAGAGCGGTTATTCCCCGCTCCTACCTTTGACAATGGCCGCACTAATGAGCACGAACATCGCGCTCTCCTGCACTCCAGGAACGGACGCACTGACAGCTTTAACAACCTCTCTGGCAGCAGCAGCATCTGATAGCGTCTCTAGAATAACTATTCAACTAGCAGTTGGCCAGCGAAAGTTTCCTGCCCGGCATGTAAATCATTCCATATGGAATCACACCAGGGCTGTTCAGAGTATAATTTTAAAGTTGAACACAGACGTAACATTGTTGCAAGTGGAATGTATTTGTCAGGCTTACAGGGAATGAGAAAGTTGTAAGCAGGAAGCCAGAGAGAGAAACCTCATCCCTCCCACCTGCCCCAGGGCCAGACGCTCACTTGGTGGCGGGCACGAGGGGACCTGGGAAAATAGGCAAAAGGCGAGGTCCCAGAGTGGTTGGCTCAAAGGCCGGCCACAGCCCTGCTCCAGGGCCCCCCGGCGATGCAGGGGAGTGGGACTGGATCTCCTTTGTTCTCCTTATTGCTGCAATCACCTCGGTCCCAGCCTGTTTGCACAAGTCCGCGAGCCCAGCGAGTTCGGGTGCCCAGAACCACGGTTTCCAGCGTTCCTTTCAAAGGGACGTGGCTTCCTGTCTCCGAGTCTATCTGGGAGGGAAGGACGGTGGGCCCACATGGCCCCAGGAGCTTGGGAAGGTGAGCGAGAGTGGCTGTGGTTCCCCGGCACCCAGCCATCTGAGCTCTCCCAGTGTTCTTTGGCCTCTGCCCTCTTTAAGATCTGCAGAAGTGTCATCAAGAGAGCACGGTGTAAGGGCGCCTGGGCGGCTCAGTTGGTTGAGTGTCTGCCTTTGGCTCAGGTTGTGATCCCAGAGTTCTGGGATCGAGCCCTACATTGGGCTCTGGGCTCAGCAGGGAGCCTGCTTCTCCCTTTCCCTGCCGCTCTGCCTGCTTGTGCTCTGTCAAATGAATGAATAAAATCTTAAAAAAAAAAAAAAAAAAAAAAGGAGCAGGGTGTACAAACGCCCAGGGGCCCAGGAGATCACCCTGCTACAGTGACCGTGGCAGTCAGTCAGGAGTTGATGGCTGTTTGTGGCTTTATCTTCGCAGTGACCTGTGTCACATGGACCAACAGAACAGGAATGAGAGAGCAGCTGGGTGGGGGCGGGGAGGTGGGAAACCTCCTAATTTTATTTTACAGGGAGCTATTGAAAATTCTAAGGAGTCGGGGCCGCATTGCGTCAGCCGGGAGAGAGGTGACGAGCAGTCTGGAACTTGTCCTTTTTTACGGCCGTCACGTTTGCGCTATGTTCTTGTCTGAGATCTTCTGGAGAGTTGTGTAACAAAAGGCTGAAGTGAGCCTATGAGCTTACACCCCAAACACCAGCGTCTGCTCATGCGTTCCCCGGACCTTTACCGATGACCTGCTGGTGCCGGGCACTCGGAGGGCCGGAAGCGCTCTGCCCCTCGCCCTTGCAAACTCCACAGGCTGTCACAGGCCGACGACAAACTCCCAGCAGCTCTCGAGGGAGAACACCTGCCGGGTGCCCGTGGAAGCAGGAATCTCCTCGGGGTGGAGATGGGGTCCGTCTCCGGAGGAGTCAGTGTCTGAGAAGGGCCTGGGGCAGGGATGGGACAGCAGGAGGGGCGCGTGTGTGGAAGGGCCCTCGGATCACTAGGAAGCGGGAGGGCAGGAATGTATTTTAGCAGAAAAGCCGCCTGAGTGGGGCCTCCAGATGCCAGACCCGGGGCTGGGGGAGGGGTCGCGGTGCGTACGTGCGGCAGAAAGGGCTGCGGGGAATGTGCGCGCCACTCTGGGAGGAAGACGCCGGCCAGCGTGCAGCGGCCGCGTGGGAGGGCAGGGACCTTGAACGTGCTGCGCATGGGACGGGGCCGAGCTACGAGGAGCTGCAGGACTGAGCTGCGGGGATGGGAGGGGGCGGAGGGCGAAGGCCTCCCCATCAGAGCTCCTTTGACTCGGCACTAGGAGGCACACGTTGTTTGCTTGTGAGTGGGAGGAAGAGAGGAAGGAAGGGTGACGGGGACAGGAGAGGCAGATAGGGAAGGTCGGACAGGTGAACAGGGCCCACCTCAAGGCAGGAAGAGGGAAGAGGCCGCACCTGAACGTGGGCAGGTGTAGTCAGGTGTAGGGGGTGTTCCAGGAGGTGCTGCAAAGCTGTCTGCGGCCCGAGGGGGCGGGACTGTCCAGGGAAAGACACTTTGCGCCGCGGAGCACGGGGCGAGGAGCCACTGGCACGCAAGTCACCAGCGAGGCTAGGGGAGGCTGGGGGAGTTCGTGACCGAGGGAGGGCGACGGGCCCTGGGGGCAGAAGGTTGAAGAGGCCTTCCGGTGGGCTTTTTTAAGCAAACCCGAGGGAATGGAATTCAGAGTACAAAGAACAGCATGGCGAGTGGGTGTAGGCTTATTTTAAAAGGAGAAATTAAAAGTGTCGGGGGTGGGGGGCTGATGGGATAGCAGGGTAGTAGGAAGGGATCTGGGGTGCGGGTGGTGGGGGGGTCAGCCTGGAGAGAAGGGAGGGAGATGCCCAACCAGAGCAGGGAGTCGGAGGCCAAGGAGGTGTCTTTGGTGGGGTTGGGGCCCAAAAGGGGGGAGCAGAGGGACGCCGTTCCTGCAGCAGTGCAGAACACAGGCCGGCAGGGCCCAGTGGCCGTCTGGCGTGTTTGGGAGCCCAGCCATGGAGGTAGGGATGCCCGTGAGCTCCAGGAGGGCTGGAGGTGGCCCTGGGTGAAGGATTTTGGGGCGACAGGGCATGGCTGGGAGGCCAGGCACGAGGGGGCAACTTCTACTTGGGAATATTTGCATTAGACAGGCCTTCAGCTTTGTCTCCCGAATGGGAAATTGTACCCGAGAGCGGAAAGTCCTGGTGTCTGAAGGTGGTCAGGGCGGTGTGAGGCCATGTGTACTCTTTCCACTGGAAAACACTCCCCTGGGGGAACCTGGGTGGCTCAGTGGGTTGAGCCTCTGCCTTTGGCTCAGGTCATGATGCCGGGGTCCTGGGATCGAGCCCCGCATCGGGCTCCCTGCTCAGTGGGGAGTCTGCTTCTCCTTCTCCCTCTGTCCTTCCCACCCTTCCTCAAATAAATAAAATCTTTTAAAAAAGCAACCCCGACAAAACATTCCCCTGCTCTGCTCCTGTCTGGGAACTCACTGCTGGAACACAAGCTCGTATTTCATAATTTCCATCAGGGCACCGTCTCCCCCGATTCTGTGCATACTTGAAATGACAACTTCTCAGAAAAAGTCCCAAGAGCTCAGGCACAGGCCTGAGTGCACACGCCCGTGGCTCCGGGCCACCCGGGACACGGCCCAGGGATGGAGCAGTCGCCAAGGCCCAGAGCAAGACGGCCTGTGGCCACCCCGTCTCTGGCGTAGCGTTTCCTTAGCAGAAGTCGCCAGCGAGCTCTGGCTATGGGGTGGCCGTGCTGGAGTCGTCACTTACTTTAGTTCTTTCTTCACTTCTTCATAGTCAGCCTGTCCTTTGAGTTTTTCTTCCAGTTGCTGAAAACAGAGGAATATTATTAGTGGCCGTGTCTGCAACAGGTCGCTTCAATATGAACCACATGTTTGTGTCCCTCCATCCCGCACCCCCAAATCTGTGTGTTGCATTCCAGCCCTCCAGGGTGACGGTGTCAGGAGGCGGGGACTTTCGGGGTGACTGGGTCACCAGCAGGAGAACCCCATGGATGAGATCAGTGGCCTCACCCCAGTGTGTGCAGACATGGTGGGAAGGCAGACGCCGCTCTGTGAATCGGGGAGCCCTCAGCAGACACGGAATTGGCCAAGGCCCTGATGGTGGGACCTCCCAGCCTCCGGAACTGTGCGAAATACGTGTTTTTTGTTTAAAACACCCCTGATGTCCTACTAATGGCCGTCTGTATGGACAGGGCAGTCTGCACAGACTACGGTCCCCAGAGAAAGGCCAGTTGTCCCTGAGAGGGAATGCAAACCTGTCAAAGTGAATGGTGCCAACGTGCGGGGTCACTTTCCTGGCCTTCACACTTCCGGTCTGGTGCGAGCGTGAGTATATACGAGCCAGTGTGAACATGCACACACACGGGAATATACGGTGTAATGTCAGACTCAACCAGGGTAGAACGGAACTTTCCAAAAGGGGAAAACAGAATGAGAAAAGGCCATTTTGTACAAAACGGCAAACAGAACAAAGAGAAGTTCTCGGCACATTCACACGGCGTGTGGCTTGCCGCGAGCTACATTAGGCTAGCTGACGCGTGCAGTCACTTGTCAACACTGCTGGCGGGACCCTGCTAACAAGGGGCACAAGCCCTTGGTCGCTGAGTGTTGGCATCGGAGAGGCATTGGGGGGAGAAAGCATCTGCACCTTCAGATCCGCACCCCCAGCCCCCTGAGGTGGGCGTTTCAGGAGTGGAGGCCTGCTCAGCTGGGTGGTCTTTTTGTCGGGGTCCCGTGGGAGGGCCCTGGCAGGGCACCAGGCCGGTGGGGCCAAGGCTGGGCACAGTCAACTCTCCGGCCCTCGCATGCCCTTCAGAGGGGGGATGAGACGACAAGCACCCCAGCTATGCTGCTGCTCTGTGAGCTCGTGGGGCACCAGTGGGGCTGGTCTCTGCAGGCCTTTCTTGCTCAGGGGCCTTCGGCTTTGGGTAGTCAGAGAGGAAGCTTCCTTCCACGTCGGTGCTCGGACTAGTGGCTTCCGACCTCCCGCAAAGGGGAAGGGAAGGAGGCAGCCTCATGTAAAACACAAAGACCCAGCCCGGCCGGGGCAAGGCTGATAATTCAGCATGTTTGCAGGCCTGGGGTGAACAAATTCCACGTCCCCAATCCAAAGCGCTCCCAGTTGCCTTTTAAGGTTCTGCTTAGCCAGCCACGGCTACGGCCACAGTTTAAGGCTGACTGAGAATGTTCTAGAGTTTGGGGAGGAGATCCCCATCTGGCCCAGCAGGCTGGCTGTTCACGCGAATCTCAACCTGATGACCGCTGAAGAATTCAGGTGTCCTGGAAACTCCACTCACCCAGCTCATCTTTTCCTATCGCCTTTGCTGGCCACTTCTTGTCTGTATGTCCATTGTGTAAAAGGGCTCTCTGTCCTAGCTCCCTTTTATGACCTCCTGCCAACCTGATGTATCATGATGGTTTCTCGTCATATCAAACGGGGGTGGGGGGGGCGGTTAGCATGCACTCATTTTCCGACCACAGATTCTCCGGAGGTGCTCTCGAAGAAGTGATGACTGTGTTCTCTCTCTCTCTCTCTGGTCGCGGGCCAGCCCTCCCGAACAAGAGACCGCTGGGTGCCGCTGGGATGCAGAGCGCCTTTCAGGCTGTGGAATTCAGATGCCGGATATGAAACGCACAGAGAACTACAGTAGGAAGGGCAGCGAGACGGGACAATCCAGAACTCTTTAGAAGCCAGCAAGGCTCCGAACCTGGAATCAGGTCTGTCGCTTATGAGCGGGACACCTTGGGGCACGATAATCAGTGTTTCATCTGTGAAATACGCAAGGGCAGCAAAGACCTCAAAGGGTTGAGGGAAGGAGCACAGGGCCAGGTCCTGGTGCAGATGTGGCACTATGGGGCCTCTGATGTGGGCTGTCACCAATGCCAAGCTTCCCAGGGAACACGGCTTTGCAGACCTATGAGGGGCCCTAATTAGAAGGTTTTAGAACTGGAGTCATGTCACTTGGTCGGATGTGACAGTTTTCACTGAGGACGGACTCGTCTGTTGAAATTTCTGCTGCCTGCCCAGGGGCAGCTTAATCAAGAAGAACCCCAAGTTGGCTTCCGTAAACCTCTGACGCTCATTTCTTGGGGCCGACAACAGGATTCAGGCCTGGCAGGGCTGTCCAACAAAGCACGTGCGGACCTGTGAGCACCGGGAGCCCATCCTCACCAACGTCTCCTGGGAGTGGCACTTCCCAGAGCCACACCCTGTCCTCTGCTTGGGTCTTTGACCAGTGACTTCTCGCTGGGTGTCTGAAAAGCCTAGTTTCAAAAAACTTTCCATCTGGACCGGGCAACAGGGGACCTGGCTGTTGTCCTCTGGGGGAAGTCTCCTCCCAGATTCTGGGAGCGCTCCTTGGCGGGGCCAGATTCGGGGCTGGGTTCTACACCCCTAATACTCTCTCACTTAACTGCCACGCTTCTGTAGAGGTGGCTGTGTGCCCACAGAAAGAAAACAACCCCCCGAGTCCCACCCTCAGATCGCACTCGGGCACGGGCCGGCCCCACCCACGGGTCCCCATGATTCCAGGAGGAACTGATGAGGCTCATGCTGGGAGGCCAAGCCGGGTGCTCTCTGGAGGCCGGGGCTCCGGAGCCCAATAGATCAGCCAAGGCCTGGCTCTGCCGCTCAGTTGCAGGGTGACCTTGAATAAGACACTGAACTTCTCTGAGCCTCAGTTTACTCGTCTATAAAATGGGGATAATGGCACCCACGGTAAGGGGGCTTTGGTGAGGATGGACAGGATAAGGCTCACTGGAGTATAGCACGCAGCAAAGCACCCTGGAGATGGGGGGCGGTTACTGTTACTGGTATCATTAGGACTTTATCCCTGGGGGTGGTACTGAGTAGGACTGTATGATTCTGGAAGGGGATCCCTGGTTCTGAATATAAGGGCTCCGTTTATGAAGTTCTCACTTCCTTACAGGCTTAGCCTGTAGGGCCTCATCCTATTCCTCTGGACAGTGGGGACAGGAAGAAAATGGGTTCTCACGGGCCAGTGGTGGGGACCTGCAGAACAAGTGCAGGCTGCCAGCGCCCCTCTGACAGGACTGTCGCAGGATCCGGTCCCATCCGTTTAGTGACACAGCGCACACTCATGGTCCTGGGAGCTCAGCAGGCACTCAACGAGAAGATTTTGAGTTGCTAGCATAATTATCCATATGCAGTTCTTAAGATGCTCTGGGGATACCAACTCACAGGACCACTGGCAGGAAGACTGATGTGGACACCTTCAGGAAGGCCTTTCTTCTGGGTGGCCTGGCAGGGGGCAGGCCAGTAATGCCTCTTTACCCCCAAACACGGTGGGCCAGGGAGGCGAGCCTGAGGCTGTGTGCAGGTGGTGAGTGACCCCGTGTCTTTACGGGGATCCCTGGGCTGAGGGGCCACCAGCAGTGAATGGGGATGTGTGACCAGGCTCCCTGGTCCTGGGGGTGGGGGGTTGGGTCAGATGCACCACCCCTTGGGTTAACGCGCCGCGTCTGAAGTCCTGGCTGAGGCTGTGTGCACCTTCATTCCCTCGCACAGGGAACCCGTCCGGTCTCCACGATTCCTTGGTGAGAGGTCAATTTAGGATCTACTGGGTTAGTACCCAGGGCCAGATTGTGGCAGGGGAGTGATGGTTATCCTGGAGGGCTCGCTGCAGGCGGGAGCAGTGTGATCTCGGATGAGGAAGGGCGATCCCCAGGAAAGCAGCCCTGTCGGAGGTCACTTCCAATTTCCCTGTGCTGTGATCCAGGTGTGACCCTGGCAGCCGACTCCTCCTCACAGAACGCTGCCATCATAGACCAGGAGGGTCCAGGCTCAACGCTCAGGCCATCGGGACACTGCCTGCAGGTGGAAACACCCAGGTCCGATGCGAGGTGACCAGGGGCACGTGTGTCTTTCCGAGAGAACAAGTCCACAAGTAATCAGCTCCTGAAAGCCCTCCTAGTGCTGCCTAGTCTACTACAGCCGCCCTGGCGGGGCCCCCTTATGACCTCCTGCTCCCCCCACAACCTTACGTGGACCTCGAGGCCTACAGCTCAGATGGAGTCCCACGGTTTCTCCAAGATTGATTCCAGGGCGCTCTTCCCTGGGCCCTCACCCCGGTGGCTGGGCAGATCGCCTCTGCTTCCTGTGCAGGGGTCACCTCTGCCCTCCTCCTCCTCCCCACGGAAGCCTGACTCCTTCCTCTCCCTGAATCTGTGCTCACACGGTCTTCGAGACTCAGCCAGCTCAAGGCTGGGGGAGGCCCGGCCCCGGACTCTCTGCTCCCAGGACTTCTGACGTTCAGGCTCGTCTGTGCGACCCAGGGTACGTCTCTCCTGCTGGGGCATGGGCGCAGTGGAGGGACGCGCACGGGCCTCCCCTGACCTCAGTGTCCTCCTCCGCGAGACCATGATCGCCATCACGGCTGCTCGAGGGGCGAGCCTGAGACGTCGATGAGACGCTCACTGAAATGAGACTGAAGGTAGCCTCATTGCGGAGAAACCCGCAGCCGGATTAGGGAGCCTGTGTATCGAAGAGCCAGCGTCCAGAAACAAAGAACTGAGACAAGCTAGAGAAGTGGTTTTCAGTTCTTCCCCTGGCCCAGCACTTGGAGGGACACCGCGTGCTCCACGGGGCTCAACAGGTGCTCAATCAGAACTGCAGGAGATGGGGGGGCAGAGAGTGGGGGAGGCATGTGGTCTGGAGACAGCCCCCCACCCCAGGTGATTCTAACACCCCCCCCCACCCCCATGGGGAAGTACTCATCTTTAGAAAATAGTTTCTCCCAAGGGGAGATTGGCATTCTTTTAGCTACTAGCTTTCCTTATAAATAGCCATTTTTCACTAAAGCTATCGGTAGCGTGATCTTCTGTGCTTTAGCGAGTCAAATGCAGGTGACTGCCTAATTAGACTGTGTCTGTCCTGAGCTGCTCCAACAGAAGACCACAGAACAGAGTCATCAAAAATAGCGGTCCTGTAATGGCAGCGGGATATTTCCTTAATCACAAACACAGAATTAGCCCGCACAAGCAGCGATGTGCTCGAGGACTTGTCAGTTTCGGCAGGTAGAAACCTCTCCTGCTTCCGAGTCTGTTTCCACGTCTGTGAAGATGGGTGGGGCACCGCTGTGCGTGGACAGCGAGGCGTATAGGGTGAACTTGGCTTGAGAAAGCAGAACACGGAGAAAGAGAGACGGGCAGACATCCAACTGTTGATTCACCCTCCCGGAATTACCGATTGATCGTCTGAATGAGGAAACGGTTGTTGCAAGAGATGGAGACTTTTGAGGTGCTAGAGAAAGCAAACCCACGGGTCCCCAAATATATTCCATTTCAGTGTATGCCACCGAGAAAACCCCGACAAGCTCAAGAGCAGAGACGCTGCCCTGTGAGATCAAGCCCCCGAGCGCCATTGGCATTCACGGCAAAACCATGCCCCCTGACGCCCTAAAGAGGAGTGGGGCTGTCAGCCGAAGCATCCCCAGCCAGTAATCCCGCTTCGAGCCCCGCACCATGTGTCCCAGCATCTCCGGCTGCCGGGCCAGAGACCCCCTCACCCCCTCTCCCGTCGCAAAAGCATCAGGTTGCCAATTTGGTGGGCCTCGTTCAGAACACATTTTTCCTAATAACCGTATTGCTGTTTAGTTTAGATTTGAGACTATAAATTACACACATTAGAAAAAAAAAAAAAGGAAAAGCCCCGGGAAGATATCTCATTCAATTAACCTTCCTCCTTCGGGTGAGGGAGGTAGATGAGCTTGTCTGGGGGAGGCTAATGCCTTTTGTGCGAGGGTTTGGTATTGGGGAGAGCTTCATTCCTGGTGACAAGGGGTTAAGATAATTAGAATCAGAGAAGTCTTGTTACTAGAGGATATGTTTTGATTATTAGATCAGATGAAGATAAGGGAGCGATAATTTTGGAAGAAGTATTGCCAAATTGTTTCATTAACTGCACCGTATTAAAGAATTCCCCCAAGATATGGATAAAGAACATTAATTTGTGAAACTGCGTTTCATTTTTTGTGTGTGTGAAGGCAAACATTAAAGCCTTAACTGATTTAGAAGAAATTGCTCCGTAATAAAAAATGTAAGGTCTATAGCCTCCTTCTCCTAGTCAAACGCAGGATGTTATCTTGAGTCATACCCCTTAACTATAACAAAGCAGCGAAAGGCAAATTATCTAATAATAATGTCACGGCTGGGGTCAGAAATGGCTGTAACACTAGAAAATTAGATTTAATCTAGAAATAAAAAATGAACGCTGGCACTCATTGGGCAGGCTGATGGGAGAGTAAGAACCATGGAAGAAATAAATGCTTTGGTCGATAACGAATGTGTCAATCCTCTCCCCACATCAGCAGGAGTGGCTCCTCAGAGAGGCCCAGGCACCTGGCAGCTAGCTTCTTGGACGGCAGACGACAAGCACCCCGAAGAGGCCAGGAGGAAACCAGGAGGGAGAGCAGTGGGTGCCCCAGGTCAGGGAGGTCAGACTGGCAAGCTGCCCACCAGCTGGTAGCTCGGCTTGAGGTCAGAAACACGGTTGTGCCTTGGGAAGGGAAATCTCGGTTTTTCAAAAAAATTAAAACGGGCCTAACTACACTCTGGAATTCCTTTACATAAGACAAAGTTTTCCTGACATTTTCACAGCTGATCTTGATGCACCGTATTTAGTACATGAAGACCGTGCTTGGCCATCATTCGCACTCCACGAACAGATGCTGGGCGGGCACTGCGCAGGCTGGGGAGGGATGGCAGAGTGGGGGCCTGTGTCGCCCGGGGGCCGGGCCCACACCCTTGCTGGCCCCGTCACTTATCATCAGATAGGACACCTCTGAGGAGGCCCTTCTGGCCCAGACACGCCACAAGTCTAGGGTGCGAGGATTTTCCTCGTATTGTGCTAACTGTAACAGGTTGAAAATATCTCCAATCAAGTATAATTATTTTTTAAAATATACTGAAAGGCTGGCAGAGCTGGACGAAAGGCATGTCTGTGCAGACGGCCTGCGACCTTGACAACGAATTCAATCCCACACAAGCAGGTGCACAAAATGTCCTTCTTCGGGAGGCCAGGTGGGAAAGCAGCACTGTGGGTGGGCCCTGAGGACGGGGCCTTCCACCAAGCACTGCCTGCGAGGGACGGCCTGTCAAGGGCAGTGCCATCCTGGCAAGAGCCGGTAGAAGGGTTCAAACTCACTCTCCCTGCCTTGGGCTGCGGACTCTGCTTCTAGCTCCCTCACGGAGGTTCAAGGTTGTCCTCCTTGCAGTCAGTTCCAGACAAGATGCTCTCCGGAAGGGAGCTCTGCTAGCCCGTGTGCCTGTGCCTCCGAGAGATGTGTTCAGGGGAACCTCATGCCTCCTTCTGTTCCCAATGCTCTTACCGGAAGGAGAAACTCTCGCCGATGGTTGGAGCTCAGGCTGGCAAACCCTGAGCCGTCGCGCCTGCTTTTAAGGTGAGGACGGATTCTGACCGTGACCGGGGCAGACCACTAACGTGAAAGATACTTGTGCAACGGCCAAGGCGGGGCTGACAAGGTGGCCTTGGAACGAAGGCCTCTTGCTGCAGTAAAGACACCCAGCATGTGTCCCCGACCGTGAGGACCGAATCGGCCCCCCGGGCCGCTTCGCCCTGGGCTCCCTCCGGGGTCGCATGAGGAGGAAGGCAAGAGGCAGGGTGTGCGCGCGCGCGTGCGTCCGGCCCTCCCTCGGCCCTGGCCCGCACGGCGCCCTTACTTTGAGGGTGCTGTTCTTGGCGCTCAGCTGCTGCTCGAGCTGGGAGATCTGGCTGGCTGAGTTCTCCCGCAGCTTCGTGAGGCTGGCCTGGAGCCGCTGCACGTCCTCCACCAGCTGCGCGATCTCCCGCTCTTTAGCCGCCAACTCAACTTCCAGGCTGGAGCGGGTCAGCACCTCTATGGCCTGCTCCTGCGGGGGAGAAAGGAAATGACCAAACTGTCCTGGCTTCAAACGGGGCTTGGAGCGATGGCGACAGAGGCAAGAAAGTGCGCGTGGAGTGACAGGGACGGCGCACCTGCCGTGAGATGTTACCTCCTGCCTCCGCTGGGACGGACGTGCCAACGCCCTCCCTGCCCACCTTCCCGTCTGCATGGTGAACGCGCCTGGATTTGGTCACCGGACGAGTATTTACTGGGTGCGCACCAGGAACCGGGGACACTCTGTGAGCACAGGGAGAACAGTCCCCATCGTCCCAGGGCATCCTGTCAGTGCGTGGGGCCGGGTGTCTGAGATGCCAAAGCCTGTTGGGCCCCAACTGTGCCACCCCGAAACTGAAGCGGGGGTGGGGCATGGGGACAGACTTGGGGGAGGCAGTGGGGAGGGTCCTTGTTGAGATGGGGATACCTGAGCCACCACCTGAAGGTGACAGGGTCTTTCTGCGTGCTGGGGGTGCCAATAGGGCAGGCTCCGAGGGGGCCCCCTGGTAGAGAGGGGTCCCCTTTCTGCCCCAAGATGTAATGCAGTGTCCTCTTGGCTCGCTACTGTGCTATCCAGAGGCTGGGGTGCTATTTGACCAACTGATTTCTAGTTAGCATTTTAAAGAAGAGCTGAAAGATGTGGAAGGGTGCATTTAGCATTTCTTTGCTTAGGAACGCTGATAACTGACGTTGTTAAAACCTTGCTGCCATCCACCGCTCCCTGACCCCCGCCCCAATTTGCTCATTTTGGAAACTATACAGAATAGGAAAAAGGTATTAAAAAAGCAACAGAAGAAAAAGTCAATTCTACTTCCCAAGGACTAAACCTGTCCTTTTTTCAAGTCTGGAAGCTTTCCTGGTGGGTGGCCGTACTTTTTCTGGGCATGGCCAGGGGACAGGGATGGAAAGACAGGACACACTGGTCTCTGTGACAGCAGGGACCTGGGAGCAGCTCAGACTACAGCATGGGGTGTCATCCTCGCTGTTGTGCCCCCGCACTGAAGTGCCCCAGTTCATGTTTTGCTCTTGCCTATGCTGGCAGGTTTGGCGCCGCCCCGCCAGGCAAGATGTGCTTGTCCCAGGGTTATCAAGGTGGGGGACAGCCAGTCGTCAGGGAAGCAGTTTTTCACATCTCCCCGCCGGGAAATTAAGGACCCAATCATTTAAGAATGTAAAGCTCTGTGTGCAAAGGAATGGCCCCTTTCTGTTCCTTTAGTTTGTACTCTCTTGGAAAGTAAGGCCTTCATTCCCCCCGAGTCCTGGCAGACACGCACATGGCCCCGGCGAGCACCTTTCCGCCAGCTTCTTTAAAAGGCACGTGCTGTCCTGATCAATTCTGTTCAGAGTGTGCTCCCTGGGCTGGCACCAACCCAGGAAAATGCTGCCGGTACACGGGGAGACAAGCCCGGAAAGGGAAACTGAGTGTTTAGAAACTTCCCTAGCAACTCAACGTTACTGTGATGCGCTGACTGCCTTCTGTAAAATGACCAGTGTGCAACAGCTGGGGAATTAACAACAAAACCAAACCCACCCTTGACCTCTGAGCGTGTGGGAAGCCCCGCCCCCCGCAACATTGGCTGGGACCCAGGTCAGGAGCCATGGGGACCTGAGACTGGTCCTCCTGCCTGTGCCAGGGGTTAGCGCCCAAGACAGTGAGAGAAGCACGTGGAAGCGAGCGAGCCGTGAGGAGGAGGGAAGGGGGCAGAAAGGCTGGAGGACTTTGTTAAAAGAAGAGGGGCTCCATGTCGGGGTGGGAGCACTATGGAGGCACGGAGATTGCAAAGAGCAGGGACCGGGCAGGAGGGGGCGTCACCCATGCTGAGGACAGCTCGGAAAGGGGCGAGCCCCTCGCCACCTGATGGTGACCGTTGAGGAGAGCAGCCGGGGTGCCCACACTTGTGGCAGCGGGCCTGGGGGAGCAGGGAGGGGATGCAATGAGGAGGGATATCAGGGAGGTTGGTTTCATGGGGTGCAAAGATTGACCCTCATTGTCTCATTTTAACTTATTTATCAATTTTCCAACCTGAGGGATGCCAGCCATGATGATGGTTTCAAGTGCTCTCCGGGAGAGTCTGCACCACGAGCCCAAATGGGGCTCTGGGGCTTTATTTTCTTAGTTTTAATTAATTAATTAATTAATTAATTTTTAAAAGATTTTATTTATTTACTTCAGAGAGAGAGAGAGAGTGTGAAAGTGAGAGCATGAGAGGGGGAGAGGGTCAAAGGGAGAAGCAGACTCCCCGCTGAGCAGGGAGCCCGATGCGGGACTTGATCCTGAGACTCCAAGATCATGACCTGATCTGAAGGCAGTCGCTTAGCTGACTGAGCCACCCAGGCGCCCAATTTTTTTTTATCTTTTTTTAAAAGATTTTATTTATTTGACAGAGACACAGTGAGAGCGGAACACAAGCAGGGGGAGTGGGAGAGGGAGAAGCAGGCTTCCCAGAGCAGGGAGCCTGATATGGGGCTCAATCCCAGGACCCCAGGTCATGACCTGAGTCGAAGGCAGAGGCTTAGCCACTGAGCCACCCAAACTCCCCAAATCTGGGGGGTTTAAATGGGGAAGTGCAAGTTGAGTATCCCAGGGGTAAGTGGTTCGAATGGTATGTGTAGAAACAGCAGCCAGCAATGCTGAGCCTGGAGTCAGGACGGGAACCAGAGGGCCATCTGCTCAACTCCAGGGCCCAAAACTGGCCTGGCCCCATTCTGCCCGTGCGACCTTGGGCACGTCAACAGAGTCTCAGGCATCTAGGCCGGATTCCTCATTCATAACATAGCCAAAGTCATTTGTGTCTTACATAAGCTCCAAGAGATGAGATCATCCACCCAAAAGTAGTAAGACCTTGGAAATGAGACAGAGAAGGTCATTCTACTCGAAGCCCAAACGGGCTCACTTCCTGGCTGTCCCATCACGAGGACACGCGGGAGATAAGAACTAGACAAGGGCCCAGGAGGTGATGAAGGGGTAGGGGGTGGCGGGGGCGGAGGTGGGTCTCAGCCCCTGGGCACAAGCTAGAAAGAAAGTTGTGTGATGCAGTGAACACGGGCTGAGAGGAGGGGTGCCCTGCACAACTGTGGGGAGGTCAGTGTCAGGCACTGGAGATGCTCTTGTGATCACTGCCAGGAAGTGAAATGTACACGATTCAAAGAGGGTCAGGACCGCGGGCTCCCGTGTGTCTCTCTGGGCCTCAATTCAGCTGTACCTGAAGCACCCCAGGGCTTTAGAAAATACATGGGTTCTGGGCTCTCCCCTGGAGCCTGAGGCTCAGCATCAGGACTCTGGCTGGGATGAGCCTCTGAAGGAAGGAACAGAACTAACTCCCCCCGGTGGGCACCAGAACCAAGTCCCCAGAGTCTGTCCCAGCAGGGATATCCCCATGGCTCCAGGCTTCCACAGCCTGTAGGGGGTCCTATGTGCTTCATGGGTGCCAGGTCTCGGGGGTGGGGGCTGCGATGGCTCAGCGGCCAGGAGAGGATGTGGGAAAAATGTCTGTGGAGTCTGAAAACATGGTAAAAAGAAAAGGCAGGCCTTAAGATGATGAGAGTCCAAAGGGAAAAATGAATGTAAAAGCAGAAGTTACTGATGTAGGACTTCACTGAACTTTGTCCCCCTGAGCCCTGTTCACCTGACTCGCTCCCAAGCTGAGCGCGTCTGAGCCCCCCAGCAGAGACCGGCATGCCCGGGCCGAAATGAGCTACATAACGATCTCTTTTACCCTGCAGCCATTTCCATATCAAATATGGATGAGACACAAGAGCCCTACTTGAGACGGGAAAAAAAACCCAACATGACATGATGGTGCGCCTAGGACCCCAGACTCAGAGAGAGAGATGCCCGGCTCTCGGCTAACACCTGACTTACACTTACCCCGGGTGGGGAAAGGGGAGGGCATGGGGACGTCATTTTCACTTTCTTACTGACCCTCTGTGTTTCTGCCAACACCAAGTGGCCGGACAGGCTGATTCCATCTGGAGGATTCACCTGGTAGAGTTGCCGGACACCCAGGCGTGTTTCCTAATATTCTGGTTTGTTTCGGTTGAAGGGGCGGCCTGCCATAAGTACCTGACGAAGGACCTGCTTACGTCCTGTCTCACTGACCGCACACGAAGGCGAGCAGCTCGACGGAGGGGGAGAGGAGTGCGTCATGGAGGACAACTTAGGCTCAAACTCCAGCTTGATCATGGTCGAGCGGTGTGACCTCGGGTAAATGACTCAACTTCTCTGAGCCTGTTTGTCACACGAGGCTAACAAAGCCCACCTCTAACAACCGTGTTGTCTCAAGACATAAATGAGACAACCAGATCAAGCCCCAGCGTGGCCCCACCGCAGAGCAAGAGCCCACCGCGAGGCAGCTCGCCTTGCACGACCGGTGAGTCCGTCCAGACACCCAACGGATCGGCTTCGGCTTTTGCTCCATCTATGGCCTCCACTGTTTCCCTGCTGTGTCCTGCCAGCCAAGCCCAATAGACATTTTCCCGCTGGCCTCGTTTGCTGTGTTTGCTCCCCGGCTGGCTGGAGCTCGAGCTGGAGCTATTGGGAGTGCAGGCCTCGGTCGGGGCGTGGGGAGGCCTGGCAGGGCCGCTCTCGGACGACTGAACCCGAGCCACGTAAACACGGCACTTAGCCCGTGATGAAGTGTTTAAGCGCCTCGAGGACCCACAACTTACTCTACCTGTAAAAACATTCACTTCCTTCTGAGATGCTCTGGTTGCTGCCGTCTCGGATGGTGCCAGAAATCCTTTCAATCAGAAACATTTAGCTCGGGAGCCCCAAGCAGACACACGAGGATGGACGGCTTTCTCTCAGGAAGCCCAGGCGACCAGAGAGGCCGGGAGAGCAGCCGGACCAACTCCTTCCTCGAGGGTTTCCTCCTGCCCTGGCCATGGTACCGGGTCCCGTGCAGGCACGTGTGGGTGAAGGGGCAGTGACAGAGCCAAGGAGACGTTTCAGGTAAAATGAATATCGGAGTCCACGAAGTTGTGATGGCTCCTTAAATGGAAATCTTTTCTCTGTACTTGAACCCCTTAAATCATGTTCTCTGGAATGTTAATTGACTAATTATTTTTAAAATGGAATGTCAACTTAAGGAAAGGAAATGAAAAATCTGTTCTTAAAAAGGGGTCCTCACACTAAAACTCTGCTTCAGATTCACTCCCGGGGAATCATTTTAAGAAGTCCTGCTCGAGTCCTGGCTTGGCCACTGGGGCCGAGCCTTCTGGGCCCACAGGTTTACATTCTGGAACTTTCGCTTTGTCATGTAGGTGAAGAAAGGAAATGCCTGCCTCACGGGTTATGTGGAAGAGTGGATGTCTAAGCGATGTGTGAGCAGGTCTCCCGGTGAGACTGTGCCCTCTCTGGAAGGGCCTGCCCCCCCACTTGCTCTTCCACTGTCCACACAGCAGGCCTCTCCTAAAGGAAAGGACACCCACAAGCACAACTCACCCACCACAGGCCTCCGGAGCAGGAGGGCCCTGGGAGCCACTCACTCCTGTTCTGTTCACAGGAAACCGAGGCCGCCCAAGTTTGGCTACCTGAGGTCTGTCAGCAAACAGGGCATGAGCTGAGCTTTGAACCCGGGGTTCCTGGATCAGAGATGGTGAGGCCAACTGCAATGAGTCAGTGCTGAGGTTCTGAATGACTCCGATTTTAGGTCAGGCCTTGCTCTAAGCGCTTTGCTTATAAGGATTTCCAAAACTCTTACAACACACATGATGAAACCCAGGCCTGGGGAAACTCAGGCTACTTCTCGCAAGTCATGCAGTGCTGGGGTCTGACCCCAGGGGCCTGGCTCTGACATCCAGGTCTTAACACCACGCTGCTCCCTATCACCGCTTGGCGCTCAAGGCAGGAGCCTGGAATCTGAGAGTCAAGGCTGCCTCGTTCGAGCTGGAAAGTTTCCGTCTAAGAGCAATTTGTATTCATCTCAGGAAAGGGAATAAGATGTGTGCCTCACTCCTTCCGAATGCTGGGACTTGGACGGAGTCTGCTACTACGTGCGCTTGGAGCCCACGATCACTTTATTCCCTCTCTGGCCTGCCCTGCTCGTCTGCAACTGTTTTCTCAGGCCGGAAGGACACACTAAGGGCGAGACCCAACCTCCCAATTTCCCGGTGTAATTCTGGCAAGGCCCCTGCCTCACACACCCAGCCTCTGGCAGCGGCTGTCTCCGAACAGGCCTAGCCAGGAAGGCCCTCTCTTTGGTGAGGGAATCCCTCGCCTCGGCCTCCAACTTGGCCTTCATGTCGGGTGCGTGACACGCTGACCACTGAGCTCGAAGCCCCACCAGCAAAGCTCTTCCTCTGACCCGTACGCATCCCATCCCCAGAACGCCCAAAGCATTCCCGTCCAACACAGCAGCGCTGGGTAGAATATTTTCCTGAGAAGGCCCAGGGAGAAGCAAGCAAACAGCTGGAACCCAGAGGGGTGGAGGCGCGGCGGCCAGAGTCCCCGCGGGGCCGGGCTACCCACCACGTCCGGCGCCTTCTGGATCTGCGAGGCCAGCTGGAGAGAGTGGTTGGCCGACGAGAGCTGCTCCCTCAAAGTCTCCGCCTCTCTCTGGGCCACCTCTGCCCTCTGAAGGAAATGAAAAGTGTGAGAAGAGAAAGTACATTCAGTTTAACAACTGACAATTATTACAAGAACATTCATCAATTCATGCCTGACTGACTGTAATTGATTTTCCTAAACACTCAACCTAATAAATGCGAGAAAAAAACATAGAATGTGATGGATTTTTATTTTAAACAGTACAAGGAAGAAATAATTGAGCGATTATGACAGTAATTTAACGCTAGGAGCAAGGAATCCCCTGCTGATACTAATGCTCCGGCCCACTGAATTTCCCAGACTGAATAAATACGAGTGGAAATAGAGTCTTTTGATTCAATTTCTTTCTATTCTCATAGACCAAGAAGATTTTATTGCAGGATTACTCCTGGGAGTAATTCTCACGGGTAAACAGTGAATTAAAGACACTTTGGCCATTCTCTTCCTGAAGACGCGCACAATGTTGTGGTTGTTTCCCATCAGCAAGTATTTCCATGAACGTATGGGGTGGAAAGGCCGCCTCATCTGCGAGGGCTGGGCTTAGTTCAGCACGTTTAACCCTTCACCAGACAGCGTTTTCCGACGCGGACGCGGGCATGTGTAGCCAGCCCGGCCGACCTAGGGGCCTGAGCCGGGAGCGTGGCCGGGCCCGCTGGGGGCGAGGGGGTGCGGAGCCCACCGCAGGAAGGGGGCCGAGGAGAAAAGGGGGGCAGCTTCCGCCACCGGCACTGTTGTTCCCAGACGAGAAAACCAATGCAATTGATGGCAGTGCAGGATTTCCCACAGGACGGGGAGACGGGGACATGCCAGTGCCCATGGCTGAGAGGGCATCGTGGTGCTGTGGACTGAGCAGCGGGGGCAAGTGACCTGTGCCCATCAAGCTTCTTCCGTCCCCCCCCCCCCGGAATGGGGATGCAGTCACTTGGTCAGCTTCTCAGAGACCCGCGGTGATCAGGGTCCACGGGAGCGCACAGGACTTATTTACGACCAGGCTCGTCCTGCTTTTACAGTTATGACGGAGATGAAACTCGGGGGCGGGGGCGGGGGGCGATGGTAGCACTGGGTGTGCGGACCAGAAGTCACATGCTGCTCTACCCACTGGGCTCACACTGTGCAGCTCCGGAGAAAAGAAGAACGAGGAGGGCCTGGCTGAGCAGGGCTAGGTCGTGTGTCTTCCTTTTTTTTTTTTTTTTTTTTTTTTTTAAAGATTTTCTTTATTTGACAGAGAGAGCACAAGCAGGGGGAGTGGGAGAGGGAGAGGTAGATTTCCCTGCTGAGCAGGGAGCCTGATGCGGGGCTTGATCCCCGGACCCTGAGATCATGACCTGAGCCGAAAGCAGACTCTCAACTGACTGAGCCACTAGGCACCCCGTGCCGTGTGTCTTACTTCGCATTGTGACAGTGTGTGTGGGCTAATTGCTAATAAAGGACCGGAGAGGACAAACTGGAAGTGAGCCGACACAGGTCCTTCTAGATCGATCTAGCTGGCTGAGGAACGGGTTTGGCAGCCTTCAGCGGTTCGGCTGCAAGGCTGTTCTGCGAGTCTATCTCTGCAAGCCAGTAAATTAGGATATTTCTTTTTTTTTTTTTTTTTAAGATTTTATTTATTTATTTGACAGACAGAGATCACAAGTAGGCAGAGAGGCAGGCAGAGAGAGAGGAAGGGAAGCAGGCTCCCTGCTGAGCAGAGAGCCCAATGCGGGACTCGATCCCAGGACCCTGAGATCATGACCTGAGCCGAAGGCAGCGGCTTAACCCACTGAGCCACCCAGGCGCCCAAATTAGGATATTTCTAACAGCGGTTACTTCTGCCCTGGGCACTGCTGGTGGCCGTCCACCCTGCTTCCCCAGGGGCGCTTGGAACTTCGCTCCGTCTAATTCACATGGTGCCTGGCCAGGCCTGTCCATGCTCACATGGCTGCCTCCCACCCTCCGCTCCAAAACCAATCTGGAACGGCCCCCCTGGCAAGGTGGCAAGGCGACCAGCGCGGCGACGGGGGCAGGGGTGATTCCCATTCCAAGGTTTTCTGATAATCGTGTCATTATTACTGAAAAGTTTACTCTTCTCTTTCTAGTTGGCTAAGCCGTTGGGCATAAAACCTCCAGAGCTCTGCCAGGAATGAGGTGTATTTGACATATTTCTCGCCTCTTGGACGGGGAAGAAGATTTCTTAGCCTGGTGGAGAAGCTGTTTCAGCGGCAGCCAATGAGGCCATGCGGCCACCCTGCCCTGCCTGGCGATGCTGGCTTGGCGCGGTTCCAGAAACACCGGAGCGCGGGCAGGCCCAGGCAAGGGCTACATGGCAAGACTCTCATACGGGCATTTTGCTGTGTGGCGCCCAGCTCAGGGGACACAGGATCCAGCTGTTGAGGATTTTCTCCTCGGCTGGCAGGACTTCTCTGGAACTTCGGCACTTGACTCAGTTTCCAAGTTCACGTTGGGAGTCACTCTGCGGCCTATCCATGGTGGTCGTGGCCTTCTACCACATTGGGCTTGACCTGGTGACTTCGGTACAACTTTTTGATTGGTTAGGATCTGTGCGACTTGCTTAGGGTTTATGCCCGAGGATATAAAAAATAAAAGCACATGATGGGGCGCCTGGCGGGCTCAGTGGGTTAAGTCTCTGCCTTTGGCTTGGGTTGTGATCTCGGGGTCCTGGGATCGAGCCCCGAACTGGGCTCTCTGCTCAGCGGGGAGCCTGCTTCTCCCGCCCCCTGCCTGCCTCTCTGCCTACTTGTGATCTCTGTCAAATAAATAAATAAAATCTTTAAAAAAAATTAAATAAAAGCACACGAAAGAAAAGGAGTTGAGGTCATCTGTGCGGCCGAACAGGCACAGAGAGGATCAAGACTAAAAGTGGGCTGAAGGGCCGGGAGCAGCCGCCGGTAGGCAGCTGGGGGGGGATTAGTTCCTACGGTTGCAAATTTAGTCTCATCGTTGGCAGCTGAGGCAGGAAAAAAAGAAGGGGTGCTGTGCTGAGTCCGCCCCGTGCTGTCACTCGTGCGCAGAGGGCCTCCCGGCTTCCTGGGGACCACAGTCCCACCAGACGGAGTTGTGTTTCGAAGAACAGGCATCAGTGACGGCAGGCGGGAGGCTCTGGTGTTTTCTGACCAGGAATGCCAGGAGACAGCCATCTCCTTGTTTCCTCGGGGTGGGCTCCCTCGCCCCTCCCTGCCCCTCGCTGAGGCCAAGCCTGGGAGGCCTGAGGCCAGGGCTCTGGCTGGCGGCTGGCGCTGCCCCAGGGCTGCTGCTGACTTTCTGTACTTCCCTGGGAAGCCGGAGTCGGTGCTGGCAGCCCGGGGAAAAGTGAAGCAGGAGGGCACCCAACGAGCGGGGACACTGCCTGCCTCTGGCGGGAGCCCTGACCAGAAGCACAGATGCAGCCCAGCTGCCACGTGAGGCCTCATGGGCCTACTGAGGCCCAAGGAGGTAACAGGAGCCCAGGGCCTGACAGCGCCCACCACATGGGGAAAGGTGTCCAGTCATCTGGGCTATTAAGGCCCCTGCCAGGCACTGCCTCGGGTGGTCATTGCTGCTTCCTCATGTCAAGATGAAAGACTTTTTCGGGAAAGATGACCAGAGACCATGGCTGGGCTCCAGAAGCTGGCGGGCGGGCGGGAAGCAGCCAGCAGCACTTTGATCTACGAAGTCCTCCGTCAGTCAAGCTCCGAAAAGCAGTGCTGAGTCCCACGCGTGTGACACTGGCTGGCCCAAGGCACAGTTTTGTTATCTCGGGAAGGAGAGCCTGAACCGTGGGTCCAGAGGGGGTGTCCTCATCTTAAAACGAGGCCCAAGGGGACCTCCCGGCCTCCACCTGCCTCCTCAGGGCCCCCCAAGGGCTCCAGGAAGGGCAGGAAGGAATCTTTCCCTCAACTCAGCCCCTGAAGGAGAACACATGAGAAGGCCGACATAGGACGCTGACAGCTATTTCCAGACCTTAAAGTCTGAAAAATCTGATTCATAAAATATGGAGGAGGCACGGCGGGGTGGGCCAGAGAGCGCAGGCAAAGGCACGAGCCTTGGGCAGCTGCAGCTGGTGGGGCGGGCGAAGGCCCGGGGGAAGGCCGGTGAGGCCAGTCACAGCCTGGCATGAGGCGCAGGGCCCGGGCCCACGGAGGGGTCTGTGGTCAGGCATTGTCTAGGGAGGCGTATTTTCCATCTCCCCAGAATCAGGCTTGAGACCTGATGGAATCCAGGCTCTTCCCTGTTTACCCACTGGTTTTAAATGGTGGGGGTGGGTATCTAATCCCGGCTTCTGCCCAGCTTGGCCCTGGTCTTTGTGTCTTGTCCCCTTCTGTATGTGTGGCCATGAGAGCCCAGGCCGGAGGCCACCAGCGATGAGTGAGCCCCTCCAGGGACCAAGCAGCCACATGAGTTGGCAATGGGCTGAGCCTCCAGGTAAAACCAGGGCTTCCCAGAGGTGGGAACTGGCTGGGAACACGAGTCCATTAGCAGGCAAGCCCTCCTTCTACGATTTTGCTAAAGCTGTGGGAACAAATGACTACAGGTTTAGTGGATTTTAACAACACATTAATTATCTTATACTTCTGGATGTCGAGTCTGCAGTGGGTCTCACTAGGCTAGGATCGCGGTGTGGGCAGGGCTGCGCTCCCTTCTGAGGCTCTGGGGGAGAATCTGTTTTCCTGCCATTTCCGGCTCCTGGAGGCCACCCACATTCCCTGGCGCGTGGCCCCTTCGTCCACCTTCAAAGCCAGCTCACTGCTCTGATGCAGGCTCTTCTGCGTCTGAGGACCCTGTGGTTACACGAGGTCCACTCACACGCTCCCGGGCCATCTCCCCACCTCAAGGTCAGCTGTTAGGAGCCTTAACCTCTGCCAGGGACACTAATGTATTCGCAAGTCCCGGGGTTAGGAGGTGGCATCTCTGGGGGCCATTTTTCTGGCTACCATACTCAAGGTACAAGTAACACCACATTTGGACAATTTCGACAAGAAGGCACACTCTCCTGGGGGATGACCTCCCAGCCTGCTCTCCACAAGGCCCTGTACTCTGGAAGGAGAGATAAAAGAGAGGGGAGGCTAGCGAGGCCAACAAATGAGCCTTCCAAAGGGACAGACTCTGTTGCTCTGGAAAGCACATAGCCACCTACCTCATGGTCCTCTTTCCAAAGCCAAACCCACACACGACCCCAGAGAACAGCCAGAACCCCAGAGGTGACCCCGCTTCAGTGATGTTATAGAAGAGAGGTCAGGAAGGCCTACTACAGGCCAGAGATGAGCCCCTTTTGCCCTGTGTCCCAAGCTGGCCCTGCGCTGGTGACCGGAGTCCCTGTTTAGACCCACCTAACTCTAAGACCCCCGAGTTAGGGCAAATTAGGACGCATTAGAGAGATACTAGGTCACCTGCCAACCTTAAGAAAATCTCCATGCAATCAGGTACACCCTAAAACATCACACACCTCCCAACCCAGCGTCCTATCCCTTTTCAGATATTAGTTTGGCTCCCCGAGACCCAAAGGCTTAGCTAAAACAGTAATCATCATATCATCATCATCGTCAACATGCCCAAAAGTTGGGCCCATCACCTACTGGTACATCTGCTTATTTTATTTCGAAGAACTAGAGTCTCAGAACCTTTAAATACCTACAAACATGGCAGAATCTTATAAAAAACAACCTAGAATTACAATGGCCATCAGGAAGAATGTTCCAGTTAGAGAAGATCACTTGAGCAGTGTACTTGAAAGCAAGGGCTCCCAAATCAAACAAACCCAATGGGGTACCTGTTTAACTGGCAGGCAGAAGTCTCCAAGATGCTTTAAAATTCCAGAACAGTTTCATTGCAAGATTCATTGCAAAAGGCTAATTAATCAGTGAATACAGGTTTATCCACTTCGGGCTTCCCTTTACAGAGGAACTAAAGATATTGGGGTCAACCAGTAAGACACCTTTTATGCCACACTGAAAACTTACTATGAGAAACCACGTTTCTAGAAATTATACAACATATCTATACATTTGCCAAGCCACAGGGCACCGATGTGAAAGTTCACGCTTACTTACTTCTTCGTTTCCACTAGAAATTAAAGGCTCCTAATGGCTAAAAATTCTAATATAGTTAATGAAACTACTAGAAATAATAAAGGAAACATCATATGCAAGGAAAGTAAGATGTATGTCTTCAGTCAAAGAAGGTGTGAGGAAGGGAGAGGCATGTGCGTTGAGGGAAAAGAAAATGATTTTGTCTTAAAGTGAGGCTATTTACTTCCGAATGGGTAAGAGGAAAAACAGGGCAAAACCTGAAGGTGAAAAAGAAAAGTTGTAGACTTGTGGAAATGAGATCTTTGGAAAGAACTTTCATGTGTGGTCAAGCTAGCTAAAGTTAGAATACATGGAATATATTTTGATGTTAAATGGTTTTTAACATCAAAATTGATCTGGTGCAACATTAGAGTTTGGTTTTCTTTTCTTTTTTTAAAAAAATATATTTTATTTTTAAGGAATCTCTATACCCAACATGGGGCTCAGATTCACAGTCACGTGCTCTACTGACCCTGAGCCAGCCAGGCGCCCTGGTTTTCTCTTTGAGAAGGACAGAGTTTTCTGGAATTACTGGTTTGCTCTTGGTAAAAGACTGTAAAAGGTCTTCTTTACCTTTTAGGGAACCTGCCCGGAAAACAAAGATTTTTTTTGTCTTGTCAAAATAATTTCCCAGGTCTTTATCAGGTCTATGATTTCTTCTTCTTTTTTTTTTTTTTTTAAGATTTATTTATTTATTTATTTATTTGACAGATCACAAGTAGGCAGAGAGGCAGGCAGAGAGAGAGAGGAGGATATAGGCTCCCTGCTGAGCAGAGAGCCTGACACAGGGCTCGATCCCAGGACCCTAGGATCATGACCTGAGCCCAAGGCAGAGGCTTAACACACTGAGCCACCCAGGCACCCCAGGTCTTTGATCTCTTAAGAAAGCTGTCTTCTCTACTAAAAGAGCTAAGGATATATATTTTTTTAAACAAGTATTTAACTTCCCGAATTTGCCTTCAAGGTCTTCAGTTGTCACTATGGTTAAACAGAGAAGTAAGTATTGTGTCACAGTGACCTATGATCCTACTTGACCAAGTGTTCTAAAATCCTTTGATATTTTTTGACAAACTTCTGTGCTAAATGAAGTCTTTCTGACTTTGAACTAACTTTGAGATTTTTCCAAGGGGTCCTTGGACATCTCAAAGGATTTGTTCTCTCGCCTTATAAAAAGGGAGGTTTTAAAAGAAACTCGGCTTATTTTGGTTTGTTAAATCACATGGGAAACTTTATACTGAGTCTTCTTTATGCTGTATTTGTATAGGTATATAAGTGTTTTTTTTTTTTTTAAAGATTTTTTATTTATTTATTTGACAGAGAGAAATCACAAGTAGGCAGAGAGGCAGACAGAGAGAGAGGAGGAAGCAGGCTCCCCGCTGAGCAGAAAGCCCGATGTGGGGCTTGAACCCAGGACCTGGGATCATGACCTGAGCCGAAGGCAGAGGCTTAACCCACTGAGCCATCCAGGCGCCCCAGGTATGTAAGTGTTTTTAGAAATTGTGTGAAATTCCTAGGAATCTGATTTGTCCTGGTATTATGTTATGATTCCAGTCATTATCTTAAAATGTCATCCATCACAGAAATGACTACAATTCCTTATCAAATGAACTGTCAGCAGATCTTTAACAACGCACATTTTAAAGTCCTTGTCATTGGGGCACCTGAGGGGCTCAGTCAGTTAAGTGTCCGCCTTCGGCTCAGGTCGTGATCCCAGGGTCCCGGGATCGAGCCACACGTCAGGCTCTCTGCTTGGTCGGAGCCTGCTTTTCCTTCTCCCTGCCACTTCCACCTTGCTTGTATTCTCTTGTCAAATAAATAAACAAATAAATAAAATCTTAAAAAAAAAAAGTCTATGTCATTTACAGAGTTATTGTTTTACTCAGATGCTTTTGCAAAAGTTTCCCTACAGAAGTACTTTGTCTTCATGGGGTTTCATGGAAAGGACTGTGACAAGTCCAAATTTTGGATAACCAAGATCATTAAACTGGGCTGGGTAAGAATTCCCAGAACTTATGGGAAAAACAAACAAACAAAAAAGCAAACCAAAAAACCCAACTGGGTTCAAGCAGAATGAGGGTTAGTAACAAGTAAATGAATGAATGGAGGAGGGTAACTATAATTCTTACGGCTTCTTGTTTGAAACACTGATGTTTCAAACAGCGATTTGGCAATTTTTACTTTCTTAAACAAAAATGGAACATTTACTTTTTCTCCCAACCTGATCTCTTCAGAACTCACAAACTATTCTTTTCACGGCAATAGAGTCAGTTTTTGCATAACTTCAATGAGAAATGTGTTCTCCTTATGACAGGACACAGTTGGAAATATTGGGAATATTACCAAGGGTTTGTCCTGCTGGTCCTATTTGAGAGAAATGCAGACTTGGATAGACCAGACAGTTTTAAGGAACTAAGGCTGACTTTCTGGGGTCAATGAATAAGTCCTGGTTCTTTGCTTACAAGGTGCCAGCTTTGAAAGCATGGAGGAGCTGACATGATCAGTCACTGTTCTTGCTGCACTTATGTAAATAATCAGGCCAAGCTCAATGTAAAATTACTCTTACTGTGATTATCTGTAGTAAAAAATGAATAGGGGTGATTGCAGAAAGAAAATCCTCTAACTGTCTTTGAGGTTTTATGATAAAACCTATAAACTGGACTGGGTCTTGAATTCTTCTAGTTTCCTCATATCTGGCCACGACTCTGGAAACTCATGCTTCCAGTTTTCTCCCACCCTTCTTCTTCTTTTTAAAGATTTTATTTATTTATTTAATAGACAGAGATCACAAGTAGGCAGAGAGGCAGGCAGAGAGAGAGGAGGAAGCTGGTTCCCCACTGAGCAGAGAGCCCGATGCAGGGCTCGATCCCAGGACCCTGAGATCATGACCTGAGCTGAAGGCAGAGGCTTTAACCCACTGAGCCACCCAGGCGCCCCTCTCCTACCCTTCTGATTTGGGTTCCCGAAGAACAAAGACTCTCATTGAATCTCCTTGGAAGGGAGGAGACGAGGTCCTCCTCACTGCCCAGATGGCAGGCAGACTCTAGGGACCTGAAGTGGCTACAGATGTCATAGCTCAAGGAGGCTCCAGCTGACGGCTGGTCTTGTTTGAATGCTGAGACCTTCCACATGGAATGACTAGGAAGAGAGGCAGCTAACATCGACTTGGGCTGCTTCTCCCCAAGATGCTGAAGACCTCACACTTGAACTGAACATGATACCTTTTCTTCTTCCCTTTTGTTCCTTGACTCTGGGGTTAGCCTAGCAAGACAACACCAACACCCATATCTCCCGGGCCACTGCTAGGAGTGGGTAACCTTTGCCTTTCAGACTGCTGGATTTGCCGTAAAGAACTCCCACCTGTCCATTAACAGCGCCACCTTAGTGGGAACGCTCTGTGCCCGGACAGAGCTGATCTTTGCCTGCGGTGGTTATCATTCTCCCTGGGCCTATGCAAATCTGGCTGGCGGGTGCATGCCTGGGCAATGGCTCTTGGGTTATCCAACGTGCCCCTAACTGTGTGCAGATGTAGACAGCTCACTGGTCAGCCTCCAAAAGTTTCGAGTCAGAAAGGACCTACTGGGAGGCATTGGTGATTCAGGACTGGCTTCCTCTGGCCAGGCCCTCCTTCCCGGGTTAGCAGTAAATGCCAATGAGGTTATGACCAGGGACCTCTCCTTAACTCTTGAAAGCACTGGGGGATCCATTGCCAAAGCAACGGCCACTCAATAAAGACCCTTATAGTCTCTGGCCAAGGTTGTTTTTGGCCAGAGATGGGATGATGGGAGAGGCCTTGCTTCTCTTGGCTGAACAAGGTGGGGTCTGTGCTGGGATCAACACCCCTTTACTGCACCTGGAGTGACACTTCTGAGAAAGCAGGAACTCGTGTTCGTAGAGCTACTGGGCAGGCCTCCAGGCTTACAAAGGGGACTCTTCCAACAGGATAGCTCTTTGACTTATTTGATTTTGAATCATTTGGGTCTTGGGGACCATGGCTCCAAAGTGCGCTCCGGACACTGGGAATTATCTCACTTATAATAATCATTGTAACCTCCGTGGTGTGCTGTCTTCTCTCAAAAGCTTTAAATGCAGGTTCGAGGCCACGATCCGTCAAGCGAGTGATCTCAAGACTGGAATGTCAAAGAGGAATGAAAAGAACGACTCCGCTAAGAAACGGCGAGCCTGAAGTGGTGACCCCGTGACCACCACAGGAATTCCACAAAAAACACCGGGATCTGGGCATATCACACAGAAGATCAGTAAGAGACCTACAGCGTGGTGGCTGAGAATGGCAGTAACGCCTTCAATTTTGACCACGTCTCTCAGTTAGTCTGAGAGTCTGATCAAAAGGGAGGAACTGTTAAAAGAGAGACAACAGGCTCCAAATGGAGTCACTTGTGCCAAACCCCATGTCAGCAAACCAAGATGGAAGACCTAACCTAATTGCAGAGTCAGCCTCTCCCGGGAAAGGGACCCTTAACCTGTTGATCTGGAATTTCCTGGTCAGCGCTAGTGAGGTCATCTGTCCGAGACACCCCTCCCGGCCCCTGTACGAAGGGCACCCCGCCTGAGACAATCAGCTCTTTCCTCGTCCTTCCCTTTTCTTTTTAATATTTTATTTATTTATTTGACACAGACAGAGATCACAAGTAGGCAGAGAGGCAGGCAGAGAGAGAGGGGGGAAGCAGGCTCCCCGCTTAGCAGAGAGCTCGACTCGGGGCTCGATCCCAGGACCCTGAGATCATGACCTGAGCCGAAGGCAGCGGCTTTAACCCACTGAGCCACCCAGGCGCCCCTCCTCCTTCCCTTTTCTGCCTACAGAAGACTTCCACAGGTCCTCAGAGCTCCTTTCTGTCCGCTGGATGGGCTGCTGCCCGATTCATGAATCGTTGAATAAAGCCGATTAAGAGCTTCAAAATTTATGCAGTGGATTTGTTTTTTTCAGCAGTGTTCTCTCAGATGCGTGAACTACTACCCTCACTCTGTAGATGGGGAAATACGCCAGGAGCCTAGGGGTTCATTCCAGGCCACACGGCTTTAAGTGGGAGATCTGGGATACAAACCCAGCTGTTCTCCACTGGAAGCCAGAAACCTTGGTCCAAGAAAGAGCCGTGCCTTGCTGGGAGTTCCTGTGGCTCTTTTCCTGGGGGGGGGAGGGGGCGAAGCTGTGCTTCAAGCTGATGGTCCCCCCCATTAGGGCAGCCTCCTCCGTCAGATCAGGCAGGTTAGCAGGAGGAGGACCACTCACAAAAAGGACCTCCTCCTGCCCCCGGCCGGGGCTCTGTGCTGCCAGCAGCTCCCATCAGAGCTGATCGGAAAGGTGCGCGGGTGAAGGTACAGCTGGCCGAGTGCCAGAGTGGCCGAAGCCCCCAGGTGGCTTTCCACGGTCGCAAGGGGCAAAGCTGGGGCTTCTTATTTACCACGCGGTCTTCAAAGCTCTGAATCATCACGGCCACCAATTAAGGCGGTGAGTATGAAGGCAAGTGCCTTGAAGTTTAAAGAACAGGTGCAAATGAGACCCCGAGCTGTCGGCCGCTGACTGCTCTTCCACTTTTGCACAATAGAAACACAAGTGCTGTAGCCACAAAACAGCTTCAGGTCTCAGTAGAACATTCTGACTATAAACCTAGTGCAAAAATAATGTTATATGCCAATGAACTAGTAAATTGCTCCTCCTGGGGATTTCCCTTGATGGGAAAGGCGGCTAAACCAGATGTCTGGCTGCGCCTGCACAGGGCGCGCGGCTCCTTCGTCCCCCTCCTCCTGCCCTGTCACCTCCGCCTCCTCTCTGCTTGGGACCGCCTCGCTGCAGGCGCCGAGTCATCCTTGCCCTGATGTAGCATGACAGCTGCTCTCCTGGCTTCCAGTTGTTCCACTCCCGACTGTTCTCTGATGTTCCGCCAGGGGGATCCTTCTAGAACACAACTCTGACGTCTCACTCCTGCCCAGGATTCTTCTCCATTCTCAGAAAGAGGCCTTCCACGCAGAGGTCTGACGTTCAAAGCCCTCCCCCAAACCTGGATCTAGATCTCTACCTGTAGGCCCACTCTCCCACCCCGCACCTCCTTATTTCGGCTTTATAGAATGGCCCAGAATGCTCAGGGCTCACCTTGCCCTTCTGTGCCTGCCTGCATTGCCGTCTTCCTCATGACCACAGAATCAAGTGCAATCCCTCCTCCTGTTCCCTCTGTGTTTGATCCTGACCTCACACCCTCAGCAAGGGCTGGGCCACATCTCCCTTCACAGCTCTGGGGGCACACAGGTCTGGGCATCTCTGGAGAGCCAGGACTGACAGAAGGCTTCTCTAATCAAGACTAAGACCAGCCTCCAAGTGTGTCCATGACCATGAAAAAGCCTGACTCCTTCCCTGGGCCAGGCCTGGAGAGCTACGGGACAGGATCCGTGATGTCCCCACCCGAGGGCCTTCCCCTTTGTGACCCTGTCACATCCCAAGCTCCTGAAATTATTCCTCTGGTGTTTGGTGTCAAGCCCCTCTGTCTTCTTTCCCTTGTTCCCCAGAGATCAGGAATGTCCCCAAACCTCCTGATTTTTTTTGTTGTTAGGGTCCCTTCCCGGTCCTGGCTGTGGGGTGGAGCCCGAGTGGTACTCCACATCCCAGTTGTCCTCATAGTGTGCTTTCCAGAATATATTATAATTCCCCGGGCATGGACTCATTGCTGCAGATAGGTACAGAACTCCACCTCCTTCATTCTAGAAACTCTATTTCTAAGAATGCAGCCTGAGGTTGCATTCATTTTTCTGGGCAGCCGCATCAGGCTCTAACTCACCCTTGTGCTATCAGTGAGAACTCACCGATGCTTCTCCCATGCCCACCACACTGGTATTTCCCCAGCACGGGACTGTACAATTCTCCCACCAAATACACGCTTCTCCAGCAACTACAGATTTATCTAAGCTCCTACTTCGTACTCGGGCATTTTAACCTCTAACCCTCTGAGCAGTCGTGCAAAGGAAGTACCAGTTATCATCCCCTCCCTTTCTTATGTTTTAAAAAAGTTAAAACATTTTAATTATGGCAAAATACACAGAACATACACCATCTTAACCAATTTTCTAGCGTCCACTCCAGCACTGTTAATTAAGGACATCCACACTGTCGTTCAGCTGATCTCCCCAAGTTTTTTATCCTGCAAAGCTGAAACTCTGTACCCACTGAACAAGCCTCAGCCCCCCTCGCCCGACCCCCGCCAACCGGGATTCCACCTTCTCTGTGACTTTGACTCCTCTCTCCCTTAGCGTGTTCGCAAAGTTCATTCTTTTCCTTTTCTTTTCTAAAGAACTGCCAGCGGGCCACACAACCAGCACACGCGGGGCTGGGAACTGAACCAAGGGGTGGCCCCTTTCTCCGCAGTCCCGCCTGGTGTCTCCCAGGACTGAGATCCGGCCAAGCAGCCTTCAGCACTTGGAGAGGCACGCCAACTTGGCCAAACTTCTTCAGTACCTGGGGACTGCCGCAGAGCCAGTACGGGGACAGTCTGCTCGACCTTCCCAGCCTGTGGCTGTCTGTTGCACAAACCCGGAGCTGAAACCCCGAAGCAACGTCAAAAGGAGAGGCGTGCTCGAGACTGGCCAGGAACAATCGTGGATGCGCAAAGGGCAATGGGCTGACGGGAGAGGGTGAACCTTTCTAGGGCCTCCTTCGGAGCTAAGGCCTTTGCAAAGTTGAGCAACGCCAAGTCAGCGCGAAGGGGCCAAGTCAATTTGTTTGCAACTGAAGGTAAACAAATGCTAAAGCACTTTGGGGAGGTGAAGGGGAAGCAGCGCTGGGCAGCGAGGAGCTGTGCGGACACGGGTGCGTCTGGGAGCTGAGAGGGTCTAAAGAAAAGGCAAAGTGACCTCTTTTTGCGTCCCTGGTTCTGAGGGTGGCTGTGAGGAGCGCGGGCTCCAATTCCGGCTCCGCACCTGATCAGCCACTGACCTCAGTTCCCCTGTCTGTAAAGTGGGAGTCTTAAGAGCGGCGACCTGGGTGGGCCGCACGGAGGGTTCAGTGGCTCAGTGCCTGGGATGCGCTCGGAGGAGAACCAGGCACAAGTCACTCGAGAGCCGTCGGCCCTTCTTGCGATGGACAGGGCCACTAATACATAAAGATTCCACCCGAGGCAAAGCGCTAAGCTTTCCTGCGCCTGTGGCCACAGCCTGGAGCCTTCTGAGGCCGAGAGAGCGATCTCAGCTTTGGCTGTTTTCTCCCCACGAACAGAGGAGCTAAACGGGGAGACTCACTCTTTTCAAAGCAGCAGCACCGTTTGCTAAAGCGCAATGTTTTCCTGTTCGGCGGAGTCCTCGGGGAAGAAGTTAGGGGTTCTGTGTTTGTGTGGGGGGCAATGTTCCAAGTAGCTGAGTATTTATTTATTTATGTGAGGAGGCCCCATGCCCCGTGTGGCGCCCGATGCGGGGCTTGAACTCATGACCCTGAGCTCAGGACCTGAGCTGAGATCAAGGGTGGGACGCTTAACCGACTGAGCCCCCCAGGCCCCCCAGGCGGCTGAGTGTAGAGCTGCCCTGTTCTGTGTAGCGTTTTGTGCCGGACACAGTGCCAAGCACGTTCCCCAAGGAACCTGTGACTCGCTGGTACAAACTCGAGCCTAACGGCTGCCGTGGCACCAGAGTCGGTCACCTGAGAAATGGATTAAGGACAAGGAAAAGCAACAGCCACTGTGCAGTCACCGAGGGAGTCTGGGACGCTGGGACCACAACCGAACACTCTGCCAAGGGACCTTCCACACGCTTCCCATGACATTGGGAAAAGCATCGACATTGACAATCACACGTAAAAAATACGAGAATAACTGGCCTTCGAACTTAAGACGCATCTAGCGAGACGACATAAATGGCTACGTTGTTGGGATTTTTAAGCCTGAGGCTGTGAAACATCCTACCTGGTTTGCTCTTTCAAGGTCCGTCATGATCATTTCAATTTCGTCGGCCCTAGAAAGGTGAGAGAGACAGAGCCGTTAGTGGGCAGTGGGCAGGCTCGGGGTGACCACGGTTCCCAGCTCAGCACAATGACCTGCCACCTGGACCTATGAGGGGCTCCGCTGCCCACCTGGAGGAGGTGTGCTTGTGTTGTGGGAACGGCCACCCTGCCCTTGGGGGGTCCAATCTCACTGGGGAGACAGAGCCACCGAAATACGAAATAGAGTGTGTCCTACCGGGAGTTTGAACAGAGTGCCCTAAAAAAACAGGAGGCAGAAAATTCTTGGGGGAGGGAATCTGGGAAGGCTTCAAAGGAGGGGATGTGTGAACTGGGTTTTGAAAGACGAACAGAAGTCTGCCAGGGTGGGACGAGCCACAAGAACGTGGAGAAGGATGTGGCAGGATGGAAATGGAGGCTGGGGGACTCTGTAGTCGGCTCTGTAAACCACCCAAGTTCACGGCCATCACCTGGCTGGCTCGTGCACGTGGAGCCGCTAGGGTCTTTTCTCCCTTTTTCTGTTTTGAAAGTACTCCTTTGAGTCATCTGAAGGCAAATATATGATTCCAACATATAACATCATGAGAGAGAGAGGAACACTGAGTTCTAATAAAGGCCTAATTTCTTTATTAGCAGAAGGGTAGAACGGGCTACCGTCACGGCCCCATCTTCTACGGGACTGCTCCCCATGGCCCATCAGGAGGCCAAGGCTGAGAGTAGCCGCCACCCAAGGAAGACTCAACGGGGTCATGGCAGAAAGAGAGCCCAATGTCACAGCCACAGATCCTTGCTGGGACTCAAGGGCCCCCCAGTCCATCTCCAAGGAGACCTACAGGCCCCTGTGCCCTCCCTGGTGCTCTACACCAGGCCCTTCCATGAAGCTCTACCCACCATCCACCTAAGCCCCCCCCTCAGCCCCAGGGCCCTGTGCTCTGACAGCTCCCACCCGTGGGGCTGTAAAGAAAGAGCCTTGGACTGCATGATCTCCCTGGCTTGCCCTCCACTCGGGGAACCGCATCTCCTACTTCTGCCCCCATCCCCAGCACTCCCCAGAGCCTCCTGATGGCTCCATCTCAGGAACTAGTCCAGTCCCTCCCCTCCCGCCACAGGCTTGAGTTGACAGGTTAGAGCGGAGGTCCCCACACAATGGGAACTTTCTGAAGGCTGGGCTGCGTGTCTCCTGCACCCTCATTTGTGCTGGTGCAGGGCTTGGCTTCTGGCTAGAGACTGGGGTCCGGGAAGCAGCGTGTCCTGCTAGCGGTGGGGTAGTCCTCCCCCTGGGCCAGCTTGGGGCCCCCGGAACAGGCCCAACTCTGAGCGGTTCCTTCTGTCCCTGAAACCTGCTTGTGTGGCTCTCACCAGTGCCCAGCCTTCACCTCAAGAGTTGGCTAAACCGGACTCGGGCCCTGGCCGGGCTGGTTTTACGCTCCCTCTAGCCCTGAGGCCGTTTCAGGTCCCGGCAGCCTGAACTGGGTAACAGAGGCCCCGTGATCAGGTTCCACGCTCATTAGACCTATTTGAAACAGTATCCTGCTTCCAGCTGGGCCTGAACAAAGTCTGAAACAACTCCTCAAATGGCTTGTGAAATGAAGCTGTGTTTAGGGGAACTCTGTAAAGAAGACCCAGCCTGGGCCCCCGCTGTGAAGTGCTGGGGGGGCGGGGGGCAGCGACATTAGGAACCGCCTCACCAGGCAAACCTCTAAGACCTCTTGGAAAAGCCTCGGTACTGCAGAAGGGAGTCTGTGGACTCCTAAAGGGCAAAGAATCAATTGAAGGGTGAAGGTCTTAAACGGGACAGAAAAGGACGCCGGGAGAAGGCTTCCAACCAGGTGCAAACTTCGCTGGGCTCAAGGTGAAAGAAAACGTTAATGGACTTGTCCCAAGGCAAATGGCATTAAGCACAGTTCTGAGCTTTGGTCGGAGGGTTAATCATCGCTGTGTTTACAAAATCCGGATCTACGGATCTACGAGGCGGACTTCCTCGGCCACCCCCAGCAGAGCTCACTTACTCCCTCCGTCATCCCATGACCATTTCCCAGCACCTGCCAGTGTCCTGGCCCTGGTCGGGGACTACAGGACAGGACGGGCTGTAGTCGCACGGCTCCTGCCCCGTGTTTGTGGGAGAGGGTGGGAAGGCATCGCAGCCGGGCGGGCGCCGGGAACCAGAGCTGCAGGCCGCCACGCCTCAATTTCCCCCTGGGCAGATCCAGGGAGCCTGACGGGCTCAGTTGTCTGCAGGGCAGGGGCCTGTGTGGAAGGAGCCGGGATCCTGAGCCTGTGGCAGGGAGGGTGTCCTGCTAATTCTCCTGCGGGGTCCTCTGTGGGCCCCCATCTCCTTCCGTCCCTCTGCCAGCACGCAACCTTGGCTTTGCACCTGCTGTTTCTTTAGCTGTTCCTGCTGCCTTCCGGCTTGTTCTTCTGTTTGACCCGGATAGATGCAGCTGCACCCCACCCTGTAAACTTTCTTTGGTTCCTTTGTTTGGTGATTCTGTTCTTCCTACTGCATTCGTTTTTTAATTACTCCTTCTTTCTGCCCTACCTTGCTCACACCTTCCTCGTTTGCTGGAGTATGTTCCCACGCTCGTTTCCGTGCCTGCGGTCCATCTGTTTTGCTGCGGATCACAGACACAGTTGGGTTTGGGGTCTGTCTTCCAGAGGGGTGTTCCCCTCTGGGGCTCACTTCCCCCTCGAGTACCAGCTACTCCTGGCAGTGCAGGTGGAAGGAGGACAGAGAGGCAAGTTCTGCTCTGTCTCTCTCAAGACGAATTGAAGAAGAAAGGAGCACAGCAGGTGTTCAATGCATTTTGCTGCGTGTAGGGACGACGAGGATGGGGAGGACTCCAGGCCCCTGGAGTCCTCAGTGGTAACTCCCCTTCATCCGGAGAAGACTCTGGACAGGGCTTTAGTTCTCAGAGCGAGGCTGCAGGAGGAGCTGGCAGGACTCCCTCGGTACAGTTCCCCAGTCCCGGGGGCTTAGAGATAAGGGGTGGACCTGTGGCTTCCTGGGGGGTCCAGTGGCCCACCCTTGCCTATTTGCAGCCATTCCTAACTTCTTGCCTGGCTGCTGCCAGTGACCAGGGGGCCAGTCCAGGGTCCAACACACGCCGTAGAGAACAGAGGGTTTCCTAGGGTCCTGTCTTCATCTAGAGGCAGCGATGGGCCAGGCTGGCACGCTGGAGGCTGGGGAGTGGCAGCCGGCTGCTGCCTGGTTTAGGGGAAGTGGGTGGTCTCGAGAGCCTCCTCGCAAAGGCAGACTCTCAGAATTTCTTCTCAGACAGCAAATGGTTGTGGATATCCATTAATATACCGAACATCCAGAAACCAGTGCATCATTTCCAAAGGATTTCAAGGCACTTATTAAAAAAAAAAAAATTAGTCACATTAAAACAGGAAGGTGCCTTCTTGGCAGTCTGAGGCAATCCCTGGAAACGAATTTCAAGTTTTTCCATCTTCTGGTCAGTTTCACTTCGGTTACTAAGCAACCGGTAAACTGACCAAAATATCGAACCTGATAACAACGAGTGCACTTACCTTTTCATTCCGGGAGCAACTCTCAGATTTCCAAAGCTTTCAAATGATAATCAAAACACTGAGCTCTGTGGTTCAGGAAGTGTGGGGGGGTAGCTATTCAATACAAGGCATCCTGATAAAGACAGGGCCCAGAAGGGCTGCGGTTCCCATTCACAGAATGGACCAGAAGCCACTGGAGGAGACAATGGGAGGAGACAATGGAAGTAACCAGGGATGCTGGGAGGGAGGAAAGGCTCAGATTCTTATTTTAAAAGTCTGGAGGCTCATGACTGGCTTTTCCAAGGGGCACACTTCTTCAAAGGTCAACGGAGATACAACCAGCCGGCTATTTCTGTGTGATCAGGGGTGTGGCCATTGGCCGGTGTAGACGAGGACCAAGATGGCAGCTCTGGAAAGCGTGTGCTGGCGTCGTCTTGAGGACACACCTGCCACCGAGACTGTAAGTCCACTCCCCTCCGAAGTGCTGCCCTTAGCCTCCCCACTAAATTAATCCTACCAGACACACTGCCCTTAGTTATACGAAAATGCCCAGAGGTTAATACCACTGGAAGCATCCCCCTAGAAGGGAGTCATGAAGGCCACTGCGTGTCCTTTTATAGCACAGATGTCGACAAGGGTTCAGAGGCTTTTCATTCTGCTCATTCTGAGAGCTCAACTGCCTGCAACAGGACCCAGAGCCTGACATTAGCCTAAAATCGTTTCTTTTCCAGAGTCTGTAATAACTACGCATATTGTTTGCTCAGCGAAACGATTATAAAAATTTGGTTCCCTCACCTTTTCATGAGCCGACAAAACAGCTTTCGCTGATCTATTAACCCGCACTACATTATTCTCTGCTCTGGCTTCAAATGGCGGAGCATTTCTGCTTGGCCTGGAACATGCAGTTCCTTCAATCAGTTCCCTACAGATCATTTCTGGGTGTCCTCTGGCCTAGCACATGATTTTCATGAGGAACTTAGAAGGACACGATCAGTGACAGGAGGGAAACGACTTCCATGCTAGGCCCCCGACGCTAAGGGACAGCTGTAGGGCAAGGCTGGCATGGATTTCAATTCCAAAGAATCACAGCCCCGTCTGGAGCTGTGAAAACAAAGGGCATCCACAGGGCAGCTGGAAAAGCCTCCGGGTGCCCTTCGGGTCCGTGTGTCTCCTTGGACCCAAGTCAAAAGCCAAGAGCCTCAACATGGGATTGTGAAGTGCGTGGGCACCCAGAGAAGAAGCATCGAAAGATGAATTCTCCCCACTTTAAACTTACTAATTCTATATGAGGATTTTATAATGGCATATTTTTTCAGTATTACAGTGAAAATGTTTTAAAAAAAAAAGTAAAATTTTAAAAAAGCCCTAGGATGTTTAATAAAGTGACTCCCCGCCTCCCCCAACCCATCCCTCTCACCGCTGACCCCGGAGGCTGCCCTTGATGGGTCTCTGCCATCAGGAAGGCGGTAGGAAGGCGGTTACTTTCCTGACATCTTACACCCCAGGCCTGGCTCTTTTAGCACAGGGGGCAGAGGTGACACAGAAGCAGGACTCCCTGGACTGGGTTCAGAAAAAGAAGGTAGGAAAAGGAAAAGGAGGTGGCCAGGGGGCCAGATGTTGAGGAAGATTTCTTGGCTATGGTCTGGAATCCCCTAAATGGGGAGTGGGGGAGGAGGGAGGGGGGAGGATTTCTCTGGAAAGGTAGCTCCCTGCCCCTGCTTGGGAATGCAGTGTTACCGAGAGGAAAGGCTGGTCTGCAGAGTCTCCTGTGAGAGTCAGGGCAAGACTAGACCCAGAAAAGGCGGCACGGCGCCCTCCTCCAACACTGGCACCAGCTCGCTCTGCTCCTAGTGGGACCCCGGCACTGTCTCCTCCGTGGGGGGTGCTAGGAGAGGAAGAGACCCGAGTGATTTTGGTACAGTTTGGCACAGTGACAGCCCTCCGAGGGACAGATGGACAATGTCTCCTTTGCAGACAGGAGGAGGCATAGTCTCCCGGATTCGGGGACACCTGATCTACATCCCAGAGGGCAGAGAGGAGTTTGCGGGGCTGAGGGAGGAAGGACCTTCCAGACAGATGAAAGAATCACAACGCGGCAGGTGCCTGTTCGAGCTTGGAACAGCTTCTCGGTCGTTCTCTTGGGCTTTGGAGTGTCCTGTACCCTTGCGTGCCCATGACGGGGCTGCGTCCTCCTGCCTTTTCCTGTCTCTCAGTTCTTTCTCTTGGGCGACGGCAGTGACCAGCACTCCCAGAGGCACACAAGAAAGCAGGGGGCAGTGGGGATCCCTGCCTGGCGCCTGACCGCCAGGGCGATGCAGTCATGTTGCTCGTTTCGGACTTTAAATCGATGTGCTTTGTTTTGTCAGTGAAATATCCAACTGTTCCTATTTTATTAAGACTTTTTAATAAAAGATGGATATTGATTTCATTAAGTACCTTTTAAAAAAGCATTTATGGAGCAAATTAAAAGGTTTTTCTCCTCTGACTCGCTAAATCGGCAAATTGCACCAACAGTTATTTGCCCGTTCGGTTGTGGTTAGTGTGCTCCCGAATTCTGTGTGCTGACATTTTATTTAGAAATTATTTTCGGGGGCGCCTGGGTGGCTCAGTGGGTTAAAGCCTCTGCCTTCGGCTCAGGTCATGATCCCGAGGTCCTGGGATCGAGCCCTGCGTCGGGCTCTCTGCTCAGTGGGGAGCCTGCTTCCTCCTCTCTCTCTCTGCCTGCCTCTCTGCCTACTTGTGATCTCTGTCTGTCAAATAAATAAATAAAATCTTAAAAAAAAAAAGAAATTATTTTCGTAAATACTTTTATATGAGATTGGCTTTCAGGTTCTTTTGTCTTATCTTTGCCAGGTGAAGTCATATGACATACTCTGAAAGCGTTTCCCTCTCTCTGTAGACAAAGCAAGCTATTAGAGATTTGATGATGCTGCCTTTTTTTTTTTTTTAAGGTTTTATTTTCAAGTAGTCTCTATACCCAACATGGGGCTTGAACTCATGACCCTGAGATCAAGGCTTGTGCGTTCTACTGACTGAACCAGCCAGGCGCTCCGACGGCATTGCTCTTAGAATACCCAAGCCCGTACTCCCTCTGTGCAGTCTGTACGCCGCTGCTGGGCATGTGAGCCCTAAGGTGTCTACACCCGCTGTCCCCCTCCCCCGGCCTGCACTGGCCTGGCCACCACCTCTCTGGGAGGGCCCCGTCAGGCCACGGACTAGCCCTTCCTGCCACTGCATTCCCTGGTTTGTGGTCAAATCCAGTCTGCAGGCCACCAGTCCGCTATGTTCGGAGCCATGGATTCCAGGAGCTTCTTTTGGGCTTGCTCCCTCCCAGGAAGGCCCAAACACCCCTCGTACCCTTGAGAGCCCAGGCCCTGCAGGGAGCAGAGGCTCAACAGCAGATTACAGAACCACAATACCTTGGCTCCTTCTCCAGATTTCAGGCCATCAAGGCTTCCAAACAAACAAGCCTGAGAAAGGCGCCGCTTCCCCATTGGAGCCACAGGGCTGGGGAGGTCTCTGCTCCTGGCGGGTGTTTTTTAAACCTGTTAGTAACAGGCATCCCGTGTAAATGTCCTCCTGCGGCTCAATCAGCTAATGCCCTCATGGCTCCTTCAGTCCTGTTCCTGGGAACTCTGCTCGGCCACACGGCTGTCCCCTCTGCTGGGGCCCCTACAGGTGGCTGTCGTCACGAGTCACCGTCCACGGCTCAGCCCTGGTGGCTGTCTTCTGAAAAACCTCCCAGCAGCCCTGCTCCGCTCTGTCCACTTATTTTTGCACTTATTCTGGTCTCCAAGTATCTTATTCATATATTGATCACTTACTCGCTCACTGCTGTAATCTCAGAGAGCACAGCAGGGGCACGCTAGATATCGGCCGGCTACATATGCAAATTCGCGACATCTGCGTGCTACAGAAAGTCCACTCTGCACCTGACAGGCAACCGTTCGTGGGCTGGTGTTTATTTTACTTTTATTTTTTTAAAAAGATTTTATTTATTTGAGAGAGAGAGAGAGAGAGAGTGTGTGCATGAATAGGGGGAAGGGCAGAGGGAGAAGCAGCCTCCCCGCTGAGCGGGGAGCCCGACACGGGGCTTGATCCCAACACCCTGAGATCATGACTCCAGCAGAAGGCAGATGTTCAACCAACAGAGCCACCCAGGCGCATGGGCTGGTATTTTAAAGAACAGAGGGTGTGGGACGCCTGGGTGGCTCAGTTGGTTGGACGACTGCCTTCGGCTCAGGTCATGATCCTGGAGTCCCGGGATCGAGTCCCGCATCGGGCTCCCAGCTCCACGGGGAGTCTGCTTCTCTCTCTGACCTTCTCCTAGCTCATGCTCTCTCTCACTGTCTCTCTCTCAAATAAATAATAAATAAAATCTTAAAAAAAAAAAAAAAAAAAAAGAACAGAGGGTGTAGGGGTATTCTGCCAAACTGCGCACATGACTTTTAAGGAAAGAGCCTGTAAGTTGCTGTAAGGGCCTATTTAGCCAGAGGGATTCCATCTTGGGTTAAACAGTGATTTTTTTGTTCACGCAGTAAAACTTAAACTGACCCTGCCCCCGCTCAGGGACTTACTTAAAAACAAGTCCCGGAAACCAGTCCCAGGTAACAAAGCCCAAATACAAGGGTGGGTCAGGCCAGGTGGAGACATCCGATCAGTGGGGGCGCATACTGTCTCCCTAGCTACCAAGGAGTGTGGGCCCCGCCCTTTGGATGCCTTTTGGGTGCCAGTTCTGACCAAGGTGATAGGCTGGTTTAAAGATCTACTATAGGGTAAATTGTAATTCACTGAATTACACTGGTCACTTATGTGTGACCTAGCAGGGCTGTGCAGCTTTCTCTGTGTTACAATCTCATTGGCCACCTGTGCGTGGCCAGGCCCAACCACATGGCCTTTGCCCTTAAATGCTAGTCTGTAAAGCAGAGAGAGGTCACCCTCTCTGTAAGAGGCGCGGCCCCGAACGTTCAGTGAGATTCTCGATGCTTGGCGCGAAATAAAGCTTTGCTTGACCTTCGCTTTGTATCAGTCTCGCTCCTTTAATCACGGACCCATTATTGAGACCTTTCAGTTGCTTTTGCAACTGCTTTTGCAGATTTAAGTTTCTTGCCACTTTTCATAGCCTTTGAAAAAGGGGAGAACAATCTCCTTGGAGAAAAACGTATGTCAAGATCTGGAGTTAGGCTCTGTTTTGTCCACTGGACCGTGAGCTCCCCGGGATGGGGCCAGTCAGCCTGGCTCCCAGCGTTTCCCCGTGCCTGACACAGAGCTGGGCACAAATCGGGACTCGGCAGAAAGTGGGGAAGGGTCTTCTGGACAACCCTGTTGCGTATGACCAGACCTATCTCTCGTGTTCTACCCGCGCTGAGCTAGCTCTGCCCTAGCAGGAGTGGAGGGCAGGGGTGCAACCACTTGACTCCCTTCCAAGCCTCCGATCAAACGGGTCACTCCCTCCCGTCAAATCAAGGGCCCGAGCAGAGAGAGGACTGCGGTGCTTAACCTCCAGGCCAAACGTTCCGGAAATCGTGGGTTTTCTTCTTATTGCAAATGAAATCGTGTTCAGACAGTGAAATGGCCAGAACGTCACCTCTGCCTGCTCAGAAATTAACCACAATTGGTTCATTTTTCTGACCATTCTATTTCAGCTTAAATAATACAACAAGTAACAAAATCAATTGCAGTTACGTCTCTGCTTGTCAATCCCAATGGGAAGAAAACCTCCCTTCTGGCCCCACTGTTTAGCTGACTCGGTTTCGTCCTCGTTTAGGTTAACCTGTGGCTAGCTGACCGGTGAAATGGTCTTCTCCGGCCTGCACGAGGCTTAGCATTGGGTTGAACTAACAGGACAGCTCCAAGCAGCCCATCCCTCGCCAGGGTCTGACCCTCCATGTGATCACAAACAGCCTGTGACTGTCACTCAGGCTTCAGTCATCTCTGGGCAGGGACAGGGGACAGCTGTGGCTGACAATCAGATTATGAGATTGCATAATTCATTCTGCTTTGGCTACTGAGACCATCCAAAGCCTCTTGGGACAAGTGTCTGGATGGAAGTTTGGGGGGCTTCCGGCCATTTCTCTAGCGTTCTAGCACTGATGTTCTCAAAGCAGCAGGGAGCAGGCTGGATGGAGATTTCTCTCCTTAAACCAAGTGCCGGGGGCCCCTGGGAGGATGGAGGTCCTAGAGGTGAAATTAGGGAGACTGTGGTCTAGAGAAGCAAACGAGCGTGGCCTGTGGAGCAAAGAGGCCCAAATTCTTCCCCACTGCCTTAAATGTTTGACCTTGGGCTGACTCGTGAGCTCGACAGCCATCTGCGCCGCAGGAATAATGCAGCCTTTCTCAAGGAAATTGGCACAGGATAAAGTAAGAGCATTGCTGGGGTGGAAAAGGGCGTTGCAGACCAGGACTCACGCACATGACGGTTCTTACTGTCGCGCGTGAAAACCAGGATCTTTCTCTTCTGCCCAGGGCTGATTTTCAATACCCGAGAATGTTACAAAGATATTCAACACCACCTAAAGGGTGGCTTTTGCCCAGAATTTCCGGTCGGAATCTGATCGAGCCTCTAGGTTCAGTGACAAACCTACAGGAATTACGGGGGACAGGAGAACGCGCTCAACCACTTCCGGGAATGCTGTCAGCGAAACGGACTGTGGGAAACTCTTCAGGACAAACGAGCCAGTTTCTTACGCAAACAAACTGCCAGGAAAGGAAGAAGAAGCGGGGAGGGGGGGGCGGTCCAGAAAATGAATGAGGCATATCAACCAATTCCAAAGTCTGGATTTTATCTGAATTCTGAGCCCAGCAAACTAAAAATATTAAGCCATCTATGACTGGGGGTAACCAGAAATTTAAGAACTGAAGTTATTATGCAATTAGTTTTTGATCTGATGCAAGTATTGTATAGAAGGAGAGTCTCTACATGAGGTTGACATGCTAAAACATTTAGAGGTGAAGGGAAAGGATTCTTGAAGAGCCCCAGGATAAAATGGGGTGGGGGTGGGGACGGGGACGACAGGTGCCTCCTAATTGGGGGGGGGCTGGATCTGCACCCAGGCACCTCAAGGTCCCATCATCTACTGTGTGTTGGAAATTTAGCAGAAAAAGTAAACTGAAAAAAGCATAAATAAGAAAAGCTACCACCCTCACAGCAGTTTTGTATCTTTCCAACACCAGGACTAATGAAGCCTGTAGGAGGTCGACCCTGCCACCCCGTTTGTGCAGGAATGAGGGGCAGAGCAGGCGGGCGGCTGCCGTTGAGCCCCAGAACCCCCAGCAGTGGGGCGGGGGGCTCTGTGCCGAAGTCCAGCTCCGCCCGGACTCTGCACTTTGCGGACTCGTGTGAAGTCAATTAACCCCCCAGAATCTCAATTCATTTGCTCAGCAAAGGGGAGAAAAAAAAAGGCACACGAAAAGCTCATCTCCCTAAGAAAAACATGGACGGAAAGTCATACGTGGATATTTTTCTTTGATCCAGAGAAAGACTGCTGCGACCAGAGAACGGGAGGAAAATGAACTCCAGACGGGACACCCGGGTCCCGCGTACCCCCTCACCGCTTGCGTTGCATCCGTGCCCCCAGGGAGCCTGACGGCCAGGGCGAGGGACCTTCCAGCAGAGATCTCCACCGGCAGCCCGCGGACCCAGACCCAGACTGCTCACTTCTAGTCTTTAAAGCAATGTTAGGGAGGGGCCGCCGTTCGTGCCATTTTTCATGCACGCATTTAAGTGTCTCCTAAACGCATTCAGTGTAGGCTCTGTCAGCACATCCTTCCGGCGGCTGGAGCCCTGCTTCCCCAGTCTGAGCCCTGGCTCTTCCAGAACCCCCTTTCAGATTTTGTTTCTCTTTCCCTGTTTGTTTACCCTGCAGCCCTGCCTACAGCTGACAGGTGCTGGCCCAGCTACCGGCCCGCGGCTCGAGAGAATGCCTCTGATTCCGGGCCCTGCCCCTGCTGCTCGCCAGCCCCAGGGGTGAGCAGGGCACGCTTGGCCGCTGGGAGCCACAGGCCTACAGGAGGAAACCGCTCAGATTTCACAGGTGGGGAAACTGAGGCCCGGGGGCAGAGTAGTGACGGAAGGGGCTCATGGTCACAGGGAGCAGCGGGCCCAAGATCGGAGCCCTCCTTCTAGTCCCCAGCGTAAGGAATCCTAATTACCCCCCTTCTCCCCTAAGTACTACTTGGTAGGAGATGTTAAGAGGAGGCTTGGTGGCAGAGAAGCTAAAACTAAGAATAAAAACAGCTCTCGTTGCATCCCAGCTACTGCTCTCAGCTGCTCCTCCCTCCTCTCCTCCAAGCCCACGGCCAAGGCCACGGGCCCCCACCTTGAGCGCCCTGCACGTGAGCCAGCCCAAGGTGGCCTCCGCCCCCGGGGCTGGGAAGTGAAACTGGAGAACAAGGCAGAGGGGCCCAGCACCCCTCAGGAAAGACAGCATCCTTCCTCTTCCTCTCGCTGGCACCAGAAGTCTGCATTTCGGCAGTGTAAGTGCCTTTTTTAGGGCAACTTGAAAATGAATAATTCAGCGGTTCCTATTCTACTTGTGAAGTGTTAGACAAACAATCCAGACGGGGCCAGACTTGCTGGCCCCACGAAGACCGTCCCTTCCCTTCGTTCTGACATCATCGGGTTTGGCCATGAATCTTTAAGAACACCCTCCATCCTGTCTAATCACTAAAATACCACAAAGGAAGTTCACAATACTTAGACATGGGGGGGAAAAATAGAAAGGTTAATTGCACATAAAGTTTTCTCTCGTAGCCAAGCAAACAGTGCATCAGTCCCAGTGATAAGGAACTCTTTAAAAACCCTACGTATGGAATGTCTTAGTCACTCCAGGCTACCGTAGATGAGTTTTTCTTTTTCTTTTTTTAATTTTAAAGATTTATTTCTGTATTTTAGAGACCGGGGGGAGGGGCAGAGGGAGAGAGAGTCTTAAGCAGACTCAGCACTGAGCATGGAGCCGCACGCGGGGCTCGATCTCATGACCCTGAGATCATGACCCGAGCAGAAGCCCAGAGTCCTTTGTTTCAGACGCCCCCCACAATGGAGCTTTTTAAATTCAAATCCAAACCCTAAAAGTATCTTCCCCACAGATCTGCCCTTGAACTCCCCTCATCTACTCTAAGTGCCTCAGGGATTCTGTGTTTTGTGTTAAGGCCACTTTCGAATACTTTTTTGGAGGTCGAGGTGATGACAATTTTAAATTAAACAAAGAACCTTCCCGGTTTTATTAAAGAATTCATTTGGGAAGGGATTCCTAGTGGACGAGCCAAACCCTCTTTCACACGTAGGGCCGGAGAGCCACAGCTAATGGCATCTCGAGGCCCTGCCTCAGGAGGAAAACGTACAGCCCACAGCGGCCTTACAGCTCGGCTATACCTGTGATCACCGATCACAGTTAATTCCGGACCGGAAACTGGATGCAGTTGCTTTTCAAACGACAGGGTAGGGGCTCCCCAGGTTTAACCAGTAGGAGAAGGACCCCGAACACCCACGGGATCAATTTCTGCGATCAGTAAAAGTTAAACAATGCATCGGATCCTCTTCTGCTTCTCTGCCTACTTGTGATCTCTGTCTGTCAAATAAATAAATAAAACCTTAAAAAAAAAAAAGAAAAGAAAAGAACTTTCCAGACATAAGGCATAGTGAATGATAAAGCACAACAAGCTTGAACTGGTCTTAAATCCTGAGGCAGGAAAATCTATAAAACAGGTAATATAAAAACGTACAGAGATGCAATACATAGGATATGATCCTATTATAAAACCCACTACAGCGCTCGGAGAGCAGGACACAGGGAAGGGGTTCTAGCACATGGAATCGGAAAAGCAGATCACGGTTGAACTTGAATGGGGGAAGCGCTAGATTGGCCGCCGTGAACAGGACAGACACTCAGAACCCAGAGGCTCCTTTATTCTCCGCACAGAAATAAGAGAGATGCTCCTTTCAAGAACAGGAACAAAAGAAGAGGATCGGATGTCCTGATTATTGCAAAAGGGCACAAATGCATTGTTTGTGGGTGATACAGTCATATGCTCACCAAATCCAAGGGGTTCACTGGAGCAAATGAGCAGAGATAACTCATGAGTTCAGCAAAGCCTCAAGTTTTTTGGTAAGGACAAAAAAAGAAAAAAGAAAAAAAAAAAAAGATACAACTCCCGTGTGCCAGTAATAAATATCCAGAAAAGAGAAGATCTATCTTACCTACAACAGGGATATAAATATTAAACACGTGGGAATTAAAATAACACGGTATAAATTCCATTTCTAGAAAACCGAATTATAAAATGCTAGTGGCAAAGGAAGTTAATGACGACATTTCTTACTTGCACTTGCATTAAAGATAAGTAAATTATAAATTCTTCTCCCAAGCTGATTTATAAAACTTGGTGAAATGACAAGATGTGCACCAAAAAATTAGGGGATGACAATACCAAAGGTTTTTTTTTTTTTTTTTCCAATGATCGATCTCTCTGCCGATCTATGGATCAATCTGTTTAGAAGTGGAGAGGGCTGGAGGGAGGAAAAGCAGAGCCCACGATGAGCGTGGAGCCGGATGCAGGGCTCGATCCCATGACCCTGAGATCATGACCTGAGCTGAAACCAAGAGTCAGATGCTCAACCAGGCACCCACACCGAAAGCTTTTTTAAACCAAAAAAGATCCCAACAAGAGCAAAGTGGGTGTGCAAAATATCCAAATGGAAAACAGAGACATGAGCAAAACATTGTGGTGCTTATTAGAACAGAAAGCTGATCAGCAGAACGGCATTCCGGACAGGAATCCAGATGTATATGTAGATATTTATATCAGATGTCTCCAGGGTTCGACACCAGAGGAAGGGATCGTCAGCCGCTGTGGGACGAACTGGATATTCACACGAGGAATAACAGACAGACACGTACTCTACCTCATATGCCAGAAGTAATTCCAAACAGGCTGAAGTTAAATCATAAAACAATACTAAGAAAATGGATTGGGAAGGAAAGACCATCTTCCACTATTGAAACTGCATTGAAAATGACTTGTGGTAAGTTTGATGGGATCTGTCTCCTATAAACTAGATATAATACCTCTGGACAAGGAAATCACTAGAATGCAAATGAAAAGAAAATCAATTAAGAATGTGAGTAATTAAAAATCCAGAATATGTGTAGAAATACTACCCTGTTTCCACTCTAGCCATGTTCTTGGGATATAAGGAAACACACAGAGTACAGAGACCGGAAAATACCAAGTTTTGTGCTAACGTGAGGTCCCACCTCGATGGCAGAGAGATGGTGAAAATCATTGCAGCCTGCCCCTTATCTTCTGTATTTGCCACGGAAGGTCAGAGACAAGCAGTGTTTCTTCTCCAGGCCAGACTGGAGTTCTGGGCTTACACCCCTGAAATTTGGGCTGGGGTCAGGGGAGAAGAAAGCTGAGCTGTTCTCGCGAAACGGTCCATCCCTCTGCAAAGCAACAAGCTAAGAAGCCTTAAGACAGCCTCTCTTTTGCCCTGATGATCTCTCTTTCTGAAAAATGTTTTGAGGATTATTTTTCTGAACAAAAATTCATCACGAACGACCCAAATAACCCAGGCGCTCGCCAGGCAAGAATGATAAGAACGGTTACGTAAACCCTAATTCATCGAGAGAAGAAAATACAATTTTGCCACCAAAATGACAAATCAGCAGATGAGCAGGTGTTACAGGAACCGTACAGGTGATGTCAAGACAAAAGAACAAAGGACAATATACAAAGTAGAAAGTCCTGAGCTCGTCCGTGTCACCAACGTGCGCATGCGGCTACGTGACGTGTGTACCCACTGCCACGGGCATCTGAGATATGTAGACGTGTCTGTTCTCGAAACTGGCTAGGGAGAGACAAAACATGGCTCAGATCTCATTTTTCCTATTGAGATGGCTAATTACTGAACTGTGAACAACGGAGCCAGGCCCGGTGGAGGGTCATGAAGCCTTCTCGGTAGCGGCTAGCTTTGCAACAGGAGCTGGAGCACAGGGCGTCAGACACGTTTGCAGGGATGGCGGCAGCTCCCATCACCTGGACCCTGGCAATGCGACCACTGAATGCTTTACGCCTATTAACCCCTGGGAGCTCGCGAGAAGGCAGACACAGTCACAGAACATGAAACCCAGGCCAGGGGGAGCCTAACTGGACTTGCCCGAGGGCTCACTGTTTGCGGCAAGTGGAACCGGGTGAGCCCCCAGATATGGCCCCTGTGCACTCGGCCTCCTCTCCATAGGGTCTGCGGGGTACACTTAACTAAGCTTAGAGGAGAGAAGTACGGGCTGCTTTAAAGATACACACATTCATGAAGATGGTTCCAAAGTGCTATTTCGTCTGTCCTAGTGATGGACTCTGAGCTGGACAGAGATGGGGCTGAACACGGGCTCTGCCTGCGGAAGGAGGGAGGTGCCTGATGGCTTCAAGGCCACTCTGGATCCACTGATGTGAAGGCTCCAGAAGGACTAATTGAAAAGGTACTCATTGAACAGGAGATTCAAAAGTCAGAAAGCGGGACGGTGAAAAGGCACCCGTGTCCCTGCCCCAGATCCCCTCCGAGAGCCGGTGTTTGCATTGACAACACACGGCGCGCGTTAAGCGCTCGAAGTTCAGAGTCCTGTGCTTCCCGCTCAAGTACACGCGTCGGACGACATCTCTCCGCAGCAGCGCGTAAGGAGCTTCTGCATCCACTGAGTCACAGCAGACTCGCTGAGCGATCACAGCGCACGAGAACTCCAGAAGGCCAGAAGCAGAAGAGCTCAGGTCGCCGTGAACCAGCCCCACCCCTTGCAGCCCTCACACCACTCTGGTGCCACTAGGACCCTGGGGCTTTCACAGGCCACCAAGCGGACTCTGCCTGGCTTGACCCAGCAACCTGGCTGCGTGTCCTAATTATGAATCAGAAAACCCCTCATGCGGTACTTTTACACCTGGCATTGGGACACCCTGGGGCGAAGTTCAAAGGGCCGCTAGACACTGCGGAGCAGAGCCTCCCGGGGCTGACTGCCCGTCGGAGCACCAGCTGCAGCCCCCACCCACGCGCGTGCCTCCCACCCGCACCCTCCCCTGAGTGGGCTCTTGAGATACGCTGATATCCCAAGGATCTTATTCATTAGAACTTCTGGTGAGGGGCAGACACAGTGACTGTCAGAGTCCCAAGGGCAAGGACACGAGATGATGCAGGGAGGTGTCTGCTCACCCCCGTGCACTAGCTCGAGGATTATCCCAACACTGACGGACATCTCGGCCAGGCACCGTCACAGACTCTCGGAACCCATGCGTGAGCCCTTGAGGAGCTCCTGGGCTGGTACGATAGATGGGACTGTCACACACCAAGTCTGACACAACGCGGCCCCGTGGAGGTATGCGCTTGAGCACTGGACGCAGACGAGGGGCTCCAGAGGGGCCACCGGAGTCCTGTCCCTTGTCCTTATTTGGGCAACTCTGTCCTCAAACCAAATATCAATCAAATGAAACCACAGCGTCTAGATCAGTTTTTCGAAGTGTGGTCGCGAGACCCCACGAGTGTGGAAGGCTACAGAGCTGTGGGTCCCATGCCAGACCCACTGAGTCAGACACTAGGGGATGCAGCCCAGGGACCTGCCTGTTGAAAAGGCTCTGCGGAATCTTAGTCAAGGTCCGGAGTCACTGACCTGGGTGATGAGACCCAGTGTCTTGAACGCCTATGCTTCGAGACTGGGGCAGAGCTAGGTCAACTACTTAATACAGTGCCGGCAGGCACGGATGTGCCTCGTGCTCTGCATGCAATGACCCGCCCTTCTAGAAGACACGTGCAACTGCCCTGTATTCTCTGCTCTGGATGTATTAGGGGAGCTCATTTCAGCACGAGACTTCGTGTATAGGGGCTGGGTCCAAGGACCCCCGTGTAAGTAATCTCCGAGTAAGTGTCCACAGCAGAGTCAGCACCCGTGGGTGGAGCCCGTGCTCCGGGCTTTTGCATTTCATTTGTGACCAAGTCATTCTGCTGTCCCTGACCATCCATGGAAGCCAGCGAGGCTCTTCCCCCCGCCTTCCCCCTTCCTTCCCTTGCTTTAATTTTCTTGGTAGCACATGACACCTGACTCTACCTACACTTTCATCACATGGCCATCTGCTCTCTGCTTAGTGGTGGCCTCTAGAGCAGGGACCATTCATTCAAGAACATCTGTGAGCGCTGAGCGGGCGCTGTTCTGGGCACTGGGGACACAGTGGCAAAGGGACCTGGATTCTAGTGAGGAGAGAGCAATCAGCAGAGAGAGAGTCAGAAGGAGGAGAGGAAAGTGGGATGAGAGGGCAGAGCCTGCCGGGACGGGAGAAGGTGGCCTGCACGGTGAGCTGGGAGGACCCTGCCTGATTCCTGGAGAAACGGGGGGCCCTTTCCGGGCTCTGCGAGCAGCGATGTGGCTGCTTACAAAGCGACAGGATTGCTCTGGGGGCTGTTCCGCCAGGTCTGATGGGGGCCACCGGAAGTTTGGTTTTGTCTGCGTGATGCCTGTGATGTCCGTTAAGGACGGGGTCAGGGCCAGAAGCATCAGTGTGGGAGCCATCAGGATGCAGATGGGATTTAAAGTTATGGGGGGCGGGGTGGCAGTGAACCTCTCAGGGCCAGGACGATCAAGTGCAAAGACTGAGTCTGGAGGCCCGTGCCCGTGCCAGTGCCAAGCACTCAGGAGGCACTCAGCAGATAATGACTGAACGAACGAAGCTTCAAAATAACCCTGGCACGGGGGGGGGGGGGGGGGGGGGGCACTGCCTCCCTTTTTGTGGAAGGAGAAATGTCCCTTAGCTTAGAAAATGCATTCACCCCTTCCCTTCGTTAAGAAAATGAGCAGCAGATTTTCTGATGCCCGTTCTTTTACAGTGGCTCACGGAGCTTCGCGCCCCGTGTTAGGCCAATGGCATATGCTGTGGACCGTTATAGGCTTGGCCCTCCGACAGCCTGAATCTCCGCGTTGCTTCCACATGGGGGTCTAGGCGTGTGGGGGGCAGACCCTGAGGGGCAAACAGCATCCTCCATCCCCAGAGGAAGGGTCCATCCACACAGCTGGCACTGCTACATCTATGGAATTGGGACGCTACTCGCCCCTGCCCTAGTCCCAACTGTTTCACACCTGGAAGATGGGGGTTTCGTGAAAGCCGTATGGACTATCACTAAAAACCCCCGTAATGGGGGACAGCACTATGCGAAGTCCTAGGGTAAAAAAGGGGGAGGGTCTAGTTGGGGCCCTCGAGACACTGCTGGTCTGTGACGGATGCTAAACCTTCCTTGAGCCACAGTCCACAGTCTGGCGGAGAGTATGGACCGCTTTCTAGAAAAAGGTTTTCAATATCCAAGTTTGCTATGGGAAATAATCATTCTGATGTGCAGTTATTACGGTACCTAAAAAAAACCACCCAAATTTATGATGTAGTAACAAACATTCTTCGTTATCCGTGCAAGGAATAACGAATCTGGGGGTGTTTACAACCATTTTAACGTGACGGAAAAGATCCACGATTTCCACTTGCAGCCAAGCCTCAGGATTCTTATTCCAGTCCGGTGACTTCATGTGACCTCACAGTCAGACGTTAGTGGAAAATAAAGATGTATGTTTTCTGGGTCCAGATTCATGATCCCTGCCCCACCCTGAATTCCCTCCATGGAACGAGAGGGACCAGAGCCTCTGCTCACGTGTCCGCGAGGGCACGGGCACGCGGCTGGAGCTGCTGCGGAAGGAAGCTGGGAACTCTGAGTGGGGATGTCAGAGCCTGGTGAGCCTGGAAGGGCCCACGTCCCCCCGAAGGCAGGTGGGGAGCTGGTGTGAAATGAGGCTGTGAGGTCGGGGGGGAGGGGACCACCTCATGAAGCGGCTCAGGGTTGGGACTGTCAGGATTTTTCAGTGGAGGCAAGACAGAGCCACAGAGAGACTTTAAGGAGAACGGATTTTAACAGGATCAGATTTATATTTCGGGAAGATACTTTGAGCAGACAGACACTTGGAGGATGGATTAGTCCAGGGAGAAACTGGCGGCAGGGAGATCCGCCGGGAAGACAATGAATTTCGGGGCCGAGAGATGAAAAGAGCCAAATTATTACAGTGAGAAGTGAGGGATACGGAAGGTCTCGAGGAGCTGGAATTAATACAGATTAGACAGCGGGGAGGTGAGAGTTGGAAAGAATCCTCCGTTCTCTGGGATAAAGGCAGACCGTGCTTGCCTGAGGTGGGGAAGACACGCGAGGGAGCGGTCCGTGGGGAAGAGGGAAGTCAAGGAGGATGGTGACTTTGCTTGAGTTTGCGATGCCCACGGCTGAACTGTCTAGAAAGGAGGTGGAGCTGAAAATACAGAGCTTCCCACCGTGGGCCTCATGCTTCGAGAGATCTTCCCCACCCCCACATCAAAGAAGGAGCCCCCGAAAATTTCTCCTTGTGTTTTCATGCTTTCGTTTTTTACATTTAAAGGATTTTAAACATTGAGACTTGGTGTTGCTGGGGCTCAGCTCTCTCTTATCTTCACCATGGCCAATTATTCTGGTACCACTTATTGGAAACACCATCCTTCTAACTTACTTAAACTCACGTAGTTTTTATAGACAGCTTCTTCTCAACTTTTCCCCCCTTAATTTAAAAACCTTCACTAATATACAGAGCTACCAGCAGGGAAAGACAGAGAGAGAGAGAAAAAGACAATCAACCACAGGCCTACACACAGAATCGACCACTTGACGTAAGTGGTCGATTCTCCGTGACCGATGACAAACTCTGGATTTCTAATTATGCTCGGGTTTCCCATGAAAAACATGGGAGTGTCTGGTGACCTTTCTGTTGGGTAACTCCTGAAAACTGTACAGCCATCTTCTGGCTAGAAGAGGGCGCAGAAGCACGTCCAAGTGGGAACAGGCCGTCTTCGAAAAGATAAATGAAAAGGTACAAATGTATGCCGTCCAATAAAATTTCGAGACTATGCTGCTTTGGTGCTCCAGGCTATGCGGAGAACATCCCAAATACTGCAGGACTGAAAAAATTTCTTTTCTTCCTCCCGACTCCTTTAGGTTTACTTTTAGGGAAACGAGAGGGCGCACGTGTGGTCATGGCGGGGGCCGATGCCCCGAGTCTTCGCTTGTTCATCAGGGCATTAAATCTGAAAGCTCAGGAGAGCAATGCAGCCGGGCTGCCAGAGTGAGGCTATAAAGTTCTGCATTAAAAATTCATATCACAGGCTCGCCTCGGAACTCGGCTCTGGCTGAAGGGAGAGCGGGCAGGGAAATATGAGACACCCCACTGTCTTTCTGGCAATTGGAGACATTCCTCAACAAATAGCACCTCAGGAAGGGAATGAAAGGCCAAACAAGCCGTGAAGGAAATCAATGAGTTCAATTATCTAGCTCGCTCTCGCTTTCCTGGAGGAAACTTTTCATTCTTAAGGCTGGTTCCAAAAAGTTTTTTTTTTTTTTTTTTTTAACGCTATCCCAGAACAAGAGCCGCAGACATCCTTGCTGGTGCCCAGATGTTTGGCAGCTCTCTTAATGTGTTTTACAACAGCCCAGACAGCCCCAAATTCTCCAGGCCACACGGGGTGAGACCTCTCCTGGAGTCTGAGAGTCGCCTCGACGTGCGGCCAGAGGGGACCATGCGCAGGACGACTTGCTCGCATGGCAGGCGCTGGGCCTGCACAATGTGGCACTGAGACTCCAGCGGAGTAGCCCTGCGGGTGTGGTTAGGGTTGAGGTTAGGGCATTAACAGGTGCACAGCGCTAGGCACTTGGAGCTTTCTGCCCCCGCCTTAGCAGCACCCAAGTGCTAAGTGGTCAAGATTTCTAATTCCGAGCCCTCAGGATGAGGATTCCCCCAGCTGCAGCAGGCCGACGCAGACAAAGAGGCCTGGTGGCACAGACATCCTGACTTTCCCAAGGTCACCATGGGAGAGGGTAAGGGGTGGCTGGGGCCCACTCGCTGAGGGTCCGCTTGGGGCATTCCTCCATCTCGATGTTGAGGACACCAAGTCCTGAGGACAGAAACTGGGTGCCCTGCCTACGGTTACTCCTCTCACTGGGTCAGCAATCAAGCCTCATGGTGACCCTGAGAGCGGGGCTCTCGCCCTTATGCTCCCACTGTTCCCCACGTCTGGGTCGGTGGCTTCCCTGCAGGCCAATCCACAGAGAGGCTGTGCAGGTCCTGCTGGAGGACGGGATCGGAGATTCAGCTTCTGGGAAGCAGCTGTGGGGTAATGCTAAGAGGCCAAGAAGGGGGTGGGCTCTTCGATGCTGTCCACAGCCGTCCAGCCCGGTCCCATCGTTTTACTAACGAGGACACGGCTACTGCTGAGGGAGGGGACTTCGTGAGGCCCCAGCTGTGACAGAGCTGGGGCCGGACCCAGGATCTCCTGACTCTAGGCCTAGTGCCTTCCACCGTCCCGCGACCAGAGGAGGCTGTGACGTCTATCACCATCACAAAACAGCAGTCTGGTAGTGAGGCGAGGGATGCTGGGGCCCTTGAAGCATTCTGGGGTCCAGGCTCTCCCGGTCTGATGACGCTACAGGGAAGCCACCTGAAAATCCCGCAGCCAGGAGCGGGACAGTGGCATGAAAAGACAGCACGAAGGGAGTTTTCTAGTTTTCACCTGTGAGGCAATGACAGCAGTGTAGAGCTGGGCTCCCAAACAAGAGGGAAACTGAGGAGTAACTTACCCCACAGTACACCTATCCGATGGGGTGCTGGACAGCACCCATCAGGTTTCCGAAAGGTAGTTACCGACAGGAAAGAAACAGTTACACGTCAAACAAGACAAACACCAACAAGCAAACCAGCCAAACCAACAGCCGAGAAATGAAATCTGACGCTGTCTACAAGACACAACGGCAACAAAGCACCGTCTAGAAAAAAGACTGGAAGGACTGGGCCAGGATGTTACCGACGGTTATCTCTGTGCGGTAATGAGCGAAGACCTGTTTCCTAAAACTGTTTAGAATTTTCTATATTGGGTGTAACACACACGGAGGACTACTGTAATTAAAAATATTAAGTATCCCACAAAGGAGATTCTCTTCGCTTGATCGGGGGTCGTGCCGCAGGAAGGACAGTCTCACTTCCGCCAGCCCTCCTGCCTCCCTTCCAAAGGGCCCTGGGCCGGTCGGTGTGCCTCCGGTCACATTCCCCTCAGCCACCTGGGAAGCACGGGAGGAGATGGGCCGCCTCCTGGTGACCCAGTGTGGTCCCGGGCCTCAGTGGTAGCTGGGGACTCCTGTGCAGAGGCAGAAACGCATGGCTTTTGGAGGAATTCCCTGGGGGGTGCCCAAGGCGGTGCACAGTTCCAGGCAGGGCCTCTGTAAGCCTTCCTGCCTAAAGCACTTCAAAGGTTCAGATGGCTCCTGCTTTCCTCTTAGAGGTCATCAGCTTCCTTCGGGAGTCTCCCAGGGAGTAAACAATGTCACCGGTCAGGGTCCAGGCCGCACGCTACAGAGACCCCACCTGGCTGTCGTCAAGGCGAAGGCTCACGCTGACTGACGAGGTCACCCACGAGGGTGCGGACATGCACACGGTGTACGGACAGGACGAGCCCTCCTCGAAGGCAGTTCCGCTGCTGTCTGTCACTACCGGGCCGGTGGCAGGAACACTTGAAGTACGTGACTGATCCCCAGTCCTGGACGTAGGCAGGCACAGGTCACGATGTCCGTCCTACAGGTCGTTAGAGGCATAGGGACGGCTGTGCTCACCATCAGCCTCCTTCTCCGTCTCTTTGAGCTTTAGACTGTGAGGTTCCCAAGCTTTACTTTGATCCCAAAATCAGGGAAACCTCAAGGGTCTCTAAAAACACATTTTTATAGAAGCATGCCAAACCCCGGTGACAGTAGGAATAATGCTTTTCTTTCTAATACCCTCTCCAAGGATGCCGGAGGAGCAGGGTTACTCTCTCCCTACCCACAAGCTCGTTTGTACACACACCCGGCCCAGCATCGCGTAGGCACACGGGTACGTGGGTGTTTCAGTGTTCGGAGCAAGGCACGCGAGCCCGTGCACAGATGGCATCTGGAACCTCCCTGCCCCCTTCATTCTGCAGTCCCCGCACTTGACACAGGGCCTGACATTTTAACACAGGCCTCTAGTGAGCGTAGCTGAAAGGTGGGAGGCGTAGAGACCACTGGCTCTTGCCAATGCTGGGTAAATGTCCAGACACATCTGGAGTCCACGGGTGAAGGATCCTCGGCACGCAGAGGAAATTCTACGTGGACTTGGAAAGACGAAGCCATCCCCTTCCTCCCGCACAGTGCCCTGGGCTGGGAAGAGCCTGGATCTGGGCTGTGCTGCTTAGAGATGCTGCTGTTGCTGGAGAGGCCGAGGAGAGCCCTCTGGAGCTCACCCAGGCATTGGATTTTAGGTGTGAGGTGAAATGCTGGTACAGGGATGGAAAATCCTAGGAATTCTACAAAATGCACGGTTACGCTCTTCGGGAGCTAAAGCCACGGAGCGGGGAAAGCCCCTCCTCTCCCCCCAAAGTCCTTAGTTGTTCCCCGCAAGCGTCATCTGACCGCATCTAGGTTGAAGGGACAGCAGGTTCTTTATTCAAGCCCAGCCCCTTGAAACCATCAAAGTGGCTGTCTCTCTATTTTTAGGGAAATTAATCTAACCAGGATAATTACAGCAACTCATACTGGAAATTGATGACTCATCAAAAAGACAGGAAATAGAAAAATGTTCCGCTCTTAAAGGTACAGCCGAGAGACTCCATTTCAGGAGAGCAGCGCCGGTGTTGTCAAGTTCAAGTAGGGGATACATAGGCGTCCAGCGGGATCATCAGAATAGCTGTGCGGTTCTTGGGCTCTGCCGCCTGCGCTCTACCGGGCCCCCTTCCCCAAATCTTTCACAGGGAGGTGTATAAATAAATAAATAGAGGAGCAACCAGTCTGCCAGGGCTGACAGGAGGGGGCTGTAGGGAGAGCGAAGGCTTGAGGGGCTCCATGGCGACCTCTGGCCTGGCTGGCCCTCCCAGAGGTGACACCGTTCTCTTCAAGGCGGTGTCATAATGGGGCTTTACGCGTCACCACCTCAGGGTGTGCAGGGCACTGGATTTTGGGGCCAGGCCAGAAACCTCCGGGGACTAGTCCCCAGTGACCCGCGCTCGGAGGGTGCCCACCCCCCCGCGTCACCCGCAGGTGGTCTGCATGTGGCCCCACCCACACATCGTATCTCCAGCTGCCGGTCCCCTCCCCTTGTCGGAGCACCTCTCGGGGCCCACGCGCCCCACCGCTGGGCATTTCTGCCCTCCACGATGTGGGGCACATACAGGTCCCCCGCCCCGGCAATTCCCACAGAGCCCTAAGCCAGGCTCACTTCTCAGAGCACACGGTGTCCTGTGAGAAGGCCCTGGTTCCCTACATGCTCTAAATACTTTAAAATTAACCAGAGTGAAGGTGTTCACAAATGTCCCTTTTTGTAACACACGATGGAAGTCGGCGTGTATACAATGCAGGGCTTTTTCAGAAGTACAGAGGAAAGGACTAGAACACGAGCAGCCTTAAGAAATATGAATTCTGGCAGGAAAGGCTTGGGAGGTGCAAATTCTCCTAAGACTCACATTAGCTGTAAAACACAGAGCATTTCAGTGCAATTCAGTATTTTCTTCCACGGGAGGCTCAGACACACAGGCCACAAGCGAGAGGAACGCAGTGAGTGGACTGTATGTGTTGTAACGGAAGCTCTTTCTGTGCCAGGATTCCGGGGACCCAGCAAAGAGGGGGCTGCGGACGGGAGGAGAAATTCCTGCACTTTCGCCCAGGATGCTAGTCGGGGAGGGCAACGCTCTCCTCCCGCAGTGTGCGGTGCCGACCCAGCTGCGGACCCAGGCGGCCGGCTGCGGAAGGCGGGGGCCAGGCTCTCTCCGGGGCCAGGTGCCACGTGCCCCGAAGCAGCCTGTCCACCTCCACGGGCATCCTGGGACCTGTTTACCTACTAAAATCCACACCCCTCTGCTTGGCTGGCCTGTGCAGGTTGAAGTCAATCGGGTCGCTAACTTTCCATCTGCTAACACAAGTGGGAAGACCGGGACCCAGGGTGCCCCTCTCAGGGCAAAAGGAAAAAAAAAAAAAAAGAAGAAAAGAAAAAAGAAAGGAAAGGGGGGGGAAGCAGAGACATAATTCATTTATTTAACCCAGAAACGGTCCTACTCTGCAACCCTGCAATCCTCTTACACAACTGTTTTGGCAAACCCCCCTATGTTCCAACAAATATTAAACTGTGCTTGCCATTTGTCTAAGGAATCTTGCATTAATAAACATGAAGAAGAACACTTTTACCTCCCACTCTCAATGACGGGACAAAACAAAGACCAGCTGTATTCATCAATGGGTCCTTGTTCTGCACATAAAGGCTAATTACATTTTGCTTCAAGCCTCCGCGTGGAAAACTTCCCTGCTGCAAGTCGGCCCGCGCTGTCCCAGCTGATGCGGGGTGGTGACTGCTCACAATAAACCGGGCTCTTAGACCGGCCTCGGTGCCTTCGACCTTAGGGCTGCTTTCCCAAGTGCGGGGGACATCTCCCAGGGACAGAGAGGCGAGGGCAACGTGGGCTCTTGGAAGCCCCTGGAGAGATGATGGCATTAAAGCCCACCTTCCCCAAGGTCTGCTGATTTCAGAAGCACATACCAGGCCCCACTCTGCTGATCACAGAAGAGGGGACGGTCACTAGCGGCCATGCTAAGGGCCACCCGCACCCCCTCCCCGACTCTGCACCACCGCTGCTGTGCGTGTCTGCCGTTGGGTAAGGAAAGTGGGAGTGGTGGTCAGCGAGTGCCCCCATGGCCACAGAAGAGGCCCAGACCCTCTGCCCTGTGAGCAGGGAAGCCTTCTCTGAAACCTATGCTGGATCCTGCCACCCCATCCCCCTTTTGTGATTTAAGAAATCCCTACTCTTGGAGAGAGAGAAAAGAAATGGTTTAGAAATGTTTTAAGACCATTTGTGAGAAGGTTTGCCCCTGGTGGGCTTCTACTCGTACGTATTAATGAGAAGACATCTAGTCTACTAAGAGACACGTATGGTGGGCCTGAGGCAGATGGCAGAGTGACAAAGCTTCCCCATAAAATAAAGGGGGGAGAGGGATGCGAGGGGGGGAGCCTCCACACACAGGCGCTCTCCCAGGCCGATGAACTCCCCACAAAGCTACAAGACAGTAGTGAGGACTGACTCAGTCCATTCTCCACATTTTTTGTGGATTACTTACTCTGGGAAGCATGTACAGTAAGTTTGGCCCTAGGCTGCCTTTTGTTAGCAGTCAGTCCATTTCCAACTTGGGAAATGCCCAACCCCTATGCAGGCCCAAGTCCGCTGTCTTTCCCCCGCTCCCAACATACACGGCACCCGCTCTGCCCCATCCCCATGTCTGGCACGTCTGGCAGGTAAGCCTGGCCACTCCGTGTTCTCACACATCTGCACTCCTTTGCCTCCACAGCCCCTCACCCGAACTCATCTTTCAACCACAAACCACATGTCACCTCCTTCAGGAAGTCTTCTCTGATTACCCTTTCCTTTTGCTCCAGCTGGCTGAGCCTCGCCTAGAGGCTGCCCACTGGCTGCCGCTGAGTTCGGCCACGGGAGTTCTGGCAGTGGGAAGCAGGGAGGGTAAGGGCAGGGGTCACTCTTCGTCCCAAAGGCCACAGGTCCTTGCAAGCCTCAGTGTGGTACATCCCGGCCAGTCTGCCACATTCCCTCTGTGGCATCCCTCCTGCCAGCCCCTCGCTGGAATGTGCGGTCTTGTGGACACCCTGGCAGCACACACGCTGTGCCAGCTGACGGACCCCCTACCACAGCAGTGATCACAGTGGATTCCAACGGCTTGTCTCCCTGAACCTTTCACCTCGGGATTTTCAGGACAGAGCACAGGGCCAGGCTCAGAGGGAGCCCTCTAGAAATGTCGGCTGTGCTGAGCAGTGGCTCTGTTCTGAGTCGTGACCCTCATGAGTTAGGCTTGTTCTCGCTGAGCACACGCAGGCACGCCGTACCCCTGCCTCCCTGCTCCTCTCGGGGGAAGGCAAGCAACTCTCTGCTCCGATCCTGGAAGGTGACACGCCCCAAGCGCCCATGGCCCCGAAAGCAGTCTGTGACGACAGCCGGTCCCGAAGCAGAACATTCTGTTAGAATAAGCAACTCTCATACTTTCTGCTTCTATTTCCACTCACTGGAGTTTAGTGAACATGAGCAAGTCATGCAGGGGTTTTCATTTCATTGGATTTTGGGGGGAAAAATCTTTTTGGCCTTAGGACACACTGAAATGATGAGAATCTGGAAATATTTCTCACTGAGCCCACACCGGTGTCCGCCATTGCCCATCAGATGCCAATAGGGTCGTAGGAGTTGAGGGGAGGGCTAGGGCCTCTGGGGCCCCCCTGGTGACCTTGCTGGCTCAGGGGACCCAAGATTTAATTCTTACCTGTAACAGGACAGAGCCGGCTTCTCTGCCCAGCCCAGGAGTCAGTGTGTCTATAAACAGTAACTAGAAAAACACTTAAGACTAAAAATCATCCCTGTCATCTTAAGAGGCGGTCACCTGGGAGCAGAGCCCTGACAGGTGGCTACGCTGTCATCCCCCAGCGTCAGCCTGGCCTCTAGTGAGGTCAGATTGGGTGGGGACAGAGGATGAGAGACCCTGACCCTCTGGGCTGTCTCCCAGCAGCTCCCAGCTGCCAGATTCCCCACCCAGCGGGGATGGAAACCTGGGGGCGGGGAGCGTGTCAGCACTTTCTAGATGGCTCTTCTGGGCTAAGTCGCTTCCCCAACGCCTAACACAAACCAATTCAATGGACACAAATTTTCTCTGTGGCTTCTCTAGATGCCTAATAAAGAAATGATGAGTTTAACTCAGGGACCAGTACTTAGCCCTCAAGTGACAAGTGGCATTATCTGCTGTCATTTCTGAATGGCTTCGGTAGAGGCCGTACGTCTCCAGGCTGCTTCTCTTCCCTAAGCAGGTACACGTCGGCGGCTAACGGCACCTCCCCGGCACGCCCCGGGAGGACAGGGCAGGAGACGCCAGCTTCTGGAAGCTGAGCCTCTTAAAACATTCTCAGAGTAGCGGCTTTCAAAATGATTTCTGATTGGGACCCCGTGAAAGAGCCACATTTTACACGGCAAAACCCGACAACCGTACATTTGTATTTTTAGATTTCTACACACGATGAACACAAAAGTGTCACAAAACAATACTCGACTTTACCCTGTGCTGGGAGCCGTGATGCTGTCTACTCCGCTCTGTTGTTTCGTTTTCCTTTCTTTTTTATTGCTCAACGGGCTGGCTGCTGCTCACTACACTGACTTTGCCCTGTGACACCCAGTTTGAGAAACACTGGCTTAGAAGGGCTCAGAGACAGGCTGCACAACTTTTGAAGTGAGCAACGAAGCAAGCTTTGGTTAATTATAGAAATGCAAGACGTATCTATGTCTTCTAAAAAGAGATGTAGGTTGCAAAAACAAAATAATGAACCTGGGGTGGGGGAAGGAATTTACCAAGAAAGACAATGACTATTCTTAGTAGAATAAAATCCAGGAAGAAATAATAGAAAAATAAGGGTGGCGGGCTGGCAGAATAGGGGGCCAGATACCAATGCCCCCCCACCCCGGACAGTGATGCCTACACAGGCACACTGGGAGCACAGCGGGGGACCCTCCTTACTGGCGCAGGCAGCCTGGGGGCCGTGGGCTTCTGGGGGACACTGGGGGAGGCACCCAGGATAGGAGGTGGCTCAACCTCTTGTCTGGTGGCCCTTCCTGTCTGGACTTTGACAGGGGAGACTGGGACAGGGACAACCGCTGCTCTTTGTCATCTCTCTTGATTTCTGTCACTACTGTTCCTTCTTTTCCGGTGTTCTGCACGTGGGTGGAGTGAATCCGTGCTGGCCCAGATCACGGATTTCCTTCTGGCAAGAGCCTCGTGTGACACATGCCTGCCCCCAACACATGCACGCCCTGTGTGTCCGTACATGGATGTGTCCGTACATGGATGCCAAGTGTTCTAAGGGGTGACGCGAGTAAATACGTCTGTGTGGGAGCCAAGGACGCAGACACAGGGAAAAGGGGACGTCATCTGCACAGACCTAGCTCCCCGAAGGGTCCCATGTGTCCCCTCTTCTATAAGATGCCCTGTTCCCAAACTTTCTTAGAAAAAGGCACATGTTGATGAGGCTTTCCAATAATTAAGGACACAAGTTCCAGTGTTCTAGGAGCTCCAGAGCTTACTGTCACACCATGGTCATTAGACTGACGCGAGCAGCTCATGGGGGTGATGCTGTTGTCCCCACAGCAGCTCTGAGGCTGAGTGCCTCCTAAATCCTGTACCGCTTTGTGAAAGCCAACAGACAGGAGGGCAAAGCGGGGTGGGGGGTGTCTTCCATGGATTAGCAAAGCTGGGGGACACCTGACCGAAAGCATGCAGACGGGGGAAGCCAGGCGGAGACTTACTTGGCAGTAATTTCTTCATCGTATTTGGTTTTCAGGTCAAATAATTCTGTTCGAGTTTTTTCCAGGGCTGAAAGGCAGAGGACATAAAACCTTAATATAAGATACCAGTTATTCAAATTAAATTAAAAAAGGTAAAGTAGGGGCGCCTGGGTGGCTCAGTCGGTTAAGCATCTGACTCGGTTTCGGCTTAGGTCATGATCTCAGGGTCATGAGATCGAGCCCTGCGCTGGGCTCTGAGCGCGGAGCCTGTTCGAGAGTCTCTCTCTCTTCCTCTGCCCCTCCCCCAGCCAAAGAAAAAGAAAGAAAGAAAAAGTACACAAGCAGTATATACGCATCCAAGGAGTCCAAGATAACAAAAGTACACAGAAGGGGCCAAAAAAATCCCCTTTCACTTCCGCCTCCTCTTAGCCACGCCCCCTCCTGGGAGATAATTCCTGTTACTGGTTCAGTGTGTACATTTCCTGCTTTTACATATATTTTATTATTTAAAAAAATACTTTCATACATAATTGCACATATATATATATATATTTTTTTTTTTTCTCCCCCTCCTGACCCTGCACAGATAGGATGATCCAAATACTTTCTGAGACTTGCTCTTTTCCGTGAGCAGAACTGCATGGAAAGCTCTCCGTATCGGGACACAGGCAGTAACAGTGAGCTCTCGCACGAAGCCAGCCAAACGCTGGGCACCTGAGGACCCACAGAAGCCAAGGTCCTGGAGTCAGGAGCGGAGACACTCCGGACAAACGCCAGCTGGCTGGCTCTCCCAGGAGGCAACTTACGTTCCCAGCAATACCGGGAGTGTGACTATTTTCTTATACTCTCACCAACACCGCATATTATCAATTAAAGAAAATTCTTTTGACAGTATGACAGGCAAAACAATCTTTCCCCTGATTTAATGAGCATCCTCTTGCCTGTTAAGAATTGTTAATGTTTTTTCATGCATGTACTGGCCACGTGCATGTCCCCCTCAGACCACCTGTTTGCGTCTCTGGCCCCTCATTCTACTGGACTGTTTATCTCTTTGTACGGATTTCCTAGTGAGTTTTTAAGGTATCTTGAGATCCTGAGGGGTCTCATTCACGTGTCTGGAAATGTGCTGTGGTTATGTTCTCACACTCCGGCATGAGGTACTCCCTCGGATTATGAGGTCTTCTGATGTTTCTCCCCCCACGTTCAAATTAAGTATATGACGCAGTTTCCCTTTCAGGGGAAGAAAAGAAAGAGAAAGAGAAAGGAGGAGAAGAAAAAAAAAGCATAAAGAAACGATAAAAACCCCAGCACAACCTTTTCGAGCATCTTAAATTTTAAAGTTCTACTAGTGCTGTGCTTAAGATGGGAAGAAGTGTTGTGTTTTTTTTGTTTTTCCCCCTCATGGTTCCAAATGAGATGTCAGTCCTTGACAGTTTGGTGATTTAGATGTGTTTGTTGGAAAAAGAGCAGAAAGAAAGGATGGCGTGTGGAAGGGATGGAAAAAGGAATTCAGACCCTCCCACCTGGACCTTACGGACTCAGGGTGGGCGAGAATGAAGTCAAGGTCGAGAGGCTGGGGGGGGGGGGGTTCTGAGGAGCGTGGGCTCCTTCACTCCTCCAGGGGGCCTGGTACAGGGATAGGGGTATGGCAGGGCGAATAGGGGGACAAGGGCACAGCCCAAAGCCCCCCACTTCCATCTTCCCCGAATGGACTGGACTAGGATACAGAACGTCCCACCTGTCTGCAGACTTTGAACTTTGTGTTCCGCTTCCTCCAGCTTTGAGGTGGTGGACATCTGCGTCTCCTGCAGCTTTCTAGAACGGAAGAGAATAAAGCCAACTTGGTCATCTTATTCCCCAATGTGAACATCCTGTGTGCTTTGGAGCTCGGTGGCCAATAATCTCTGTGGCAATCCATGCCACTGGCCATGGGTGCATGATGGGGCTACCGCTGGGGGCGCCATGAGCGTCACCTGCCTGCTCCCCAATCTTCAGCGCCCCAACTCTGTACCCACATGGGACACAAGGTGGAGCGTGCATCCCACGGGACCTGATGCAGGCTGATGGCCACAGCCGGGCATCTTAAACGTAACTTGCTCTTCACGTGCCAGATATTTAAAAAAATAAAAATAAAAATCATCATCACGCACTCATTGTTTTCCAAAGTTCCCCAAGAAGAATGATACATTTACATTTTGCTGACACAATGAAGGAATTTGTTGGAATAAAGGATGTGCTAATAGATGTGACAGCTGCTCCACGTCTGTTATAATGGAATGTAAATGTGACCATAATACCTAATGTGCGATTGTCAGTGTTTGAACCCAGCGTCCCCGGATTTACATTTCCCCTGATCTCCAGATGAATTCCCTGGTCAATAAATAGCATTCCTTCCTCCTCATCTGCAGAAAATGTCTAAAAATAAGTTTATTATTTTTACATCATACGAAGAGAACACACGCTCTCAGACTAACAAACCTGGGAATACAGAAAAGTAGAGATTACGTCGTTTAAAAAAATTGCTCAAATTTCCATCCCTATGGAGAAGGGATTGCTCACGTTTTCACATATTCCAATTATAAAACTATTACAGGTTCTGAGTTAAAAAAAAAACAAACAAACCCACCGACAGAAGTATCCTATAAACTCACACGTGATATACAACAGTGTAATAGACATTCCCTGTCCCTTTCAGTGTGAGAGGGATCACAGCACATGTGACTTGCCCGCTTTTCCACTCACTTCCTTACTTTGGAAACGTTCTACACCAGCATACCCTACACCAGCATACGTGGCTCCCCCTCATTCTTATTAAATAATTAATGAACCAGCCTCTGCGGACTGTTGGATTGTTTACTGCCTCTTCCTACTAGACAATTCTGCAGTGATCATTATGTAGACATTGTTGCGTAATTGTGACAGTGAGTCTGTTGAAGTTCTAGCAGAGGAATTAGAATGGTCAAAGAGTACGTGCGATTTTTTTATTACTGTTGTTCTGATAGATATTGAGAAACTTCCCAGCAATCAAAAAAACCTCACTAATTTAAACTCTTGCCAACAGTATGTGAGTGTTGTTTTCCTGCGCCAACACTAGATAAAATTAAACCGAATTTTCCTGCTGAGTAAAGCTGAGCATTTGCTTCTCTTTGTACGAACTGTCTGCATATCTCCGTCGTCCACTTCATAGCTCTCGTTTTTTCCTACTAATCTGTGAGGGCCCTTACGTGGTTGGAAAATGTCTTCTCAGTTTAAATAATCGGTTTTCAACTATGATCAGAAAGAAATACCTACTCCAAAATTACTAAAAACAGAATACTTGCCCAAGTTTTCTTCTGGTATGTACACAATTGAGTTATTAATGTTTAAAGCCTAGATTGCTTTCAATTTCTTGGTGTAAAGAACGACATTAAAAAAAAAATCATCTAGCTTTATCTTCTATCCCGAGTGGTCAGTCTGGTATTTGCATCTTTAAATATAATTAATTCTTCTACCTAGTTTGAAAAGCCAATTTAATAATATCAAATTCCCAGATGAATTTACTCCCACCATTTTCAGATGCATGACTTTGCTCTGTGTAGCGGTAATCACGATGTAATTGTCTATCATGCATTTTCCACTCCGTATCATGCTGGATACATCGCTGGTCTCACTTCAAATTCTACACTGTTATTATTTTAATGGCTGTGCCATGTTCTAGCTGGGAATGGCCCAGCTTTACCTACGCATTCCTCTCTGGCCGGCATTCTGATGGCTTGCCTCCCCAACCCCTCACCCTAGCTACTATCAGTAACATGGTGAGAAACTGCTTTGGGCACTAGGAGCCCTGACCCTGTGGGGCTCCCTTTTCCCCTGGAGGCAGTACCCGGCCCCGCTCTCCCACACTGCATAGGACTGGCTTTGGTCCTGCAGCGAGGACTCTGGGAGGCTACGTGAGACCACCGGGGAGGCTGAGGCTGGAGTGCTGAGCTGGGCTCTGGTCCAACCTCTGGGTGGCTGGCTGGGAGAGCACGGGCAGGTCCCGAATCTGAAGCCTTGTTTCTCTATCCGTAACAAATTTTACTGACATCGGCTGCTTGATATACGGAGTGTGGCGAGGTACAGAAAAGAGGCCAAAAACCCAAAAAAGCCCCCCAAAAAACAAGAACCCCAAGATTTGTGGCTGATGTTAAATATCCACATTCATTTCGCCAGGTGGCAGGATTTCGATGTGTGTCTAGGGCATCCCCAGAGAGGGCACAAGGCCACGCCCTGTCATCTTCGCTCACGTCAGCGCATGCCAAGTGCACACACTTTGTGCTCAAGCCTTGGACCCGCGTGGCCTTGACGGACACACTCTGGTCCCCTTGTCAACTTGACGCCACCCCCTGTGGGTAAACAATGCATGGCCCTCAAGGTAATCTCCCAGATGACAGAGTAAGGGACACCTTTAGTTTTTAAACAAAATTTTGGCGAGAGCCCCACAGAGTGTGGTTCACCATCCAGGCTGGTCTCCCGAGCTTGTTCCGAACGCTCCTTGCAGAGTCAAGTTCAGAGTTAAGAACATCGTGTCAGTGCGTGCAGACCCCACCAGACACTCACCTCTCCTTTTCCGCAAAATCATTTTGTAACTTCTGTTCCTTTTCGAGAGCTATAGTCTCCGCTTGGTTCTTCAGAGTCTGTTCATATTCTCGGATTTTTTCTTTAAGTGCTTTTATCGTAACCTCTGCAGAACGGAAAGATGGGAGTGAGAGGCGTAGATTCTGTGCGGCTACACACACAAGCCTTCTGCGACCTGGTAGGATCGCTGTTCTAAACTCTAGCTCCTCAACCCTGACACAAAATCAATTGTTACGAGTCCCTTCGGAGACCTTTTACTCTCTAAATGTTAAATTGAACTTTAAACATTTAGGCTGTGGAGGATCAATGGATTTTGCTGGGAAGAAGAGCTACAGTTTCTTCAATACGACTTACAAAAAAGTTGGGGGGAGGATCAGTGGTCACACAGAATATCATCTTATTGATAAGCTTTAAATTAGTCCTCTACTGAGGGAAGATGAATCGTGTTTTTGCGCACTTTAAGTACTTTCTCACAAAGAAAACAGTTCATAACCGAGTGTGCGTTCTGGAAGAAGGGGTCCTGGCCAAAGTCAGGTGAGTCTAGAGACGTGCCTAGCCCTGCGCTGTGGTCCTGCGGGTTCACAAGTGATGGGGTACCGTGGGGGACGGGGTGTGCTAAGCGGGCACGGTGCACATCTAAGGGACGCACCCCGAACTGGGGGCTGTGTGCGCAGAGCAGGGGACTCCTGGAAGAGCCAAATCTCCGGGAGAGTGAGTGCCAGGGGTGTGGGCAGAGGGCTGGGCGACGGAGGAGCTCTGCGGGGCTCAGTGCTCAGAGCCCCTCGTGGGGCAGGGCTGGCCCCAGAAAGCCTGGGCCCCACCACCACCGAATGCATCTTCTAGCCCTCGCTTTAATGAACCCAATGGGAACGCCAAAGCAGATGTAATGGACAGGGCAGCGCTCTGACTCAGACCCGTGGGTGGCTCGAGGGCAGGCCTGTTCCGCCTGCTCCCTCCCACAGACTCCCCCACCCCACCCTCTGTGCCGGACCGTCCCTGGCAGGCACTGAGGCCCCAGCTCCGAGCAGAGCAGAGCTCTCGGGGAGCCGCACCTGCTGTGCATGATCCATCTCGTAGACGGCGAGGCCGAGAAAGGGCCAAGGCACGAATGAATGGGGGAGCCTAGGCAGGTTGACTGGGGGAGGCCTGGATGGCGCTTGTGACAAGGGGGCTTCAGGCTCACCCAACGATACTGACTGCCAGGTCTTTGCCCAAGTAAGAACTTGCTCTGGGGCCCTCGGTCCTTCAGGCTGTGACCCACATGTGGCTTTTATAGCCCCAGCTGCACAGACGTGCGGGGCAAGGCCGGACCCCACGAGCGGGTGGTTGGTACCCGCATGGCTTAGGGGAAAAAAGCCAAAGGCTCTTTCGTGAAGAGAAGGAATGGGTCCTTTCCATGAAGTGGACCCAAAGGGCTCTCCTTAGAACCTTCCACTTTCATTCAGTGGAAACCTTTGGGTTCTCCTTAGAGAGAGAGAGAGAGAGAGGAAATTAAAACCAATGACCCCGTCAGGGCATCTGAAAGGAGAAAGGGGGTCTTTCTGCTTTTGGGGCTGGCTGTTTGGGGCCTGGAAGAAATGCTGTGTGAGCCTTACAGCTAAGCACACACGTCACTGTCGAGCCACTGTGACAGGGACAAAGCTGGGCAGGAACGGACCCAAGTGGACACCACGACAGGTCAGCTCTGAAAACACACGCACGCTCTGTAAGTCGGGTCTATGTGACTGTGTCACCGTGGAGCATTTCTGCCTCTCACAACTGGTGGGAGTTATTTGTGTTGCCCGTGGACCTCAGTGCTCACTCCAGCGGGGTTTCTCAGAGTGACACAGCCATGCTCCCCCTAGGGGAGGCCGGGGCACCAGCTGGCTGTCTGACGGCGTCTCTTTGCCATCCCCACCCTGCCCGGGCTGCTCGCTGGCCAGCCGAGACTAAGCCGGGGCTGGCTCGTCCTGGAGCCTCTGGTCTTCCTCTGGCAAGCCGGCCCGGGTCCAGGACGTTCCCCAGGGGGGTCCCAGCGGAGCCCCTCCCTGTGAGCCCGTGAAGGGGGAGGAGACTGGCCGCACAGAGAGAACCGCAGTGCTCTGCTCTATAGGCGCGCCTGGGCGCCAGTGTGCTCAGCTTTAAATGGCGGGGAAAGTTCTAGCACTTGATAAAGAGGCCCTTTCCGCTCTAACTTTGCATCCATCTACACTATGGCTGTGACGTAAACACACGTCATGTGCACTCCACCTTTCCAAGTCAAAACCATCATATACTGGGAAGAAAGGAGAGGAAATTGTCATTTTGTAAAGATATTAATAAATAAGGTGGGAATTTCTAGAAAAAACAGCCGTGGGCAGTAAGATCCTCTGATATTTACTGAGTGCCAGGAAAAGTGCGCTAAAGGGCCCCCCAGCATCTCAAGAAAGCCCATCCCGATCCTTAGTGGTTACGATGTGAGGCCTCCCACCCAAGAAAGGGAGGATTTTCACGAAGTGAGGTCTCTCGATCACTTGTTTAAGGTCTCAGAGCTAAATAGTGGCCCTGGAGGGTCTCAAAGCAGGTCTGTCTGCCTCCGGAGCCTTGTTCTGAAGTCTGGGGACTAGGGTATCTCACTGAAAAAAGCCCATCAGATGGGGCCTTTGGGGAGGACATCCCACACCCGGTTACGGTTCCTCGTGGGGCAACTGGCCCTGGGGGAGCCAAGCGAGCCTGGTCGCCGAGGGAGACCACACAGGGCCCAGGGCCCACCTGCACCTCCTCCAACAACAACAAAAAATCCATCCATAAAAAAAACAGGAAGAGCGGGTCTGTCAAAATGAGACGTCAGAGGTCATGGGAGGAAGAAAGGCAGCCCCTCCTCCTGGGCAGTGCTGCTAGGAACCCGGATGCGTGCATTCCCGGGGTTCTCTCTCACCTGGAGTGTGGGGGAAGGCGGCCCCTTCTCTAACCTAGATCCCAGCCTGCTGTGTCCAGTGCCTCACTGTGAAGCAGGACAAAGCTGTCCCGATGCACCCCAAAGGCTTACTGGTCCCTGTGGAGCCAGAGTGAGGTGGGGGCTCCTGGGGGTCTGTGTACTCCCCCCGATACGGGGGAAAGGGGTTCTTCAGGACTGCTCCTTGAAGCCTGTCTCCAATGGTCTCAAAGCCAAGGACACTTTAAAGATCTAAGTGATTGTTCTCCAGTGCATGGAACAGACTGGAGAAAGGGCCACTCCCCCGATGTCACCCAAAAGGCCAGCCCCTGGCTCCCAGCTCCTCCCTCGCCCACATGCCCAAACCAGAACACACGGGTGACGTTTTAGGTGGCGCTGGCAGAACGACTGGCAGCGGCTGCGACATGGGGCCACGCTCTGTCCCCGCGACAGGCAAGCCCGCAGGCTCCCGCACACGGTGACCACATCTGGATTCAAGATGCTGCAGAGACCCCTTTGTTCTTCCCCAAAAGGAAGAGCCGGGCGACCTCTGCCCTCCCAGCCTGGGTGGGTCGCTGGCTGGGCAGCCCGGCTGGTTCTCTTTCATTAAACTCGGAAGGACTAGGGGACATGGAGCAGCGGCCATTACCAAAGGACTTATGGCTCCGACCCTTTGATCACGAGCTGGCTCTCTGACAGGTGTCGCCCGCAGGCCGCCCATCAGCCTTCTGAAAGGCTGATCCCATCCCACGATGATCTGGGAAGGACTAGAAAGACTCCTGGGCAGCCCCGTCACAGGGCCGTAAGAGCAGGCGTCGTCACTGTGCTTGGGAGAAGTTTTGCTTCCAAACGGCTGCGCGTTATTACTATTATCAACTCTCTCTAACGATTCTGATTTGGGTCCCACCCTGACATTGTGACACGGAATCCAGTTAGACCTCGTCCCGACAGTGTGCGGAGGCAATTAGAGGCAGAGGGGAACAACAACAAAAAAGGCAAAGACAAGACAAAGTAAAGCACAGAACCGTCTGCCACCAACCTTGATTTTTCACTTCGGCAAATTCCTTGTTGTACTCTTCCAGAGTTTCCCGAAGCTTTTGGTTCTCCGTTTCAATGTCGTGCAGACGCTGCACTTTGAGCTGGAGCTGCTGCCCGAGGTCCAGGGCAGGCACGGGATCTACGGGAGAGGATAATGCACGTCACCCCACTCTGGGCACAGACCAGCCACGTACATGGCCCGGAGCAGGCCAACGGCGGGGCCCAGGAGGTCAGCCTGCCCTGGCTCCCCCGAGGCTTCTCTGCCCCCCTGCAGAGCCCCAGGTGACAGGCCAGGGATGCTTTTCTGCAGCCTACAAAGGACGGGTACGCAGCCCCAGCCTCCAGGGCCACAGTTTGTGGTTGTGGTGTGGCAGTGGCCATGGGTGCACTGGGATCTGCCCACGGCTCTGACATGGTGCGACACTTGAAGGATTTCTGGGTCCTCGAGCTGATGGACAGGAAGGGGACACACGTGGCGGAGGCAAGGGGAGGCACCAGAAGTCGCAAGTCTCCTGTAATGCTTGGGAGGCTGAAAGTACCACTGATCCCCTGACAGCGTCTTGCCGTCACGGACACTCTGATGGACGTTTTCTCACTGGAGCTTCCCTGCCATCCCAGGGAGGGGATGTGATGGTGTGTCGTGTTCCTGTCTCGCAGGTGGGACTAAAGCTCCTGGGAGCACAGTGGCTTGGCCAGGGTTTCCCGGCTCCGTGGCGGGCTGGCCAGCTGCGGGGGTAAGACTCCCCGGGTCACAGTGCGGATGCGGGAGACCGCACCTGCACGGGTTGCGTGAGGTCCCGTGGGCCCACTCGGTGTGTGATCTGCGATCAGACGGACCTACACAAAACTGGATTTTCCCCTCAAATTCCAGACTGCAGACACGGAACTTGCAATACTGACTCTTGGCCTTTGACTCTATTGCTATTTCAGCGTGCGGTGGGGAGAGGCTGATGCTCTCCGTTCTTTCCTCTGCGGCCAGAAAGGTGCGTCTGGTCCACCTGCTGGGCACCGGGCGAGCGCCTCCCCTAGAATTCTCGGCCGGTCCGCGTGGAATAACCCAGTCCGCTGGGCTTAGAGGAGATTACTGGAGATATTTCTGGTATGGACGCCAGTCTCACTTGTGAGGTGGCTGCGAAGATTTAGTCTCTGCGGTAGGAATGCTAAACACCGGGCCCCGAGCATCAACAAGGGCATATATTCAAGAGCGCACTTGATTTTCAAATACCAGAGTCATTAATTTTTCAGACCACCCTCGGTTCCTGGAAGCGAGGGGAGATCTCCCATGTCTGAGTCGGCCAGTCCGCCAGGAGCCCTGCGAGATGCCAGCGTCTCCGCAGAGTTTACAAAGAGGCAGGCCCTGGGGAATGTCCAGTGCGGTGGCGGACCCGTGCGCGGGGCTTTAACACAGCACTGGCCGTCATGCGACCCCTGGGGCGGGAGGGGGGCATTTATCCCGGGTGTCTACACAGTTTATGACTATGTCACTTTCTCATTTGTGGCTTTGCATTATTATTTTAATCAGCATTAAAATATTTACATTAAATTACATTTCAAAAGCTATTCTGGGGAGACGGGTCCTTATAAGTAGGGGGTAGTGATAACCCAGAGGCGGAACTCCTCAGAACATTCAAGGTGCCGTGTTTTTTGTCCTTTTTTTTTTTCTCATTTCACGCTTCTCCAGGGTACTTTTCTACCTCCCCACCTCCAACACCGGCCTTTTTCACCCTTCTTTCTCCCTGTGGCCCCATGCAGGTCAAAAGGCCTGAAGGACAGAGACAGTCCGCCCAGGGCCCCCTTCAGCTAGAACACCCATCTGAACTTGACACGGAGGTCAGGGAAGGATTGAGAAGGAGAACCGCTGCACTCGGATAAAATTCTATTAACATTCGCGCATGGAGGCTTTCCAGCACAGCTGCCCGTACAAATTATATTTTTAAAGAGCTAAGCTAGTGTCCTGCCCTCTCCGTCCCGAAAATTTCTGGCGACAACTTTTCTAGTCCATTCCTTTTAAAAGGCCAGGACCCACTGTGTCTGCTTCGAATAAAAAATAGCTTCCCCCGTTCGATTCAGCCAGGAACTCAGTGACATATAAAAAATAACACGCACATTATCAAGTGAATGGGAACTAGACCTTTAGACAAAATTTCAAAGCATTGCATTGTAAATGAAAATTCTGGCAATCTCATAATTATTCATTAGGCATGTATATTTAATTTAACACTATTAAAGGTTAATGCCTAAGTAGCAAAACTGGTCACAGAATAAAGAATGAACTCAATGTTCAAACATCTCTATGCATTAAACTTCAAACTTTACTACGGTACAGTTGAATGACTAGACGCCTCCAGCATTTGAATATTGTTTTGGATTATGTAAAAGGCATTGCTGAAGTCGCTCTTAGGCTTAATTTTTATTACTTGTATTAAAGGAACAGCTAATTACCACATGACAATATAATGACTCTAGCATGTTTGGGCTGGAGACCAAAACAATGAATCTCGGCGTGCCGAACCCCAACCTGTATGTTAATCCAGGGGAAATCATGGCTTTTTGTCTCGTTAATGATTCCCGGGGCCATTAAACCCCACACAAGTATTGTTGGGTCTCATTCTGAACGTCACAAGCCTCCGACCTCGGCAGCTCAATTAGGGAATTGTCTGGCGGAGACCACAGAACACACCAAATCCTGCAAACCCGTCTCCTTGCCTCTTCCAGTTCAACGGGCTTGATCGTCGGTTCCATCCGCCCAACGTGACAAACTTGCAAAGTGTTTTACAATCATCTGATAGTTAATTCCTAAAACGCTCTTTGAGGCATTATGGAGCTCATTATGCAACACAGGACCCAGAACATAATTACAACAAACAACAACAATACCATCACCTGCATTTACCCAGGACCTTCTCCTAAGTACATGTAACATGACCTCATTAATTCCAGCCGTCACAGTCAGAGGTCGGGGGAGGGGGCGCTGGCATCCCACCCAGGGACTTGGGTCGGGCGGGCGGCGGGGGGAGAGAAGTCGGAGGCAAACAGGCACGCACAATTCTAATTAGGATTTCTGCTTCCTGAACCAGCAGCCAACTAAATTATACTGTCTCTTCAAGCATTAATTTAACAAGTATTTCCTGCGCATCTCTCTGCTCCGGGCAAGGCCCAGGTGAGGTGCTGGGATGGACGTGCGGCAGCATCAGCTGGGACCAGCCTCACGGGAGAGACACAGCAAGTTCACAAAATGACCAAAGGGAAAGCAAAGAGGGCGACACTGACGAGATGAGCTGGAGACCACTCCGTGATGGAGACAACTGGCAAAGGTAAACTTTTTTTTTCTTTTTTTTAAAAAGAGGTGACAGGATTTAGATCCGTGGAGACTGTGGGGCAATCAGTCCTGGTGGAAGACGCAGCAAGTGGGCACGGAAGTGCCAGGCAGGGCCAGGAGAACTCTTCAGTCCGACTGCTGGCGCCCATGGACGTTTTATGACGTCAGGACCGTTCTAGGTGCTGGGTGGGGGGCATGGCGGTCAGAAGACAAAACCCTTGCTCTCAAAGGCCCGACATTCTACTGAAATGAAGGAAATGGACAAAAAGCAAAACTAAACAAAACAAAATACTTTCAAGCACTGCCAAGCAGGACCATGAGAGGAAACAGGGTGTGGGAACAGGGAATGGGTCCTGGAGACAGATGGACAGGGAGGGCCTCCTGGAAGAGGTGGCACCGAGATTAAGATGTGGGTGCCAAAGATGAGAGACTCTGAAGCCTCTTGGCAGAGAGAAGAGCAGTGCAAAGGCCCGGAGGCGGATGTGAATGTGGCATATTCCAGGCACAGAGAGAAGCCAGCAAGGCTGTGGTGAAAGGAAGAGAAGGACTGCAAGGGACACATCATCAGTGACTGAGGCCTGTGTTTAGGGAGCTAAAGAAGAATACAAACAAAGTTAAGGAGAGAAAGAGATGACATAAAGAAGAATCAAATCGAATTCTGGATCTGAAAATATCAAATACCACTGACGCGGTAAGTAGCGCATCAGTCTCATTAAAAAGACAACGTCTGAATCAAGTTTGTATTCAGTTCTACTCCAGATGGGAAAACCTGTCAGCAGAGGACGCTGGCAAGGTAAGCCTCTGGCCCACAAGAAGAAAACTGCAGTACTTAGGACCAAAGAAATGTTTGTTGGTTTAGTGGCAAAGTATTTAAGAGTTTTAGGCTTAAAGATGAGTTACGCAATTTTCTTTTGAAAAGTTAAATGTTCCACATTAGCCGCCCTGTTCTCTGATGGCAGATGGCTATCAGTAATATGCTGCCTTGCAGACATTTTTGAAAAAACAAATATATGATCTAGTTGATGTTTTAATACTTACTGGGAAAGAAACAACTTCTTGAAAGAAGTTCATGCTATAGTGATAGCATTTCAAAAGTAGGTATTTGGAAACATTCCCATCATCATCTAAACGTACAGGCAAAAACAACGTCCTCTACGAAAATGTCTCAGCCACAAAAATGACTGCAAAAAATGCAAAGAAATAGGATAATCGGGGGGCTGGGTGGGGGGAGATAAGTTAATAAAAATAGGACTAGAAATGACAAGAGATAATGGGATTAGTTGATGAAGACATCAACAGCTATTATAAGCCTGCTCAAAGATTTAAAGAAAAATATGGACACAATGAGGAGAGAAATGGAAGCTACAAAGAAGAATCAAATGGAATTCTGGAGCTTGAAATACAATGTCCGAAATGGAAAAAAAAAAATTCCCTCAACTGGCTTAACACCAGATTAGACACTGCAAAAGAATAAAGATCAGTGAATTCACAGACACAATCACAGAAACTGTCTGAACAGGGAAAAAGTTACTAAAACCTCGGCAACCTATGGAATGGTACCAGGCGGTCTAATGCTGGTCCTGGAGAGGGGCAAGGAGTAGATCTGAAGAAACAGGGGAGAATATTCCAAATTTGGTAAAGGTTATAAATATGAAACTCCAAGAAACTCAACAAACTACAAATAGGCTAAACACAGAACACCAATAAACCCCAACAAATTGCTGAAAAGAAGAATAAAAAGGCAATCTTAAAAGCCAGAGAAAAGAAGGCTTGTTCTGCGCAGGGGAAGAAAAATAAGACTAACTAGGGACCTCCTGTCAGAAATAAAGCAGGCCAGTTCTGAGAGGCAGAGAGAGAGAGAGAGAGAAACAAACAAACCCAAAATTGCCAACGTACAGTTTTATACCCAAGAAAAATGTCTTTCAAAAAAACGAGGTTGAGTTTTGTTTTTTTTTCCCCTCATATGAATGAAAGCTGGTGCAGCTCACGGTCAGCGTGCCCACACTGTCCCTAAGAAATGTTAAGGGAGATGATACAGACTGAAAGAAAATGGTGCCGGACAGAAACCTGGATGTGCATGAAAGAATAAACAACACCAGAAATGGTAAATATGTAAAAATAAAATGCTATTTTTCTCATTTTTAATTTCCCAAGAAGATCACTGACTATTTCAAAGCAAAAATAGGAGCGCTCGCTTCGGCAGCGCGTATACTAAAACTGGAACAGTACGGGGAAGATTAGCTTGGCCGTGCACAAGGATGACACGCAAATTTGCGAGGCATTCCATATTTTTCTATGGTGAAAGAAGAAAGCAAAAATAGTAACAATGTACTGTACCATTAGAACGTATCTAGGAATAAAATGAATAACAATACACAAAGGACTAGAGAGAGAAAATAAATGTATTGGAAGATTCTTCCGTTGTATGAGAAGTAGTATAATATTATTTGAAGGTACAGTGTAATAAATTAAAGATGGTGATTGTAAACCCTAAGTAATCACTGAAAAAATAAGACAAAGAGTTATAGATAACAAGACAATTGGGGAGGTAAAATAAGATCATAAAAAATAATCAAATGAAACAGGAAAAAAATAACCCAAACCAGGTAACACAAGTAAGAAACAAACAGTAAGCTGGCAGACTTAAACCCAACTTTATCCATAATTATACTCAATGTAAAAGACCTAACGTTCCACTTAAAAAGAAGATTGTCAGATTGGACAATAAAGGAAGGCATAGCTGTTTACAAGAAATGCAACTTAAATATAGTAACAAAAAACAGGTTAATAGTAAAAGCATAGAAAAAAGATCAAACATGAAAGCATTAATCAAGAGAAAGCTTGAGTGACTAAGTTCAAATCAGACAAAGGATACTTTAGGACATGAAATATTACTAGGGATAAAGAAAATCATTGTATAAACTTAACAGAAATCGTATGATGCATTTCCTGCAACCACAACAGAATAAATCAATGACGTAAATTCCCCACCCTAAGAAGAGTGAATAAAACCCAAAGTAAGTGGAAGTTGGTAAACAGTAAAAACAAAGAGTAATAAAACTTAAATCAGAGGGGGAAAAGAGAAAAAGTAAGGCAAGCAAAAGTTAGTTCTTAAAAAAAATAATCATTAAAATTGACAAGCCTCTAGCCAGAATGATCAAGAAGAAAAAAGAGAGAATCCACAAATTCTAAGATCGGGAATGACAAAGAAAGTATCACTACACATCCTACAGATGCTTGAAAGATAACAAAATATTATGAACAACATTATACCAGTAAACTGGATAATTTACATGAAATGGATCGTTCCCTGAAAAATTACCAAAACTGACCCAAGAAGAAATAAAACATCCTAATAGTCTTTTAAATGTTAAAGAAGTTAAATTTATAATGAAAAATTTTGTACGAAAGAAAACCTCAAGCCCAGATGCCTTCACTGGTGAACTAGAGAAGTTTTAGAGAAGAACAATAGGTATCTTACACCATAACAGAGATGGTGTAACATAATACCGGCATCACAGATAGATATCTTACACCAACTCTTTCAGCAAATAGAGAAAGAGGCAGCACTTTTCAACTCATTTTGTAAAACCACAGTCCTATATTCCTGATGAACGTAAATGTGAAAGCCCTTCATGAAATACTAGCAAATCGAATCCAGCATATTCTAAAAGCCACAACACATCATAACCAAGTTAAGATTTATCCCAGGAAGACAAGGCTGGATTAACATCACACCATCAACCACATAACTTCACCATATGAAGAGCAGAAAGGTAAAAAATTGTATGATCACCTCAAGAGATGCAGAAAAAATCTGACAGAATTCAGTATCTATTCATGACAAAAACTCTTGGCAAAGTAGGAATAGAAGGGCATTTTCTCAACCCCATAAAGAGTGTCTATTAAAAACCCCACAGCTAACATCATACTTAATGGTCAAAGTCTGAATGCTTTTCCCTAAATGTGGGACCAATGCAAGATGTCTGCTTTCTCTACTTCTATTCATGGTCATACCTGAGGTCCAAGCCAGTGCAAGAAAAAGAAAAAGAAATATTTGACATTACAGATTGAAAAAAATACAGAACACATCAATAACACTACCAAACAATTTGATCTGGTATTTATGAACATTCCACCCAATATCTAAGAAGTACACAATCTCTTCCAGCACACAAGGAATATGCCAGATAGAAGATCCCAAGGAATCTACCAAAAGGCTTTCAGAAATAATAGGTGAGTGTGAAAAGGCCACAAATACAGTATCATTATATAAAAAGTGCATTTCTATATAAAAGTGACAAATGGAAAAGAAAATTATAAAGCAAATACTATTTGCTATGGCATCCAAAAACATGACCTACTTGGGGTTATGCTGGATGAAATATGTGCAGGCTTGTATGCTGAGAACTATAAAATATTCCTGAGGGAAATCACAAAAGACTTAAATAAAAACACCATGTTTGAAAGGAAAGATTTGATAGTCTTAAATTGTCAATTTTCCTCAGATTATCTATAGAAGAACCTTGATTAAAATTCTAGGACACACATGTGTAAAAAGACGACCAGGGATGCCTAGGTGGCCTCTGCGTTCGGCTCAGGTCATGATCCCGGGGTCCATGGATTGAGTCCCACATCAGGCCCCTTACTCGGTGGGGAGCCTGTTTCTCCCTCTGCCTGCCACTCCCCCTACTTACGGGCACGCATGCCCGCATGTGTGCACTCTCTCTCTCGGACAATAAATAAATAAATAAATAAATAAAATTTTAAGAAGCCCAAAGATAAAGAACTTATATTACCTGATTAACACTGACTGTAAAGCTCTAGTAACCAAGACAGGGTGACATTAACATAAGGACAGACACACAAAACAATGAAATAAAATAGATGGTCCTTTACTATATATATATATATATATATATATATATATATATATATATATAGACGGATAGATAGATACATATATGTCTGTCTATATATATAGATTATATATATAAAAGAGGATCTAGACAACATCTCACACACATAATGTCCATTAATTTTCAATGAAACTTGACCTTAATCTCAAACCACACATAAAAACTAACTCAAAATGTATTATTGGCCTAGAGGTAAAAGATAAAAATTATACAACTTCACTGAAAACCACAAGAAAAAAAAATAGAGCCTAGTCAATAATTTCTTAGAACATTAAAAACAAAAACAAAAACAAAAAACAACAACCAAAAAACCCAGACCATAATAATCAGAGTAACTTGGGCTTTATTAAAATAAAACCTTATCCTCGTATGGGGAGAAAATATTTGCAACGCATATATTTGACAAAGGACCAGTGTCTAGAATATATAAAATATTTACAACTCGGTAATATGACGATCCATTTTTTTAACGGGCAAAAGATTTTAAACCCTTTATAAGTGAAGATCTAAGAATGACCAAAAGGCGCATGAAAAAATAGCATCATCAGTCATCAGGAATATGCAAATTAAAATCACAACAAAATAGGCTATACTCTCCGTGGAATGTCTAGCAGTGAAAAGACTGACAACACCAATTGATGGGGAGGACGTGGAGGACCCGGAACGCCCACTGGTTTCTTGCTGGGGGATAAGATAATACAACTGCTTTGAAAGAACAGCTTGGCAGTTTCTTGCACCTGTAACCGCATGCCTGCCCTATGTCTCAGCAATTCCAGTCCTAGGTAGTTACATATGTGTTTGTATTTATGTATTTATACGATTTTGATCATTTATGAGAGAGAGACAGAGCGAGCATGAGCAGGGAGAGGGGCAGAGGAAGAGGGAGTGGACTCCAGACTCCCCACTGAGCAGGGAGCCCAATGTGGGGCTCGATCCCAGAACCCAGGAGCACGACTTGAGCCAAAGGCAGATGCTTAGGCGAAGGAACCACAAAGGCGCCCCACGTCTTAGGTATTTAAAAAGTATGCCCACACAACAGCTGCTGATGAATGGTTATTGCGAGTTACTCACAGCAGCCCTCGCGCCGGAAACAATATGGGTGTCCATCAGCAGGTGGATGGACAAGCACGTTATTACCCCACACGGTGGGACACCATTCCACACCGCAAAGGAGAGGACTATGACGACACAGATGGACGGCACAGATGAATCCCCAACACAGCACGTTGAGGCGAAGAAGTCAGACACAGACGAGAACGTGCCAGGGTCTCCACTTATGTGGAATGCCAGAAATAGTAAAGCTGATTGAAACCGACAGAAAGCAGATCGGTGGTTACTGGGGTCTGGGATCAGCAGGGAACTTTGGAGGTGATGGGAAGGTTCCATATCTAGACTGGGAGGGTGGCCATGCTATCAAGTTGGTACACTTGAGATCGGTGCGTTTTATTGTCTGCAAATCGTGCCTCTACCAAGTTGACTTTAAAATATGGTATTTTGGGGAGAGCACAAAGTTTTTTTGTACTGCTGAGAAAATATAAATTTGAAGTCGTTTTCATTCTTCATCACATCCTTTTAATTCCATTTTTACCTTATGATTTATAATGTATTTGCTACATTCCTCTAATTATAAATGTCTGTCATTTAAGCAAGTGAATGCATAAGCATAGGCAAGGGGTATGATGTCAAGATTTGGGGGACGTGAACAAAAGTAGTTTGGAGACCACTGACTTAGACCCACCCAGCTGCCATGCAAAGGACGGCCGGGAGACGGGACAGGAAAGGTGGAGAGCCCAGTGGGGCGAGAGGGCATGGTGGCCCGGATGAGGTTGGTGGTGGCATCTGGGAGCATAACACACAGGAAGTTACTTAGGGAGAGAATGTAAATGCAGAAAAGAAAAAGGCTCGGCAGAGTCTGGGAACTGCCCACATTCAGAGCCCAGCAAGGAAGAGGTAGTTGTGGTGTCGGGGGAGGAGTATAGCAGGTGGGGGGCGGTCGGTGGGGGGAGGTCAGCAGGCATAACTGACTCTGGAGTTTTGCTATTATGGGGAGTAGAGAGCTGGCCGGTGGCTGGCAGCTGTCACCCTCCTCTGATCACATATACTTTCTCAAAGAGGTCTGAGGTGTGTGGAGATCAGGGTGGAAACAAGGTATGAAACAGAACACGGATGGGGAAGAGGGGCTAGTCTGTGTTCTTTAAACTTGAAGTGAACTGACATCCTCTGGTCTTCTTGTTTTGGATTCTCTGCGTCACCATAAAGGGAGTGCTGGCAGGCTCTGATAAAACTCAATATGGGGGGGGGTACGTTCTAGAAGGAGGACGCTGCTGGTCTTCATGGAGCACGGTCGAGGCTGGGAAACAGGGCTTCTGATTCGCGGGGGGCCCTGGTGCGCTGGGGAGGGTGCGGACAGCCTGCTGGTGAGCTGCCTCTCAAGAACCACCTCGCCAAAACCCAGCCCACGCCTGTGCAGAGTGCTGCGGGCAGCGGGGCTGTCCCCAGCCATCGGGGGGGTGAATGTGCCCCTTGTGAGTGCCATCCCGGCGATGACATCACAGCGCGGCAGACGCTCCTTTGCGCCGGGGCACTCTAGGCTAATGTAATCATACGATTACATAATTAACCCAGCTGTCTCATTAAGAAAATCAACTGGAATTCAGGGCATAATTAGTCATACAGCAATTAGCATGCTGATGAGCAACTGATGAAAAGCTGTCTAGCTATCAAGTGTGCCAGGACCACCCCGGTTACGGCAAAGGGGGGAAGAAGCGACACACCTCCCCGCGCGAGCGAGCCCAGGATCCCCAAGGCCCTGCTGGTGAGTCCCTGCACTGTGTCGAGGGGCCGGGAAGCCGATCGGCAGGGAGAGCCCAGAGGAGGAGAGAGGTGGCACGCGGATGTGGCCGTCGGCGCTCAGAAGCCCATGTCGTCACGTCTGCCTTTCTTTAACACGCAGCGATGCCTTGGCCAGCAAACCGGTGCGCACAACGGAGACGCTGGTCGGGCCGCAAAGCTGCGTGAAGCTGGGCAAGGGCAGTAGAGAAGCTACCTCCCTGTCTGGTTTATGGTGACCCCAGGGCTGGGCAGAGTGTGACTGTCCCTTGGCCTCTAGTCCCCAGGCTGCTTCAGGACCAGCTCTGGGCCAGCGGAGAGACAGGAGGACATCTGCAACCCGCAGCCTTCATGGCTTGGTCCTGGTTCCTCTTCCGTCCCATCAGGGTGCTGGCTGGTGCTTGATTCTCGCGTGTGAATGAAAATGCTTTAGGAAGGTAAACTGAGTATGTGCAAAGGGGATCCCGAGGTTACAGAGTTCTCTCTGGAGGGGCCTGGGCACGGGCTTGGCTGCCAACAGCAGGAGATCTGGAAAACACGGACTGGAGCAGCCTTACAGGATCAGGCAGGAGCGGCCACATCCCTACAGTCTTAAAAAATGCCACCAAGGAGTGCGTCCTTTTCAACGCTGGTATGAGAAGCAAGGGCTGTTTCTAACTAGATCCTCAGATATCGTTTCTTTTTTTCCCAGAGTCTTGCTATGGGGATCCTTGGTCAGGGGCAGGCGGGGAAGGAGGAAGGAGGGATGTCACGGTATTTTCCCATTTTAAATGATGGTGTGTCCTCCCTCGAACCTGGCGTGTTGGGCACAAAGGCCCAGATGACTATTGTCTTCTTACGGAGGCGCGTTAAAAAGCAGTTCTCAAAAACGGCGACGTTCTACTTTATTTCTGGATCCTCAAATGCTAGGTGGCCGGGGATATTTACCAGGGCAGGTTTTCCCGAATGCAAATTACAACCTCCCAGAGGAGCACCTGGGAGCAGCGGCATTTTCTAGCGAGTTCTGAAAACCGAGGGGCCTCTCTTCGCCCACTCTCCTTCAAGACTTCTGCAGACCAACACCTCGGCTCACACCTGCAGGCCAGTTACTCCACGGAAATCAAGGGAGGGCAGGCACTCGTGAAACATGGAGTTCTGGCAGTGTTTCATAAGCCAATGAATATTTTATATCGCTGGTAATGTGCTTCCTCAGATTTAAATCTTAAAATAAACCCTTCCAGGCACTGCCTTTGTGTTTGAAGGGTTTGTGTCTGTAGGGCCTAAACCACATCTTAGCAAGGAGTGACAGGTGATTCTCTGTTGGGGGTTGGGGAGGGGCGGCGCGGACAGAGGCAAGAAGGTGACGGGAACTTGCAGACAGAGGCTCTTATGGTGAATCTAGTCCCCAAGGCAGAAAGGTTCTGGGCCCCCGTGTCCGGGCGGGAGCTCCACCCCTTGGTCTCTTCTCCCCGTTTTCTAAACTTCAAAAAGACCCCGTTGCCAAGATGTTTCTGAGACGGGAGAAGTCACAGTTGTATTTTACACAAATTGGTAAGTGTCTCACAAACACTCAACCGACTAGTGCTTCAATTCTGAGCTGTTTTCTATTAATAAGGGCAATTCAGAGACGAAGATGTGATCGTTCTGATTTATGCTGCCCCCACCCCGACTATACAGATAAATACGTGCTCACTGTGGGGGGAAAAAATGTGAAAAGTACCAAGAAGCAAGAGCAAGTCACCCCCGCCAGGTCAATTCTGGGCAGATTATGCACACCGTAACTCTGCTCAAGATATGGTACCAGTCCAGCTCTGCAAGAGCCTTCTGGAGAGGTCGTTCTAGAATGTTTCCAGCTATGGGTGAGGATCACACTTTAAGAGCGGAACCATTTATTTTTCCTTCCACTGCAGTCAGGGATGGAGGCTGCCTTTAGCCTGTTTAATTGTGGGAGTATTTTCTCAAAGACTGGGCAGTCTCCCACCAGGCAGAAAGGAACCAGCCAGGGGTAGGCGAAGGCCAAGGCTCCGTCGCGTTTGCGCCTTACGTGCTTTAGGGCCTGGCGCAAAACGCACCGCCCGGAAGTGCTGGCCGAGGGAATGTCTTCCAGGACTTCAGAAACAGCATGCCTCGAACCTTCTCTCGCCACTCAGGGTCACTGCTGTTGACGGATATTCAGTGAACTTGGATCTCACCCACAAACACATGCCCATGCAGGGGGACGCTGGCCTCCTAAGCGAACTGGCTGTGGAGGGACTCCCCCTCTGGGGGCGCCTCGCCCAGGTCTCCTTACCAAGTCATGTTGGTGGTGGATGGCTGTGACGTCTTCATGAGCTCAGCACCAAGTAATAAATACAAATCTCAATCAGAGGTGTATTAAAAGAAAAAAACGTAAATATGTCCAAGTTGAAGCTACCCCGATAGGCTGACTGTGAACGGTATGATATAAAACACGTCTGTGAGGAAACTGACAGATGAAGCCATCTTGACAAACGTAGTAAAATCCTGACTTATTTATGAATCGAAAGGTAAAAATGCTCTCATTGACAATAAAGGCAAAGGCCACTTTAGAATTACAACAATGATTAGAGATGATACTAGAAGTCAGGAAGAGAGGCTAATCCTGCCAGCTGTCTATTGGTGTTCCTTTTAAGACTGACTGATTTTAGAGAGAAAGCGGGTAGGGGGACAGAGGGAGAGAGAGAATCATGAGCAGACTGTCCTCTGAGCGTAGAGCCCGATGACGATCTCACGACCCTGACATCATGACTGGAGCCAAAATCCAGAGCTGGATGACGCTTAACCGACTAAGCCCCCAGGCGCCCCTGCTGGTCTTCCTTTTCATTAATAAGCCAGACGAAACCATGTATAAGCAAGCCCTGACATCCTACCGTGTCCTGGTGAGGGCCGTCCCCCTCACCTTCCTCAGTCATCCCCCCTACCTCCTTCATGCAGGCGAAATCCATGCATTTGCCTCTAATTTTACTCCTGCCACCTGAAACCAAGTGACCTCATCTCTCCCTCCCCACGTCCCCTTGGGACACCTTTCTGATCTGTTGTCCCAACTGCACTCAGGACAACATTTTTATTAAGCCCATCGGAGAGTGTCATTTCCCTGCTCACAAGCCGTCCCCAGTTTCTGCCTGTGAGATGAAGCCCAGAATCTGTCCCCTACCCTACCAGGCCCCTGCCTGCCTCCCCGGTGAGGTGACCACGAGGGCGTGCGCCCCTTACTGGGGCCTATTAGCAGCGGCCCCTTGACCAGGGACAGTGTTTCTGTTTAGATGACATCGTCCTTGGCCCCTCCTGTCACTGCCCAGGGCGGCTGCCTGGGACACTGCCCAGTCCTCTCTGATCTCCACTCCATGCCCGATGGGCGTTACCTCCAAAATACTTGTCATACCTACACTTTAATTACTATGTGTGTGGTTGCTTTTAATGCCCACATTCCCCCACCCTCCGAAGTCCATGAGAACAAGAAGCCATTCGGCTGATTCGCTCGCGACTCCATCCCTGGGGCTCAGCATGGTTCCTGGGACCCAGGGAAGGGACAGCTTCCGAGGTGCTCGCCAACTCACCCCAGGGAGGGAGGGGTTGCAGCAGTGTGGAAAGAGGGCGTGCTTTGGCCAAAGTTAGCAGGGTATTTCCAATAAAAAGCATCCCTCAAAATGGGCCACGGAATGAAGAACAGTCTGGGGGCAAACGAGAAAGATGGTAAATTTGGGGGGGGAGTCTTATCTATTTCAACTGTTTGGGGGACTCATCAGGACGATTATGTATCTAAATGTTTATTCAGTGTCTCTAAGACGAAGGTGCTTGGGTGAAGAGAAGGGCCATCGCTTGGGATTTGGGACGTGGAAAATGAAAGAGGGAGGAGCTACACAGCCCAGTGTTTCTTCTCCCCTCAGCGTGGCCCCAGGGGCCAGTGTCAGCCTCGGGAGTGTGGTCCGGTGTGAACAACGACGGCCTGCACGGGCTTAGCAAGAAATAGTGTGTCTTTCGCTGATTCATTCGACCAATGTTTATGGAGTTTCCGCGACACGGCAGGTACTGGGGGAGACAATAGGAAAATGAGGAGGGACAAGACCCCATCCCCGTCTCCCTGCCGGGCCAGAAAAGAAAACAGTGGAGTGCCATGAGTTGTATCGGGCAAACGCAGGGTGCTGGGGATGAGCGCGTGCGCGTGTGTGAGAGAGAGAGAGAGAGAAGGGCTAAGCCAGACCTGGGAGGTCCTGTAGGAGGGTCTCAGGTTCACCTGGAGGAATAAGGTATCCGTTGAGATGGGGCCTGGCCTGCCTGTGGGGTGAAGGATAACCCATTCCTACAAGCCTGGAGACTCACTTTGAGAGGCTGTAGACACGAGGGGGTGGCCGGAACTATGAAGCGGAGAGCAGAAGTGGGGTGGACAGAAGTGGATGGAATTGAGAACATTCTGGAGGCAGAATGGCCAGGACGCGGTGACGCCGTGCTCTCACGTGAGCAGCTGGTTTGAAGGTGGTGCTGGTCACTGAGAGACGCAGAGCAAGGAGCGGGTTTCCTCCGGACACACTGGGTGGTTTCGGGGCACCCGTCAGTCATTCGGGGGGCATGCCCAGGAGCTACCGGCTACGTAAGCAGACACTCGGAGGACTCAGAACTGAGCCGGGATGGAGCTCTAAGAGCCACTAGTGTGCCCCTCGGTGAGTTCTGCTGCTGAGGACTCCCGGGTGGCTCTGGGATGACACCACACCTTGGGGCACGCCACATATCACACCTGCTGTACGCCAGGCCCTGCTCCAAGCCCTGGGCACAGAGTGACAACGCAAAGCTGTCCTCAGAAGGACCAGCAGGCACAAAATAAGAAAAGACACAAATAAAATTTCTGCATCATGGGGTGGGGGGGTGGGGAGAGAGGGCGCGCCTGGGTGGCTCAGTCGGTGGAGGTAGTGACTCTTGGCTTCGGCTTAGGTCATCATCTCAGGGTCATAAGGTCATGTCCCCCGTCAGGCTCCACGTTCAACATGGAGCCTGCCAGACATTTGTTCTTCCCCTTTGCTCCTCCCCCTGCTAACTCACTCTCTCTCTCTTTCACAAATAAATAAGTAAAATCTTTAAAGAAAAAAATGTTCGGATGGGAAATGGGGGGTGGGGGGGTTGGTTCTGTCGGATTTCTGGGCCAGCCTCCTTAGTCGCTGGCGCTTTGTCTCCGCCTCTCCCCGGAGCCAGCTGTCGGCTCTTCCTGGGCTCCTGGAGCTCGGCCACAGGACACACAGCTGAAATACCCACCCCGTTATTCCCGACAGCTGCCCTGACTCTTCCGATGTCGCGTAAGTCGCTGTTTCTTACAACCAGAATTTAACACTCTCTCCACCCCCCCCCCCACCCGATGTTTCTGGGTTCAGGTGGACTGCGGCCGAAAGCACACAGACAGTGAAACCCCGACTCCCCCCACCTGCCCGCCTGTCAGTAAATGCGAGGCTGCTGCCCAGGCCCTTCCTGTAAGGCTCAGCCACAGGATTACTTCATCTGAGCAACAAGCAGACTTCAAAACCCAGGCGGAGGGCTCCAAGCTCCATTCCTGCTTTGCAAAGAACTTGCTGGATGTGTCAGACCCCAGCACTTGTAAGAAAGAAATACCTAGGAGGTGCACGAAAGCGATCTTACGGGGCACGCGGATGTACTTTGATCTACTTTTACTCTTAACAGAAAACATCAAACGTCATTTGCTCCCACGGCCTTACCTCGAAACTGCCAACTTGACTTCTCCAGCCAGAAATGTAATTATGAAGAATATCACCAATACGGGAAAAATGCTGATGGTACGACATTAAGCAACAAAAACAGAACAGCTACCCACGTTATAATCGAGATTCTATAAAAATTATAGGTCTATAAATGAGGCCTGCTCAGGCAAAGAGGAGAGTTGATTTAAAAACTGTCTCTTCTTTTTCTATGAGAAATTTAGATGGAGACTAACTGCAAAACGAGAAAGCCAGCAACTTGTTAAAGGAATTGCCCGGCTTGAGAGAGTTCACTAAGGGAAGACCCAGGGACAAATGGACTTTTAAAAAAGAGAGCATAGGTTATTTAGAAAACAGCAGCTGAAGGCTCTCTGGGTCTCTGGCAAAGGCAAAACAAGCCCGTCCCCTTTCAACTAAGTCACCCACACAAAACTTGCAAAAGAAAATGCAAGCAGGCCCACCAAGCTGCCCATTTCTGAGAAATGGTGCATGTCAGGCACCAAATGATCCGGTTACCCTGAAGAAGCCTCCTCATAAGCCTTGCCCAGGGTGGTCGGGGAACCCCTAGGTAGACACAAACTCTTGCAGAAAATCAAAAGGCTGCACTTTGGAACTAAGGGCTGGAGATGCTCCCAAGACAGTGAAAAGTTAGACGAAAGAAAACCATTCTCATCACTAGGGTGTTCCCCTACCTTATTCCATTTTCCAGATGAGAAAGCTGAGGGCCAGAGAAGAAAAGGAATGTAACCAAGACCTCACAACAGGCCCTGGCGGGAGAATCCGTCAATTCAATATGGCAGATGGGTCATATTCTTTATTTGGAAGAAGTTGTGATTTCTGACATGGGAGTGATTGTCTCTCTGTCCAGAGTGTCCAGAGTGCTTTCCGCCACCCCTCGCTTGGCTTGGCCTCCATTAACTCCCACTCCCAGAGGGGACAGCCGAGCCTAGTGAACCCAAATTGGAATTCAAGTACAGACACCAAGGAGGTCTACTTCTGCTCTGCTTTGTTAAAAGCAGCTCTAGTAATGTCGGTAATGCTCAGAGGATTACTGAGAGTAAGTGAGCGCTTCCAACTGGCTGGGGAAGGGAGGGTGCTGGTAATTTGGCTTCCTTGGTCTGTAGAGGAGGACGTTCACACTACTTTCCTGATTTTCTGATCTGAGTCTTTCCAGGACTGAGCTGGGACCCATGTGATCATGTCCATCACCTCCCCCATGGTTTCTAGGTGAGTGGAACGCCTGGGAAAAGACGACCAATGGGGCCAGTGGGTCAAGGTGCTCTGAATTCTGCCTCACTTTTCTAAAATAAGGAATGGAAAGTCATTCCCTCTCTGAATGTCCAGCAAGGATGATTAAAACGTTAACTCTTTAGTTCCTTTACAAGAAGAAACCACCCATCTATGTCCCAAACAGGCTGCCTCTTGCCCTTGGCTATAACTTAAGTGAAAGACTTGGCCAGAGGATGCGAATTCCCTGGGTGACCTGGGAGGGAGGAGACGCTCCAGGGGCCCTATCAGGGCCACTCCCAAAGGTGGAATCGGTCAGTCCAGAAGCGTCAACGTTCACGATGTCTGCCTGGCACAGGCATTGGTTCTGTTTCTTCTCTGTGAATGCACAGCACTGCATACCGAGGCTAAAGGGAGCCCCACAAGTTGGAGTTTCTGCACTTACAAAGGCATCAACTGGAAGTTATACGGTTAACTTCAGCAGATGCGCATCTGATTTCCATAACCATCCGAAGCCTGGGTTTTCAAGAATCCATATTCCCAGAATTCCCAGCTTCCTGGGGAGCTGCCATTGCTGGTCTAATTCCCTTAGGGAAGCTGAGAAGAATAAGCCCGAGACCCACCAACGCACCAACACAGAACGCCCACTGGCGGCTTCTGGAAGGGCGCGGGCTTACCTGGAACGTCGATCAATCTTTTGTAGACATTCAAGAAGGCTGCCTCGGCTTCTTTGCTTCTTTTACTCAGTGCATCAATCTGAAAGGCAACAAAAGAAGGAAAAGAAAAACAAAGAGCTCAAAATTTGTCAAGAGGTCATTGAGAAATCATCATGCATCTAGAGAGTTCCAGGGCAAAGAGAAGTCTGGTTTCTTCACAAAAATGTCGGGCAGCCAGGCCTTCCCCTCGGGGAAGATGGTGGCAAACACACGAAGGGGCAACAATCCCCGTGGGCCCAGCTGGTGAGAGTGGCAGGGCAGAAACAGGGCTGTGCAGCCACGTGTGACCCTTGGTCCCACAGCCCAGCTGAGAAAATGGTCCCTGTCCTCACTCTGTGAGTGTTTACCAAGAGTTGGCCATACGCCTGCTCTGAGCCAAAGGAGCTGTGGTCCAGCAGGGGGAAGAGGTATGCAAACAAGGGGCTAAATCCCACTCGGGAAGAGCAGAGCCATGGGGACCCCGAGAAAGGGCCACCAAGCAGGCAAGTGGGTGACATCTGAGCAGAAACTGCAGGAGGAGTTCACCAGGTGGGAAGGAGAGACATTGCACGTTCGAATACCCAGAGCCAAACCCTTCAGTCTGGAGGTTCACAGGTCCTGGTTAAGGATCTTATGAAGGCCAAGGGCCCTGCTTCTAAAAACACACGTTGAGTGATGTACTCTCCTTAGGATACTCACGGGTCCTCTTGTGTTCCATCCAGGGGATCCAGGGTGAGAACCCACGATGGGGCTGTCACAACACACCCCGACACCATGGAATGTGGGGGTATGCTGGGATGCGAATGGGGACACTCGGCTGATGGGACCGGGCAGGGGAGCAGGGCTCAGACCACGAAGGGCCCGCAGTGCGCATAGGAGGTGACATTCAAAGGGGGTCAAACCGAGCTAATAGGAGGCACAGAAGAACCAGACAAGTCAAGGACGGCCCCCAGGTTTCTAGCTTAGGCACCAGGCTCGTGACGGTGACCAGGATTGATGAACCCACCCAGCTGGGCCAGCGGAATGTCTCTTCATCAACGAAAGGGGACACGTGACACTCTCAAGTGTGCCAGACACACATCCAAAGAGCCCTTGCTTGCTATGACCTCGGTACGTATTCTGCTCACGTAACATACTTGTTGAAACATCCGATCACTTTTTATACCTGAAACATTCAAGATGCTACATGTACCGAGTTCATACTGGCTCAGGAAAAGGACACTAAATTACATATTCCTTCTGTCCCCTTGCAGAATTATACGCTCTGCCTCCAATGTTATTAAAGAGGCAAAAGGATGTGACTTAATTATAGGGTCCCTCGTGGGAGCCAACCAACAATTTGTTCAGGGCTGAGAGAGGCCACCTGATGAGGGATAGGAAGACGCTGGGGAGCAGGACTCGGGTCTCAGGGAACCCAGGGCAGAGATAACCAGCATTTCCAGTCCCAGCCAGCCGCGCTCCAACATTCCCTTTGAAGTCAGTTGCTTGGAACTGAGATACGTTTTCCTCCCATAAAATAAGACAGTGATTTTCTTTAGGTGCCGTGGAAGTGTTCCGAACAATCCTCAAGGATGACTTAAAAATGACAAGACAGTTCTTGCTTTATTTTACAATAAAATGGTATCCCCCCCCCGCCCCGAGTATTAGCAAAGGGGCTCGCTGTATAATTAGAAAAATATTAAAAAAAAAAGAGAGAGAGAGAGAGGAAAATAAAAATTCGAATTGTCACTCTCTAGTAGAAGTCATCCTCTGTCTCGTTTCTAGCTCCCTTCACTTTTTTTTTTTTTTAAGTTTAAAAAAATATAGAAGAGTTGAATGAAATGTAGTCACACAGGCAAACTACGAGAGGAAGTAGGTTAGCGGTTGTCTGGGGCTGGAGAAGATGGGGGTTTGGAGGATGATAGCTTAGGGGTGCTGTGTTGCTTTGTGGGGTGATGAGACGTCCTACAGTGGATTGCGCTAACAGTCACACAACTTTCTGACTAGACTGAGAATGGGCTGCAGACTTCGCAAGGGTGAATGACGGTATATGAATTACATCTCAATAAAGCTGTTAGCAATGAGTGTACCTCAAATGAAGGCACATGTAAAATTTTGGACTGTGCTATTGTAACGTATGAATCTTCTCCAGTATCTACTGCAAAATTTGGAAAATGTCTTAATAGTAGTATTTCATTTGTATCTTAACTCCCTGCGTGTAGATGCTTTGAGTGAAAGTGCACTGGGAGTTCCATCTGCGGACGTCTGGCACATTCCCTGCGCTCTGGGTCTTTCTGTTCCCTCTGGAGAGCAATGGGCTCACAGCGAGGGAAGCTTCTGCCCAGGAAACAGGTCGGATGCTTTGGCTGCTCTTTGTGCCTCCAGACACTGACAGAAGCTTCTCTGCTCAGCTCAGAACCTGTGCTAGGAGGGTCCCTGGCTTTCCAGGTGTTCTGACCAAGAGTACAAACGTAGTGGCCTCCTCTGTAGTGGACAAAGGATGGGATCCGGAAGGATCCCGTCTCTCCCATTGGGGTTGTTGACAGGGAGGGCGCAGGAGTTACACAGGACAGTTCAACTTATGGGTTGAACCGTGCTCCCTGAAAAGAGGCTGAAGTCCTGGTCCCCCACACCTATCAATGTGACCTTATGTACAAATAAGGCCTCTGCAGGGAAGCAATTTAAGATGACGTTATTCGTGTGGGTCCTGATCCATTATGACCCTGTCCTTACTGAAAGGGGAACAGTGAACCCAGACACAGTCAAACCCCAGGGTGGACCCCATGTGAACATGAAGGCAGAGACTAGAGCAGTACTTCTAAAAACTAAAGAACACCAGCAAACCACCAGAAGCCAGGAGAAAGGCCTGGGGCAGATTCTCCCTCACAGCCTCAGAAGGAACGGATACTGCTCACGCCTTGATCTTGGCCTTCAAGAGGCCCCAGAATCGTAATACATAAATGCGTGTTGTTTACACGGCTCAGTATGGGGTACTTGGTCGCAGCAGCTGACAGGCTAACACAGGGACCATGATTCTGGGTTCCCTTCCTGCCTGTCCCCTTGCCACAAATGCAGGATAATTCAAAGCCAGTCCCGAGAGAACAAGGTCAGGCCAACGAGCTTCATTAATTCATGAAGCCACTGGATGACGAGGATTCTTTTCTTTTTAAGATTTTATTTATCTATCGGGGGAGCAGCAGGCTCGCTGAGCAGGGAGCCCGATGTGGGGCTCGATCCCAGGCCCCGGGGTCATGACCTGAGCCGAAGGCAGACGCTTAGCAACTGAGCCACCAGGTGCCCCGATGACAATGAGGTTTCTTAAGAGGTGATGAGTACTCCACGTGTGGCTGAGTTTCTGCTCGATGAGGTCCCCGACCCAGGCCTCTTATAAGATTTCCAAACCTGGCAGGATTTGTGGATTCTGGGCATTCTGAGACTTTCTACTCTCACACACTCTTCGGACGCCCCTACGGGCGGCAGCCCTCAGCCAAGACCGGGCCCTAGAGAGGATCTGGTCAATCCTTTCCTTGTCCCAGCTCCGTGCTTCCCGTGGTGGGCTTCCCCGTGCTGCGGCTGGGGACTTGCTATCTCGTGCTCCTGCTTCCTTGACTACCCTGAGGAAGACCTACCCACGCTCGAAGGGGACTTGGGTGTCCAGGTCCCTCGGCTGGCAGGGCTCTCTGAGCCTGGTGGGAGGAAGGGGGAGCCTGGAGCTCGGGGGGCCGGCCTGATCTGTCAGGGGGGTAATGGCACCCACCTCCCAGGGCCGGGCAGGTAGAGGAGGTCATATAGCTAAGGCGCTCATGGAAGGGCTAGCTACCTGACAGTGACTTTGTCACCTTCAGCAGCTTTCCTGGGCGGGTCCACACAGTCAGAGCACCGAGAACGGGGCGTGGCTATCCTGTCTGCGACCACATCCTCCGCCTCAATGTCTGTGGCAGGTGCGCCCGGTCTCCACCTGGTGGCCCTGAGAAGTGGCCTTAAGGCGTAGATGGTCTGAAGCAGAATCCGGGCTAGACACTCTGACGACTTCATGTGCAAAGACAGCCTGAGGTAGAGAGTCTGCCCCCCGTCCCCACGCACTTAAAGCCACGGTGAGCAGAGGTGGCGGCACTGGGGCAGAGGGAAGCTCTGGGCGCACGCTGGCTCCCTGGCTCCAGCCCTGGGGAAAACCTGTTCTGCTCCGGGGACCAGCCTCACGTCCTGCCACGCCCGGTTACTCCCTGTTCCCTGCGGAGGAGGAGGAGAGCAATTTCCCTGCAGCCCGGAAGGCGCCTCCTTGGAATGTTCCTCCCATCCTTGAGGCTCAGCTGAGCCGTCTCCCCGCCGCCTGCCTGCGGGACACTCCCATCGTCCCCCGGGATGGTCCCGGGGTTCTAGGACTGCGGGTGGGGCTCCCTGAAAGCCCACGCTATGCTTTCCGTCTCCACCGCCTTTCCTCCCCAACAGCACGCAGGAGGCGCTTACTACTTTCTCATGCGGGCAGGACAGTTTGCCTCAATCCATCAGGTTTTACCTGCGGAAGTGAGCCGATGGTTAGGGGATCCAGTTTTAAATCTTTATGAAAATGCTTAACATGTAAAGAGTTCTTTGGGAGGTACTGTTCCTGAGGCGACGTGATGACAGCCCCTTGGCTGCAGCGAGCGCACCGGAAGCATCTTTCCCCTCTGCACGCGCCCCGCCACGCTCTCCAGCCGCCCCCTGCAGCGAGCTGGGTGCCCCCCACCCAAGCAGGAAGCCAGGTGGCTGCTCTCCAGTCTCCCCGACCCAAAAGTGACCCTCCCAGCAACACCATCTCTGCCACGCTGAGTTTGGCTTTTCTGCATTAAGAATTAAAATGGAGAGAGAGGGCGCCTGGGTGGCTCAGTTGGTTAAGCTACTGCCTTCGGCTTGGGTCATGATCCCGGAGTCCTGGGATAGAGTCCCACGTCAGGCTCCCTGCTCAGTGGGGAGTCTGCTTCTCCCTCTGACCTTCTCCCCTTTCATGCTCTCTCTCTCTGTCAAATTAAAAAAAAAAAAAAAATCTTAAACAAAATGGATAGAGAAAGGTAGTTTATTCTAAATCTGAAACAACTGGGGTGCCTGGGGGCTTAGTCGGTGGACTGTGTGATTCTTGATCTTGGGGTTGTTAAGTTCAAGCCCCACACTGGGTGCAGAGATGGCCTGAAAGTAAAATCTTTATGAGCAAAAAAATCCAAAAAAACCCCAACCAACAACCACCCCCCCAAAAAAACAACAACAAAAAAATCCCCAAACCAAACCAAAAACCCTGCTTTATAAACTGGTGACAATCCACAGGTGCTCACAGTAGCACACACACTCAGATCCAGGTCTGGAGACGAGTTCACGAAGTCACCAGTGAGACCCCAGAGATCGTGAAGGCGTTGAGCAGGTGCCCGGCTGTGTGGGCACCGACAGAACCGCGCTCTGCGGTCCTGGGAGTCATGTGCAATCTCGAGCTGTCGCTGCCAGTCACCATCCACCTGCCCCGTGGGGCGGACTGCACACCTCTGTCACTGCCACGTGACTGGTGGGGGACCAGCACCTTCCACGTGCGGGTGCTCTCCCGCCCCACTGATGGCAGGTGTGACTGCGTGCGTTGGGCTGCTTTGGCCAATGCGACGTAAGTGACAGTGCCACGTGCCACGCCAGAGATTCAGTTAAGAGCGATCACATGGTTCACGCGCGGTGCTCTTGTCTTCTGCTGTGGGGCCGGCGCGACCCGATGGGGGCTGCTTCTCTTACCGGACTCTCCGAACGAAGCCCACACATGGTCCCATGGCCATCACGGCCGCCCACAGCTAATATGTCACATGGGCGAGAAGTGGTCTTTTGTTGCTACAGGCCACTGAGACCCGGGGTCACTTGTTACAGCGGCCTCATCTAGTGAGCTGTCTGGTCCAAGTCCGAGGGAGGTCACACTGCTAAGCCAGCGCCAAGTAAAAATAAGGAATAAACGACCAATATCATGCAGGCCAAAGGACTTTTTTTTTTTTTTTTTAACTATTTTTTGGCCACAGGCAGGGCAGGGCACAGGACTTGAAACCAGAAAAGCGCATTTATGACAGGGCTCCGTGGCACATTTGGAAATGCTAAGCCAGTTACATACCCTCTGCCTCTTTGAATTTTATTTCCTGTGCCCAGGAGAAGGAAACGACCGGAAGGTCTGCCGAAGGAGCCCTGGAAAATCGAATAGGACGAAAATCTGACTGCGTAGAGCTGTTCACAGGCTAGTTTTCAGTGTCGGTGACAATTCCCGACCCATGATGTATTTAGAAGATGACACACCACACAAACAACAACCAAATTATGTGTCATTTTCAGAGGGTCAGTTAGAAGAGAATCTACACACTCAAGGCATTAGTTTCTGTACAAACTGCCACATCACTTTTAAAAGAATTAACCCCGGGATGCCTGAGTGGCTCAGTCAGTTAAGCGTCTGCCTTCAGCTCAGGTCACGGTCCCGGGGTCCTGGGGTCGAGTCCTGCATCGGGCTCCTTACTCAGTGCGGAGCTTGCCTGCCTCTCACTCCCTCTGCCTGCCACTCACTCCCCCTGCTTGTGTTCTCTCTGACAAATAAATAAAAACTTTAAGAAAAAAGAAGCTTTAAAAACAAAAAGAATTAACCCCTTCCAACAGTCCCATAACCAGCACCCGTGGTGGGGGACTGCAACTTTTGAGGAGCATGCTGCTGTCTTAAGGGGACATTCCCTGCGAGAGTCCCTCACCTGCCTGTAACTCAGAACATTAATGGGTTTGAAGCTTTGGGGGCTGGTACTTGACTTTTCAGTAGGGCTCTCCTGATTTCTGCAGAGGAAGGAAATGTGGGGAGAACAAGAAGCCTGAATTTGAACCGGAAGAAGCTTTGCACAGGACAGAAGAAAGGACACAATGGTGCGTTATTTACAGATGGATAAATCCGCCTTGACCACCAGCCTTGACCACCGATCAATCAAGAAGTCCTGATCGTTTGGCCTCAGAAATCGATTTCAGAATTAGGATCTCTTTCCTTCTTTTGATGCTTTCGCCTTAGGTGACATCTCCCTGTCAATTCCAGCGTGGACACTACAGGCCAGTGCCCAGCAGATCTCCATAACTGTAGCTTCCCCTTGCCACCAAGCGGGACATGTCCTCCACGGGGGCCCCGGCTCACTGTCCCGGCCCTCAGGAAAAAACACAGAGCCACTCTGCCCTAATGGCTTCTCCTCACTCCCAGACTACCATCCACACTCCCCAGGCTGTGGTCCTAGAACACTTCCCCACGCAGCCCTTGACTTACGCTAAGTTCATCTCCCACCAAATCCCACCACGGACCACGCTTGTCCACACCAAGCCTCGGTCCCCCCAACACACCACGCCCCTTCACGCCTCTGGGTCTTTCTGGGCTAGGTCTTCTGCCTGGAATGCCCTTCACTCCAGGCATGGGGGAACCCAGCCCTCCCTCTTGAGTCAGTCTAGGTGACACCTCCTGTGTGGCGTCCTCCTGATTTCCCTAGGCCCCACTAGTCACTCGGTCCTCACGCCACCTGGGCTCTTTGTAAATCCCTCTCTGCCCACTTCTCACATGGTGTGATGATGAGCCACGTGCACGAGCCTCTCTCCACCACCCCGTGGTCTATCCCAGGCCAGGCGCAGTGGCACCTCCTGCTCTGTACCCAGCATCTGGGTCCTCACTAACACACGGGGCTGCCTGGGAAGCTTTGGTTCCGGGCAGAGACGGCCGCCCGGACTCAGGGACTCCCTGGAACTCACCGCTGAGCTCTGCAGCCTCTGGCACTTCGCAGGATCGGCGCGGGGAAGGCAGCCTCCTACAATTAAGAGCTTCAAGGAGGCGATCACTAGCTCCCATTTCATCCGCTCTAAAAAGTCCGAAGCATGAGAGCCCGGCTCGGGCCTAGTTTAAGGAAGAGCAAACTTCCTCGTCAGAACAAGAGAACGCCAGGGAGGGGGCAGTGGGGGGCGGGGGTTGGGGCTAGAGGCGAAATGACTGGGTGACGTTGTCTCCAAAACGCAGACGATAAGAACTCTTCGAGGGCTTTTGGTGAGTTTTACGAAGGAATGTGCCTCTAACTGGGCCGGGCACCTGGGAGGCCGAGAACACTCCGTCGCTGCTATCGTTTGACAACGAATGTCCTTCTTGTGTACTAGTGACCCCCGAACCTCCCCGAGGGTGGCCTTGGTCGGGGTGCCACAGCAGCTGCAGTGCCACACGGGGCCAAGGGCCTGGCTGTGGTGCCCGAAGATCAGGGTCGAGTCCTGGCTCCAACACCAGCACGGGTGAACTACCTTGGCCACCGACTAACCTCTGTGCCTCCGTTTCCTCGTCTGCAAGGCAGGGAGAAAAAACCTTGGCTGCTGTGGACGGTGACAGAGCCCCCGGACTGGCAACACCCCTTCTCAGATGCGCAAACTGACCAGGCCCAGAGCCGCGCCCCTAGGGATCCCCACCGAGGCTACAACGACGCCCCAGCACCATGCCTGGGGCCGCGCAGTCAGTGGAAAAAATGTGTGCTTGGAAGGAACAGAGCCTTGGGTCTGAAGCCAGCCCCAGGGCATGTTTGCTGGAGGGTCTGGAGGCTGGTTCCTTAAACTATTTACCCCTCGGTCTCTTCATCTCATTCCCTCCTCGCTGAATTGTGGAAATGAACTGAGAATCTCCCCTATCAAGCAGCCGGTATACCCCGGAGGGTACAGAATCAGAGAAAGCATCGGTAACTTTTCTAGGAAAAAACCCAAAGGCAGCATTCTCTTCCCAGCGCCCCGCAGTGTCCTCCTCTGATTCAAGTCTTGGGGACAGAGAGACACTTAAACCACATCTAAGATACCGTGGCGGCAACAGCCCGCTCGTGAACAACCCATCAGCCTGTACCCCGGCAATGTACAAGCTAATGATTTAGAAATAAACACGGACCATTAACAGAATTTTCAAATCGATGTGCTCTGCTGGACTACAGGCTAGCAGGGACCAGCAAGAGCTTCAGGGACGAGACTGGATCTGTCTCACTCGGGGGTCTTTCGAGAGAGCAAGATTAGAAGAGCCGCGTGGCCCACCCGAAGTCAGCAGACGATGACCAAGATTCCACCCTAGATAGGCACATACAGGGCGTCAGCTCTGGAGCTCTAACTTTCATTGAACACAGCCACGTAAAGGAAGGTGTATGTTTTCTGGAGCGAGACCACAGTGGCAGAGAGCACGTTTGCTGTGAGTTCCGTGGGAGACATGAGAGGACCCCAGGGAGGAGGGAGCCCCCTTTTCCAGCACCCTGGTGGCCCTTGGAGCAATGGGGAGGGAGGAGAGACTGGGAGCAGGTGTGGGAGCCCAGCTGCCACCACCAGTTTTCTTTCTCAAGGTCCCATTCCATTGTAACTTCCAACTCGCAGATGGAGTCCCGTGGGGAGGAATCACACCCACCCTACTCCCCATCGCAGGGAGCAGACCGAGACTATCCGCATTTCTCTACGCGGCTTGAAGCTGGATGAACAGATCCCTTGGTTGTAAGGGCAACGCAGTATAGACGTGGGGTCACAACGCACAGCTGCTTCTTATATAAACCATTAAGAATATTCCTTAACTACCTGCCCGCCTCCCCCCGCCTACCTTGACCAAGTGTGTAAGAGAAGAAAACTGGAGAGAAGTCCAGAGAAGACAGTGCCGTGAAGGGTGAGTGGGTAAATAAAGATGTGGGGCCACGGAGAAGAGATCTGCGGCAGAGGACAGCGGGAGAAATATTGTAAAGACCGTGAAAACAGTAACTAGCATCTCTCTCTGCCTTTACCGCTGGCCACGTACATCTGATGTTCTGGCTGTCACCAAGGATCTGAGGGGCTGCCGTGGGGAAGGATGAGCGATCCTGTCTCTCCCCAGAGTGCAAATCCAGAGCCACTAGGTAGAAGCTACTGGCAGATCACAGCTTCGCAGTGGGAAAGCCTCTGCCAACGACATAGGACTTCAGAGGCGGACCATGTGGGCCGCCTGAACTGCTTCCTGCTTGGTTCATTCATTCACTCAGTCCACAGGATTATTTAAAGGTTGGCTAAAATGTGCCAGGAGGTGCGCTGTCCTAGCCTCCGAGGCCAGAACCGACCCTGGCCCCCTCCAAAAGCAGGAAAGTAACAGTAGGGGTGCAGAGCAGGAGAAAAGTCTCCCTGAGGTTTTTTCGCTTTTTCTTTTTTCTTTTCCTTCTTAAAGATTTTATTTATTTGACAGAGATCAGAAGTAGACAGAGAGGCAGGCAGAGAGAGAGGAGGAAGCAGGCTCCCTGCTGAGCAGGGAGCCCGATGCGGGGCTCGATCCCAGGACCCTGGGATCATGACCTGAGCCGAAGGCAGAGGCTTTAACCCACTGAGCCACCCAGGCGTCCCTGCTTTTTGTTTTCTTATCTGAGGTTTCTGAAACACAGTTTTTGTGAACAGATGATATATGTATATAGTAAAAAAAAAAAAAAAAAAAAAAAAAAAAAAATCTTAGGGTATAAAAACATACAGTGTTCAGCAAGGTTGCATAATATGAGATCAATACACAAAAATCAATTATCTTTCTATACACTAGCCATAAACCATCTGAAAGTGAGACTTTGAAATGTTCATGGATCGAGAGACTTAATATTGTTAAGATGGCAAAAGTCCCAAATCAATCTCCAGATTCGGCGCGCTGCCTGTCGACATCTCGGCTGGCTCTGTTACAGAAACTAGCGAGATCCCTAAGACTCATACTGAAATGCAAGGGATACAAAACAGCCAAACAGTCTTGAAAAAAGAAAAAACAAAGGGAGGGGACTCACACTTATCAATTTCAAAATTTACTGCAAAGCTACATTAATCAGGAATGTGTGTGGCACGGGTATTCAGACAGACATGCGGTTAGATCAGTGGAACAGAATTAAGAGTCCAGAAATAAACTCTCACGTTATGGTCAACTGAGTTCTGACACGGGTGAAAAGACAAATTCAGTGGGTAAAGAACTGTCTTTTAACAGACAAAGCAAGGACAAGTGAATACCCATGTTCCAAAGCATTTGGCTGGACCCCTACCTCAACACTGTATATAGAAGTTAATTCAAAATGAACCAGAGACCAAAATGTAAGAGCTAAAACTACAAAACCCTTAAACGGAGACACAACTATAAATCTTTCTGACCTAAGATGAAACACCAAAAGCACAAACAATAAGAGAAAAATAGGGAAAGTGGATTTCACCAAGTTTAAAACTTTTGCATTACAGAGGATACTGCCAAGAAGATGAAAAGACAACCCACAGAATGCGAGAACGTTCTTGCAGATCATGTACCTGATGAGGGATTAGTATACAAAATATATAAAGATCACTCACAACTCAACAGTAAAATGACAAATAACTGAATTAAAAAATAGAAAAAATATCCGAATAGACATTTCTCCAAAGAAGACATACAGGTGGTCAATGAGCACAGAAAAAGATGTTCAACACCAGCAGTCATTAGGGAGATGCAAATCACAGCCACAATGAGGTACCGCTTCACATCCGCGAGGCTGCGGTGGCAAGTGTTAGGGAGGAAGGAGAGAAACTGGAACCTTGTGCACTGGAGATGGAAGCATCAGATGAGGCACTTTGGAAAACAGCTTGGCAATTCCTCCAAATGTTAAACAGAGTTCCCATATTAGCCAGCAATTCTACTCCTAGGTACGTAACTAAGAAAAGTGAGAACGTGTGATCTGTGCAAAAACCTGTGTACGAACGTTCACAGCAGCATCACTCACAACAGCCGAAAGGTGGCGGAAGCTCAATGGCCGTCTGCTGACGATGGACCAACAGAAGGTGGCATGTCTACACAGTGAGTTATTACTCTGCCACAAAAAGGAACAAAGTGCTGACACATGCTGCGACACGGATATGTTGTGAAAACACGCCAGATGAAAGAAGCCAACCATGACAGACCACACGGGGTACGATTTCATGGATATGAAATGTTGAGAATGGTCAACCCTGTAGGACAGTGGTTGAGGGAGTGGGGGGTGGGAGGGAGAATGGGAAGTGACTACACATGAGCTCAGGCTTTTTTTTTTTTTTTCCAGGTGATGAGAATGTTCTGGAAACAGACAGTGGTGATGGTGGCACAACTCTGCGAATATACTAACGAACACCTAATTGTAAAAAGAAAATAGGAACAGCAAAAAGTATAAGAACACAGTGAAAAGTAGGTCTCCCTCCCATCCACGTCCACCTTCCCCTGCGGCCTGGCTGGCAGGCAAGGATTCTCTTGTGCATCCTTCCAGAAACACGTTATGCATTTATAGGCGTCTGCACATACAGACTGTCTTCCTTTTTTAAAAATGCAAATGGTAGGAGGGGCGCTGGCATGGCGCAGTTGGTTGGGCACTGGACTCTCGGTTTTGGCTTGGGTCCTGATCTTGGGGTTGTGGGATCGAGCCCCACGTCGGACTCTACGCTCAGTGGGGAGTTGGCTTGGGATTCTCTCTCCTCCTCCTGCCCCATCGCTTGTGATCAAACCCTCTCTCTCTCAAAATGAATGAATGAATGCAAAGGAAAGAGTATGACAAATAAAGCTCTGCCCCTTGTGTTTTGCAGACTTAGGAGGAGAAAGAGCTTTCTTCCCAGTGGGAGGGTGGGAGCTGCGTGGGGAAGGGGAGCCTGTGTTCAGAGAACACGTGCTGCCTTTCAGACCGGTGCGGGGCTGTGCGGGGCCTGCTGCGCCCGGAGCCCAAGGGGCTTGGAGAGAGAGCCGGGGGTGGAGTTGGGGACGGGGGTCAGGCCAGGGGCCCGGCTTCATGCTGAGAGGTTGGGGGTGTCAATCAGGATCCCACTGGACGGGAAGGCAACTGGGGGTGGGGTGCGGGGGAGAAGAGGTGGAGGAAGCTGTGTGTCGGGAAGGTGGGAGCCATAGCAAGTGAGGTGAGGGAGGCAGAATTACCGGGGCCCACTGGCAGCTGTGGGTCCCCTCAGAGTTCTGTCCGGGGTGGCTGAGGGTTGGCCATCTCCCCTGAGGTGGGAGATACAGAGAGATGTGTGTTTGGGTATTTGTGTGGAGGTAGTAAGTCTGTGAGAAGTCACAGGGGAGCTCCCGGGAGGCTGATGTGGAGACAGACCCAGGCCCAAGACCTAGATGTTTGGAGCCACAAGGCCCTAAAAAGCCAGATGAGTTAACCAGGGGATGGGATGGGTGTGAGTAAGGGCCCCAGAAGGCTGTGGCTGAATCCCGGGGGCTCTGTGGTATTTAGGAGACGGAAGGATCAGGAGAACGCTATGATCGGGAACTAGATCTCGCATCTGGGGGGCAGATTTTCCGTGATACAGGTGAGACACAGATGAACTGAAAGGACCCATTCCAGGTCACACTGGTAAACGATGACGTTGAAAGTCAAAACCAGATGTATCTGATTCAGAAATCGATGGCTTATCGGTTTGGTTTTCTCTGCAACTCTAGGCCTCCTCCCCAGGAAGGAGCCACCGCACGCCTGGGTAGGAGGGAACGCCACAGAAGCCAGGAGGCAGTGTGGAGGTGGAAGGCGTGACACAGGTGTCCCGCGTGAACACCCGTGAGTCCTCCCAGCCAGGCCTCTGGGCCCCACGTGCCCGCGGCAGCGCGCTCCCGTGCTCCCATGGCGGTGGCACATGTCTGCTACATTTCAAGAAAACACCTGTTCCAAGGTTCGCCCTGGGAGGATGCCAGGCCCTGGGGCCCTGGGTTGGACTTGCCCTCCCAAGCCCCCGGACTCCAGGCCTGAAGATGGCAGGGGCTTGAGCCTGGAGGTGGAGGGGCGTCCTGGGGAGCATGGCTCTGTCCCAGGTCCTTTCCTCGACAGCCCCAGGAAAGAATCCTTTCCCTCATGCGCGCTGACCTTAGGCCGCCAGGTGTCTCTCTTGTTATTCTGGAAGGCAAAGCAGAAGTCTCACGGGTCTCCCCATCTTCTCCTACTCTGGAGGCAATTTCAAGACCCTTCAAAAATCTTCTAGAATAAGCACATCTAGCTTTAGAGCCAGACAGTGGCGTGCACGTCTCAGCTCTAAGGCCGGCAAGCTAGATGGCTTCGAGCAAGTTACTTGACTTCTCTGGGCTCACTTCCTCCTCTCTACGGAAATTGTCAGAAACCCCTCAGGGCTGCGCTGTTATGCAGACGAAGTCAGATAATGTATGTGGAGGCTTCCAGCACGTAGCTGGAGCCGAGGAGACGTTTTCCTTCCTCTCCTTCCTCTCCCCAAGGGCAGCACTCAGAGTCGGCATGTTTTAGCAGAACCTGCTCTCCAGGTTAGTCTCCTTTCCCACTAGAGGGCTCAGCCAGTGGGAGCTCCCTCGTGGGTCCCACCAGACTCTTACCCCCTTCTGCCTCTTGGTCTTCACGATGACAGGGGATGGGGCCCGGGAACAGACCCAAGCAGTGGCAGAACGAGATGGTCCCTGGTGAGGTGGGGAGCTGAGGGGGGTCACTGGCCCACATGGCCAGGTTGACTCTTCCTGGCTGGCAATGCGGAAGGCTCTGGAAGTTGTAGTTAGATGAAACACTGGTCATGCCCTCTTCCGTGGCAGTGAGTGGAATGAGTTTCTACCGCATCCAAACACCTGGATTCTAACCTGCAACCCTGTTCATGCCACTTGCGACTTTGAGGCTCATCTGTGCAGGTGGCTGGCTACCAAGCGTGTGTCTCAAAGTCATGGCAGGGGTGGGTTCCTGTAGTCTGGGATATGTGGCACCTGCTGGAAGTGGTGAGTATTTAGTGACGAGAGGGCGGTGTTTGGCTAGGTGTAATGAGGCTCCAGGGAACCACAGATCCCAGGACAGGTGGGACTGAGAGACAGCGACAGGGGAGGAGTCAAGAACATGGAGTGGAGGGGTAGGTGGCGGGGGGAGCACAAGACCTCACCTCCTGGCAGGGCACCCGCCCTGCTCCTCAAGCTCACAGCTACCCGCCCACTGGGTCACTCTGGCCAGCGATAACATCACTAACATCACTAGCACAGAGTGTGGGTAAGGCTATCAGAGATCAAGGAAACGGGAACTTCGAGATGTAAAACACTTTGCAAGTAACTGCCAGCAGAGAGTAGGGGAGCGGTCTGAAATAGGCTGGGGGAGAGACAGAATGTGGGCTACTCCACATGTGAGCAACGAACTTGGCTGAGCTCTGGGCTGTGATCAAACTGTGTCCCCGAGCTCCCTCCCATGGGCATGCGCACACGTCCTCAGGCCCCCCTTTGACCATCTGCTCCATGGTGTCAGTTTCACGTAAGGAATTACTGCATTAACTTGATAGAACATAAATAAAACCTAATTAACGTCCAGACTGAGTTTTTCCAAGGGAAGAGAGATCTGCAGAAAATAAAATAGCCCAATAATTTAAATTCCACTGTATTCGAATAAATGCTACATGACTATTACAAGTTGGATTGATTCTAGTCCAGGAAAAAAAAAACCAACAAACTGGGAGACAAATACCACTTCTCATCACCATTCAAATCTATTCCCCTTAATCCTTCACATTTATCCTATGAGGGGAAAGAGGCACTGAGAGGTCAACGGACTTGTTGAAAGCCAAGGTCACTGGTAAGTCAGACCTCAAACCGAGGCCTTGTAACTCTGGGCCCTTAGCTTCATACCACAACTGCCTCTTGGTCTCACAAGATTCCCTGCAATGTTCTGGGACTGTGAGCAGATAGAATATGGCCTTTTTTATGGACAGAGAATGCTTTTTTTTTTTTTTTTTTTTTTTTTTTGTCAGAGAGAGAGGGAGAGAGAGCGAGCACAGGCAGACAGAATGGCAGGCAGAGGCAGAGGGAGAAGCAGGCTCCTGCTGAGCAAGGAGCCCGATGCGGGACTCGATCCCAGGACGCTGGGATCATGACCTGAGCCGAAGGCAGCTGCTTAACCAACTGAGCCACCCAGGGGTCCCCAGAGAATGCTTTTGATTTATACACCGGGGGTGTTAACCCTCCATCTTGCCATCCATCCATTCATTTGCTCATCCACACACCCATCCACCCATCCACCCATCCATTCACACACACACACATCCAGCCACCCAACCATCCACCCACCCATCCATCCATCCACCCACCCACCCACCCATCCAATCATTCATTCATTCATCCATCCAACCATCCATCCATCCACACATACACGCACCAACCAACCATCCACACACCAACCTACCCATCCATCCACACACCCATCCACCCATCCATCCATCCATCCACACACTCACCCACCCATCCAATCATCCATTCATCCATCCAACCATCTGTCCATCCAACCATCCATCCATCCATCCACACACACACCCACCCACCCACCCACACACACATCCATTCATCCATTCACCCACACATCCATCCAACCATTCATCCACCCACCCACCCATCCATACACCCATCCACCCACCCAAAGTTCACTGAGGGCCTACTGTGTGCCCAGCACGGTGCCACATGAGGACACAGATCCTGCTCAACTATTAAGTGCCATGGAAGCAGCATGGGACTTAATTACCTGCAACTACAGACCACAGTCTAGTTCAGGTCCAGCCCGGCACAGAGTAGTTGTTCAATAAATACCATCGAATCAAAGTATGAATGAGTAAACACTGTCCTCCAGAAGCTTACACTCTGGAAAGGGAGACTGCCCTAGAGAGTGTGACCTGAGTCAGTGGGACCAGGATCATCTCCTGGCCTGAACAGCGTGGTGGAGCAACGAAGGGGGAGGTCTCTGCCGAGGTGACCCCTGCTCAGCTGGTGATAAGACCACTCTGGTGGCTCCAGGACAGGGGTGCCCTGACACGGAGCCTGCTCCCGAGTTATTGTGGAGCGGAGATGCAGGGGGCAAGAACTAGGGCTCCTTTCGGGCACCTGCACGAGTTCCTTTAGCATGCAGGACCTCGAATTCCTTTTCTGTGACCCTCCAGTCTCTAGAGGCTCCGGTGCTGAGCCAACTCCGCCGACACAGTGTTTGGCTCACTTATTCTAGAACCATCTGACTGCCCCTCTCAGTTCCAACTCAGTCCATTTCAATTTACCCAATGCTTCCCTGGGACCCGCTGCGTGCTGGAAAACCCTCCGAGCCCTCCTTCGGGAGCAGGGTCTGCTGGGGAACCCTGCGAGAGCCCTGACTTCGGGTGGCCTGTCTCAGGGCCTCTGGCAGAGGCAAATGAAAGCCGGGCTGGGGTGGGGGCACCGCACGTGGGTCCGTGCTATAAACCTCCAAGGCCTCCGCCGATGGTTACCGAAAGGATGTTAAAAATAATTATCCACTGAAAATATTAGATTTGCTCTGGATTGTTCATTACATACAATGGCTTAATAGGACTTTTATTGAATAGCTGCAGAGCTCTGGGCCGAAATCAATTTGCCAGACACTCGGAATTTTGATGTGTGCTGTTGACTTCCACAACACGGAGCAATTTGTAATAGCTTCGGCTCGCTGTTGTTTCCAAAGCTCTGCTACATCACAAGCATTTATTTCTGACCACAAAATTACATTTATTCAACAGAAAGCAGCTCCGGGTCTTTAAGAGGTTAACTTCTGGAGTGCTTGGCTGCTGGCCAGCCCCCGGCGGAGGCGCGGCGCGGGCGCAGTGGCACACGCGGTGGCGGCCGCGCCGGGCGGGCGGCCGTGATTAATGGGCCGCTGAGTGCACCCCTCTCTGCGCGCACACGGCTCGCTCCCCTGCTTCCATAGATCACGGGCTTAGCCTCCACATATCTGACTGAAATTGAATTTGGCTTCTCTCTCAACCGTTCATTTCCTATGTTAGGCAAGGTTATATCCTTTTCTGCATGAGCAGAACCAAACTAGCTGCGGCTACAGAGGGGAGAATGTGTTTTCAATTAGGAAGCTGGCCTGCACGCGCAACCGCAGCCCCGCCGCGGCCCTAATGGAGCCGTCATGGAAGGAGCCTCCAGGAAGACACCGCACGGCGCCGGGCCCTCGGACAGCACTGCGAGGTAATTAAAGCACGGTCACCGTCACCATCGCGGCCACCGCAAATGCCACTGGCGTCCCCTCAAGTAGCACACACGTGAAAAGTTCTGAGCGTCTGCAGGTGGCTGTGATGCTGCGTGGGCTGAGAAGCAAGACCCCTCCCCGCCCCCCACCACCTCCCAGAAAGGGGTCAGGAGAGCAGGTGAGGCTGGGGTCCTCGTGAAGCCCCGTCTGCTCCACACCCGCCTGTCGGGGACGCTGGGTCCCGACTCACAGATGGCCCCGGAGCCCCTGCAAGGAGAAGCAGCCTCGACTGTCCTCGTGGGTCCCCAGGAGCCTCGCGGGGGGTCTCGCCCAGAGCCCCCGCTGAGTACTTACTAATGGAGGAGGACGTGAGAGGGTGAGCTGTCGAGCAGAGGGGGGCGTGCTGAGCCGGTGCTGGAGGGCAAGGAAGAGGGTCTGAAGTCAAAGGGAAGACGCTGGCCCTCAAAGGGAAAAGGGAAGGACTCGGCCTGAGATGGGTCTTCAAGGATGGAAATGGTTCTTCCAGGTGAGGGAGAGCAGAAGGTTCTGAAGACGGAGGCCATGGCTTTAGGAGAAGGTCAGAGGCAGGAAATCACAGGGCATGTTTGCGGACAGGAAACAGACCAGTCTGGCGGAAGCAGAAGCCAAGGACCGAAAGCCCGGACACACCTTTAAAGCTCCATCAGGGTGCACCCCACCTGCCCGTGCGAGGTGCTCGCGTGGCCGGAGCCACGGAACTTGGCCTTGAGAGGAAGTGCCCGTGCAGGGAAGCCGGCCCCGTGGTTCCTACCAGTGGCTGCGTACGAGCCTCGGTGTGGACTTTGTCCAGTTCCAGCTGCTCGACCAGGGCCCCGGGCAGCTGAATCGGGATCTCACCGGGAGGAGCCGGGGAACGGAATTTCTGGGAACACGAGGGGGATTCTCAGACAGCCCGTCGGTCCCTCGGAGGACAGGCTCGGGGAACCAGCAGTCTGGCCTAACCCTGTGTGACACCAGCCTGTCCACAACACTCCGCGCAGCACTTGCTGAGCGCAGGCATGACGGGGCCTTGCAGAAGAATGGGTGAGAGGGGACCACACCCCTGATAGGTTGTCCTGTGCCCCTGTTTGAATGCTCCCACTGACAGGAAACTCACTCCCTTACATGAGCCCTCGCTCTGTTTCGGAGTGGCTCTAACTGCTGATAAATGTCCTCTTCTGTTCTGCCGATGACGGTCAACCCAAGTATCTGTCCACTGAGTCATACTGTTCCTCAGAGCTACGGGGCTCCCTGCCGCCTCTCTCACTCACCAGCTCGTTTCACAGAAGAGCAAAGTCAGACGGGAAGGAGGCCCGGGAGCTGCCCGAGGTCACAGGAGTGAGCGGAAGCTCCTGGGCTGACTCCCAGGTCCTTCCAACTCCTGTGACACATCCTCTGGAGTAAAGCGCTCAGACGCTCCGGCTTTATTTAGACGTGGCCTTTAGATCTGAGCGCTGAGGTACGTTACCGATATGGCTACTGGACGTCCTCGCAACTCTGGGCAACTTTTAACGAAGTCACAGACCATTTACCCACCATGAATTCGCTTCATCTATTCCTTGATTAAAATCTGTCAAACGGCCCTGCAAGTAGGCACAGGGCCTCGGTCTGCCCGGGCCTGCCTTCCTCCCTCACTCCTAGGCCTTCCCTCCGGCACCCGGTCCCCCAGAGCGCTGCCCCCGCTCAGCCCCCGCTCAGCCGGCTCTGCTGGACGCTCCTTCGCCAGCCCGGAGCCCGTCTGGTCCTTCTCGCCGCTCCGGGCTCACTCCCCGAGCCACCTCCTGGGAGGGACCCAGTCTCTGCCTGCCCGTCTGAATTCCTTCACAGTACACGTCCCCGTCTGACGAGATTCCCTGTCTCTGTTACGCTTCCCTGCGTGACAACATAGGCTTCAAGAAAGCAGGGGCTTGGCTGCCAGAGCCCAGGGTTCGAGCCTCAGCCCCTGCTTGGCCCAGGGCGGTGTGTGGTCAGAGGGCTTCCCTGAATGAGAGAAGGGAACAGGAACCAGAGAGGAAAACGCTGCACCAGAGGCGAGGTGGGGTTTCACGCGGCCTGGCGTCGGCTCAGAGCCCTGCTGGCGTGTGGACCTTCAGGACTGAGGCAGGTTCCAAGGGACGATCTGGTCCCTCGTGCAGGCCAGGGGGTAGGGGACTCAGACAGGGGACTCAGGCAGGAAGCCGCCTGCAGTTGGCGGTGGGGGGGGGGGGAGCCCGCTCCTCCGGGGGGCACAGATCAATCTGTAGTGACGTGTGCCTGCCCACTGTTACGGAGATTTGTGCCCACGGGGGACAAGGCGTGCAGGGCAGCATCCATATGGGAAGGGCTGGTCGGAAGAGGAGGGGAGCCTCAGAACACGTGCAAAGCTGTCTGCACAAGATGAACACCCACTGTCCTTATCCGACACCGGGGAGGGGCGCTGACGGAGGGCATCACTTCCCTGTTCCCCGCACAGTACTGGAGGCACCGGCGTGGGCCCCAGTCCTGCCATGATCGCCCAGGTGCCTCTGGGTAGCTCCTTCCCTCTCCGGGCATAGCATCCTCGTCTGTGAAATAAGGATGCTGTTTCCTCCTCAGTCCATCCAGTGGACACCTACTGCATGCGCACGAGGGCGAGGGGTGGGTACACAGAGGCCGTGCAGACCTAGAGAGTCCAGAGAGAGTGGGTGGGCACAACCGAACCCACAAAGACCAGGACAAAAGCACTCGGGCCAAAGGAGACGGTACAATAAGAGGAGCACGAAGGGCCCTCGGTGTGGGCAGGCAGAGGAGGCTCCGGAGGGCAGGTCAGCTGCAGCGGGCGCCAAGAAGGGAGGAGAAGAGGGGCCGGGCAGGGGGTGGGCTGCAGCCAGGCCAGGAACCCTCAAGGCTGAGGTCAGGGTTCCGTGTCTGCCTCAAGGGCACGGGAGCCACGGAAGCGCAGTGCTCCTGCTCCCGGCGGACGCGCAGAGCGGAGGTGCGGGCAGAGCGGGCAGGAGCTGGAACGCAGACCGGTTCGGGAACGACTCACTGCGGTGGCCTCGGTGGCCCATGACAGCTTTGGACAGGCTGTGGGTGGCAGGGATGGAAAGATGCTGGCAGATGAGGGCGCTGGGATGAAGGATGGAGGAGAGCGGGGCGGACGGGAGGGAGAAGGCGTCCTAGATTTCCAGCTGAGGCTGCCAGGCGGATTGCAGGGCCGTTCCTGAGCAGGGAGGGGAGGCAGCAGGGACCCCAGCAGGGATGGGAGCTGGAGATGGCACGGTCGAGGGCTCAGAGTCCTCTCCCTCGGATCACCTGAGCTGTACTATGCAAGAAGGTAGTCTCACGTGAGTCTGGAACGCAAAGGAGACAGTCGGAGCCAGACACCTGAGTTTTCAGAGACGGGTCCCAGGAGGTGAGTGCACAGAGCGCCGTCACTCAGAGGGCTGGGAGCCAAGGAGGCGCCCAGGAAGACTGAAAATCAATACCCAGAGAAGTGGATGGAAAGCCAGGAGGGCACACTATTGTGGGATGTCGAAAGAAGGGACCGACACTGAGAGGAGCTGTCGGGCGGGCTGAACGCCCCTGACTTGAGAGAGCCAAGGACGACGTGGGTCAAGGGTAAGGGGACAGACGCCAGACCGAGGTGGGCTGAAGAGTCAAGGGGACACATAAGAGTGGCGACAGCTCTTGGGAGAAGCCCAGCCCAGAGGGCTGGGGGATAAGGCAGGCACTTGTCCACTCACTCTGTGTCACGATGGAATATACTAGCACTTACAAAATGCAGATGAGCAGAGACCAAAGACCCAGGACGGGGGTCCCTGCTGGGCTCCGGTTCCTCAGAAAGCCAGAGAGGAAGGGGCAGTGCCTTCCCAGTGTTGTGAGGACGGGGTGAGCTTATGCTCGGAAAGCACCCAGCACAGCACGTGGACTCGATTCACGTGACACAAATGCCATTTCGGACACTCACACAAATGTGCCCCCCGCCCCGCCACAGCCCCGTGCACGGCCTCACTGGAAGCGTCCACTCACCTGGAGATTAAAATTTATTTTATTTCAGGGGCGCCTGGGTGGCTCAGTGGGTTAAAGCCCCTGCCTTCGGCGCAGGTCATGATCCCAGGGTCCTGGGATCGAGCCCCACATCAGGCTCTCTGCTCTGCGGGGAGCCTGCTTCCTCCTCTCTCTGTCTCTGCCTGCCTCTCTGACTACTTGTCTGTCAAATAAGTAAATAAAATCTTAAAAAAAAAATTATTTTATTTCATACATGAAATGCAAAGAGAGGGGAGAATGCCAAAATACGATCCCGAAGCTACTGCCTCATAAGCCTGCGTCTTCCTTTTTGAAAAAGGTCGTTCCTGCTTACTTAAGAGTATATAAAGTAAAAAACAACAACAACAAAAAAACCGAGCACCTGTGAGTAGGAATACTGTCATGACCTTTGAAACCTCCTTGGGCCTAGCTAAGATAACCTGTATTCTGAATTTCCCACTTAACCCTTTCTTTATGGTTTTATTGCATAATAAAAATACACATCTAGACAATGTCAGCTCAGTAGTGCCAGTTTTCTCGTCATTCATTCTCCCTTGCCAGGACGCTCTCTGCCTAGTCTTTCTACTGCTGATGAAAACGCATTGTTTCCGCCTGTTCATGAGTTTCAGACACTCCTGCCCTGGCTTCCTGGGGCCCACGTTTCAGCTTAGTTAGAATTTACACTCAGGAGTGGAAGTGTGGGGTCAAGGTGTGCGCGCTTTCGTAGCTCTAGGATCTGATGCCAGACTGGTTTTCACAACAGTTACACAATTTCCACTCCTGCCTTGGGTTTTGGATTCTGGCCAACCTGGAAGCTATGAGAAAGCTGTGTTTAACTTATTTTAATTTGCATTTCCCTGATTATGAGGTTGGGCATCTTCTCATGTATTTATTGACACATTCTGATTTTCTCTGAGGATGCTGTTCGTGGCTTTTGCCCAGTTTCCTATTGGGTTATTTGACTTTTTCTCATGAACAGGTAAAAGCTTTTAATACTTCCTTAATACTAATCCTTCGTTAACTATGTGTGTGGCAACTGTCTCCTCCTGATTTGTGACAGGGCCAGGGATCCCCCACAAGAGATCTGTTTACAGTCGGGCTGGCCCTATGAGCACCATTTGCATCAGAGACTTTTGGTCTTTATTATGAAAGAGATTCGGATGAGTCTAGATTCTCCAACAGATAAACTGTCTTGAGAAAGGTGAGCCTTTTCCTAATATACACAAAGGTAAAACTGAGCAGGCAGTGCCCCATGCTTACTCTGCCACCTTCTGTAGGCTGTCTTTTCGTAATTAAGTAAATAAAGCTTTTGCTTAAAACTTTTAATGTAGTTAAAGTGTAACAGTTTCTTCCCTTATGGTTTCCAAGAAATCCTACGCAACCCGAAGTCATCATATGCTATATTTTCTTCTACAAGGTTTAAAGTTTTGCCTTGAGTCTTCATTTGTAATTTGTGTTTGCATACGGTGTGAGGTATGGATCCAATCTCACTAATTCCATAAGGATAACCAATTGTCAGAGGACCATTTACTGAAAAATCCGTCCTTTCCTCACTGATCTATAGTCCTGTTTTCGCAACACTCATGTCTTCTCTATATGCACGTGTCGGTTCCTGACTTCTTTATGTTGCCCCATCAGGGTATCTGTCTATCCCTGAGCCAAATCATTGGTAGCTTTCCATCATGTGGCAGGGAAAACCCCCCACCTTGTTCTTATTTTATGCTACCTTCACCACTACTGACCCCACCTGCTCTCGCTTATACTTCTGGAATCAGTTTTTCAAAAGTTCTATGAAAAATTCTGTTGGAATGTGGACTGGAATTCCAATGACTCCCTCTAATCAAATTTGGAGGTAATTGATTATTATTAATAATAGTGAGAATTTCTATCCTTGCATACCTTCTGTCCCTCTACTTAAGTCCCCCTTAATACCTTTCAGTATAAATGATCTACTTTTCTCCAGAAAGAGTTCCTATGCTTTATTAATTTATTTCTAGGTATCCTTTATTTTTTGTCGCCAACTCTAGCTATATCCTTTTCAGTTTTTGTCAGTGTAGAAGTATGTAATTACTTCTGCATATTGATTTTGTATCTAGCAACCTCGTTAAATAATTGAGGCTTGTTTGAAAAATGATAGTTTTGTTTCTTCTGTGATAATACTTGATCTTTTTCTTGTCTTCTGTGGTAGTTGAAACTTCTAGTACAATGTCGAGTAAAAGCAGCAATAATACACTTACTTGTCTTGCTCCTGGTCTCTAAGGGATTATTTTTGATGTTATTGAGTATAATGATTTGTTGTAAGTCTTTTGTAAATACTTTCCCCCTAGTTAAAGACGTTCCCCTCTATATCATATGGCTGGTCGGTTTTTTTGTTTGTTTTTGTTTATCATGAATGGATGCTGAATTTTATCAGATTCTTTTCCTCTATTAAGATAATTTCTCCCTTTAATCTGCTAAGGATATTAATGTGCATTAGTAAATTTTTCTAATGTTAAACCAAACAGCATTCTTGGGATACACGGAACTTGACGGATTCCACTTACCAACACCCCTTTGGGGACTTTTGCGTATCTATTCACAAATACGACGGACTTTGAATTTTCTTTTCTTGTGCTATCCTTGTCTGGGTTTGGTACCCAGGTTACACTAACTTTGCAAAAGGAGGTTAAGACGTGTTCTTTCTTTTTCTATTTCCTAAAGGAGTCTGCACAAGAGCAGAACTTCTCTGTTTCGTGAATGATTGATAGGATTCTCCCAAAAACCGTCCCTACCTGATGGAAACGTTTCCGCGACAGTTACAAGGCTACTCAGGGTTTCCATTTCTTCTTTAATCAGCTTTGGAACATTCTAGTATTCCAGAAATGTGTCCGTTCTGTTTAGGTCTTAAAATTTTTTGGCATGAAATTGACCATAATATTCCCTTACTGTTTTTTTAAATCTCTGCTGTGGCTGTAAAGTTACCATCACTAACCTGTTACCATCACTAACCTTTTCTTTCCTGATTAGGAAGTCTCTTCAAAGAACCAATGTGGTAGTCTCATCAAAGAACCAATTTCTGAGCTATTTCTCTCTTGAGTCTTTTTTTTCTTGTTTATTTTTAATTCTTATATATTTTTATTTTTATTATTATTTGTATTTATTCTTTCCTTCTTCCTGTTCTCTTTGAGCTTATTCTGTTGTAATTCTCTAACTTTTTAAGCTGGATGCTCACAGGTTTTCAGTCTTTCATTTCCTCCCCGATATAAGCATCTAAGTTATTTCTTAAGAGGATTTTCCTCTCTGAGAACACTTGTCTTAAGCATCCAGCTCCCCTACAGCCAAGAGGAGGAGAACCCAAACCAACTCCTTCCCCCCTCAACCTTTTTTTTTTTTTTTTAAAGATTTTATGTATTTATTTGACAGAGAGAGATCACAAGTAGGCAGAGAAGCAGGCAGAGAGAGAGAGAGGAGGAAGCAGGCTCCCTCCTGAGCAGAGAGCCTGATGCGGGGCTCGATCCCAGGACACTGGGATCACCACTTGAGCTAAAGGCAGAGGTTTTATCCCAGCCCCCCCCCCCCCGCCCACCTTTTATACCAGGAACCCTTGTTGGGGAGAGAAGCAAGGAGAGGCAGAGACAATTTCCAAGAGTTAGCACTTTCCCAGAGTGTGTTACTTCACTGAAGGGACTGTCTGAATCACTGGACTAAAATAAGTCTTAAATTGGATTGACTGCTGAGGTGGCCCCTTCTCCCCCACCGATCAGTTGACCGGGCTTGTGAAACAGGCAAACTTAGGTATGGCAACCAATCAGTCAATTCCTCAGTCAAATTTCAGGGTGAGCTAAATTTGATGATTTTGCTAGAATGACTCTGAGTGACCCACGAGATAAGAATATTCCCTACTATGCCACCGAGAACAACAAATACAGGTATTCGCTACTTCCTTTTAAAGCTATTTCCTGAGCAGATATGCTTGGTGCCCCTTTCTCCTCATGAGCCTGAAGAAAAGGAGGGAAGCCAAAATGCTACCTCTGGAGGCCCTCACTGTTCAATCCTTTATTCCCATGATGGTACAACACACTGCAAACACACCCTCTTGCAGGAACTCTGAAATCCTATGTGAATTTCTCGCTGTCTGAAAACGATACCTTGTTCTTTGTTTTGTTTTTTCTTTTCAGGATCTCAAATAGTGAAGTCGTCTATACAGATTCCAAGGCAAAGAACACATTTTCACAACACCATACCTTGTTCTGGGGGAACACAAGCACTTTGGGATAAACTCAAAGAATATATCCAATAAATACAATTGCATTCAGCAGGCACTGACCAAGGATACAAGAGTGATCCTCTGATTAGAGAAGGCAGTGTTTTAGAAAAACGAGCTGAATGGATCCTGACCCATCAAAGCACCGAGACATGCTGGCTTCTGGCCTTACTCATCAGAAAACCGACCCTGTCACGTGGTCCCCGTCTGCAGCCGCCCTCTGCAATGAACGTTCCTTCTTCAGAAACAAGGCGGAGATGGCCCTTTCTACTTAAATTAGCTTACTAGAAAGCACAAATTATTTAATATAAACAGAGCAATTAGCAATGGTAAATATTAGCAGTGCTATAAAAATATTTTTTTTCAAATCACCTTTTTTTAAAAAAAAAGGGGGAATTAAGAAATTTGGATGTCTCCTGGGCATTTTGAACTTAATATATCTGGAAGCACACCCACTACCCCATTCAGAATGTAGGGTAATCTATAATGGAAGCGGGTTACATTCTTAAGAGTGAGAGGGTGTGAAGACAGTGTTTTATACTGGAGGAAAATGTGTATGTAATATAACATAATATGAACGTGTGTGGGAGGGTGAGGGAATAGATGTATATAAATTGTATACGCCCATGCCTGAAGTACAACACGTGAACTTGGTTGAACCCCAGTTCAGGGGCAGGGCAGTTATAAAGAACATTTGGGGAGTAACTAGGGAAGACGGATTTGGGATGGAATTTTAGCTACCGCGGAACGAGTGCTGCTTTCCCAGGTGTGATACTCGGGCTTACATGGTAATAGTGGGGAACAGCCTGACTTTTTGGAGATGCACGTGTGCCTGTGTTTAGGGGTACGGAGCCGGGCTATCCACACGCGCTTTCAAATGCTGAGCAAAAGGGCAGCGGGAGCAAACGTGGCGAAATGCTAGTGTGCGGCTGAGTAGGGGTAAAGGGGGTACGCATGTTCACTCGACTAGTTCTTTCTCCTTTTATGCAGCTTGGCAATTTTTCAAACAGAATGAAAAACAAGCAAAAACCCAAACCAGCACACTGGGCTACCTCGGAGGCAGAAACACTAAAGCCACCGGGCCTCACAAAGCTGCTGAACGGGTAAAAGAGATCGGATCAATGCGGGCAGGTGTAAGGTGACAGTGTCCCTCGGAAAACCAGGGTTTGGAGACGCATTTGTGAGGAAAGGCAATTCATGTCCTTCCAGCCCTGGGACAGTGATACCCCCGAGCCTGCTGGGTCTGAGCTCGGGAGGGCTCCTGCAGCAGGGGGCGGTGAACAGAAGGGCCTTCTGTGGTGTCCCTCCCGACACCTGCGGTGGTGCCCACGGTCCCTGCTCCTTCCTGCACAGCAGGCCTTGCCCTCTGCTGTCACCTGCTCCCTGGAGACTTTGCCCGACGGCAGCCCCGACCCCTGCGTCTGGAGCTCCGGGCCCAGGATGCTGGCGTCCTCACCGCGTGCCCCAGAAGCCCTCTAGAAGCTGCCGTCTCACTCCCTCAAACCCTGCCTCCTCCCCACGTGCTCCGAAAATGCAATTCTCAAGATGCTACCGATGGGGGTACTCCAGAGGGCTCTGAGAAAGGCTTGTTCTCATCACTGCTGCCGTCGTTCCCACGGCAGGAGCAGAGAGCCGGGGACGGCCACCTCCACGACAGTAACGACATGGCTGGTTTTCTGAAGTTCCCCGAGTCTCCATGGAAGGCAGAGGGGGAGCAGGAGCATCACCCACCGCAAGGGCCCCCATCTGCGGGGGTTGCCCGACCTCGCGTCAGACGGCGCGGTCCTTCTCTGGAAGGCCCCGGGGGCACAGGTCTCCCTTCCACGGAGCCCAGGCTCACTCCTCGGGGCTGCCCGTTGCTCTTTGTTTCCAGCTTCGAGCCAGTGAACTCCCTCCTTCCCCGGCAGCTTGGTGGGAAAGCACCAGGTCGCCCCTCTCCTTCCCTCCCGCACGGGAGGGCCTCCCGGTGGCAGCGGCCCCGGGCCTGTGAGGCTGGGGAGGCCCGCGGGCTCCTGAAGCCTGCAGCGTGGACACACTCCGTCCGCTGGGTGAGGCACAAGCACGCAGGCCGCTTGGCCCCGAGTCACCCACATCCCCCCCCCCCCCCCCCACTTCAGCTACGGCTCCGCTCTCCACACGGGCCTTAACTGAGGACCCGGCGGAAACATCACACCAGGAGGCACAAAACCCACATGACATTGAGTTAGTGCAGCTGGGAAGGCTCCATCTGGGCGAGCACCTTCTGTCAATGGCATTTATTTAATGAGAATGAAAAGCAAGCGCAATGAGCTAGGAGGGGTGGCTCAGGATGTGAAGTGAACAGAGACGCTTACCTCGCCCTGGAAGCTCTTCAGCAGCGGCGCTACGTGCTTGCGCAAATCCTGGAGCAGGAGCGGTGGGTCAGCAAACGGCCGTGGCAGAAGGAAAGAGAAGGGAAACATTCGTTAAGGCTTCCTAGAAACAGCTTTGAATTCAGCGACAATCACCCTCAGACAAAGCCATCCTGGTGCCCTCCCCTGCCCGTTTCCTTCACTCGGACAACATAAATCACGCTGCTGGCGCTCCGTAATGTCAGTGAACTTCCTGGGGAAGGAGACCACTAGGGTCCCCTTCTACCCGAGTCCCCGCTCTACCAGCCTCGCTCTGAATGGGTGAGGGACTTGAGCGTTGGCTGGTGTCCGTCGCAGACCACCTGCTTAGTAGAAAATTGAGCTTTTCGATCGTACATTTGACTCGTGTGTATCTGAAAAGGATCCGGGACCAGCATCCTGCATTTTAGCTGTCTTTTGAGCGCTGTTACTGGGGCTTATGTCTGTTTTGGATCCTGTCTGATCCGCTCGGTGGACAATTTCATCCCAAGCCCCCAGTATCCCTTTCCTGACAATGGGACACCCCAGAGGAATGTCTGTATGATCTCCTCGAGAATATTTTCTTCCAAATGAAGTGACTGATGCACCACGTAGTGATTATAGTCAATAAGACTGTATTGTAGACTTCAAAGCCGCAGAGACACGAGATCTTAACTGTTCTCAACACAAAAAAGGGATGACAATTATGTAGTGTGATAAAGGTGTTAGCTAACACTACTCCGGCGGCAATACCGCGATATGGAAAAGCACCAAACCGACCCATCTTCCCCTCCACCTTACACAACATCGCGTGGCAACTGTAGCTCCATGAAAAAAAAAATGAAATAATTGAGAATATGCTTTGAAGACCCTGAATTATACTCAAACAACGCAACTTCTCCTTCATCGGGGGGGGGGGGGGGCAGACGAGGGATCTACGGAGCAAAGTGGCTTTAGTAAGTCTGGCCCAAGGCCAGGCATCTACCTATTTTCAGGTCCCAGAGCTGACGCACACGCCGACTGATGAGTGCTGGTAAATGCTGGACATGGGCCAATCAACCCATAACACAGGAAGGAGGTAACGTATTATTTCAGGATAAGAGCCCAGGTGCCACAGGGAGAGCAGAGAGGAAGGGTAATAAACCCAGATGGCGGAGGCGAGCAGGACTTTCACAGAGGAAGTGGCATCTGGGCTGCGAAGGCGGGCAGGACCTTCTCGGGCCGGTTCTCAGTATGCCCATCTGCGCGTGCTGCCTCGAGCTGGCTGTCAAATACACAGATGCTACCGGGCAAATGCAGAGTCTGGACTTGTCTACAGCTCCTTGGTCAGAACTCAGTCCGTTCAATGGAAAGAGGCAGGCAGAGCCCTGATTCCTAACTCGGGCCCGGCCACTCACTCTGGGAGTGCAGGATGCCACTCCACGTCTAGAAGTTCAGCTCCCCCCACTCCAACGTGCGCCAGGGTAACTGTGTCTTCCCCAAAACACAAGCAATGGGGACAGCACCGCTCCCGGCGTGGAGTAAGTACTTAATAACATGAACCACCTTTACTATTACGAGTAATAGTAGTCACCACTCAGGGAAAGGCCTTCTAGCAAATTTAGAGTCACCCCGAATCCGTCTGAGCTCACAGAAGACAGCCTTCTCTGGAATCAGGATTTCCCAGTTTTGCTTGAAGGCAGTTGACGAGGGAACCCCTGCCCCGCCCCCAAAGGGGTGGCGGACAACCCCTCGGCCTCTCCTGCTCCGGGAGGCTGTGATTCTCTAAGCAGACCCCCAAGGTGACCCATCCTCGTCAGCTCTGTGCGCACAGCGGCACGTGGGCACCCGCTCGATCTTCTGCTAAGGGATGAACAGGATTCTGTGTTCCTTCCGCCGAGCACCTAACCCGCCGGCCCTTCTTCCATCCTAAGCTCAGAAACCAGCTTCCACCCTCACCGAGCTGAGCGTCGTTAGGAAGAACAGCGGCTCCTGGTGTTTCCTGCTCCTGTGTCTTTGGTGGCTTTCCTCCGAACCAGGGCCCTTAACCATTTTGGGTCATGAAGGCTTCTGAGAATCTTCGGGAAGCTATTTCCTCCAGGCTGTGACTCTGCAAATGATTTTGCTGTGGCCTTCCTGAAGCCTACCCACATGGCCCAGGTTAGGACCCTTCATTCCAGCCCGTGCTGTCCAAATATGGAGCTACCGGCTACTTACACTTAAATGTAACTTCACCTATATTTAAATGTAACTTAATTAAACTGAACTTAAAAATCCAGTTCCTTCCATCGTGGAAGCCACATTTTAAATACTCAGCAGCCACGAGGCTGGCGGCTACCATGCCAGGCAGCAAAGAGCCTGGGTCCCCCATCACTGCTGAGCGAGCTCTTAGACGGGCTACATGCTAAGCTCTCTGCCAAACAGAGCTAACCCACGCTGCCTTGCATTGTGACCCCGTAGAAGTACTTGATCAAGAAGCATTAACATTTCCCTTTTAATTACACATTTTCCCGTATGTCGCATTCCTAAGGGTGATACCATCACTTCCCTGGAGACGGCAGTAAGTTTGTTCCTCCGGTACATCCTTTTCTATGTTCTTACACCAAGTTCAACAACATAAAAAGCAGTCAAACTCATTATCAGTCTCTTCCTGAATAAATAAGGCCATCTGTGGTAGACAGCCCCCAAAGGCACCCACGTCCCTGGACCTGGGGGTCTATGAGGTTAGGGACGCTGCAGATGGGAGGAAGTCAGGGACCCTGAGGTTGGGGAGACACGCCTGGATGGCCCATGGGAGCAGGAGGCAGGGAGGAGGGCGAGGACACTCCCTTAGCCCTGCATCTCTCGGGAGGAGAGAAGATACAATATACACCAAAAGCTGGTAAATGAGGATCCCGGGATGAAAAGGGGGGAATCACCTTGGATCCCAGCCAAGGTCAATGGTAAAAGCCCATGTTGTAACCACAAGGAATGAGCCACGGTCCTTTGTCAGAAACCCGGGACCACAGGTAATGACGCAGAAGGTCTAATGTGAACAGCCCACTGTGGGTTGGGGACAGGGTGACACGGAGGATGGGGTGGCAGGAGAGAGAGCCTAGTCCCCGGCCCTCCTCCTCGGTCCCTGGGGCAAGTACAGACAGGTGGGATGAGCCCACTGCACTGCTCTCGTCACAAACTGCAAACCCAAGATGATGGACGGGGTTAGCTGTTTGTTTTCCGAAAAGGCTGACGTTGAGGATGGCGGCTGGTGAACGAGGCGCGGCTGTATTCTCCAGTGTTCTCACCACGCAGCCTGGTGCTCGGGTGCACATCCCAGTGGGTAAAGAGGAGCTGGGGAACATTCACGAAGCAGTGTTGGCCTAGTCCGTGGCCCGCAAGCCTGGCTTCCACAGATGGGCCGAGTATTGTCCTCTCTGGAGGCCACAAACCGGGGTGCCCGAGTGGCTCAGTCAGTTAAGTGTCTGACTCTTGATTTCGGCTCAGGTCACGGTCTCAGGGTCATGAGACTGAGCCCCGTGTGGAGCTCTACCCTCAGCACGGAGTCTGCTTGAGGATTCTTTCTGGCTCTCCCTCTGCCCCTCCCCCTGCTTTCTCTCTCACTTTCTCAAATAAATAAATCTTTAAAAAAAAAAAAGATTTTATTTTATTTATTTGACAGAGAGAGAGATCACAAGTAGGCAGAGAGGCAGGTAGAGAGAGAGGAGGAAGCAGGCTCCCCGCCAAGCAGAGAGCCCGATGCGGGGCTCGATCCCAGGATCCCGAGATCATGACCTGAGCCAAAGGCAGAGCACAGAGCCACCCAGGCGCCCCTCAAATAAATCAATCTTTAAAAAAAAAGAGGCCACAAATCCATGTTCATCTACTATGTAAAAATAAGATGTGAACAGTTTGAGGACAGTAACTTCGATGTGATGCTTGTCCACATCGGTGAACCCCATCGGTAGGTACGTGGCCCCTCCCAGGCCTGGGCTTCGAGAGGGCCCCTTGCTTTCCAGGGAGCTAGGCTAAGCCCCCCGCCCCACCCGCGTGTCATCTGCAGGCCCGCCTCGCTGGGTGGAAAGCCTTAGGAGTCCCCTTCCCTGATGGCCCTTGAGGTCTGGAGAGGGGACTCCTAAGGCTTTCCACGTGTCCAGATCTGGAAACTGGGACCTGGAAGCAGCCAGGCCCAATGCCACAGGACGTGCTTCCTCTCCTCTCCAGACTGCGGGCTGCTCGAGGGCAGGGAGTAGGTTTTAGTCCCCCCGCAGAGCCCCCAAGCTGGCAGCCAACACTGGGGGGACAATATTTTGCTGCGGAAATCTAGGCACGAGAGGATTTAAACCTTGTGTGGGTCCGCCACTCCTTTCCCCGGTGGGTCGATCCCACCCCATGCAGTATGGGGGCAGGGCTGCAGGTGTGGGGCTCCCGGGGGCACCAGGTGCCCTCTGGGGCCCACAGGCTGGTCGGCCCCACCACGAGATCGCTCCCCGGAGACTGAATGCGACGTCAGCCCGTTTCTACAGGAGCACTGATCCCAGTCTCCTGCGGGTCTGAGACGGAGCCTGGCACACAGCAGGACCTCAGAAGACACGGCGTGGGGGCGTGAGTGTGTGAGCGGAAGAGAAGCGGCTGAACAAGCCCTCAGAGTGCATCACAGACCTGCTCGGGTGAGGCGGCGCCTGCGTCAGAGCCGTGTCCACGGTCCAAGCCAGTGGCGCCCACCAAAAACCAGGCACCGAACACCGATGCGCCTTAAAATTTTCCACGACGAGACGGAAAGAGCAAAAAGAAACAGATGAAATGAATCCATCCAAAATCCTTTCATTTCCCATATAATCAATGTAAAAATGATTTTAACTTATTATTATCTACTTAACTGACAAAGAAGGATACTTCTTTTTCGGGTGTTAAGCCTCTGCAATCTGCCATTTTATAGCTCGGCACATCTCGCTTTGGACCGGCCACGTGTCAGGTGCCTCCCCCAGGCCCCCGGCCACCCCAGCATCTCAGGGAGCAGCTCAGGGCTAAGAGACACGGCAGTCAGGAATCGGGACTCTCCTGGGAGAGTGGGTCGAGGCAGGCCAGTCCCCCGCTCTCAGCCGATCAGAGGGAGACATGGAAGAACAAGAATGAGGAGAAGCAAGAGGACAGCCAGGGGAAGGGATGCGTCACGGACATGAGGCGCGACAAAACCGCTGGGTTTAGCAGTTGGAGTTCCTGGTGGCATCGGGGCGCCCCGAATGGACTGGGGGTGAGAAGCAACCTGCGAGGGGCTTAGGCGCTGGCGCTCTGAGCTCCAGAGAGAGAGATGGGGACGGCGGGGAAGAGGGTCTCCGGCTGAGTTAACGCCAGTTCTCGTGACTGAGTGACACACAGCAGCCCTGCCAACAGAAGGGACAGACACCCACATTTTACAGCCGAGGAGATGTGAGGCTCAGAAGCGGAAGGAAACTTGTCCAAGGTCGCATGGCCGGCAGTGAGGACATAACCCCGGCTCTCGAGGCCTGTGCCACAGCGAGATTCTGTAAAGGAATCGATCACCTCGGCCAGGTGTGGGCACCGGGATGACAGCCGGGGCCACCTGGACAGTGACAAGGGGTGGAGCACACACGCATCACTCAGGAGTCTTACCATGGGCTCAGACTCAGAGGGGAAATGGTGAACCTGGACAGGGTTGCGGAATGTGAAAGGTGACAGGGCCCAGGCATCTGGGACCCCGTGGGTGACAGAAGAGAGGGCAGGGCAAGGGCGCAGGGAGGGCCTGGTGCAGGCCTGGCCCTGGAGGTCACCCGGCAAAACACTGCCTCCTGCTGGGCTTGCCCTCAATGACCCCGCAGCCCGCCAGCCTGGCTCAGGGCCCAGCCAGCTCATGAGAACACCAGCTCGGACAAGTCGAAGAGAGGGTACAAGTGTTCCCGTGTTCTGTCACAGCACTCCGGGAAGGCAGAAGAGCCGAGCCTCCCATCGTGACTGTAAATTAAGGAAACTCATCTCCACTGTCCCCGTTTGGACCAACTCACTGTATCTGGTTAGGACACAATTGTTCCCTAGCACGTAGTCACATCTCATGACAAGCTTGCTCAAACAACCTTTTAGATAGACATTTTTTTTTTTCTTTTAGATTTTATTTATTTATTTGACAGACAGAGATCACAAGCAGGCAGAGAAGCAGGCAGAGAGATAGGAGGAAGCAGGCTCCCTGCTGAGCAGAGAGCCCGATGCGGGGGCTCGATCCCAGGACCCTGGGATCATGACCTGAGCCGAAGGCAGAGGCTTTAACCCACTGAGCCACCCAGGCGCCCCATAGATAGACATTTCTAAACTCTTTTTTAAAAGATTTATTTGAGAAAGAGAGAACGAGAGCACATGCCCCTGGGGCCGGGGAGCAGAGGCAGAGGGAGAAGCAGACTCCCCACTGAGCAGGGAGCCCGACGCGGGACTCCATCCCAGGACCCTGGGATCCTGACCTGAGCCGAAGGCAGACCTCAACGTCTGAGCCACCCAGGTGCTCCTCAAATAACCTCTTAGAGATTAAAGCTGGATGTGTGTGTTTGTGCGCACACACACGTGTATTTGAAGGGCTTCAGAGGTAAAAACGGAGTAAATATTCATAATCAGACCCGCAAAGCCGGTATGCACGTGTGTACTTCAAGTTACCAGCTAGAAGTCCCCCGTTCCGATTTGATTTTTGGCCGTTTGAGAAATTCCTTATCCGATTCTGCCACCTGCGAATATCATCTGCTTTTGTACTAAACTAAGGAGACAGGGCCGGGGTGCTCACTTGTGACCCGGGGCCGTCCACCGTCGTTCGAGAGCCCGTGACATGATTTGCTGTCCGCACAGCACCACAAATGGCAGACAGTGCCACGCTGGCCACCACATGCGTCTGCGTGCCCTTCTCTGTAACTGTGAACTGAAGAAAGTGGGCGCTAGGCCAGTGAAAATCATATTGGCATGAACCGCTAATGACGGACTGAACACAAAGATTTAAAAAAAAAAAACACCAAAAAACCAACCTCAGCAATTTCGGGGTACCCACTAATTACACTGACAGGTTTTGCAGCGCAGTTTTAAATTCACTTTGATTCTGTACCATTCATTGAGCGAAAACAACAAACACCTTAACACAAAGAAAGTAATGTCCTTGAGATTATTAATATCGATGCCTGTTGGCGAAGCCAGAAGAGTACATTTCAACCTTCTCTCCCTTGAGTGCATCCCAAATAACAAGCCGTGTTTCTAGAGAGGCGCTTCTAGGTGAAAAGGATTTTCATTGTTCTCCAAACCACTGATTCACAACTCACTTCTGAGATCAGAAAATTGAATGGCAAAATGCAACCGAGGAATTTTCTGTGTAATGATGATTCCTGGAGAAAATCGGGCTGATTTAGAAGCCAACACCAAAACAAAACAAAACAGAAGCACCACGTGGTGTTCAGATGCCCCCGTGAGGCCAACATCCCCAAACAGAGCCCCTGGCCCCGCACATCTCTGGCTTCCTGCCCATTCTGGGCACGTGGGTGGTCTCTCAGGAAGGTTCTGTCCCCACCTTGGAGCCTGGTGTTCCCTCTACCAGGGAATCTCTCCCATTCTGCAGGCTGGGCGTATCACAGAATCCCGTGCCCCCGATATCGAACTGGTGGCCACTGAGGTCCACGTCCGTGTCCAGGAAAGAATGGTGCCCAGGACACGGCTGCTTAGGCTTGGAAGGACAGCAGGCGAAGGGAGATGGCTTGTCTGTCATGTGTCAACAGAGGAAGGCTGTGAATCACGACCACATCTTCAATCACAAAATGGTTCCTGTTTTCCAAATATTCTATTCTAGACTTTTCAGGCTATTTTACTAAATTTTATAATGTTCCTTTCACTTCTGCTCCACGGTAAGTCACATGCGTTTCTGTGAAATGACACTTAAGGCTCACAACTGTCTGACGGCATCACTCAGAGGTGTCTCATCCCCTCTGGTGGCAGCCCAGGGATGGGTCCTGTCTTCTCTGGGGACAATCTGGCCTTTCCAGGAACACTGGGCAGGGGGTACAGGGGTGGGAGGGCAGTAGAGGGACTGGTTGACGTCACCTCTGAGCGGCTCAATCAGGACTCTCACAGGGCTGCGAGAGCCCTGGCCCTGGGGTGGGCGCGGAAACCTCAGGGACCCAGCCCAGTGCCAATGACAGCGGCGCCACCCCTTCAGCGACCTTCAGGTTCCAATCAGGGCTAGCCTCCTCTTCCCTCTCCTATGTCTCAGCTCACTTTTTGCTCGCTGTGTTCTGGTGGTGAAGGCTGGGATGCGTATTAACCCTCGACAGAGGCGAGGCTAAAAAACAGGAGTCTGGCTCGCACGGAAAACTCTAGAATGCTTATGTGTTGGGTGACTGCACGTTCCAGGTCCACCCAGGGCTAAAAAGGGGGAGCTCCAAATGAGTTCACTAACCCCTTGTTTCTCCCTCACTACTCACGCCTCAAAGTAAGACGATTCTGACTTGGAAAGGTTTTCGGTCTATATTCAAAGGCAGCCCCTGTGTAATATGGCATTTCATTAAATGTGGTATCGTCACCTGTGAGATGTACCACTAGTTTATGCTACATTTTTTTTTTTTAAAGTAATCTCAACTCTGAGATTAAGAGTGTTTCACTGATGGAAGCAGCCAGGTGCCCCTATTTTGGGCTACATTAAGGAGAGAGTACTGCTTCTTAACCTGGGGTGTCACTGACCTCCCTCCTCACCCTGCTTCTGAAGATGGCAGGACATGTCCAGTGTAGGCATTATAATTGATAAATACGGCTGCCAACGCACGGCCGTTAAAACAATAGCCCCTGAGTGGTTTTTGTTTTGGAACTACAGTGGCCTATATTTTGGGTGTGGTGGCTATGTTTTTCAAAAGGGTCCCTGTCTCTTAGAGATATGTCCTAAAATGTTTACGGATAAAACATGGGTTTTGCTTCAAAATAATTAAACAGGGAGGGGGTGACGAGTGAGAAGAAGGGAGGTGTGTGTTGGCAGGCCGATGGCGGTCACAGAGGGACCACGACACGCGGGGCTTTGCTGTAATCTGCACCCTATCGTGTGTCTGTTTGAAACAGAAAATATTTTTCAAACACTAGATTTCACTCTGAAACACACGAAAGCCTTCTGCTGACTGATCACAGGGAATGGGCAGAGAAAGAATTAAGACGTTGGGCGGAGGGGCTGTATCTCTTAAATTATAAGCTATCAGCTTGTCGTCTGTCACCTTCATCAGGTTAACCTGGAGATGGAAGGGTCATCTAGTGTAATCTCCTGCCCAAGGCAGAAGAGCTCTCCGTGGTGTCCCGGCCACGCGGCTTGCCCTCCCGAGGGCCCTCCAGCCCTGCTGGGACACTCGAGGTGCGAGAACGCGGCTCGGCGTGGGGACAGGGCTCTCCAATGTGGCAGCTGTGGTGCCACCACCGAAGGCAAACATTTGGGAGGAAAGCTGTCCTGAGCGGGCATAAGGACTGTGACTACTAGCAGCAGCTCGTTAATGAATAAGTCACAATCGCTGTTTTTCTGAGAGCAGATTTGAGGGGATTCCACTCGCTGACTTGCTTTACCATGTGTTTTCTTGAGTAGGGGACAAAAGCAGCAGCTCCCGGACCTGTGGGTCTGCCCGGGAGTTGGGAACACGAGCGGCTCTAGCTCAGCTCCCTCTTCGGCCCATCCAGGATTTGCAAACCCCGCTCACCTCGCCCCGCAGACCCTCCTCTCCACCCCACGTCTTCCCTCTGGACCAAATGCCCCTCTGGGCCTCCCGCCTCCTGAGTCTACAGACAGTCCGGTTCTGGCTGCTGGACACTGAGTTCACACAGACGCCAACTGCGGTAACCCAGACGGAGTCCCTTCCTTCGCCAGTCAAGAAATTCCTCTCTAGAGTATTTTCTTAAAGAAAAATGCAAATGCATTTGATTTCAGCAACAGAGTCCGCCATTTATAAACGCATTAAAACAGCAAGTACAACATTAGGTTAGATATAAAGACTGTAGTTTAACCGAACTACCACTTGGCCAAAACATGATTAGAAATTGTGATTTTTTTTTTTTTTTCCCCAACTGAGAGACTCATCAGACTGAAATGAGAAAATGATCTCTTTTCTGCAGCTTAAAGCCAAAAGCCTGAATACTGTTCAAAACCATCGAGCTCCTGATTCTCTATTCTGATGTCTTGGCCGTCCTAAAATATCCTGATGATGTCTGAGTCATCCTTATTAGCAAAGAAAAACCGGGGTGGCCCACCCCAGCGCAGGCTGGCCTTCTAGACGGTGATGTCACAGTCAGCTTTCTTACGGACAAGCCGTCTCTGGGCTACAAATACCATCCCTGCGTTTTTGTCCAGTGCGTTTTTCTACGGTCCTGGTGGCACTGAGGAAAGAATCCTAATTATCTGGGAAAGAAAAACTGCTCTCGGTACTGATTTCCCTGCACGGCGATCGGATTCAAGGAAATCTCTCCCGTATCGGGCAGGCCGGAGCACAGCCCGGGTGTGGAGGCTTGAAACCTGGACAACACAGACTGTACGACGCGTGGACCGTGAGCTCAACTTTTAAAAATACAGTTTGGCGCGAAGGGAAGTTTCTCTTTGTGCCGCAATCCCGAAACCTTCGCTTCTGGTCTCATCGCCTGGAGAGAAATCACGCGGCTATCAATGGAGCACCCTATTTTTGGTTACTTTTATGGGCGGACGCGTACTCCCTCCAGTCTCTGGGACAGAAAAAAAGGTAATGTTAAATGGCATTTAAGCTCAAGTGTTAAATAAAAAATACCTTTCTATACCACAGCAGGCGGTATGTCCTGGCAATTTCTCGAAGATTTTAGTTCACAGATTCGAGAAAATTCCATTAGCTTTAATTATTTATCAGCAGTCCATTTCGATTACCATTGTTGACCTATTTCTGCAGTGCTCGGGCCACCCAGCAACGCGGTACAGGAAGAGTCCTTTTCTACAATGGCTGATTTTCTGAAATAATAGAAATCTACTTTAAGGAAGGAATGAAACCCCAAACCTGTAATTACTACAATACATAACCTGCCACGCTGCCTTTTTGGAGCTGGATAAAATGCACATCTTTGTGAGTTTTTTTGGTTATTAAATGAGATTATCTTGAAAGGGATAAACTTGCTCATGCTATAATTTCTTCCCATTTAAATTTCTTTGCTCCACTGAAAACATGTTCTGTATCTTGGCCCGGGAGTCTCTAACGCTGACGGATACGCCTTTAGCACGGTGCCTGATCCAACTGTCTAATGGGAAGGCCTGGCTTTGCGGAGCTGCAGGAGAGGACTCCTGGTGGTGAGAGCTGACAGCCAGCTTCGGGCACCTGAAGGTGGAGGGGGGGGGACCCCCGAGTGCCCCGGGCAAGAGCACGTGGTGTCCTTCTTTCCGAAGACTCGTCTGATGATGACAAGTGGCAGGTGCACTGGGCCACTATGCGTGGACTTGGAGTTAGGGTGATGAGGACTGAGGACGGTACCCACATTCAAGACACAGAGGCCCCGGTTTGAAGGACGAACCAGAAACGGCCAGTGGCAGCTTAGCAGGATGGGAGAGCCCAAAGGTTGCCAAGCCCGCGGTTGTCAGAGTGAGACTCCTGGGGATTCCTGGCTCCCTGAGGTCCTTCCAAGGGTCCACGAGGTCCGCACTATTTTTGTTATTTGCCTTTTCTATCCTCATTGTCTTGTGAAGGCACGTGGAGTTTTCCAGATGCTCTAGGACGGGTGATGATGTCATCGCTCTGATGTTAGGCCGCGTGTGCTGATGTAGTTTCGTGCTTTTAAAAAGTGTCAGTTTTAACCCCTAACACATCACTATGGATACACACACACACACACACACACACACACACACACACACACGAAAGCTCTCGGGAGTCCTCAGTGTTAAGAGGCCAGGACACCGGAGAAATGGCAGCTCTAAGGTTTCTGGTCCTGGGGCAGAGAACTGTACCCAGCCATGAGGATATCAAGGTGGCCTGATGACCTGCTGGCGTCCCGTGATGCAGCTGGGCCAGCTGGCCACCCCGGGGCACCGAGGCCCCTCTCCCCACCTGTGCTGGTGTCTGCAGGCCGGAGGGCTGGGAAGTGTGGCTCTCACAGCTGGGGCTGGCATCAGCCCTGCCTGGTGGCTCAGGGATTTCCAGCAGGACTTTTGGTGACCAGGGAAGGAGGCACCTCAGCTAGGTCACTTTCTGAATAAGGGCTCACATCTAAACCCTTTATTTCCAAACTTTGAAAATATGGCTGTGACTTGATTACGCAGCCACACATCGCTGGGGTTTGAATTTGTCGAAGAGACAACCTGCACATCAGACACCTAATTCATTATAAAACCATTTGAGCATTGACCTCATGTCACGAAAGGGCTATAAGTCCCAGTCCTGCCCTCACAGGGCTTATATCCGCTGTGAAGGCTGAACCAAGGCTAGACTCCCAGTAAGCGGCTGAGGGGCAGCACACACCCCAAGCCCGCTCCTGGGGCCCCTGATGGTGTGTGGGGCCCCGAGGAGACCCTTAGTTAGTACCTGTGGCCTGAATGAGGGGACAAGCAGATGCTCTTCTCAGACTCAACACTGCACCCACCTTTTATGGGAATTGCTGCAAAGGGGATTCATGTGCCGCACAAGGGCCCTGCCCCAGGGGTGCCTTCCTAGCCCGGCGCTCCCGGAAAGGAACCCGGAAACATGGCTCTGACGTCAGCACACACGCCCACTGTAACTGACGCCAGACCGTAGGCCCTGCTGACATTCAGACAGATGGGCTACTTGTTAGAATGTAGATTAATCCGCCCGTTTCGTGCTTCTACTTCTGGGAATTCATCCACAAGAATGACCAGAGACGCATGCAGAGATTTATGCACAGGAATGCTTAGCATGTCCTGTTTAGAAAAGAGGAAAATCAGAAATGATGCAGATGCCAACAGTAGGGGTTCCTTAGTCAACTGAGTAAAGCAACACAGTGGCATATTAGGTAGTCGGTAACAGTATTTTTTAAAAAAGACTTTATTTATTTGAGAGAGAACGAGAGTGCAGGCACCTGGGGCAGCAGGGGCGGGGTCGCGGAGATGGCAGAGGGAGAGAGGGAAGCTGACCTCCTGCTGAACAGGGAGCCCTATGCAGGGCTCGATCCCAGGACACTGGGAGCCAGACCTGAGCTGAAGGCAGATGCTTCACCAACTGAGCCACCCAGTTGTCCAGCAAAAGTGTTTTTTGAAGGATAGTCAGTACCATGAAATAAGGTACCACGGCCAGTTAGTTACCAAATTATTTGTTGGGTGGTTTATTACAGGCCCCTGGACCCTGTTACAAGAGCTCTTTCAGTTGTGAGCCAGACCTCTGGGCGCCTGCATCACCTGGGTGAGAGACGCTAGTCCAGGGAGCACCCCCTGAAAAACCGTGCCTGTGGCTGATGCCCTAAAGGAGAAGCCTGTGGCGCAGGGGTATCTACGGGGCAGACCCGGCCCTGGCCAGCAGGGGGCGCTCCTGAGAAAGGGCACCTAGCCCAGATCTGTAGGACCAGCGGGGGGCTCGAGAGGGAAATGGACCCCAGAGACTACTATACTAGATGGGCTTACAGTATGACCCCCATGTGGGTAAAATGAATAAATGTACATACATGTGTATTTGAGGTAAAAAGGCAAGACCTATATCGGTGTTACGGGTAAACGAAGAGAGTTCCAGCTGGTTTTTCATTTCTTTTTTTTTTTAAAGATTTTTATTATTTATTTGACACAGAGAGAGGGATAATGAGAGAGAGAGAGAGAGAGAGAGAGCGCACAAGCAGGGAGAGCAGCAGGCAGGCAGAGGGAGAGGGAGAAGCAGGCTCCCCGCCAAGCAAGGAGCCCGATGTGGGCCTCAATCCACAAGCTGGGATCATGACCTGAGCCGGAGTCAGCAGCTTAACCAACTGAGCCGCCCAGCCGCCCCTAATTTTTCATTTCTTTGCCTTTAAATATAAATCACATCCTCTTCATAGCAAAAAACACTCTTTTTTCTGGATGGGAATGGGGATCAAGTAACAGTTGAAAAAGTAAGCGGGGTTTCTAAGGTTTGCAGAGCAAGTGGGTCGCCCTCTGGCCCTCCTCTCTGGTACAATCGCCACCACCATGGTGACGTCTATGCGTTACTTCAGTCCACACGGCCCTAGAGAAAATAAATACTGTATCTGCTAATGCACAGCCCAACTACACGTACTTCTCTAAGGAAAAATTATTTTATAAGCACAGTAAGGGTTAGCAGAAAACCTACTGGTCTATTTCATTTTTTTCATATATATAAAATACTATGGTTGGGGACAAGCGTGCTACAAAACAAAAATGTACAGCATGATCTTTATTGTTTTAAAATATGTAATATTTATGAAGAAAAAAGAGACTGGAAAGATCTAAAAGCAATACACGAATGTTTATATCTAGGATTACAGGCGATTTATTATTATCTTCATGCTCTATGCAAATTTCTATAACGAACGTTCGTGCTTCTTACAGTCAGAAGACGAAGTCACAGATCTCACACAGTATCGGGGAACACTTAATACATCACTGCAGGGGCGCCTGGGTGGCTCAGTGGGTTAAGCCTCTGCCTTCGGCTCAGGTCATGATCTCAGGGTCCTGGGATTGAGCCCTGTGTCGGGCTCTCTGCTCAGCGGGGAGCCTGCTTCCTCCTCTCTCTCTCTACCTGCCTCTCTGCCTACTTGTGATTCCTCCTGTCAAATAAATAAATAAAATCTAAAAAAAAAAAAACCCCAAAAAACCAAACACCACATCGTTGCAAACCGACACCAGAGGGGTAGGGAGGACCCAAGAACCCACAGGCGGATCCCAGACAGGAGGGGGTGCTGGCGGCTCAGTGGGCAAATCACCAGATAGGGACAGACTCCACCGCCGAGACGGAGAAGACTTAAACCCAGCTCTCGAACATATCCACCCCTCTTCCCTGTCCTGGTCTCCGTTTTGCTTCCCCACCCGAAGGCCTTGCTTCAAATTCCTGCGGCATCTGTGTGCAACTAGCTTACCTGAAATAAAGCATCGCAGAAAAAGACCTTCCTCTCAACTTAATAATCAGTGCATATTGTTATTAATATTTACTTGCTTCACAGAGCCGCTCGGAGGACTAATCAATAATAAACGATAGGGGGATCTCCTCGCAGGCACAGAGCTCGCTGTAAACACTTCCTCGCTCACACACACACAAGCCCACAGAGGCAGGGGCCCTCCTTGGCAGGGTCCTCCTGCTCCTTAGCGGCAGGACACGGTACTCGGGTGACTCAGGGCACAAGCGGAAGGCCCCCTGAGACGTGGGATCGGAACGGGGGCTTTACGATTATGACTTGTATTTCTCTTTTCGGAAAACACTACAGAGCCACGGGCAGATGAAACGCAGGCCATAATTTCTTAATTTCGAAATGGAATTATTTATATCATACCGCTGGAAACCAAGTCTAAGAAACACATGTGAGTCAGCGGCCAACGAGGGAATTTAAACCTTCAGAATCAGATTGTATGTCTAAAGACGCTCAGAGGCTTCCCAGTGGATTACCTCAACCAAGCAGTTAGAGAGAAACAAAAGTTTCCAGGGCAAAGAAAGACTTCCTGTCCCTCTCTGCCCCAGCAACCCAGACATGTGGCGGACGACAATGCCTGGCTTCAGGAAGGGGGCCCAACCCGTGCCACCGAAGGATGTCCTTTTGAGGCACCAAGGAAGCAACTCCTTAGTTTCTCGCAGCCTGATCCAGCAGGTGCCAGCCCTCAGGGACCCCAGAGGTCAGGGATCAGGCGTACGATGTAGGCAAGGGCAGGGTGAAAAGGCAAGTCATTCATTGTATTTATTATGCTAAGGCCTCAAGGTCCAAAAGTTCCTTCGCTCACTGACTTTCAGCTTCTGGTAGCCTGCAGAGCTCAAGGACTATTTCTGAAAAGAAGTCGGCTTAGTACGGACGTCTTTACCCAACACTGCAGTTCAAGGCAGGCGTGCCATTTCAAAATTAGCCCATTTCACAGGAAATCCTGGGTGGGGAAGGGGGAGGCGTGTGGGAGGAGCAAAAGGCAAACTGGGTGTCCTTTTGGGATGTGTTCCCTTGAGGTGCCATGAACCTAGCTCCTAAAGGCACTTATAGACAGCAATCCACCGTGAAAGCCATACAATTCGGTTTCCTCCAGGCCTACTGGCCAGGGCGTGCCGGGACCTGGATGGCAAGACCCAGACTCAGCTCAGGAACCCCTGAGCGTAAGGAAGAGTGTGTATGTGAGTAACTCAGTGGAAAAAGCAGAGCCCTCTGTTCCTGGTGCAGTGGGGAGGGCGACCAGCCACAGAACATACACAGGGTGTCTGGACCTGGGTCTGAAGAAAATTGCTAATGCTTACAGAATTACCAGGCTTCCAGTAAACCAATGGCTTTAAAAAACACTTCTGGAATTCCTCTAGCAATCCTCCCCAGGCCTGTTACCAAATACTAACTTCTACACGGTTCTGGAATTTTCTTCCGAACACACAGCATGGCTTCTTCATAGTGCAACAATTCAGGAAAGAGATGCAGCTTAACAAATTCTATATCTCTTGGCCAGAGCCGTGGGCCCCACTAGATGAATCATAGAGAAGTCCATAAACGTGGAGAGCATTTGCACACAGACTTTTCTTTTATTACCTTATATGGCAAATATAGATCTATTTATCTCTGATCAACGTGAGCTTTAGTTTTCCCTACCTTACTGCCTTCCTTAAAAATGTCTCTTGCTCTACGACTCAGCTGCTCACCCCACGACAATACTGACATTCATAACCCTGGGCTGGTTTGTTCTTTTTCTTTCTTTCTTTCTTTCTTTTTTTTTTTTTTTTTGGTATGAGGACAGAATGTTTTACATCGGTGAATATTTGAGGCAGGTCAAAATACCTAGCTATTTACATTCTTGCGACACCGTTGCTGAACAGTAAGGGGCTGTAAGGATTTCCACAAGAATTTAACCTGAACGAGTTTTCTCCCTCAAGGAATCGTGTTTCTTATCACACATTCAGGGATCAGTGAAAACATAGTGGTTGGGGCTTTTTTTCTTTTTCTTTTTCTTTTCTTTTTTTGACATGTTCCTTAAAGAGATAAGCATCAAAAATATTTTCAGGCTTCCACGACTGGCTAAGCCAGTTTTAAGAGCGCTCTGGAGAACCCTTACGCATTCACTCGCTCACTCAATAAAGGCAGACAGAGAGTCAAGCAAACAGAGATGAACCCCAGACCTGCCCCACTCCTGAAGAAACAGAGGGGGGACAAGGCACGAGGGGGAGGAGACGACAGAGTGCTCTGGCTTCCAGAGAGAGGGCTTTCGTTGTGGGCAGGCGGGGGTGCATTTGGTAAAAAGGGTGATGTAGTCACAGAGGGGAAGGAGGGCGGGCGCAGGGGAGGCTGCGGGAGGGGGCGGACCGTGCGGTTAGTGCACCTGCCGGGAGAATGGCACAGGCCGGGTGGTCCTCCGGGCAGGGGGAAGGAACTGGGCCTCCTCATGAGCCCAGGCTAGACTTGAAGGACGTTCAGCCAGACGTGGCTCTCTCTTCTCCTTCTATTTTCATATTCACCCTTGTGACGAGCAGAGTCGTCAGATACAACCTCTATAAGATGCTTTTAAAGGCCCACAAGAGATCAATAAGGGACACTGGCCACACGGGCCGGGGTTCAAACGTCCCGCTGTCCGACCCGAGGTGGGGAGGACTCAGCTGTCATTCCATCGGGCAGCTCCTTGAGAGTCTTGGATGCAAAAGGGTGTCTGTTGGGAATGTCTGTGTATTTGGAGGACCTGGGAGGGCTGTTTCTATGAAAACAGTGGGGCGCCTGGGTGGCTCAGTGGGTTAAGCCACTGCCTTCGGCTCAGGTCATGATCTCAGGGTCCTGGGATCGAGTCCCGCATTGGGCTCTCTGCTCAGCAGGGAGCCTGCTTCCCTTCCTCTCTCTCTGCCTGCCTCTCTACCTACTTGTGATCTCTGTCTGTCAAATAAATAAATAAAATCTTTAAAAAAAAAAAAAAAAAAAAAAACAGTGCCAAGTCAACAATATGGTGACCAGAGCTTTGAAGTTCCTTTGGTGAAATTATTTCGGAATACCCTTTAACTGTCACCCGAAATTATCTGTACCAAGTATCTATCTTAAATTCAAGTGTCACAGCAAATTACTAACCAGCCCCCCACCCCAGCCTCCTACCAACTCCACACGGCAGCTCTGTTCCACAGAGGGGGTCGACAAAGACATGCAGGAGAGGCCGTCTTTGTCTCCCAAATCCCACCGGCATCCTAAGAGAGCAGCAAAGCTTTAGCTGTCTTGGGGAGAGTTGAGGGGAGTGAGTGGCCTCTGCTGGGCAGAGGATCGCAGAATCAGAATGTCCCCTGCATGCTGAGCGCTGGGCTGGTCAGTGCTTGGACACGTCACCCTCTTACGAGTCTCACTCTGTCCCCAAAGCTCTTACTGGATTCCCGCTACCAGACAGCAATGCTAGGAGAGCAGACGGCCACATGGGTATGCTAGAAAGCATACCATAGATCCAAAGACGGGTTCTTCTACCCAAAACAACCTTATGAGAAGTTACAGAAATAAAGTTGAATAAAACATGATACAAGCCTTGGGCCGAGCAAGGCAAACTGACATTCTGACTGGCATCTTCTGGAACATTCCTCAGCTTAGCAAGTCACCGGTGCTCGCACACAGGAGCCTCACCGGAGCTCCAACAGAAGTCACCTGACACTCTATCACGCAGACCTGCGCACGGCTCCGTCTCCTCGTGTAGCTCCTTCCCCATCCAGGCTGGCTTCCCTGGGCGTGGCCGGACGAGCCGCCCGACACATGCATTCCCTGAATGCAGATTTGATTTGAGAAATGCCCTGTCTGCGTGGTTCAGTGGCTCCGTGAACCAACCTCTCTTATGTAAGCGCATCTGCCAAGTCATCCTTACGGAAAATCTCAAATCCGCCTGGGCTGGAGCTCCAGCTCTGCGGGGTCCTGGCTGCGTGGGCTCGGTGGCTGACTAAGATTCCTCTCTGAACCGCAGATGTCCCCCTGGCGGGCAGGAGTGATGCCACTGGCCTTGTCCGAATGACGTCCGACGCACAGCAGGCAAGCAATCAGCATTTTTGAGTGAATGAACCGGTGGGTCCTCCAGGTGGCGGTCACCGGGATGACGATGGTGACATTACGCCCTTGCTGTGCACGTGCGTCTCAGAGCCCCGGGACCCCTCCCGTCTTTCACCTGCGGGTCTGCACAGTGCTCCTTTGTTGCCCGTCGGCCTTTAGGTAGTCTAACCTGACTGATGGCCAGGCTGTTCCTTCTCCCTGGCGCTGGATCAAGGGCCTGGCATTTCCTGGGCGTTCACGCCACGCTGCTGACTTTGGGGGAGCCAGGGCCGTCTCAGCGACCCCTGTCACTTGAGCACCTCCCTATGCCACCCCTGAAACACTGCCAAATGCCGCTCACGGTGCCCATTACAGGGATGGGCTGCGAGGACCTTCCCCGAACAGAAATTTCCGAAGGTGATCTCTGCTAGTCTGGGCCTGGGAAGGTCCATTGAATGTCCCGGGTTTCCTCCACTGTTACCCCCAAACTCGGCTCCCTGCCCCCTCCTCCCGGATGACATGGCAAAGACTTGCTGTGCCCATCTCGTGGACGCTCGGCATTTCTGTATCGGGCCAGGGAGGCCGCTCACCTCAATTTTTGTCTTTTCTAAGACTTGAGCTGTTGTGAGAGGTTGGATCCGAGCGACCTTTCCTTCCCAGGCTCCCCCGTGTAGGCCAGAGACGCTCTCTTTCTATGTCTTAACATGTACCAGAGAGAGATTAAGCTAAATGAGGCATGCCATTCATGAAGGCTCACTGAAATTATGCCTGCTAATCTTTTAAATGGCAAGAACATTATGCAATACAAAAGGAATCTTAGTAATTCTAAAGCTCTTACCCAACTGAGAAAGCCCAAATTTATAGAAACTAGAGGACCCGCCAGATAGGGAAGCACGGAGCCGAGGACACCCATGGGACAGTACATCCAGGCAAAGGTGATAAAACCAGAAATGGGGAAAAGACCAAAAGCCAAAAAACAAACAGGAGAAAACCCACAAAAAACTCCAAAACCCACAAATGGGGTGGTTGCAATGGAGAAGAAGCAACACGGCATTCTCTAGAACAAGACAGGACCTGACAAGTGTGGTGACCCAAGAAGGGAAGCCTGGTGGAGATGGATTTTGCGTGAAGACTGAAGCTGGGATGAGGGGTTGCGGCCCTGTTGGCAGGTTCGGGAAGAAAGGATGGGGCCAGGCCCCAGAAGGTGGGGACAATGGGAAGGAAACCGCTTCTAGAATACTAGGACCTTGTAGGACCCGCGGTTTCTTGTCCTGGGAACTACCAATGACACTCAGTACGAGTGTGGAACTGCTCTAGTCCACTCCCGCCACCCATACCCTGTCCTAGATTTAGTAAGTTTCTGAAGATGATGGGCCAAACTCATTCACGAGAACATTCTTCTCTTCCCTGAGGAAAAAAATCCACCATCCCTGGCTTCTACTAGGTACCTGAAGGCTCCCCTTTGAGGAAAGGTGTAGATGCCGGGCACGCCAGATTCTGATAAGGCTTCCCTGTTTCACCAAAAGTAACCAGGCAACCGGCCTCATCCTTAAAAATCAAGTTAGTAGCTGGAGCCCCCAAAGCTGGTCCGCACCCAAGGAGATGGACCTACACGCCCACCTGTTTTCTTCTTCATTCCCAGGCAGAAAGGGAATGACCCTGACACAGAACGCAGGTGGCTTTCTTTCTGAGCAGCTGCACCCCCCCACCAGAACCCCAGGTCAGCACCGGCACCCAGCAACGTGCACGCTTAAGCTCCTGTGGCCTCGTTTTCCAAGCTCATCTCCCATCCCCTGCAGAACCCGACTGTTGGCTAAACCCATCCCGTGTCCCCTCGTTCCTGACTGTTCTCCTCTCTGGGAGCCCGGGCAGCTGCTCTTCAGGGAAAGGGCCTCAGAGGAGCTGCTCCCCCTGTGCCTGTAGGAACGGGTACCACAAGGGACATGATGGGGACAGGAACGTCGGTAAGGAGCAGAGCGGGGAGGTCGCTGAGGCCTCAGGCGTGCGCTGTGGCTCCTATCTGCCTCTATCAAAGGCTGAGTTCTCCAGGACACAGGGAAACCCCGAGACTGCAGTGACTTCCGCGGGAGGCTGAGGAGGGGTGCGTCGGGACACAACCTACAGAACCCTACAAGCAGCAGACCACCTACTCCGGTGTGTGTGTTTGGGGGGCGGGTTGGCAAGCTCCCCTGTCCGTCCAACTCCTACCAGCTGCCAGTATATTCGTGGCCTGCGAGCTGGGAGTGGTTTTTACACTTTTGAATGGTTACATTTAAAATGGTTGGGTAAGTCCCTACATGATGGCCCTATTTTGCCTCTTGGCCAGCCGGGTCTAAAATCTTTAGTATCTGGGCCTTGAGGAGAAAGTTTGGGGCCCCCTGATTGATTCCCCCGTTTCTCTCCTTTTCACTTGCCACCCCAGTCCCTCCCACGAGGAGGACGAGTGTGGCCACGTGGAAGGGGCTGGGAGGCCAGGGCAGTTGGGCGCACGGCGCCCAAGAGCCTGCTGCCGCACCTGGGGAGGAGCCTAGCCAAAAGCTTGGTGGAAACATCAAATGAGACGCGGGGGACAAATCTCTTCAAGGGCTCGCGAGGCTCCAGGGATGCGCGCTGCTTGTCACTGGGGCTTTCGCAGCAGCTGATTTATCACCAAACTTTATTTTCGTCTCTTGTCAACGTTGAAGCCTGACATACTCTCCGAGCACACACCGATCTAGAACGTGTGCGAGGATCCGCTCAGCTGCCAGACAGATGACCTGAGCAGCCTACCCCGGGCTCCCACGATCCCATCTCATCCCCAGGTCAGGCTAACCTCCCGGAGCCCATGTGCTGGAGACGCTCACCCAGTCCGAGCTCCGCCATCTGGAAAACCTCCCCGACTCTGCGTCCAGACCTATGTGCCAGGAGACAAAGGATGAAGCCGTATTTTTTAGGAAACGCAGCCTGTCTGCACATCTTGTAATACAAAGCACAGAGCAATGCAGGGGAAGGGTGATACTTCACATTCGAGGTCATTCTAAAACTGGGGTCGCCACTTAAGTTTAATTTAAGTGACATCGTGGTGACCTTATTAGCTTGGAAGTCCTGGGCACTTAATGCAGCGGCCTGGGAGGCGGGCAAGCTCGCCGCTCCAAAGGAAGCAGAGGATGTGATGTGAAGGCCTAGGGCGGCCTGGCGGAGGGGTGGGACAGGCGCGGACCCCCAGGGAAGACGGTCCCGGGCGAATACTGTGTCCACAGGAGTCCCTCCCTCTAATCCCGAGCCCTTCCAATAAGGCCGCTGGCACTTGCAAATACAAGGCTGATGGGTGGCCCCTCTCAGGTCACTTTCTGGAGGGCTGAAAAGTAGCCTCCTTTATTATGATTACATTCCACCGGCCCCCTGAAACCGAACTGCACCCAAAACAGCAGGGGGATGCATGCCAGCCCCTTCTGTCTGGGGCACTGTCCCCCTAGCCTGTCGGTGGGCCTGCCGGATGGGGTGGGACAGAGACCTTCCCTTGAACGACCAAGGGACTCTCTCTAGAGTCCCTCCATGGGTGGCAACAGCTAAGATTTCCCTTCTAAGAAGTAAAAGAACTCCACCCAAGGGGGACACTTTTTAGTAATACGTATGTGACAGGTGGGGATGGTCAGGAAGGCCCAGAGCTGCTGGCTGACCCACAGAGCATGCTCCATTCCCCGGAGGCCCCTGGATAGTGATGGTTGACAACAGGGAGCCCCAGCCAAACACCAAAGCAGACCTCGAATAATCCTGAAGCCAAGAGGGGACTGAGCTCTGGGAAGCGTGTGGCCCACCAGCAAGGTGTCCTTGGGCCACGACAGCTGGGGACACCACCACCTGGAACTGTAACCATGCCAGGAAGCATGAGCACTCAGACGAGACCTGGGAGCCCCCAGAGAGCGAAAACCTGCAAGAAAACATGAGGTGGATATCCCACGGAGAAAGAGAGCCACCCCAATCCCACAGCCACTGACCAAGAGGGAAGGGACCAAGCCAAATGTGTCTCTCAGCCCAGGACTCGAGGTGTCACGCACAAGTCGCAACCATACACCCTTTTACCTCATCCCACGGTTCTGACCATCCCTTAATCGAATTTCTTGTAAAAAAAAAAAAAAAATCACATTTTTCTGTCAACGGAAATAGCGAGTGGACAGCGAGGTCTCTAACTTGAGCACATTCCAGAGAAGCGGTTGATCCGGGAGTCAGCACTTGTGAGGCAGGCCCTGGAGCAAGTCAGGAGTATGTCCAAGACGTGCCCAAGTCCAGAGGTGGGCAGGCGCTGGCCCTGGGTCCCCAACACCCAAGATACCCTGTTTACAGGTCTGAGACCCCTAGAAAGCCCCCTGAGGCCTAGGCCATGACTTCTGGATGTTTCTATTCCTGGCACCAAGCCTGACAAGTAAGAGGCATTTAATACAAATGTTTATTAAAGATTTTCAAGGTGGAGAAAGAGTAGTTCCACTTTCCACCCACACCCCAAGTCACAGCTAAATAAACGCGATATGTTTCGTTAGAAGACAAGGAACTCCAGAATCAAACAATTTGGTTCAGGGAGGAGCAGTGAACGGGAGCTACTGGGAGTGCCCCAGGCAAATGCCCCCAGTTGGTCCCACTCCGGCCTCAGACCAGCAGGTAGGCGCGCAGAGCCATTTTTCGAGGACCCCAAGCTATCCGACGAATTTGCCAAGCGAAGTCTGCAGGACGTCGGTCGAAAGCAAAACATTTAAAAATATCCTGCCCTAGCGACTGCCAAACACTCCCCTGAACCCATCAGCACACCCCACCAAGTAAACAGTTGGCTGAAGGGGGGACCGGGGCGCGTGGAAAGCGGTGGGACACGCTCTGCGGCAGCCTCCACACGAGGATGAGAAAGAGGCTGGGTCAAACCGGCCTACTTGGGAAAACATTTGGAAGCAGTTTCACTGACAAGTCGCCTGCGAGAAATACTGCAGACAGAGTCCGATTTCTATTTTGGTGCGAACATCGGGAAAGGAGCTTAAGACACATGTGTCTCAAGTCAGGGCAGCTGCGTTTCCAAACGGCTCAAAATAGAGACTCTTTAAAACACGCTCACACGACACGGACAAAACCACCAGGCCCCGGCTTGGGACAAAGGATTTCATTTTCTTACCAAACTGAAAAACTTCAAAAGCGATAGAGTTTTAAACTCGATCCAATTCAGCGCCTTTGTCAGTAATCTTAAACTGAGCGGCCGGACCGCTCTTGGGGCAGCGCGGGCCGCTGGGCCAAGGGTAATCTTGGAAGCAGTTGGGCCACAGGTGGCACTGTTAGAGACGAGCCCATCACCCGCTGTCAGGGGGTCTTCTCGGGTAATCTGTCATGGGCCTCGGCGGAGCAGAAACCACACTCGAACACTCTTAATTGTGGGGTTCTCTCTCAAAGCAGTGGCAGTCCTGCTGTCTGTAAATCAGAGGGATGCAGCTCCCAAGCTGGTGTGTTTGCTGGAGAATTGAGATCTCAAAGTAGTCTTCTGACACTCGTCGTCTGGGAAGTTCAAAGGACCACGTGCAGGCGTGGCCAGCAGGCTCCTGCCGAGGCCAGGGGGAGGGGAGGCCTGCCGGAGAGTATGGGAGAGCTGCTTCTCCAGACCCACACCCAACTAAGGGATGGAGGGACGTCCTAGAGACTGGCCCCATCCCCCTTCCCAACAATCAGATCTCCCCCGCTTCAAGCTGGCCCGGGGATAGCAGATGCCCCAAGATGTAGCACTTGATGACTTGACAGAGGCCAACATGTCCTTCCCGAATGTACAGAACCGGGAGGGAGCTGGGGGGCCGGGGCTCTCCTAGGGTAGGCTGGGCAGGGGCAGGGAAACGCTGCTGCCCAAGGGCTGAGAAGAAAGGCACTTCGAAGCCCCGCCATGAACCTGAGAGCTCAGAGGCCTTTAGCTCTCATGCTCTTGACTTCAGAAAAGGAAGGAGAAAGAGCTAGACGCAGACGCGGCGATGAGGAAGGGCTCTCCAACTGCAGGTGCTGCGGGGCGCCCTGGGAAGCGGGCCCTCCGCCCCCACCCAGGGTCTCTGGGGACCACGTGCCAGGGCTGCGCTCCTGCACTCCTGGGGGAAAGCCAGGTTCCCCCCGGGATCGGTTCACCCTCAGGAAGACCGAAGTTGGGAAAGCCACCCCTCCGTTTCTGTCCTTCCTGAAACCCTACAGGCCCAAGCAAGAGCTGCTTCTCCCCCAGCAAGCACGGCTCGATTAAGATGATGGGTGCCTTCCAGACAGTCCTGGGTGGACACTCGGCCGTGGGTATGTCCTCTGTTGGGACACCCCCACCGGTGGGGGGGGGGGCAGGAAGTGGCTGCCTCATCCCTGCATCCCAGGCTCAGCTCTGCAGTGGGGACTCCGGACGCCCAGGAAACATGGGGGAGCAATGGGCCATTTCTACTCAGGGTCACGGCCCAGGATCTGGCCGCGTGCCTGTCCCAGGGTGGGGTTGCTGGGGAGTGGGAGGGTGAACGGCCACGACGGAGTCCTGCGAAAGGCATTGGTTTAAGAGCAGTAACGGAGCTGAGTAGCTGACTCTCAGGCGGCTCGGGGAATCCCCGGGTTGGGGCTGGAGGCCAGGCCACCGAGAACCGCTCCGTGGGGCCCAGCAGGGCCCAGCAGCACTGGGTGGGGTCGGCCTGACGACCAGACACTCTGACCACAGCGATCCCTCCCTGAGAGCCCCGTCCCGGGAAGGGAGAAGCCGAGGGCTGTCAGCAGAACCCTGCCCTGGAGCCAGGGCGCTCGGCTGCCCTTGGCTGGCTTCCTCTGCTCATGGGGTGGGTGGCTTTGAAGAGCTTCCTAACCACGAGTCTGTTCTTTTTGTCCGCAGAAAGGGGAGGAAATAAGAAAAACGCCTAGATACGGACAACCCAGGGCAGTGCCAAGGAGTGATTCTGGGAGGGGTGGCTCTGTTTAGGTGAGCCCGTCAGAGAAGTTTCTAGAGGAGGCTGCTTTGAACTGGCACACGGAAGAGTGTGGACATCGGATGGCAAGGTAAGGACAAGGCCACAGTAGAGGAGAAAGAGGAGAAGGGGCCGTTTCGACAAGCCACAGAAAGAAAGAAGGAGAAAAGGATGCCGGGAAAGGAGGGAGGGAGTCACGATGACAGCTGTACATTTGGGGATCGTCGTTTCATTTTCTCCCCTTGTGTGTTTGCTTTGGTCCTGCCACCTCCAGAGCTGCCTGGGGCCCCTCCAGACTTGGTCATGCCAGGCGAGGCAGAGACAAACCAGGAAAAAAAAAAAAAAAAAAGACTTGCTGGAATATGCCTGAGCAGCTGGGGCTGGCTGCTGGAGCGACCGGCTGCCGCCCACCCCCAGGCTCAGAGTGGGGACTCCTCCAGGGTCGGCTGGGCTTGAGGGCACAGGGCCCCCCGTGGAGCAGCCTTCACTCTGCCCTCTTCTCCCAGTGCCGACCCAGAGTGGAGGACAGTGATCTGGGACATGCCCAGTCACCTTCCGGCCACCCTCCTGGGCACGGCCTCCCCGGGACTTCTCCTCCATGAGAAGGTCAGACGTCTCTACCAAAATGTAAACTAGGCAGATGGCCCCGCAGCTCGGGGATAAATACGAATCCGCACTGCCAAGCTGACTGCAAACGACCCGCCAATCTGCTAAGTCCCCACAAACACAAGTCGCTCCGCGTTCACCAGGGTGTCGTCTTGCCGACGGGACCGGGGCCAGGCCAATGTGCTTCCCAAACATCAACAAGAGTTTTGTACAAGGAAATCGAAATCCCTGACAACTACAGGCTAAAGCCATTTTAGAACGGTCTGCGGGGTTCTTTTCTGCACTGGGGTTTCTATTTTGTGACCAAAATCCCTTCCCAAGCAAAGAGTTACTAGAAGTTCTGAGGACGTTTTGTCACAAGTGACCCGTAGCACAGAGAGATTCGATTCGGGTCATTCAGTTGAGAGGCCGAAGGCCCTAATTTAAGCCAAGCAGGTTCAGATGGTGTTGACTTGGAGGAAGAAGAGATCCAGACTCATTAATCTTCTAGAAGAACAGCAGAAAGAAAAGGAAGGACCTGACGAGGTAAGCAGTGTGCTGTCACCGTGCATGGTTTCTCCGGTTTAGATGAAGAATGTTTCTGGAACTCCTGTGGCGGCAGTCACTAAGCCAGGGCAGCTCCCTCTCAGGAGGATGAGAGGTGGCTTCCCAAGCGACCCAGGAAAAATGGCAGGAGCCAGGGGCAGGGGGCGCTGGAGACCCCAATCCCTCACAGTTCCCAACAACTAGGGTCTGAGGCAGGCAGCAAAGTCACTGGGGCTTCTACTGTTTCTCTTCTGGATGAACGAGTTCTTTGATGACGTCCCAAACCTAAACCAAGACCCTCTGTGCCTTCCCCGGGAGGCAGAAAACCAACAGGTCCACAACAGAGAAGGCGGAGGCCTTCAGCCCAGGTCCAAGTGCAACTATCTGGGTGGAGAAAGTCAGCTGAAGATAAGCCAGGCTGACCACGCTGTCCCAGAGAGACTGCTGCTAGGCTCCTACCAGCAGAGCTCTGGATAAAATTTAAAAATAGTTAAAAAATAGGGGCACCTGGGTGGCTCAGTGGGTTGGGCCTCTGCCTTTGGCTCGGGTCGTGATCTCGGGGTCCTGGGATCGGGCCCTGCGTCGGGCTCTCCGCTTAGCGGGGAGCCTGCCTCCCCATCTCTCTCTGCCTGTTTGTGATTTCTCTTTCTCTCTGTGTCAAATAAATAAATAAATAACTTAAAAAAATTAAAAAATAAAATAAAGGTGACTCCTAAGGGGTGGTGAGAATAATGCAGGGGCCCAAGGCCCTCTGGGGATAAACTTGGGGAGCCCTGCTAAGGTGCTGATTAGGGAGGGGAGATTAGGGAGGGGAGAGTCCTGCGGTCGCTCGTAGGCTGCAGGCTGGAGCAGCTCGGTGGGCAGTGCAGCCACCACGGGGGAGGGGGCGCGCCCGAGTGAGCGGAGAGGACTACGCTGGCTTTGGACAGGCCGTGTTTGACGCACGAGGGCACTGGGTAAATGGAACCAGAGCCGGTGGGACTTGGAGCTGACGGACACAGGGTGAGTGGCGCTCTCAGCACGGCCTGGCCTCCTGAAGAGAGGTGCAGGCGTCAAAGGCCAGGACACACCCCAAGGAGCACCAGGGGGACAGAGAGGGGACCACAGGTGACCAGGCAGGGGTGGTCATAGAAGCCAAGGGAGGGATGCCTAAGACAAGGCCCGAATGCGTCCTCTACACTTGGAGACGTGGTCCAGGGACAGGGGCCGAGGCTGGGGACACAGTGGGTGGTGAGAGGAGGAAGATGTCCAGGAAATCCCGTGCAAACTGCTGGGACAGGTTCAGAACCCATGCAGGCCACACGCTGGGGAGTGGAGGAGCTGCTCCCTCTCCTTTGCACAGTGTGCAGTGGGAGTGGATATGTGAGTGAGGGAACGACAGTGTGGTCTCAAGGAGTGGCCATCAGCTTCCTCCTCACACCAGCAGGCCTCTGACACATCATGAAATGGACCTGTGAATGCTCCCTGGGGAGGCCCCGGAGCCACCCCCAGAACACCCTGGACACTCCCCCCTCTCGGAGCCACTGCAGCTCTCAGCCCCCATCTCCCGACAGAGGGCTGCTGCCTCTGACCCGTGACCCTGTCTTCTGCATTCCTCTGCATCCGCAGTGGACCAGCCAGTGGTACTGTCTGGAGCAGAACAGCTGTCCCAGGATGTAAGGCAGAGAACGTCAGGAAAGGTAAGGACATGGGGCCGGCCCTCCTTTTCATAGGGGGACAAGCTGAAGCCCAGGCAGATGGAACCCCAAGCTGGCTGGGGTTGGCCCAGCATGGCCGGCCCAACTTAGGGTGGCCAGAGGTTCCCCAGATCTGCAGACTGGGGCTATTATCTGTTTACACATATTGTATTATTCTCCACTGAGACTAACCAAAGTACTTTCTAACAGTGTATAACTTCTGTACGTAAAGAAACCCCTCAACTGATACAAGAGCGAAGTCCCATTAACCTGTCAAGAATCTGATGCACCACCTTCCAGATGCAGCCACGGCCATCAGATTTTGCTTCTTCGTGTCTGAGTTTACTGGTCTAGCCCAGCTGAATTAAGAGACCTAAATCAGTGCCCCCCCATGGGCCACGTGGCCAACTAGAAAAAGTCTATTTCAGTTTAGAAACATGTACTGAGGCCCCCCCTCCGCTGGGCACTAGGCATGTGGGGAGGACACTGCCTGGGCCTTGGGGACCCCACCAGCCACGGGCAGCGTATGAGCTGAGGGGACCACTGGCACCCAGCTAACCGGCTGGTCACGTCCCGTCCCCACCTCCCTAGCAACTTTACAACAGAAGGAAAGCTCCACAGTAGCCGAGGGGCCTCCTCCTGTGACCCTCTGTGACTGTGTCCGTGCCTACCTGGGACACAGACCACGGCCACTTGGCCTGGGGGGTGCCTGGCTTCTCTTGGGTCCAACCTTTCGGCTGCCCCTGTGGAGCACTTCAACTGTCCTGCCTGTGGTGGCCGGGGGAACCCACGGTTTGTTTCAAGTGCTGCTGTGTTTCCACGGCTTGTTTTCTTACGTGCTCTTTTTAATGATATGAAACCGGAAGGGCTGGATCTCATGAGCCAGCTGCGGACGAGCTGCCCATCTGCACCGGGCGGGGGTGGGGGCAGGACGCTGCACAAGGGGATTCCGAAATCCTCGTGCGGCATTTATCCTGCGATGGTGGCCGGCCACCCTCTCCCCGGCGTTCCCCCCATGAATGTCAGCAGCACGACTGGGTGCAAAGGCTAAGAGCTGGGGGAGGATAAGGGAGGAAATAAGGCTGCGGCTCTCCCCGACCGCAGGGGGTCCTGCTGCTTGCTGCTTGGAGCAGTTACTCTATTATCTCGTCTCCTTTGAAGTTCATTGTCTCCGTGTGCCCCGCTGACTCGTATTTGCATGCAGATGCTATTCTAACCCCGAACCTTCTACTCCAACATCTGTCCAAGCCAGACGCCCCCAGAACCATCTAAAGGGAAGAACAAGGCCAAACAGACTCTCCCTCCAAGCCTGACAGGTCTTCATCTGTGGGAGGGACACGACGACATGTACTTGGAAGGTTCTGGGGCAGATCTTAGCAGGCACGAATGCTGACTGGCACTTAAGTAACTGCACTCCACACCTGCTGCTCTTCCCGGCAGGGCTGGGGCTGTAGGAACTGCCCTCCACCTCTCAGCCCTCCCCAGCCTGCCTTGGCTCCACTGGGCTGAGGCCATCCTTTTGCTGGTTCCTTCCCAGAGCTCCGGAACCCACGCACAAATCAGACCCAGGGAAAGCACGTGCAGAGAGACGCCCTGTGTGTCTTCTACGGAGCGGTCACGGTCCTCCCCCCTCTACCCATGCAGCTGCCTTCCTGCCTTCCACGCCCCTGGGGGCGGGGGTGGTGGCGGGGCTGAGAATGTGAACAGCTGGAGGAAATCAGGCTGGGGTCAGGACACAGTGCCCACCTGCCAGCTGTGCCCCCACCACTGCGCGCGCCCCGGACGACTGGGCACCAGGCTCAGCTTCCAGAAGGCAACAAACAGCACTGGGCCTCATCTCCCTCGAAGGGCCTTCAAGCTCTTCAATACCAGGACCTCTAGCTAAACTTCATGCCGAGCATGGCCTGCGGTGGAAAGCTCTGGTGTGGCCTTGAGCTTGGGCTCTGCCCCCTTGGCAGCGCTGTGACCTTCGGGGAGAGCCTGGAAACTTTCCTAATGCTTCTGAGCCTGTGTTTCCCCATCTGTGAAATCAAGATACAATCACCGCCCCCTACCATGATGCTGTGAGCTTATATCAAATGGTGGCCGTGGAGCATGGAGCACTGGGCCTAACAGAAAGCCAGCAACCACTCCCACTCTGCTACCGCTGCTCGGCACAGGCAACAGCCCAGGCAAAGTGCCAGTAGGGGTACCGCGTGGGTCCTCGGGACGCACAGAGGCAGGACAGAGTGAGGAAGGTACAGCGGGAGGGGAGGGGGCCTGGGAAGGTCAGAGGGGCAGGCGGCCAAGCTGGGCCTAGGAAGGGGGGCAGGCTACCAACAGGAAGAGAGAAGGACGAGCAGGCCCAAAGGCCCCAGAACGTGGGAGACCTCGCTTCCAGAAGGCACCCCAGTGTCTTACCCACAGGGAGCCTGGCGCCCTGGGCAAAGGCTGAGTCTGTCTGTCTTACTGTGCTCCCTCATCACAAAGAGCCCCGGGGCACCTGTCAGGGTGTGCAGGCCTTGTTCCAAATGCCCCGAGAGGCAGGGAAGATCACGAGCATGATGACAGGGCCGGGAAGGGGAGGGAGGACGCGTGAGCAGGGCCGTGGAGCTGTGACGGAAAACCCGCCATGCAGACGGGAGACCTGGGGAGAGGTGAGAGGCAGGAGGTGTGCAGGAGGGGAAGCCGGTGCTGACTCAGCGGGCAGGGAGGGCGGCGGCGGACGGGGTGGGTTTTCGGGCAAGCTGAGGCCCACTGAGGCACAGGCACCACCAAGAGAGCTTCGAGCTGTCACGGCCAGGGAGGGTGACGCTTCCCTCGCAGCTCCCCAAGAACTCCGGGCTTCAGCCTGCGTTTCACACCTCCGACCCCAGCTCCCAACTGGGACGATACAGTCTGTGAGGAATGAGCTCCGGACACCCGGGAGCCACCACGGCTGCCTCGCGGGGAATAGCCTGTGCCAACAAGACGGCTGTCTTTTCTGACCTTGGCTTTTCTTGTCAATAGCTGTTTTGAGCTTCTTTCCAATGTACGATACGCCACGCATTTGTTTATCCTCCGCGTCAGGAATAAGAGGGCGCCAGACCGATTGCGTGACTCTCCTGTGTTCTGTCATACCCGTCACTGACCAGAGTCCCTCATCAGCCTCCGGCCACCAGGTGCCCTCGGGCACATGCTCTGGGCCACGACACAGCGGTGACCGAGGAAAATGCTGTCCTTGTCCTTGGTTCTCTTAGGGGAGCCCAAGGAGCTCCACTGCCCCATGGAGTAATCAGGATAAAGGCCCGTCATCCTCATGAGACAAACCTCATTTTAATAAAAAAAATTTTCAAAGGCGCCGAAACACGACACTATTCAACAACAGACCCGGCGACAAGCAGGGCTCTGGCATCTGTTGTTTCTTCCGCTGGAGGACGGGACAATCTATGAGTGACTACTGCCGCTCGTGACTGTGTGCACAGTGTCCCCACCTCTCGGATCTCACGACTGGGATAAAAGCAGCTCCTCGCGTGTGCCACACGGCTCCCCCCATCCACGTGCTGGCCCTGTGTCAGGACGGGGTGAGCTACCCGGGAAGGAGCCTGCCCAGCCCCACTCGAGGCCACGGGCATTCCTTAGAGGCATCGTGCGCGGGGGAAGGAGGCAGCGCTGAGTCGTGAGCAAAGCGCAGGGATGAATAAAGCCAAGTGGGGGCAGTGGCAGGGAGGGGACAGACTAGGGACTGCACACAGGTCCACAAGGCTGGAGACGGGCTTGGGCCTGGAGTCGGAAGGCGCTGGCCTTGTCCTGCAGGCAGCGGGGAGATGCCGAAGGAGCTAAAGGAGGCCCAGCTCCACACTAGAGAAAAAACCACCCGAGACTAATAACCCCAGGGTCCTGCCGGGGCAGAGGTCCTGAAAGACCTCTGCTCTAAGCAGTAGGGTCCAGAGGGAGCTCTCCATAGGTCGACCCCCTACTTCTCACCTCCAAACCACCACCAGTTCATACCAACTTGGAGATTAACAACCACTCGTCGGTCTGGATCCTTTATGGAGACAGGGGGGCAGTGGGGGCTCTGTGACAGCGAGGGCTCTGCGACAGAGGCCATTTCGGACCCAGGTTCCGTCACGCACTGGCACGGCGATGGGGCCTTGGCTCTCCTCCTGCTTGGGAGGATCAAGTCGAAGGTAAGTGCAGCCCCTAAGAGGTATCCAGGAAGTGCTGCTGGCTCTCCCTCAGATGAGTCATGAGACGAATAGGTCTTTTTGTTCAATCAACCGGGAGCTCAAACACTTTTACATTTTCTTTCTTCGTGGAAAAGAGCTTTGCATTCTCAGTAACAAATACATGCCCTGAAAACAAGCTCTCGGAACAAAACTAAACAAGGAAAACCACTAAATTCAACATTCTTCTTGGAGGAGAGAGAAACACCACTGTCAGCGGAGGAAATGTTACAAAAATATTAAGACCCAACTCCGAGTGCATCACTATTAATGCCAATTACCGAGCGTTGTTCTCACTCGTGTGGAACTGCACATACAGCCGGGCACCACTTTCTATCGGAAAGTGCTACCGGGGACTCTGGCTCACATTTCAACACTGTAACAAGCTTCTCAGGGAGATTCCCCAGCTTGGAAGCCATCAGGCCTGCGACTGCCCAGGTCCTCCTCCCGGGAGGGCGCCTCAGGGGCCGACACAGCAGAGACGCTTGGGGCGTTCCTGCTGAGGGGCCTCGCTCCAGGGAAGCCGTGTGTCTTCAAAACATTCTAGAAAGTACATTTCTGCAGGCCTCCTGCGTTGCCGTTTCAAGAACCCGTGTGGGCACTTGCCCCGAAGAACGAGGAAGCTCTGTCATGCTAACAACCATGTTCCCTCACTCCACTTGGTAAGTTCTGTTTCTCCAGCCCAGCAACACCAGCCCAGTATTTACCGGGCACGGTACTCTGTACCCTGGCTCTGGTTTACGGGACCATCGCATTTACTTGCCATGACAAGGAGGCGGCTCCTGCAGTCATTCACGTTTTACAGACGAGGAAAGAGAGATCAGGGCACGTCCCCCAAAGTCGCCCGCCCAGCCGGCCAGCGGGGTTCAGGCCAGGGACTCGGGGCCGCTGGCTCTCAGCCTCTGCACTGCAGGGGTGTCGGCAAAACGCAGCAACTCGCCGCCCCCCGCCCCCCCCCGCATTTCGTTCACTGCCTACTGCCTGGCTGCAAGGTCTGCAGCGCCCACGTGCCCCACGCAGCAGGGCCACGGGCACCGCCCCAGAGCTGCCGCCATGACCTTGGAGGACTGGCTTCCCAAGACAGGCCGCTCCTCCTGGCCCGGCTCCCAGGCTGGGCCCAACGGGCGGGGACGACCAGCTGAACCCCAGGGGGCCTGGCCGGGTCTCCCCTGGCGTGGGAAGCCCTTCCCAGCACCGCCCCGTCTCCCCTGGCCTGCCAGCAGCAGGGCGGCTCGGAACCGAAGGTGAAAGTATCTGAAAGCCAAGCCTGTAGACTGTATACACATAGCAATTTGTTACTGTGAAAAACCATCTGTTTCTCGGTATTACAATCCTCAGAGGGCAAATTATAGCTAGCGTTCAACATAAAACATCAATTTAAACCATCAACTATTCATAATTTCAATTCTTTATTGGAAACCAAGGACATAAATGTCAGGGAATAAAGCAATATTTCTTTTATTAACTGTTCCATTCATCTGGCTATTAAATAAAAGCAGGGCCCCAATAAATGGCAGGAGTCCTTGCCTGACAGCCACACCAAATAGCTCTATAATTCTCAGACGTTTTAAAACAACGAAAACTGCATTATTTGAAAAGTTAGAAACTTTAATATATAATAAAATTAAGATTAATGCCATCTTAATACCTTGCGAAACTGTTTGCAATGCCCTCGTCTCGAATGGACTTCTTCCTGCACGTTTTATTTTTAACAGCGCTTGTTTTGTACTGAGAACACGCGAGTTTTACGACCCGGTCCTGTGGCTGCTGACCACCTCTGGCATTTTTCACGGCCATCTAGTTTTCCCAAGCCGGGGGCCGCCTCCCACCTCGGGGCCTGCACCACGTGAGGCACCATTTTGGAAGTGCGGCTCCCGGAGTGCGTGGCCTTCCAAACCCAGTCCCATGGGACACTCGCATGTGGATCAGTGAAAACAGAGAGGGCAGGGCAGCAAGTTTCTATAGAGCAAGCAATCTGAGCACAAGAAACACTTGAAACGTCACAGACGATGGAAGAAAATATTTACTGAGCGCCCTTTGTACCCTGGGACCTATACTGAGATCTTTACGTGCCTCTGTCTCATAACCATCTTGCAGGGTGGGGACATCTCCCAGATTAGGAGACAGGTTTAGAAAGGTGAATCACCCGCTCATCCTACTCCTGGGAGTGCCATGCACTAACCAACAAGGAAAAAAAGAGAAATGAGACATGGGGGCCATACCCAGCACCTTCCAGTCTACCGGCCATATGGCACGGAAGGAACCGCTGAGTGTGACCATCAGCAGCAGGCCGGGGCATCAGGGGCACAGAGAGACTTAACGCCTCAGCTCACAGAGGGAGGGACAGCAACCTGGGGGTGCTTGGCAGCGGGGGTGGCGGCAGTAGGGCGGGCTTCCCGGGGGAAGAGGCAAGGGGCTGCGCTAGGGCTGAGTTTTACACAAATACTTGAGTGTTTTTCTTTTTTCAAGGTTTAATTTCTAAGACGGAGGCTGCCACCGTCAGAATTGTTATTTTAAGGAAAACACCCAGCACAGCATTTGAGGAAGAGCTTGCGTTCAGAATCCCTATTATCCATCCTGCAAGCCCAGGAGGGCTCTCTTCTCTTGGCCACAGTCTGACCTCCTGCCAGCACAGCAGCCCTGCCTCACCAGCACTCTACACACGCGCCCACACTTCTTAGCAGGGCTCACGGTGTGGGGTTTGACAGCTGTGGAACGTTCCCTCCTGTCGAGGTGGGCTGTCTGTCACTAGGGCGGACACGCTGCACGAATGAGTAGACTAGCTGGTAAGGAAGCACCTTGCAAGGGCAGAGCACAGTGCCGTCTACCACACACTCGGGTGGGTACCTTCATGGGTCCCCTGTCACCACCACCGGGGGACCGAATTCCATACTGTCCCGGTTTTGCAGATGAGGAAACTCAAGAGACCCTGTGACTTTCCCTCCCTTCTCCTGATGGGCACTCCAGGGCTGCTCCTGTCTCGTGCCATCTAGGAGCTGGGAGCAGTCTCAGGGACCGCGGTGTCCGCGGTGCTGCTGATGGAGACGGGAGGTCAAGGCCAGCAGCCAGTGCGCATAGGCTCCTCCACCCCAGAGCGCAGAGCAGAGCCGACCCAGCCCCATCCTGCTTACTGTGGACGCCGTCAGCACTGCCAACTCTGGAAGAAGAGAGAGCTCTGAGGGCAAACTACTTTTTACTGGTGCGTTACTGGCCACAGCTGAGTCATGCCTTTTAGCCTGAAATGCAGGTAAGGAGAAAATCCGGCGATCAGCAGGCAAGAAGATACCTGCAGAGATATACTTGCCTAACCTCTCCGGGTTTGGTTTTCTTTCTTTTACTACCTTCTCACTCCAGGTCATTCTGGTGAGTACAGGGAACAACGGCGGACGTTCCCTCCTGCGAACGTGAGCCCGAGAAACAGCCCGAGTTTCCTTAGTCGGGGCCTGAGCCTTCAGACGCCCTGACGTTTGCATTCCCAGTTTAAACGCCACTGAGAACCCTCTAGATGTAATTTTAATAAACACGTATCTGTCGCAGAGAGTGACTGAGGGCCCCTCCTGGGAACGGCTCACCACCCTCGTTCGGCCACTAATGGAGCGGCGGCTCTGTGGAGCTCCGGCCACACCGACTTTGCGTGCTCTGACTGGATACTGATCACTCGTTCAACGAATATTCCAGGGCCCACCACATGGCAGCCACTACGGCAGATACGGAAACGAAACAGGTTTCTGTGTTCACGGAACTCAGGTCCTAACGGGGAAAGATGGGTGACGAACAGACAGGTAACGTGCCAGGAGGCAGCCGAACGCAGCGGAGAAAACACAGCCACGTAAAGGGGATGGTGGTGGGGGCGGGGGGGGCACGGCGCTGGGTCAGGATTCGCGAAAAGAAGCAGGCGAGTGTTCAAGTCACAGATCGACCCCGCTCCACTCCCACGGCAAGCCAGGGGTGTTGAGGGGTGTCAGCAGCGCCCCCGGGACAAGCTCGATGATCACGCACTGACTTCCCCTTCATTTTCAAAATTCCAAGACGCAGCATGCAACCTGGTGGCTAAAAAACTGAAAACAGAAACTCTGGTGTGAAGTGCCTCGGAAATGGCACACAGAGGCTGGATCCCGGGAGAGGAGAGAAAGGGTTCACGCGCGCGTCTTGGGGGGAAGGCCTGGTACACCACACAGGGAGCGGAGGCTTCTGGGCCCTCCCGGGTCACGGGGTCACCCTGAGGACTGGCTGGCTGTCAACATACACCAGCTGTCCCTTGGGTCAGAAGAGGGGAGAGGCCCAAGTCTCAGCACCTGCCCGGGGACCAATCGACCACTTCCTCTGCCTTGTCATTTTCCTCTCCAGTGCCAGGTAGAGACCTGGTCAAATCTGTTGATGCGGAAGTTCTTACTCTGTAAGATGGTCTTGTTGGGAGGCAGCAAGAAGGGAGCCCTCTCTTTCTTATGATATTATGATATTAATGACAACACCGGGGCGACCCTGCTGGTCCCTGAGCTTCGGGCTGGACTTAGGGCCTAGCCTGCTGCTTCCCAGTACCTCCCACTGGGCCTGGCATCCGCAAGGGCTCAAACGCAGCCCCGGAATGAACAACCGAACCGGGACAGAAGAAACCCAAGCCCAGTGAGGGCGGACCATCTTGCCCAAACACAGGCTGATCAAGGAGCACTGGGAGTCAGTCCCAGGAATCTTTTTATTTGGGATTTGGGGCTCTTCCTGAGTTACTGTTACCTGGATAAGACCCTAGAAGGGACCCTTTTAACCCCATACTTGATTTAGAAGAGTGTGCTGATGGCTAACGGCACGGCTTATCTAATTGCAATCCCAAATCCAGGAACATCAATTTCTCACGCTGTTTCATCAAGCAAAAGCAAAACTTTCCAGCACTACCAAATTCAAACCTGGCTCTGCCCATGTGCGTGATGACCTGCTCGGAGTGAGAGCCCCTCTTCTGCCCAGGGGCCCCTCCACCAGCCTGTCCCATGCAGCCCCGGCCTGCTCCTCTAGCCCAGAACCCAATTTCCCAGCCTCACAGGCCAGGGCACGCCAGTGTCTCCCCACTTGTCGCCTGGAACATTCTCTGGGTAGTAAAAATACTACTCCTCTGAGAGCTGACTTCTGTATAGCTCGTCCAGGAGTCGAGATCCTTGCCAATTCAACAGGCACTCCCGGATTTATGGGAAAGGGCGGACAGCCCCTCTCTAACTTGTAATCATTGGCCATGATTCCGCCCACAAGGACGTGCCAGCTCATCGACTGATGTTTACTGAGCACCTACTGTGTCCCAGGCTCCACGCTGGGGGCTGGAGGCACAGCCGTGAAATGACCCAAACAGTCCCTGCTCTGCTGGGACGAACGTTCCAGCCTGTGCAGACAGGCAGAAAAGGAGAAACAGCTCGAGATGATGTGTGTCTGTCCTTCGATAAGGACTGCAGACCCGGGCGTGAGTGCTGGGGACTCCTGGACAAGCAAGGGAGCCCGGGGCACAGCCTGGGGCAGGTGCCTGCGGGCACGGGCGCCCCTCTCCTGGGGCCCCCACAGCCTGGGGACGGTGGGACGGGACAGCAGCAGGGGTGGGCGAGCGGGGCGCCTGCAGGATCCGAGCTGCGTGGGTTAAGGGGAAGCGAAACGCCGGAAAGGAAAAGCACATTCAAATTCTAGTTTCAGTATCCACTCAAGGGAACCAAGTCTAATTTAAACAATTCTCTGTAATGTGAGTTATGGTGACTTCTGTTTCCCCTGAACTGTGATGCGCAGGACAGGAGCACGGAGGGACGCGCAGGACTCGTGCACCGACAGCGGGACAAGACGCGGCAGACCGACGGATGCGGATTTCAGAGTTTTCCAGTCTGTGCCATTACACCGCGCCTCCTGAGTGCCAAAACGCGGCCCCAGTCACCCTGGTCATCAGATCCCTGATGGCTGCTCGGAAAAGGGAAAGAAAAGGCAAAGCTGACGGCAGGAACCTGGGGTTCCGTCTCTCTGGAAAGCCCTCGGGCGAGCACTTCTCCCGTGTTTTGGCTTTAAGGGAAAATTCATTTCAAACTCCTGCTCCCGTCTGGGTTTTTAAATTAAAATCGCTATGCATATTTTTGGCTCACGATCCCCATCTCTCAAAGACAAACCTTTTTTTCCTCTTTTATTCAGAGTATTTAAAAGAATACAGTGCTGGGAAAATTAGCTATCCGACTTGGAAAAAAAAAAATAGATCTCTACACTTCATACCCTATACACGAAACTGCCGTCAGATTTAAAGAAGAAAAAAAAAAATGAAAAACCAGAACTCTTCCATTGCTCTAAGAGGATATATACATATATTAAAAATGTTTATATTTTCAAGGCAAATGATAGATTTGGGGGAAACATCTGCAGGACAGAAGGGACAAAGAATTAATACCACACTCTCTACAGACCAAGAAGAACCAAGAAGCCCACTGGAAACCGGGTGGTGAATTTGCGCCTGAGACACCAGGGGCTAACAGACACGCCAGAGGACAGCCAACCTCACCGTTGGCTGAGGAAATGCAAACTTAAGGCAATCTATTTTTTTTAATTAGTGGAGAATTTAACAACTGACAAATATCCAGTATTGGTGAGGGTGTGAGGGAAAGGACAGTCCCGCTGTCTTCTCTGTGCCCTGGGGAGGCATGACAACTGAAGGTGCCATGTTGAGCCCAAGTTGGCAGAACCAGCACAAGGAAAACACAGGCATGTCCCGTGGCTCCGCGAGTTTACACTGAAAAATCCATCCGGAGGTAACAGCTGTCCAGGGGTCAAGGACTCGTGGACAAAGACACATGCTGCTGCTGGACTCACGCCACAGGCATTTATGCGCCGCTTACTGTATGCGACACACTCTTCTTGGTGCTTGAGTTACCCCAGTGAACGCAAGGGAAGGGGATCCTGGCCCTTGCATTCCGATAGGGAAGAACAATGCAGTGACCTCTGGAATGGGGGACAGAGGGCACTTCACCTTTTTTTTAATGTAATACATGTCTGTAAGTAGTTTCATTTTTATGAGCACATTAATTTTGTAATAGAACGCTTTTTAAATAAAAGAGCCCTTACCGCACAGAGGCCAACAGCTAGTCGACTCCAGGAGAGTCCCTGTGTCCCGAGGACTGGGGGCGGCAGCTGCACGGTCACCACCAAAGGAAAGACAGACACCCCCTGGAAAACCTCCCCCTGTCCACACCCAGAAGGCTCCCTCCTGGTGGCTGAACCCAAGATGTGAAAACACTCCATCTTCCCTCCTGTCCCTCCCGTGTGTTTCCTACGCACGTAATGTACAAATGCATTCTTACTGGAAAATTTAAGAAAGCATAAGCAATCAAAAAGTAAAGCCCCAGCGTGCTCATCTGAGCTGCCACAGCGGCCAGCAGCTCCTCTCTCTAACACAAAAGGCACTTTTTAAAGTGAATGATCCTCTCCCGAGCTGAAAAGGCCAACCTGTAATATATCTACATCTATATTTAGATTATAGAATTAGATCCCAATTTAGCTGACTTTCATCTCAGAGCGTGTGATGTTTCCCAGGACGGCCTGAATTAGATTTCCTACTAGTTAGAATTTCCTGTAAGCTGGGATTAAAAGCTCTCGTTTCCTAGTTTCTATCTTAATCATTACACAACACTTCAAATTTCTTAAGAAGTTTTGAAAATATTAATATGGCATTTCATCTCCTCACCGTCTACAAAAGACAAAGAGAAGAGTGAGGCTCAACGGCGCTGTTCCCAGGAGACAGCATGGAACAGAGACCTGAGGGGACTTGGTTCTGTGGCCTTGGCCTTGGTCAAGTCATTCAACCTTTTCGGGTCGGATTCCCAATCTTCAAAATGAGGATTTGGGACGGGTGAAAAGTAGGCAAGGGCACATCCTATGAGAGCAAATCCACAAAGATGGTTTCCTTCTCCCCTTCCTGTAAAACTTTTCTCAGTTCCGGGGGCTTCTGAGGGTGCTGGTGATGCTCTTGGCTCTGGGTGTTGATCGCAAGCACACATTCGGTTTGGGGAAACTGAGCGGGTGTACACTGAAAGAAGAGTGCGTTCTTCTGTAGGTTCATCTACCGAACTTCATTCAAACATAATAAAAGGGGGTCTTGGTTCCGTGGGGCCACCAAGGCTCCGGGGTCAGCGACCGAGATCTAGCACCAGCCGGATGGGGCGGGCTTGAGGCAAGTCCCTCCCAGGAAACGAATGCCTTCCAGGGGCTGCGTTGTCGTGAACGTGAGAGGAGTCCTGCACAGGCCGCAGAGCCAGGGGGCGGCAGCTGATGTCACCTGGGAGCCATGGCCGCTGAGCGGGGAAGGGCACGAGGTGACTTCAGGCCACAAGGGCGATCCGAAGGTATCCAGCCTCTGCTTCAGACAGCAGGCCCGGCTGCGCAGAAACCCAAAATCTAGGTTTTCAGAGCCCAGATGGGTCTGAGGGCCTAGACGGGGACAAAGTGGGGGAACCTTCCACGTCCCTCCGTACCCCAGAGCGCACAGGCAGGGACTTCAGCTGCCCGAGAAGCAATCCTCTCAAGCCCACTGTCATTTTCTGCATCAGACAGGGAAGGCAGTGGCTGGCTGCGCTGGCCAGTAAGATCCAGAGATTTTCACCTTCAGGTCACTGATGAGAACGCTGTCCGGGTAGGTGGGGATAGGAAGTCGTGACTCCCTGCAGGCAGGAGGCCACATCTCTGAACGTGGGGAAGGGAACGCGCTCCCGACAGCCCCCGGGGCGTCTCTGCAGACAACATGCGGGGGTTTCCTGTGACACCAAGGCCTTCTTCTCCGGGAGTCAACTCTCCTGATGATGTTTCCCATGGGCCGCAGCACACCGGTCTGAGGGAGCCGTCGGCCCTGCGCTGGGCCAGGGTCCTGGCCTGAAGTTCTGGAAATTAATCTCAGGGCTGTGAGGAGCAAGGGGCCTCTCCCTTTCTCAGTGGCTGAACCCAAGGTCACAAATGCACATTCCACCCCATCAACTCAGCAGACCAGCTTGCTGGCAGAGCTGGTCAGGAGGAGCTGGACTGCGCCAATGCGCCAGGAGTCAGGGGGCTCCCTGACAGGGCTCGGGACTTCTTCCAGGCTGGCTGTGGCGTGGGCTCTGTGAGACGCTTCTCTCTCCACCCTGATCTTAACCCAGACAGCATCAGATGCTGTTACCTGTGGCCAAGAAAATTCTTACAAGCCAAGTCCTTGTCCCAAAACAATATGGACTTAAGAAGAGGGAGACCAGCGATTCAAGACACGGAGTGCTCTCTGCTTCTAATGATTGATATTTTATATGCCACATCTGCCCTGTATCCGAAATCAAAATGTGTCTCGCACACCTCGTAAATCCCAACAGAAACAGACCTCTACCTTCAGAAATGGGTTATACTCCAAACTACGGGCCTCTAATTCTCTTTAATTTCTTCAGATAAATGTAATGCTATGTCTATTAACCTATAAGACATGGGGCACCTGGGTGGCTCAGTCAGTTAAGCGGCCAACTCCTGGTTCTGGCTCAGGTCATGATGGTGTCAGGGTGGGGAGATGGAACCCTGCGTCGGGCTCTGCTCTGTGCAGGGAGGCAGGAGCCTGCTTCAGAGTCTCTCCCTCTCCTTCTGCCCCTCCCTCTGCTTGTGTGAGCTCGATGTCTCTCTCTCTCTCTAAAATAAATAAATAAATCTTTAGAAGAAAACTAAAAAGACACATGCCAATGGCACTTGGTTGCCAGAAACTTGTAACCAGCAATAAAATTTAAAACATGAGTCCTTTTTATGAGGATCCGGGGAAAAATTTTTACCAATACCAGAGGAGCTGTGCTTTTCCTTAAAAAATACTTTGTTTTTAGCTCATGGACAATGTGAGCCACCTGACCCATCTGGTTGCCCTCTTTGTGCTGGATGCCGGGAAGCTCACAGTCAAATGCAGACCACTTCTCACCACTATGAAGCATACAAGGCCTGGAAATATAACTGGCTGGTTACCCAGCTGGGATCTAGTCATTGTGCTCCCCCTCCCTTTACTTCTTCTTCCCTCCCCACGAGCTCCCAGCCTCCTTGCCTTGCTTGTTATACCTGTGAAATCTTTTTTTGAAAAATAGAATACGACCAGCACAAGAAGAGCATAGTGGCAAGAAAAATGTTTTTAGGGTCAGACAAGCCTGGAGTCTTACCAGCAGCACCACCCTGGGAGGTCAGGGACCTCTCTGAGCCTGAAAGTATCTTTTCAGGGTTTTCGTGAGGATTTAATTAGCCGACGTGTGGGCATGTGCTCAGCTCAGTGCCCAGCACAAAACAGGTGCTTAAGAAAAGTCCAATTTTTTTTCCCCCCCCGCTGGGTCTCTTCCCTTATCCCCTCTCCCCTTTACAAGGCACAACTGGAAGACAGCCCGCCCACACAACGTCCCCCGACAGCCCCAAGGAGACCAGGTGACCCAAGGGCCAGTCCCCACCAAGAACATGAAGGTCCGACACATACTGCGGGGGCTTAGGGAGACCATGTCCCACTCTTGGCGACTAGGCTCTGCAATCCTGGGAGTGTGGCCCCTGGATTATGTCCCTGTCCCCCAACTGAGAAGATCTGAGCAAGTTTTTCCCTCAGTCACCAGAGGCAGAAAGCCGCCTCCCCAGAAAGCCACGGCTGCAGCCAACGAGGTATGGCTAAGAGCTTTGTCTCTAAGGCGTCTTTAACAGAAGTGTTGCAAGTCAAGTCCACTTCCCTGTGAATGCTCTGCCCCCAGTTGTCTATTCCAAGCCACCTGGCCCCCATCGCTCAGCAGGATTCTGGGCCATTTTCTGCAACGGTCGGTCAAGTTTTGTGGGGGAAAATAAAGGCTATTTCGAATTTGAACAAGCACAGTAAGTACAAAGGCCAATCTGCTGCTAAAAGCAGCACGTACCCCATTTGAAACCCAAATACAATATTTCAGCTTATGCCCCAGCAGGAACATCCATTTTAATTTATGGCATGTAAACGCAAAGTTCTAGCCCACGTCTGCTCCCCCAGGTTTTCAAAAGTATAACTGATACCATTAACTGACTCCCGCGAGAAGAACGGGGATGGGCTAAGAAAGGCAAAGGCAGGCGGCCCTGTGGGTTCCGTGGAACCCTGACTCAGGGAGCAGCGAGGTCGAGGGCAGAGAAAGTGACTTAATTATTAGCACAGGCCAGATGCCTCATTTTTCAAGGTAAACGCTCATCCCAATGGCTACAGTAAAGTAGCCGCCAGGAGCACACACTGCACACATTTTCCAACTAAAGATAGAAACTATGCTTAAAAAGCTAATTTGGTATTTTTAGAAGTTTGGGTTTCTTTGATCCGGCCAAAAGAGGCTTAAAATTCAGCTTCAAACTATTTTAGTCTCTGCTTCACAACTTTGAAATAGCTGGTACATCTTAAGTTCCTTTCAGCCACTGAACGCGGATGATTCTATAAACCATCGCGCTGAAAATTCAAGAAATTCGGCTGAGAACCCAGGACCAACCTGGCATCAGATGTGCCTTTACTGTGAGGATTCCACTTGTGTAAAAATGGAGGTGAAATTTCAGAAAGTGGGATTTGGTCACCCTTCCTTCCTTCCTCTCTTTTTTAAAAGTTTTATTTATTTATCAGACAGAGAGAGAGATAGTGAGAGCATGAACACAAGCAGGAGGTGTGGGAGAGGGAGAAGCAGGGTCCCTGCTGAGCAGGGAGCCCGATGCGGGGCTCGATCCCAGGACCCTGAGATCATGACCTGAGCTAAAGGCAGAAGCTTAACCGACTGAGCCACCAAGGCACCCCTGGTCTCTCATGTTTCCAACAGAAGTCCCGTTTCCCCATCTGAACTCCAGCTTTCTCTCTGTAAGGCTCAGGAAATCCGGGCGCCTGCCAATTTAACTCAATGCAGGCAGCACACCGCCCTCAGGGGAACGAGGCCTGCCACCTGCCAAGTGGTCGCTGTCACACCAGGCGCTGGCACTGGGAAGCCTCGCGGCTGGCCCATCGGGCGGCCTGGCCAGCCCTCCTGACCAAGGAGGGAAAGGGGCCGCGAGAGAGGGCCAAGGCCACACAGCCAATGAGCTTCAGAGCTGGGGTCAGCCTCCGGATCTGCTCCTCCCCAACTGTGCCTCCCGCTCAGACAGTAGGGACATCCGGGAAAGGGCTGGAAGATTCTACATGCTCTTCCTGTGGCCTCACCAGCCACATGAACCACAGTCTTAGTCTCTGGGTTCTCCTGTTTGAATCTTCATTCGATATGGAAATCCCCTACCATTTAATTTTTATGTGAAGATAGAAGGGGAAAATGGAGAAAATCCTAAGGCATTACGAAACTTTCTTCACTTACCATAGGGTTATGTCCTAATATGATTATAAGCTGAGAACATCCTGAGTGGAAACGCAGGTAACACACCTAACCTCCCAAGCACCGTACCTTAGCCCAGCTGACCGCAGACGTGCTCAGATCACTTACGTTGGCCTGCCGCTGGGCAAGATCATCTAACGTGCGGCCCAGTCGACAATCGGGTGTTGAGTGTCCCGTGTGAGGTGCTGAACGCTGTACTGAAAGTGAGAAACGGAGTGGCTGACTGGGCACAGGACAGTCGCCAGGACGTCGCTAGCTGCCACTGTCCGCCATCAGCAGACGGCACACAACGCATTGCCAGTCCAGGGGGAAAAGAATCAAAATTCGGAATTCAGAGGACAGTTTCTGCTGAATGCGTCATCACTTTGACAAAGTCAAAAAATCCGAAGTCGAACCACTGTTAAGTTGGGACCATCCGTACAGTTACCCCAAGTAACAGAGACTCTTCAAACCACATTACCCCAAGGATTCTGGGGGTGTCCTAGCCCAACTACCTCATTTTACAGATGAGGAACCAGGTCCGGAGAGAGGAAATGACTTGTCTAGGATAAATTCTGATTATTTGTTTCTGGGGACCCTTTACATATCTTTTCAGAAAGCACACCGCTCGTATTGTCCCTTCGTATGGCGCAGATCATTTCGAGGATGTGGTTTAATTACACAATTCAGCTAATAGAATGTGTGTTTGCGGTTTTACCAGCGACAGATACATGCCCCAGCTAAGCAAGTGGAGTTTATTTCTTTAAAGCATTTGCAGACCATTATTTGCAAAGGAACTGTGCTCAATGAACATTACACAAACAAGAAGCTTTTAAAAGCTTCTAAAACCCGCAGTTTTGAATCTTTCCCACTGGAGATGGAATCCAAATTGTCAACTACTCTCAGGTCCACTGTGGTGTTTCAGAAGCTGTTAAGGCTTTATTAGTCTTTGAAAAAGACACTTAGCTAAGTCGCAAATGTGTTAAATGGAAAAAGATTCCAACAGTCCCTTCCCAAAGGCAGCTGGGACCCAAGTCATGGGGCTGAGTGTCGGCGCTGGGATGGGCTTGTGAAGTCCCTCTTGGATGGGTGGGGGACATCCTGGCATGAGCCCAGCACAGAGTAGATGCTCAAGAAATGGTCCGTGTCCTTGTTCTTCTACAGAGAAGCTCCTGCCCATCCGTCCAGACCATCCTCAGACCCTCCAGTTCCACTGAGTGTCTCATTCGGGCTTTTAATACCGCTCTGCCACCATTACGTCATAACGGCATATATTTCTATATACTTTACTTTTAAAAATAGCGCGTCCATTTTCAGGTCTGCCCCCTGCCCAGCCCCAAAGCGGGGACTGGCCCCGGACCCAGAGCACCTGCTCTCTGGCATGGCCAGTCACGCATGTCCGCAAGAACTAGCTTGAGTGGTTCCAGAAACAGAGGTGCTTTCCTGGGCTACGGATTTGTCTCCCTAACTCCCAACGGCAAGTGGTGCATCTCCCCATGTATCCTCCAAGCCGTTTCTGGTTGCCTGGGAGTCACGCAAAAGCTACGTGGACCCCCACCACGTTAGCAACCGATGCGTACCTGCCCTTACTCCCAGCCAGCCTCTGTTCTAAAGGCTTCACCCGCGTGACTCCGCTAAGAGCTCATGACAACGTCCCAGTCCCTCCCCCGTTCTGCAGATGGGGGCGCCGACGCACAGGAGCCCAGCGCAAACCCAGCGGGAGGCGAGCTGACGCCTCCTGTCGCGACACAGTGACACTACCCACCCACGCAGAGATGGGCCTGTGTCCTCGACAATGCCCAGAACATCCCAATAAAACCAGGTGTTGCACACCTCCGCCCCTGGACTCTCGTGGTCAAGGGCACAGACAGGTCCTTGTTCACGGCCCTGAAAGGACACTTCTGAAAAGGAGGATGCTAATTTTGGAACTACGTCAAAAACTAGAAGAACTCTCTTGTCTCTTCACTGTTTAAGGAATGCAGAGGCATTTTCTGCCCCAAGGCGTGAGACCACGAATACCTCACAACCCCGAGACAGCTTACGACATGATTAAATATCTAATTTTTATATGTCCCAACAGATCTGCTTTAGATAGGTCACCTCAGCGAGGCATTCAAGTTGTATTCTTTGCGGATTCCATTTATAACGGATAGCTCATCGGGGCCCACTGGGTCATCACTGTGGACGCGACACCCGTGTCTGTTTCCCTGAACTCGGAACCCCGACTGCTTATATCAGGCCACCGTGCACGTGTGGCGCATGTCACAGCTCTGCTCCTGCCGATCTTTCTCGGTGGGGTCTACAGAGCTGAGCCAGGAGAGCAACCCGGAGCCCATGCTGCTATTTGAGGAAGGTGAAACTGCTCCCGCACAGACCTGCCATCTCGGACGGTGCAACGCGGCAGAAACGCGGGACTGGCTCTTCTGTTCAGCCAAAGACTCGCTGATGTCAGAGTCAGGCTTGACACGGAACAGAAGGTGTCAGGGTAAAGGCATGAGCGCTCGGCCGGAATCCACCATCACCAGGAAACCCTGCGCGCGCATGACCAGACTCGAGGCAAACACGGTGACACCGTTAAACCACATACACGCGAGCGTGCAAGCGCACGTTTGGGAGGGAAAGGCCCCCCTCTCTCCCCTCCTTCAAAATGAATCCCGCCCCTGTGACCTGGCAGAGATCAGACAAGAAGCTTGCTTCTGGAGCCCTTCTGTTTCACCAGCAGCCTGGCGGAGAGACACGTGCCCTCTGCTCTGGTCCAAATCCACCTGCCCTCCACATGGGACTTGCGACCAGGCAGGTGGGCGGGCAGACTCCGTGGCCCCTCCCCGCCCTGACACCACCTCTGCGGACCGGAGCCCGTCAGAGGGCCCTGGGGTTTGCTCCCAGGACCCCGAGTCTGTGCAAAGCCGGCAAAACGGCCTCAACTAGAGTTTCCGAAGTGGGTCGCACCGAGCTCTGGTTTCCGGCCAACAGGTGGGTATTGTCACGATCAGAAGGGTATGAGCACAAAAGAGAACGCAAAACTGGACAAACAGGGCTAGGCTTCTGACTTCTTGGACCCTGCATGTGTCTTCCACAGTGTCCTATGCCCTGAGCCAACACCGGAAGTAACACACAGACACCGAGACGTGGACACACACACACACCGCCAGCACAGGCCGGGTCTTGGTCTGAGTCCCGCACTTGTGTGAACTCCACACCTCTCCTAAGGAGCCAGTGAGGCAAGTTCTCCTACAGAGAGGGAACGTGGCTGCCTGGGGTCACACAGTAAGGGGTGGGGCCGGAATCCGCACCCAGGTGACCCGGCTCCCCCGACGCTCCCCTTTAGCCACAACCATGCACTACTTCCCGGGTGTCTAGGGAAAGGGACAAGCACTCGGTAAAGGACTAATACTACTGTCGACTGGAACGTCAGAGCGCGGGGTTTCTGGGCCTGAACTGGTCCCTGAGCCCTTTCTCCCGCGAAGGCCTTCTGCCACTGATGGTCTCTGGAACATACTTTGGGAAATGATCCCTCGGGCCAATTTGCTGTTTCGTGTAATGAAAAGAAGGGGCGGCCTGAGTCACCAAGCCCGAATCCAGATTCCTGCCTCTATCATTTCATGCACGTCCCTGAGCTTCAGGTCCTTTGCCTATGACACTGGGACGAAAATGGCCAACCTACACCACCGGGTTGCCAAGAAGGTGGTGGAAATCACATCGGTGAAGGGCCTGTGCGAATTGATAATAAGTAGCCGGTGGCCTTACCACAGCTACTACCCCGTCAATGGGGGCCTGGCAAGTTAGTGACTCAAGTGGGACAGGACTCAGTTCTGCCCCACCCCCGACCCCCCACTTCCCCTTTCTCCCATGCAGTGCCCTCCGCCCCTGCTTTCCCGCCCACAAGGCAATGGCAATACCCTCTCTTAAGAAAGAGGAAAGAAGAAGGAACGAAAGCCAATTTCCTGACTGAAGGATAAATTACCAGGTCTAACAAGGGCCAGAACCTGCTTAAGTCTTATCCCCCAAGACCACGCTGGCTCCCGACACGAGAGCCCCAGCACGGACAGGCACCGAGCAGGTGCCCAAACGCATGGACGGAGGAGTGATTCACCAACATAACTCTCCCCCCCGCCCCCGCCCATTAGCAACAAAATATCAGCTAAAAGGAAGACTGGCTATCCATGCTCTGGCAAGAGGAGGGGACGGCTTTGGAAAAGCTGGCAGGCTTTTCTAGAAGACGCGGGAGACCACAGCCAAGGCGGGGACAAGAGTCCTACACGGGGATGGGGTGCTACAAACACAGGAGAGAGGCACAGATTACAGCTCCACCGAAGGAGTAAGTGTTTTCGGGCCAAAGCGGAACTCGGAGATTGATGAATGTGGTAAGACGACGACTCCTCACGACGACAGGGGGAAGCCAAGAAATCGGAAGGCACTGGAGAAGTCCACTTCTCCCAGAAACAAATATTCCGCACACGGGTGCCATCCCTGCAGGCACGGGGGGGCCCGCAGGACTGTATCCACTTACACACGCCTGCGAAGTGGAATCTATGTGCGGGAGGCCGCGGAGGAGAGAGACAACAATTTGTAATCTTCCGTCTCCTCAGGCTGCTAAAAGCAGCCCCTGAACGAAAATGCGAGACTGATGCGCGCTAAGCTTTGGCCGAAATCAAGATCAAATCTCATTAATCCAAACCCGTAAACAGGGGATCCCAAAAGGGCAGAGCACCTCGAAAGTCCGCTCAGGGACATTTTGGTTTTGTTCCCGCAGTAACTGCAGTCGCGAGAGGGGTTCCTGGCGGGTGGGAGAGAGGCTTTTTAAGGCAAGATGAATATGGGAAAACAGTAAAACGATGAGACCAACGTATGTCCTCTCAGTTCTTCAGACATGGGATTCCCACCTGTGGTTTTGAGGGGGGTGGGGGGGGGAGGCACGGGGCTGCTGTGGTTAATGAATTTATTTTCTGATTACAGAAGTCATACACGCCACAGTCACGTGGGCTGCCAGCACAGAAAAATACAATAAACAAGAAAAATTGCTCGGCGTCCAGCCCCCAAGGTGCTCACTTGCCATGCTGGGTAGAGCGGCGCATCTTGTCTGTGTATTTCCTTTATAATTGTAATAATCCTCTGTATGGACTTCCTAAGCTGCTTGTTTTGGTGAAGCCCGCCCAGACATTACAAACTCTCTGCAAACATGATTTTTGATGGCTGCAGAACACAAAAAGAATGGCTGCTCGTGGTTGCTTTTTAAAACATCCTGCTTTAGTTGTTGGAATACTGATCAATATTGTGACGGAACGAACAAACAGATAATAACACGCCCCGCAGATCTCCATGTGGGGCTACAGTGGCGAGGCGTCCCAAACCGCCTGTGCAAATTATATTGTAACAGAAGAATGATTAGGACAGTAATAACCAATATTTATAGCTAGCTTAAGAATTTACAAGGCATTTTCGTGTGCCTTAAGCTTGTTCTATCCTCACAGCAACACTATATAGGAGTTGGGTTTTTTTGTTTTTGTTTTTGTTTTTTTAAGATTTTACTTGTTTGTTTATTTATTTATAAGAGAGAGTGTGTGAGCAGCGGGGGAGAGACAGAGAAAGAGAGGGAAGCAGACTCCCGCTTTGAGCAGGGAGCCTGATGTGGGACTTGATCCCAGGACCCTGAGATTAGGACCTAAGCCAAAGGCAGACACTTAACCAACTGAGCCACCCAGGTGCCCCGGGAGCATGTTGGGAGGCTCTCACCAGTTCCTCTACCTCCATCTCCATATCTAGCATCCCACACGTATTTCAAAGTCTCTGAACACCAATCTAATTCTTCACTGTACCCCCAAACCAGTCCTTTTTGGATTCTCATTAACGATGCCACCCACAAGAGCCCAAGCTGGAAAGTTCCCCCCTTCTCCTGCTCCCTCCTCCCACACCCCTACATCCAACCATTCCCAAGGCACAGTCCCCACTACACAGAAAGGCCTTGGTTAAGCTCACCTTTTTCCACGGGGCACAGTGACTGGCCAATAAGGGACCTTCAGCAGACACGGTGGGTAGAGGGAACCTTCTGGCTCTGTGCACTGTGCTCGGTTACAACAACACACTGCCCGCCTTGAAACAGAATTAAAGCTGTGGCAAATGCACAGAGAAAAAAAAATCTTCCATCTCACCGAATTCTCTTTATGCGATCATGCTCTTAAAAATAACAAAAAAAGGGAGCCTCGGAGGCTCAGTTGGTGAAACGTCTGCCTTCGGCTTGGGTTGTGATCCCGGGGCCCTGGGATGGAGCCCCACATTGGGGTCCCTACTCAGTAGGGAGCCTGCTTCTCCCTCTCCCGCTCCCCCTGCTTGTATTCTCTCTCTCTCTGTCAAATAAACAAAATCTTTAAACAAAAAAATAACAAATAAAAAAACGTATTTCAAGGGCTCATTACAGATTTTATCTGAAGCCACGACATCTATAGCTTTCCCTGCTAAGAATCTCACAATTAATCACCCAATTAATTTTCAATTCTCCGTTTACAAAATGAATCTCATTAGTGAAACCTGGAGCGGGGCGAGGCAAACACAGTGAACCTTGCCACAAGCTAAAAAGATCGTGAACTCAAAGTGGATAGAACATGGGGGTCCGTGTGGTGTCCGTGGTCAAGGGTGGAAGCAGCATCTAACTGGGGCCTCCCTGAGCAGCCAGGAAGCCGTAGTACGTTCCCTACAATTCACCTGAAGGGACATGCTATTACAGGGCAAGTGTGCCAATTTAAGGCGTCTGGATGACATTCGCGTCTTATTAAAACAGCAAACCTATTCTTTGAAAGAGAACAATGGTATCCTCCACGGCACTGCAGAATCATCTAGTTATTACCCTATAAAGAGTCGAGCACGTAACTAGGTTGTAAAGGGTCCGCAGGTTGTACCATGTTCCAACAGAGAACACGTACATGATAAAATCCTCGGCAGAACATTTCCCCATTAATTAGGCAACGAAAACAGCAGCCTCCCCAAGTTGAGCAGGAATAAACAGGAAAGAAAAGGCTGTACTTCTTGCGAGGGGGTAAAAGACGACATGCACACAGAGAAATTAAAGGTGGCGAACCCCACCCTCCGTATGGGCCGTGTTGACAGAAATAGTTAGGGATCTCCCTTGGGCTCCCATGGTTTCTTCACCCTGCTGGAAAGAACAGAGACCCCACAGATGCCGGAGTCCCGGCCTCCACGCCCAAGCAGCCGGGCCGGGCCGGGAGTGCCCTTGAAGCAGTGGCGGAAAGGCATGGCGCTTGGGAGAAGAGAATCAGCTTCTTCTTGGACAGAACGGGCTAAAAAGGGATGTCCAGCAGCCCGAGGGGACAGGTTAGCGTGACAAAAGGACGGGCAACTCCGAAATGGTGATGCCAGGCAAATCCCTCCACTGTAGCCACGCACCCCCCGCCCGTCACACACGCGCGCTGGCGCACCCTCAAAGGGGGGGGAACTCAGAGAAAGAGGCTGTTTTTCCTTAGAGGAAAGTCATCTTCCCCTCACAATGTGAAAAAACAACTCCCTCTTGGACAGATGCCCCTAGTGAAAACCTCAGGGCCACCCCAGACTCCCCCTCGGTCACGCCTCCCCCTGCACCCAGTTCTCCACATACTGCCCCCTCTCCAGTGCCCTCGCACCTTACTTTGGCCCTAGCTGGGGCCCTCGGCTGTCCACTCCGGCCCAGCCCACACCACACCCCCACTTCCATCCTCCCCCCGCACCCATCGGACCCTAGAGCCGGCATGTCCGGGCCTCGTGCACCCCCCTCCCACCTCCAGGTTGGGCGCTCCTGGGGGAGTGGGGCTATCTTTCCGCACCGCACACTCCTGGACCTTCGCACGGAGTCTGGCATGTGGCTGGGACTTGAACCACAACGATCGTGAGTAAGAACAGCAGGTGTTCTATACACGTGCTCCAGCCAGGGGCTCCCGCACCCTGTCCCACTTAAACCACGCCAACCAACTCCAAGTGACAAGTGCCAGAAATCTCCCATTTTACAGCCAGGGACACTGAGGCTTAGAGGTCCAGTGATGATCCTGGGGACAAGAACGAATGAATGGTGGGCTAGGATCCCGGTCTCAACCTGTCTCCCACATAAAACGCCAGGTAAATGGCTTCATAAATACCAGAGCCTTCCAGAAAGTCTCTTTTCTCCTTTGCAAAGTTGAGCCTTTTCTTACTGTTTTCAAATTGGAGAATAATAGCATTCTTGCTACCGAAAATTTGAAAAATATAGAAAGGCGTCACAAAGAAATTTTTTAGAAATCAAACGCTCTCACACCATCCAGAAATAATCCCTGTGAAGGCTTTATTTTCTTCCCTTCTTTTTTCTACGGACTTATGCGCACCAGCCCTTGTGTTTATGTAACGGGTATCTGCATGTGTTTGCATTCTGTTTGTATTTTTGTGTATTTTTCTCTCCTAAAACTAAGGTGACACAGCATCTGTAACTCTTGCTTTGGGTTACAGCACGGTCATTTTCCGTATTATTAAGCATTCTTGGGAAAACACGACCAGATCTGTCCACTTCAATGAGCGGATTTAACGGAATTTAACTACCTCCTATATTGGACATTAGGCTGTTCCCAGCGTTTTAGTATTATAAATAACACCGTAACAAACGTTCTTGCTCGTGGAGCTTGGAGCACATTTCTAATTTTGTCCCCGAGGACAGAGTCTCAAAAATGGGATTGGTGGGTCAATAGAGGGTACGCATTCTGAAGGCGACTGTCCCCAGAAAGATCCAAACGGACAATCCCGTTAGACCATCGCGGGAAGTGTTCTGAGGGAGAAGCTGATTCCATAATCCACCTGATTGGTTCGAACTGATCTACTTACCACTGAGTCACAGACTATCTATCCTCTCCCGAGTCAGGTTACAAACCAAGGAGCTGGCATCATATGCCGGTAAGTTAGCTGGTGATAAATATAACCAGTTTCTGCAAAAGGCCATTCCTAATTCAGAAATGGAGATGACCTAAGCCTGGCATCGTCAAGGGCACGCTGTGAGGGAGGCACCGCGGTTCTTAGGTCGGCTGGGGCCCGTGCGTGCCGTCCCCTCCGTGAGAGGTGTGGACGCAGCGGTGGGGACTCGCCCTCCTCCCACGCTGCTCTTTTCCTCGCGACTCTGGAGTCATTGCTTGAGAAGGGACCGACACTTCCGGGCAGAGGACAAATCGTGACTCTCAGCTCTGGCACACATCAGCTTCGTGTGGGCAGCCACAAACGCCCGCGTCCAAGCCGTGGGTCCCATGCCCTCTGCTAGACTCCCCATTTGTGATTTTTTCCCCCTAATGGGAACAGCTCCTTGGCTTCTCCCCAGGGAAGTGGCCAGAGCGGTCCAGCGCCCAGGCCAGCAATAAGGACCCAGCGTGGGTCCTTATTGGAGGGAAAGGGGTCCCAGCTGCGTGGCCCCTGGGAGATCAGGCTGTGGAGCTGGGGGGCGGGGGGGCATCCTGGGCAAGCTCCCTCCTCTATAAAACAGGGATGCTCTAACGCCTGCCTCACTCAGCTCTAGGCCTTCAGCAAGGGAGAAAAGGTAAAGTGCTCGGCATGGCGAAGGCCAAGTTGCAAGTGCTTGCTACTATTGTTGCTGAGAAGTGAGTCCCCTTCCCTCGCAGTGGACCCCCCAGTCCTGTATTTTAACAGCTTCCTGCTAAAATACCAAAGTGTGATGTACTTCTTACTTGGAAAGACTGGCCCCCAGCACCAGGGAAAGCTGAGTGCTAGCCGTGAGTACAGTGGATGGGCCCAGGAGTGTACCCTGGCTTCGCTTGCAGACGCCATGCGACCGGAAGCAAGTGATTCTGGAAGTCCCTAGAAGCCGGAGTGTCCTCTCTCTACAGTGGGAACAGCATGGTGCCTGCATGGTCAGGCTGATTCAGGCGATAAGTGAGACGGTACACAAAGGTACCTAAGGGGCGCCTGGCTGGCTCAGTCGGTTCAGCCTCAGACTCTGGAGCTCAGTTCAGGTCTTGATCTTGGGGTTGTGAGTTCGAGCCCCATACTGGGCTCCACAATGGGTGTGGGGCCTACTTGAGAAAATAAGAATAAAAAAACAAAGGTGTCTAACAGGCCAGGCAGTATGCCCGGCAAATAATAAGGAGGCAGAGGATAAAATTATTATTATAATAGCCCTTACTTAGAGTTCTGACTTGAAAGGGTGTTGACCTCACTGGTTAAGTTTTCCAGAAGCGAGAGCCTAAAACGCTCAGGACATGCTGACCATGCAGAGAGGCAAACGTGCAGTGCCAAGCCCCACCCCTAGAAGTACGGCGACCAGGGAACCAACATCTTTTTTTGGAGGTGGGGGGGGTTCCCAGGAGGAGCCGAGGCAGTGTACCCCTTCGGTCGCTGGTGTCGTGAGACAAAGCAGACATCACCGATTCAGCTGTCTGGCACCAGCGTGAGCCGTGGCCCGAGTGTCCAGCTGACCCAGGCCTTATCTATATTTGGTACATGATGTCAACCTAGAACATCTTATTCTTTCGCATTTAATAAACCAGCTTAACACACCATTACTCACCACCCCAGTGAAGTCATTTTGAAACTCCGAAGGCGGCGAGGGTATACCTCACATTTCTTACTAAAAGAGAAGTAGCCTAGCCCCGCGCCAGCGACACGTGAGCTGCCACCAACACCTTGAAAGCGAGGGAGGGCCACTTCCCGCACCAGCTCGTTTATGAGCCCGCGGACGAGAAGGTTGACAACAAACACACAAGGAAGCTTTTTCGTCTAATAAGCACCTTTCGACAAGAAGCTACCAATTATGAAAACCAGAAATGCATTTAAAAGCTTCTCGTCGTGCCCAGTGGAATGCCAGCCGCTTTTTATTTATCGCTTATTTGAAAGGGAGGGGGAACGAGGAAAAGAAAATTTCCTCTTCCTTCTCTAACAAGATGAGTCACAATTTCCAAACATCAATCAATCGGCGGGGGGGGGGGGGGGAGAGGGGGGGGGGGGACAGAGAGGAAATGACTAGGGAGTCCCGCCCGCACCTCCCGGCCGCAGAGAGCCAGGAACCCCCCAGGCACTGACTTCACTCCCTGTCTCCTCACACGTGGAGCCCAGGCAGCTCAACCAGAAACGGGCACCACGCCCCCAAGCACAGTGTTCCTCTGCCCATGAACTCAGCCGCTCGACAAACTTCTCCGGGCTGCCCCATGGGCTGGGCGCTCGGAGAGGAGCACGACGGCCCCAGCTGAGGAGTCCACACCAGCAACTACAGGCTACAGAGGGGGGAAACCCAACGGGCAGGGGCAGCAGTGGGGCTGGGCAGCTCCAGACACATTTCCAAGACAGACAGCACCCAAGCCAAGTCATCTAAGACCCACAGAAGCTGGAGAAGAGAGCCATTCTCTCCAGAAGGACACCTGTGCCAATGCCCAGGTCGGAAAAGGACAGGCCGAGGGGATTATGGGGGGAGGGTTCAGGCAGGAGGGAGACCTCTCAGAGACCAGATCTCGAAGGGCCTCCTGTCCCTGCTGACGCGGGCCTTCATTCTGGAAGTCGACACTTCCGGAAGGCTGTTCTGTGGTTCTCGAACAGGGGTTTGCACACCTTAGCCACCCCAGCCTTGCCAAATTCAGCAGCCCGGGGATGCGATGCTGCTGGTCTGGGACCATGCTTTGAGAAAGACTCTTCTACAGAACAGAGGTCAGGACACCAAACCTGGTCCGAGGCCAGCTTTATTCTTCTGTATCAAATTTTACTGGGACAGGCCCACCATCTACATATTGTCTACAGTTACTTCCCAGCACGCACAAGTAGCTGCAAAGGAGACCATCTGGCCTGCAAAGCTCACAGCTTTCTTACCACCTGGCCCTTCAGGGAAAGTTTGTTAACCCCTGCTGGAGGATGTTCATAGGTGATTAGAAAAAAATAAAAAAATAAAAAATAATAATAGCTTTACAGGCAATTAATTTGCAAAGATACTGGATTAATCTATGTTCAGCAGGATTCCTTTCTGCAGGGCTTTTCAGAGCCTTTAATGACTCAAGTTACTTTTCTGGGACTGGTGTTCCCTGGACCACAGCGCTAGTGCATGGGATGCCCCTGAAGAATTCCAATCAAGGAGGCTCACCGACAGAATTGTATCCTAGGAAGAGCACTCCAGGGGCAGAGAGATTGCACAGGAACGTAACTGGAGGTAACAGAGAGCCGGCAGGTGGTTGCTATGGTAACCGCATAAGCTACGATAAGAATATGCACTGGGGCAGAGGTCAGCAAACTTCTTCTGGAAAGGGCTTTGCAGGCCACACGTCTCTGTTGCAACTACTCAGTTCTTTTTTTTTTTTTTTTTTTTTTTTTATTTTTATTTTTTTTTTTTTTTAAAGATTTTATTTATTGATTTGACAGAGAGAGATCACAAGTAGACAGAGAGGCAGGCAGAGAGAGAGAGAGAGAGGGAAGCAGGCTCCCTGCCGAGCAGAGAGCCCTATGCGGGACTCGATCCCAGGACCCCGAGATCATGACCTGAGCCGAAGGCAGCGGCTTAACCCACTGAGCCACCCAGGCGCCCCCAACTACTCAGTTCTATCATAGAAAAAGCAGGCACAGACAGTTGGTAAACAAACGTGCATGGCTGTGTTCCAATAAAACTTTATTTACAGAGTTTTGTACAGGGTGATGGATGGTGGTGACGGTTGCACGACTATGTGAATGTCCTTAATGCCACCGAACTATCCACTCAAAATGGTTAAAGAGGTCACATTTATGTTAGGTATGTCTTACTGCAATTCAAAAAAAAAAAAAAAAAAAAAAAAAAAACAACAAACTTAATTTATGGACACTGACATCTGAATTTTGTAACTTACGCAGATCATAAAATGGCCCTCTTTTGTTTTCTTTTAACCATTTAAAAGAGGAAATGCCATTATTCTGAGCTGGTGGGGCAGGCAAACGGTGGTGGGCTGTGTGTGGGTGGCCGACCCCCACATGACACAACGGCATAGAGAGGAGCCAAGAGATTCGCTGGCTGGGCAGGAGCTCAAACCAGGAACTGGTGACTGGCGGGGGGAGGACTGGACCGGACTGGAACTGGGGGAGGGAATCATGGAAGGCAATCCAGGGTGGCAGGCAAGTAGGCAAAGCCCAGACGACCAGCCAGCATGTGAAAGGAAAGGTCCAGGGCTCAAGAAAGGAGCCTGTACGGGACTGTCAGGGCCTGGGGGGATGCTTGAGAGACACCAACACCCCAAGAGAGGCCCGCACTGCAGGCTGCCAGCCACTGGGGGGTCAACGGTCTCTCCCAAGGGCCACTGTCTGCCCTAAGGGCCTCCTGCCTTCTCCTCTCAGAAGCCCCTCCCTCAGTGACCGTGCCCCGCAGACCACTGCCTGGCAGAAGCTATTCAGCCTTATCCAAAATGAATTATTACTGTGAAATCCAATCGGGGATTGGGGGTTAAGAGATGACCGATGCCTCTCAAACAGTCTATGTAGGGAAGGACAAGCCACGGATTTTTAAATTTCCAATCTGCCGTGGACTGGTATTTTCATAAAATACAGCAAAAATGCCACTTGGATGTCACCGTAATGTCAAGATGCTATAAACGTTTTTAAATGTCTGCTCTGAATGTCTAGGCTTCTCTAGCTGCCGGCCAGTTAACGACCAGTTAACCGGCCCTTGGGCCACACTCTGACACACTTTGAGTGGCACACTGGCCTAGAACGTGCCTCCTAAAGTTTCTGCTGAAAACAGAGCAAAATGTACAAGCAAATCAGGCCAGCAGCCCTGACTCCCCAGGGACAGGGGAAAACTGGGAACCTCACCGCGCCAGGCGGAAAACCACCTGCTGCCACGGCACCGTCAGGGAAGAGACACTGTGACCGCTCGTCCGGGGCACGGATCGGATCCCAGTGCAACCAGTGGGTTAGCACTGTACAGTGGGGCAGGGACCAGCGGGCCCACGATGAAAATGGAGCCCCAGCCCTGGGACATCTCAGGGAGACGGGGTGGGTGAGGAGAGACAGCACTCCTCCATTATGATAAGGAGATCAGACAACTCTAACCCTGAAGATCTACAAAATGGGCAGCATCGGAAGGCAGCCCCTTACTGTAAACGCTCACGCTGATCATAAAATCCCAAGGCATTTCATTCTCCAGCGAGAAGCCGATCTGGGGCACAGAGGGAATGCACTGCTCACTCCATCGGGGCAGACGTGAGTTTCCCATTTAAGAGATGTAATTGCGAATCATTTCAGAAAATGCTCAACAACTAATTGTCATTATAATACCAAGTTTACATAGCCAAAATAATGGACAAATATCACCATGTAATAGAATAGTACAAAAATGGTAATTTTACTATGGAAAGTTGGAACTTGCCATTTCAAATTAGCAGAGGCTGTGAAGTGGGCATTACTGACAATGTGAATATAGTAATTGGGGCTGATTTCTTGGCGTGTGGCCGAATCTGCTGCCTGGCGTCCTGTGAGTTAATTATAGCTCTGTTAACAGAGCAGGAACACTTTGCAAAAAGACGCAGAGATAAAACTCAGCTCAGGTCTCTGCAGATGAGGCAAAATGTGAATGTTTCAGCTAGGGATCTGGTGCCACAGACATCATTCTCCGTTAGTTTCTGAAAGTAACGGCTCAGAGGGAATACGGCCACCTTAGGGCAAAGGGGTCAACGGTCGACAGGAGCCAAACTTCTGGAAGGTGTCCTTGCTAACCCCAAATTTGTCTTCGCACTTTCCACACTGCCGATGTAACGCCTAAGTAAGTCATCTCAGTCTACATCCAAAAATATTTAATTTACTGCTCGAAAAGTTTCCTTAAAAAAAAAAAAAAATCCAAAGAAATCAAAATATGTGATTCTCCCCAAATTAGCTCTAGCCACAGACTGAGACAATTATTTCACTGGAGGCTTTTAAAAAAATCTTTCTTTTCTTTAATTTTAGAGATTTTGCTGTATACTTTTAAAATTTAAGGGGCGGGGGTGTGCCTGGGTGGCTCAGTCGTTAAGGGTCTGCCTTGGGCTCAGGTCCTGATCGCAGGGTCCTGGGATGGAATCCCGCATCGGGCTCCCTGCTCAGTGGGGAGCCTGCTTCTCCCTCTGCCACTCCCCCTGCTTGTGTTCCCTCTCTCTCCAAATAAGTAAAATCTTTAAAAAATAAAATAAAAATAAATAAAAAGTAAAAACATAAAATGTAAGGGCGAATTCTTGCCACCCCCACACCTAAGTCACTGCCTATCGATGCGCCCCGTACTGAGAGGCTCCCCTCCTTTTGCTGCCCGTGGACAGGCGTGCAGCATTAGCTTATGGATTTACTGGGACGATATTCAAGTTCAGGGTCACTCCCGGGCTGGTGAGGTTATTTCGGCGTGAAGTTAGTCAAGTTTTAAATCTGTCACCAAAGCATTTAAAATAAAGGTCGCTGCTTTCTTGCTCTTCAGCCTGCTTCCACGCTCCTCCCCCACCCGCTGGAAACAGGGACAGGCCATCCGGGCATTTTCTGTGGTTCCCCTTCGCTCTCTGTCTTCTTCTGGTCACTGCCAAGTTCTGTGGAGAAACTGGCCTCTTTGGTCTCACTTGATACTTACCCCAGCCCTGCCCAGCGGTGGAACGGGGTGGGCAACAATGCTGGAATTGGCGGAACCGGGCACACAGACAAGCTGAGTGGCCCTGGACACGCTCTTGTCTGTCCTCAGCTGTAAAGTTAAGACAGCAAGGTCTACCTCAGATGCCCACGGGGGACACATGCAACAGGCCCAGCACAGACCTTGGCTTTGGGGTTGAAGACACGAGGCATGCTAACCTCCCTGAGCCTGGCCCAGACCAGACCCTCCGGCTCCTCCCTCTGGCCCCCAGACCTGGGTTCTGAACCCAGTGCACTCTTCGGCTACAGCCAACTCTCAGGGTGTCCCCAGGGACTCCAATCCCGTGCAGAACGTCAGCGCCATGGCCCCTCGCACAGTGCCCAGCACAGAGCAGACACTCGCTGAGGACAGGGCTTCCATCAGCCTCTGTGCAATTCTCAACAGCAATAAATTACCTCTTAGATATAATCTACAAAAATGCAACAGAGGGAATTTACTCCCAATTTAAATAAAATTATTAATGACTGTTTTGATTTGTTTTATATTCCTGGCAATGAACTCTTAATTCCACTGAATGGTTTCGACCGTGCTATACGTTGTATCTAAATGATAGCGGATGTGTCGAAAGCAAATATATCCCGGAGCTAAGCCGGGGCCCAGCCGGGGTTGGAGGGGGCTGCAGTCCAAGGCCTCGGGTGGCTCTGCCAGGCGTGCTGACCCCACTCCTGCACACACCTGGCACCTGCCCCACGGGCTCCTTAGTCTCTGGCAACTAAGCTGAACCAGAAGTGCCAAAGTGGGCATGGGGTGGGGGATGCGTAGGGATGACGGTACTTCGGAGAAGTACAGTGCGCTCTCCTCGTCTCACTCTCCGGCATTTGGTCTCAGCCCTGGGTAAAGCAAGAAGTGGGGCTGACCTTGACCCATGTGCTCTTCCCCAGGCCAAACCGCAGGCCCTTGCCCTCTCTTTCTCACGCCTGGCAGACAGGAGTGTGGGCACAGAAGGCACCAAGGTGGCATTGTAGGGGCTCCGGCTCTCCCAGGGGCGACACGGACACGGCCACCTGCTCACTGCTCAGGCCCAGGTGTCTGCTGGAGGCCAAACGGGCCTGCAAGGAGGAAGAGCACTCACCAAACAGCAAAGGGTTTCTCTGAAAACAAAACCAGACTCCCCCAGAGGGGGATGGTGTGGCCAATGACGATGATGGAGCAGAGGTAATGTGGAAGCACTGGCCAGTGAGCAGGGCCGGTGGAAAGAGCAAGGGCCCAGCTCCTAGACACAAGTTGGTGACTCAATGATATACGACTGTGAGCACCTGTTGTGTGGGCGGGGGAACCAGATCGAGGGTCCCAAGTGGGGATTCGGCCGCCACCACTGGAAAGCAGAGGTGAATCTGGCCCAAAGAGAGAGCGCTGAACAGCGACAGACGGTCACTCTCCACGGTTCGTACGGGTCCATGTGCCCAGGCCGCCATCTCTCCCTGGGGCCTTCAAAGACTGAGCCAGGACCACTGTTACTGCCCTCTCAGCAGGTGGGCTCAATTCATACCAGTGAGAGCACAGGCACATCGCTTACACAATCCTCCTCGGGGAAAGCAGTTTTGTCTCATTCGTGCACGATGAAAAGCTAGAGTTACAGACCAGGGCAGGTCTCCCCACTCTACTGCGTAAGGCTCTCAGACAGTGCCCCTCCCCCACTGCCCACAGCGCCCCCTGTTCCAGGAAGAGCCATCGGGAGGGGCCAGGCCAGTCCCTCTCCCCTACCCCCCACCACCCTCGCCTCCGACTCCACCACCACCTCCTGCTCTCCGTGTCACTCACACCTGGAATGGCCCAAGGGTTCTTCCTGGAGTCATGGCAGGGACACAGGGCTTGGCAGGAACCTGTGTGTGTGGCTCAAGCTGTCGTACTGTTTGATTAGACAGAGATCACTTCAAATAACAAGGAACCCAAACTGTCATCGAGCATTCCCTGGCTGAACACCTCACAGTGAGCCCAGCATGGGGTCCCTGTGCAGCCACGAAAAGCACAGGCCAGGCCAGAACAGACTGGACAGACCCCCTCCTGCTCCACTATTCACAGAAGAGCACGTATGTGTCGTGCCCACAAAGCCCCTGGCACACAGTAGGTGCTTTCCAGTCTTAGTGCGGAAACCCCGAGCCTCTATGTGCACACACAGAGATGGGGAGACGCTGTCTGCAAAACGTTCACAGCCATTATCTTGGTTGGGATGGCAGATGTGGGGATGACTTTCTGTTTCTTCATTAACTGAATGTTTTACAACCGTGTTATCCTAATAATGAGAAGAAAAAAATAAAACAAAAACCCAATCATTTTTCTTCCATTTTGAAAGAGCAAGCGTAGGTTCTGTACAGGCTGAAGTCACAGACCACTGTGGGACAGCACAGAGATTACCTCACCGACAAAGAGAATCAACAAAGAGTTGCGATCAGACAAGCGCCTTAACAATGCTTCCATCAATTACTCATTTATGTCACACTATTTCTATGTTACGGCTCCCTGGCAGGCGCTGTGCGGCGCGGCCCATACGCGGTCCCTGAAATTACAGCCTGACCCTCCAAAAGCCAGAGGGTACCCACAGACCTTTCTCTTTTAAACAGAAATTCACGCTGGGAAGGGACACTGCTCCTCGTGTCACCCCTACTACCGCTCTGCCTGGCTCCTCGCTTGGCATCAGCCCATGACACACCACACCGAAAGGAGCCGATCTGCAAGAACGCACTAGAGCGGGGCCAAAAGATGCCCCGGCTGAGTCCAGACACATGCAGGTAGGAAAGCACCTACCTCCTTACTCAGAGCTGGACGGATGATTCATTGTCCCGCAGTTCGGTATGTACATGTGCACCAGGCTGGAGGAAAGTGACGATCGCCAGACACCTGCACGCAAGGTGCTGAGCTACAAGGGGCAGGAACGTGGCTGTGATGACTTAAAGACTCCCACCCTAGCTGCATGGCGGCGGTGCTGGGCAGTTCAGGGGCCTCCCAGCAAGCCGGTGGCCTCATGACAGGGATCCAGGTCTGCACGGCTCTGAGGCCGGACACACACGCGCAGAGGCTTCCAGCAGGCCAGGGCTCATGGCTGGCTGCTGGCGGGCAAAGGGCAAACGGAGGGGGAGGAACACCCTGCGGCCGGAGTCTTTAGGAAGAGATGCTGCTCACTTTCTGCCTTACAACACGTGGTTGGCAGAGCGACAGGGAGACGCCGTGGCCGGCTCTCTGGAGCACACTGCCGAAAGAAAGAGAACAGTTTTTTGAAATAGGACCCAATGCAAGTTGAGACCAAAAGACACACCTGCAGAAACTGGGCCTTTTGGAATGGGAACTCAAAAAACTTTTGTTCCGTTTCACTTATTCTGTGAAAGCAAGTCTCTGAGCCAATGTGTCTGTGGTGGACGGCCTGCTGTCCTCCCGGGAATGTTCCCGTCCCGGGCGCGATGCTCCGCCCTGTTTGGGAGTAGCCCTTCTCCCCCTTAGTCATACTTTTCTGGAAGTCCTCCAGCCCTCGAGCTCAACCTGCCATACCCTAAAAAGGTAGGTGAGCAGGGCTTCCAGGATTTGACTATCTCTCTCCACCTACTGGAAAAGAAGTTGGGTGGTTTTCTGCCCAATGTACAAACAGCCCTGGGAGACGGTGTGCGTCGCTGGCACGTCTGTTAACCTGTCCTGACACTACCCCCGGCCAGCAAGACTGACCGTGGGGGCGGGGGCTGGGGGCAGGGGCCGGGGTCCTGGTTCATGACGCAGCCAATTGCTCTCAGCATTTTCTAGTCTTTTAAGGTTTGCAATCAATTCTGGCATTCAGCAATGCAAAAATGCCCCTCAGAACCAGGGCATCCAAAAGGCTTAAGTGGGGTAATTAAAAACGCAGAATTCTTCAAAGAATGTTATCTGTTGACTCGTTAATATAATAAAGGCTTCGTTACTGAGCTGTGATCCCAGCATGAAATGAAGCAGACCAAGCTCAGGAATGTCAAGACATCAAAATCTCTGGACAGGAGAGGAGGCAAATCCAGTCTCAGCGGGGGGGGGGGGGGGGGGGGGGGGGGGTCGAACCTCCAACTGGGAAAGTGCAGTCTCAGCAAGAAAGAAATTCCAGTAGCTTCATGAAATTGATTTCAAGAAACAGATTCCACTGAGACACTTAGTTTTTTGAAAAGCTTGCCTAGGACACAAAACAAGGCTGCCTCGTCCGTCTTCCATTTCCATCTTAAAGGTTCTCTGGGAACGGTGCGGAAGGACATGGTCTACAGATGGACCCCACCACGAAGCAGGGCCCCTGAGGGAGGTAGTCTCAGAACAGTGACAGAAGCCACCTCTGAGCAGGTCCCCGGGGAAGCAGAGGCTGGGACGAGCCATTCACTGCCTTCTCCTTCCGAGCAAACTCCAAAAAGTACGCAGGAGACTCCAGCAGGGCTCAAGGCTCCTGGGTCCCCCTCCTCTGAGCGAGCTGGCCAGCTCCGGCAGCCTGTCGGGGCTCCACCAGGCCTCAGGCTGACAGGAACAAGCTGGCCCACTGGCTGCTTCCATGGAAACAAAGTCGGATTGGCAACAGGCCCCAGCTTTAAAAGAGCCACCTGCCTCAAGGAAGCCCGGCACGCTGCCCTTTTCCTTCTGCCGTTTCCAATCCCCAGCCTGGAGATGAGATGTACAGGGTGGCTGACCTGGGGGGGTGGTGAGCAGACCCTGTCCCTCTCTGGGCCTTAGTTTTCTCTGCAAGAACTGGACAGGGTGGGCTACTGATGGTTCCTCCCCCAACCACCACCCCACTCAGCTGTGACAGCTTCCTTGGGTCCCGCAGGGGTCCAGACCCCTCGGTGAGCAGCTGCATGACAGCATTTAACCAACTGGCCAATGAACACATCCACGAGGGATTAAGGAGGTGCTGAGGGATTGTTCTTACCTTCCCAGAGCTTCCATCGAAGCTGGAGAAAAAGCACATCACGCGAGTTCCAGGACCGAGAAGTGAAACGACAACACAAGGAGATGCAAGGACACCTCGGGTTCAGAGCACAGAGGGAGCCAGACACCTGTTCCACTGCGGGGCTGCTCCGGAGTAACGGCCAGACCGCAAGCTCCCAATCCCTCCTGCCACACCTGCGACCCCTGTGCGCTCCGCGCAGGCTCGCCTCGCCCTGGGCCTCTGCCGCTGAGGCTGGCATCTTCACAGGGTGGATCTCTGCTCGAGGCTACCTCCAACAACAGCACTCAAACCCTTCCCGCCCTTGGGACACAAGGGCAGAAATCGGCCAGCTTTACCAACACCGAGCCCTCCTTCCTCGAGAAGACTGTTTGCACTTGGACGAGGGTGAGCAGCGCAATGCGGAGGAATGGAAGAACACTGCCCGTGGTCACCCTCTGTGAGGGGGGAGAAGTGCACGTGCCCAGCCTCCAACCTCCCCGTCAGGCCGATCAGGAGTATCAGGCAGGGTTAGGTGTGCGGCCATCCACACCTTTTTTTTTTTTTTTAAATAATTTTATTTATTTATTTGAGAGAGAGTGAGTATAAGCACAGGGAGGGCACGAAGCAAAGGGCAAGAGGGAAGCAGACTCCCCCCTCAACAGGGAGCCAGATGCAGGGCTCAATCCCAGGGTGGCAAGATCAAGACCTGAGCCCACAGCAGACGCTTAACCCACTGAGACACCCAGGCGCTCCCCCACCTTTTTGAGATTTTATTTTTAAGTAATCTCTAAACTTAACCTGGGGCTTGAACTCATGATCCCAAAACCAAGAGTCATGTGCTCTACCCACTACGGCCGGCCAAGCGCCCCAGCTGCGCTCGGCTTTCAACGTCCCAGGGCACTGGATATTGGGGATCCTGAGCTAGCGGCACTCCGACCAGTTCACCAGTCTCTCCCTGCTGTGGTCCATGCACACAAGCAAATTCTACCCGGCACCCTTATAAGAAGGGTACTGACACTGCCACCGGCACAGCTGAAGGGAAGGAACCAGACTCCAAGGCTGTGTGGCCCATTTACGTGGCATTCTGGCCAAGGTAAAACCGTGGGAACAGAAAAGAGACCCGGGGTCATCAAGGGTGGGGGATGGGGTTAGAGGCTGATCACGAAGAGGCATGGAAGGGTCTGGGGGATGGCCAAGCTGGGACTGGGGGGCTCATAATGGTACACGTCTCAAAATTCACAGAAGCCAACACCTAAAAAGGGTGATATTTCACTGAGCGTAAATCTGACTTAAAAAAAAAAAATCTCTCTGCAAGTGAAGAATTGATTTTACACTAGTATCTCCGGGCTGTTACCAGAGAAGGAATTAGAGTGTCACCAAAAACAGGTCACGGTTTTCTCACCGACTGGTAACATTCAAGCCCCGTGAGTAGCTAGGGCCAGGATACTCACTACTATAATTAATTCACTTATTCACCCTTTTCCAGGCTTTTTATGGGGGAGCCGGGGGTGGGTAAGTGTGGGTAGAACAGAGAAAGAATTTTCTGAACTTAAGATGGTCTCTTGTTATTTATAAAACTCTTCGGTGCCTGCTCGACTCCAATCAGCTAGAAAGTGCTGGGGAGGAGGAAGTGCTTGAGTGGAAAACCACTATCCAACATCAGTAATGGGAAAACAGGAGACTCGAGGGGCCTCCGGGCCAGCAATGCAGGGCTCTGTGCCGCAGGGGGTGGGAGAGCGGGGCTAGCAGAGCGGGGCTAGCAGAGCAGGGGTGCGGTGTGGCTCCGGGGCCAGGCTGGCCGGCGCAGACCCTGGTTGGCCACGTCCCGAGCGGGCGATTTCAGGCCAGCGAAGCCTCGGCTCCCTCCACGGCACAGCGGGGTGAGGACAGCCTGCCTCAGGGGTTTGCGGGGACAAGCACACGGCGCGCAGGTGCAAGGCGCGTTAGCAAAGCACCCAGTGTTTCAGACGTGAGCTCTGAGCGCTGGTGCCTGTGATTACTGCTACAGTCATACTTTCTGCTTGCAACATGGCTTTAATTCACCCAAAGAACAAACACACGCATGCGCACACACGTGTGTACATACGCTTGTCCCTTCCACAAAGACCACAGAGACTACCACCATTCCATGCCACTCTGGGTTTCTGCCCTCCACCCGCTCTGGACATCCCACCAGAAACCCTCTGAGGTAGGACAGGGGACCTGAGCTTGCATCGAGGTGGCGGTGGGTGGGGAGAGCGGCCTGTGGCTCCCGCTGTACCCAGGACAGCTCTTACGAAGCCCTCGCACCCCATTAGCAGGGGCTGGGACATCTCCACAACCCTGGCCTAAGCCAAAGCCTAGGCAATCTCTGGTCCCCAACAATTCTACAGGATCCTGGCATCATCTCTGTACAGCGCCGAGGCCTTAACCAGGCACGAAGCGCTGGGCTGGAAAACCCAGGAAATGCCTCTAGGTCTTCACATTCGTGACAAAATGCATTTCCACCAGGCTTTCCCGAACCCTGCAAGGGAGGGTTCCCAGCTGTCCTCCAGAAGTGACGGCCCTAACATGTCACAGGTGGTTGTTTGCACACTTACGACTGAGGCGGACCTTCCCACCTGCCCTGACCACCCCTGGGTTTCAGGTGGCCCCTCCACAGACACTCCCTGAGCATCGACAACGCTGCGGGGCATCAGAGAAGAACTGTAGAAGGAGCTTCCTCGTGGCCCCGCAGGGAGAGCTTTCCACATCTTCATGGAGGAGGAAGCCACCCGCACTGAGGAGACGAAGGGAGCCTGGGTGTCCCAAGCCGGTACAAATTCCCCAAGCAAGAAATGGGGCGGGGGTGGGGAGGGGTGAGTGCTGGTTCTAAATGCTGGTCCCCAGGCCCTTCACAGGAGATCGTGTCTCCCCAGGTGTCGGGTGGGGCCCCAGTACAGTACTTTCAACAAGCACACGGCCAGCAGACTTTTACAATTAGCCATGTTAGGAAGAGATACTGACACAGGGTGGTGGCTCCTGCATGACAAGAAGCCAAGCTGATTTCTTCACCATTAAAACCAGGAGAGACAAGAAACAGGACTTCATAGCTGGCCGCTGCTATAGGATTTCAAAAGCCTCAGGGCCAGCGCTACTAGGGAACCCGAAAGCAAGGAAGCCGGTGGGACCAGGGCTGGTCATCCCCAAGAGTCCTTGGCCATCCTCCACAGGACCCCCACTGTGTCCTTCCACACACCTGAAAACCCAGCCATAGCAGGGCTTGGCCAAGCACCCCATCCTTCTGGTTGGCTTTGCCAAATCCCTCTGCCATCACCTTCTAGGCCACTGCAAACCTTGTCTGCTCCCCCTCCCGCCCCAGCGCCGGGCCCTCCCTCTCACCTCGCAAGCACAATTACTTCTCCTACTTCTCCAGGAGGGTTGGTGCCACTACCTAAAAGCTACCTTCACTTCTGGCCCACACCCTATTATCCACCCAAACTCACTCTTGCCCTCTAGCCAGGGAGCCTGACCCTGACCCCTCTTCCCACTTCTGTGAGCTGGACCTTCCCGCGGAATCACACCCCTGCCCCTCACGAGCTTTCGCTCTCCCCACCCACGGCCACCTCGATGCAAGCTCAGGTCCCCTTCAGGATGGGGAAAACTGCCCTCTTAAACCTTGTCCTTCTCTGGCCACTGCCTGCCTCTTCCCTGCCCTTCTCAGCCAAGCATTTCCCAAGGTCACAGTCTCTGGTGCCCCAGGTCCACAGTCAGGATTCCACACCCACGCCTCCCGGAACACCTTCCTATGTTTCGGCGTGTCGTCACCGCCGCTGAAAGGTAAGTATCGAGAGGGCAGGGTTTGGGGCTTCCGTTCGCTGTGGTGTCCTCGGGGCCTGGAATAGTACCAGGCGCCAAGAAGGTGCACGACAGGGGTTTGCTGGCTGCAGACAGTAATGACCGCTGCTGGCTCACTCGCTGAGCGCGGGGTTTCCTGCCGGGTGCGTGACAGCAACGACTCTGGCTCTACCTCTGCTTCTGGAACACCCACACGCTACGCCAGGGCGTGCAGCACCAGCATGTAAGCCTGGCCCTGGGGCCACTTGTGGGGGAGTCCAGGCTCCTCAGCCTTGCTCTGGAGGCTCTGCCCTGTGCCACCGGCCACCCCACCTTTCCGCAGACTGTTCACTCCTGATGACAACCCCGCCACCAGCCCATGCCAGCTCAGGGCTCCTGCATCTCCCGTGGAGCCCCTTCTCTGGGCCCCACCCTCTCCATTTTGCCAATGACTACTCTTTACCAAAATGCTCCATTTCCGTACCCATCTCTGGCTGATCGAGGGGCGGCCTCAGGGAGCTCTGGGGACCCCCAGCACTTTTCCCATGGCACAGGACGGAGAACGGGCTAACGGAAACAGGCCTCAGTCATTCAGGCCCCTGGTTCCCCAAGTCCAAACCACCCCACAGCTGGCCTCCGGACCCCCTCCTCGTCCCGGGCCAGCGCGATGCTGTTCTCGCCTCCACTCCTCCAGGACACATCAAACCCAACTGTACTTTGGCCGAAAAGGACTTGAAACAAACCCAAAAGTTTACTTTGGAAAGGAGTTAATAATAAAAGTTGGAAGGCGTCTTTGGGACGATAAACACCTCCTTTCTCCTTTCTTCCAGCTTCTGGCATGGCACCCTCGCCGGGTGGAAACGCTTTCGGGGACAAAACCGCAAGGCTCACGCTGATGGGGCCACCGAGTTCAGGGGCAGGAGGTGGAGGGCAAGGGGGAAGCACACCCCGCAGGAAGCCAGAGAATGTGTTTCTCATCCACCGCGAGCGGCAATACCATTTCTCTAATCTCCTCTCGTCGTTCGTGGAAGAGCCCCGAGTGGCTTAGGACTGAGAGCAGAGTTTTTAAAAGTTGGACGGGCTCTCGAAACCCTGCCCTGCCCCAGGGAGCCGGAGTAATGCCCACTCAAGTTTCTAGAAGTAAACGCAGAGGTGCACAAGGCACCTTCTGAACCCAACAGAAATTATTCCCTCCAGGGCAGCAGGCTGGCCAGAGAAACACAACCAGATTAAACACCTCTAAGACCGAAGTAACGCACCGAAGAAAAGAAGGCACGTCCAAAAATGTCTGACGAGCTAGGCCTCTAAAATAAGCAAAAACAAAGAAAACTGTCATTTCTTTCCATCCTCGGGGAGGAGGAAGTCAGGGCTTTCCAAGCTTACGCGGCACCCCTGGGCTTTGAGATCATAGCTTGAACCGTGTTAAATTCTGAATTTTTAAACACACCACTCTCCTTTGAACAATGACCTGCAATCCATCTCACAAAGAGACTGAGGAGGCTACAGACTTCCTGATAAACATATTAAGGCTCCCTCGGGGAGAAACAATCCCTCCTCTGATTGGCCACAGTCATTTCCATGGGCTGAGACATATTTTATACTGAAAACTTTATTGACCAGCTAATGAGAGGCAGGGAAAGGAGAAGGCTAGAAATTTCAGATAAAGCAAACTTCTTCAGAACACCATAAAGGGCCCTTCCAGCTTTGTCATTACCGTCAAAATCACTTTTTAAACTTCCACAATAAAAAACAGAAAGAACTCCTTTTTTTTTTTTTCATCATTTCAGAGTGAAGCTCTGGAAGTTTTCCTAACTTAGGGCTAAAAGACACAATGATTATTTTTAAATGTCTGGTTAAAAATTAGAAAGTCTCAAAGGTAAGCCACAAGTATGTGAACTAGCCCAGAACATTTCTATTTCTGGTCAAGCACCAAGCAGTGTTATAAATGAATGAATACATTCATCTTTGCTTTATAATGAACACAGTCAAATGCATTTAGGAAACGGAAAAAAAAAAATCACTAAACCAGAAATTCTGATTTTCTGTGCAACATGAAACCTACAGAACATTATATAGAAATTAGTATGATCTAAATATCACAATCATTTTCTTCTGCCAGTTTTAATCAAAAGAAGAAAGAAAGAGGGGGGGGATGTCTACTGAGAAATTCATGACAGGGGCACCTGGGGGGCTCAGTCCATTAAGAGTCTGCAGTGGGCTCGGGTCATGAGCGCAGGGTCCTGGGATGGAGCCCTGGGTCGTGCTCCCTGCTCAGCGGGGAGCCTGCTTCTCCCTCTCCCTCTGCCCCCCCCCATTTCGTGCACGCTCTCTCTCCATCTCTCTAATAAATAAATAAAATCTTTAAAAAAAGAACCCCTGACAGTTGATAATGTGGGAAAACAGACTTAATATTGTTTGGTTAAGGAAAAGGTAAATAGCTAGGTTCCCAATTCTTTTTATAAAAACTAATTCATTATTTTTTTTTAAAGGAAAATGTCCACTTAAATATAAATACTAACAAAGGCTCTGTATTTTTTTTCAAGATCTTCAGAAACCCCGGAATAATGCTGCCAACTAAAACACCTACTATGAATTTAGTAATGGGTTATGCAAACATAAATTATAAGGCCAGACATTTTAAAAGGAAAAAAAGGTGATTTATTGACGTGCTGGAGACACGGCAGGATAGAAGCACTATTTCAATTTTCCATATATTCCTCAACGCTGCAGATGTGTTAATGCAAAAAGAATTTTAAAATAAAAAGGACTCTCGGCTCTTCTAGTTCTAGCATATCAGTTCAGTTACTTAAAAAGGGTTACCATGGAACTCGCTTCTCACACTTATAATTAAGAAAATGAATACAAACATTTTATCTAATTTGAAGTACAAACAGATCTGAAAGAAAAAAGATAGACAGACATACTTCCCTTATCTGCAAGGAGCAAAGGGAATCAAACCACGAGCTCTGTGCTCCACGGTATTAGCCCAATCTGTCCCGATCAAATTTTTCTACTGTTTCCTGCCTTCCTAGTTCATGGGTCCCTGGCAGGGGTGGCTCATACCCCTGTGGGAGCTGGCACTTTTTCTTTGCTGTGGCAAAGCCATCATTTAGATACCTAAGAAATGCTTTTCGTGGCTTGTTTACATACAAACAGAGTAAATACAAATTTCCTCATCGTCATGGACTGTTAATTAAAGGAAACAAGAAGCTATGGTCCTTCCCCGAACAGGTCGTGGAAACCACAGTGGCGGATGAAAATGCCGGTGTCACACACGTCCCCACAAAAGGGGTCCTCGTTTTCCTTCACTTGGCCAACAGGCGATGGCTTTGCAAATGGTCATTTCCGGAAGCGCCTGTGACTGGCTGCACGAGTCTATCTCAAAAATAAGCTGAAAAACGCTCTGTTAGGGAAGAGGGCACATTTTTCAACGCAAACACGAGAAGAGCATCTCTGTCTGGGCCCCCGCACACTTCTCCCCCGAGAAGGCTGATCTGTGTGCGTACACACACACACACACACACACACACACACTATGGGCTCCTGGCACTTTGATTATGTGAACACACCTGACCCCAGGGAAATAGGCTGAGACCAGCTCCCATATTTCAGACAAACCAAACAGCCAATAGACAGTAATGGCTTTAAGCTACTGATGGCCGCGGCCAAAAATGAAGAACCACTCAATCTTCTGAACGAAACTGTCAGTGTTAGGAGGCCCACGGCCGACCTTCCCCTGATCTTAATCACAGCCACCTACGATAACAGAGCGGGGTTTAATTTTGTGCCTGGCTCCAGACCACGATGATCAATCCGTTGGTTGTGACTATCCTCCGCACACACAATGAGCGAGGGCAAGTTGAGAGTGCACAGCCCGCACAGATCCCTGCAGTCGCGCAAAGAATGAAAGTCACCCAGGATTAAAGCCATGCCATCAAAACTCTCCACGCTTTGTAAGGTCTCTCCGAGCTAATCTACAAATTCAGTGAAATTCCAATACAAAGCCCACCAGAATTTTAAAGGCGGAAGTGGATAGATGGTTCTAAAAGTCCTGTGGAAGTACAGTCGAGAACATTCTCAAGAGCCGTGAGGACAGCCCCTTCCCTGCCTGGATGCCCGGCCTTGGCCATGAGCCTGGGAGAGGGGGACCCCAGCGAAAATGTTCTGAGACAAGGGGCTCTCAACCGACAGGGCGAAATCAGAGCTGCACCCACGAGCATCCCCACAAACACATGATAGGCCTGACGTGAAAAGCAAAACCAAAAAACTACTGAAAGAAAGCACGGGAGGCCACCTTTACGACATGAGCACGGGGAGGATTTCTGAAATAAGACCCGGGAAAATGTAAGCTTTACCTCTAAAACTGGAAAAAGTTCATCTGCATTTAAATTAAAATCTTTTTTTTTTCCTTTTTAAGATTTTATTTATTTATTTGGCAGACAGAGATCACAAGTAGGCAGAGAGGCAGGCAGAGAGAGAGGGGGAAGCAGGCTCCCCACTGAGCAAAGAGTCCGATGTGGGGCTCGATCCCAGGACCCTGAGATCATGACCTGAGTGGAAGGCAGAGGCTTAGCCCACTGAGCCACCCAGGTGCCCCAAAATTAAAATCTTCTGGCGACAAAAGGACACTGTAAACATAGCGAAAAGACAGGCCAGGCCACGGCCCAGGAACTGCCTGCCAAGTCGGTTAAGAAAAAAAGTCTTGTAGATGAAATAAACAGAGGACACGAGCAGCTGAGACACAAAAGACAACACTGTCCAGGCAAGTCATTATACAAAAGGGTGTCCACCCGCATCAGAAATAAGGAAATACAACAAAAATCAGTGAGGACATGGCCAGGAGCTCGCCAGTGAGGGTAACAGCACGAACCACCAGAGCAAGTACGGGCCACACGGAGCTGGTCAAGGCTGTGACCGCGATCACACTCCCGGGTGTCCACTGCAGGAAACACCTGAAGCCACTACGCCTGGGGAGGGGTATCATCGCAAGGAAACAGTCCGGCCTCAACCAAAACTCCACTTGCCATCTCAGTAGGGGGACAGACACATCCCCTGTGGTTCCCGCAGACAGCAGACCACTGTGTCATTCAGCCCAAATGAACAGACTGGATGCGTGCAGGCAGCGCCCAGGACTAACTCTCTAAAAGCCAACGCCTGGCGGGGGCGCCCACAGTGGGGGGCTCCGTCAGTAAAGCATCTGCCTGTGGCTCAGGTCGTGATCCTGGGGTCCTGGGATCAAGCCCCGTGGTGGGCTCCCTGCTCAGCGGGGAGCCTGCTTCTCCCTCTCCCCCATGCTCATGTTCTCTCTCTCAAATAAACAGATAAAAATCTCTAAAATAAATAAATAAATGGTATCATTTGTGAAAAAGGCAAGTGTAAAGGATACATAGGTACACAGCAAGGTACCATTTGCATAAACAGTAAAACGCGTGTATCCGCACAACAACGCCCACTGCCTATGAGCGCATAAACATTGCCACGAATCCAAGAAGTGTACAGAAAGGAAACCTCGGTTTTCGGACAGGGTTTCCATCTGAGGAAGAAGGCAGGAGAAGGAATGGAAGTGGGATTCAAGCTGTGCGCGCAAGGTGTTATTTCTATCTGAAAAACCAGGCATCGGAGGCGAATGTTGACATCTATCTGGTCTTCACGAAGGGCAGGAAAATGTTTTGTTTTCCATACTTTTCAGCATGCTAGAAATATGTCACATAAAAAAATGTTTAAACCCAGTTACACAGCCTGGTGTACAAGAGAACGAAGTCACTGCAGGTAAAATCCTACACTGAGGCCTGTGAGTAGGGCTCAGGGGAGGCATGGGGGTGCCTACCTTCTGGATTTTTCTGCCTAAGTGGCTTTCCCCTCAGGCTAGCTCTTGAAAGCAACGTGGGCTAGGGTCTGTTTGGTGCAAAACCTTTTTAGGGGTGAAATGTGTCCCATTCCTTACGAATGCAAGGTCTGCATGGCCCAACATGAAGGCGACGGGGAAGGTGTCAGGCTGAGGTCAGGAAGGGTCGGGCTGTCACCAGCTGTTCAACTTCAGGATACTTGTCCCAGAGGCTCTCTACGGCGGTCTCTTTAAAGCACCCCAGGTGCAGTCAGTGAAGAGATGAATAAATGGGGGGGTCCACGTGGGGGCCCGGTTGGCCTTCTGGGGCTGGAACAGTGAGTGAGGCAGGGAACCACCAGGAGGGGGCTCCGGCAGCTGGCAGGTGCGTCAGGGAGCAGTCATCCGGCCTGTGTTCTCCCGACTACATGCCCTAGGGAGGCCAGCTGCTGGGGCCCCGGGGGCAGGGGAGGGCAGCTCCATGAATTCCTCCGTAAAGGCTCCCCGAGGACCTGCTCCAGAAAAGACCGGCGGCCAGTTGGCCTGGACTGAAAATCTCCCGCCAGCTTCACCGCTCATGAGCTCTGCTTCTTCCTCCTCCTCTCTGGGCCTCAGTTTCCCTCTCTTTGCATTGGAGATAAGCTGTGTCCCTGCAGTGACCAGAGCCCTCAAAAAAGAGTTACCCTGGGACACCCACTCCACACACAGTGGGATCACCATGACTCCTAGCTGGATGCAAAACGAATTCTGAACGGAAATCCCCAAGAGGTCAAGTACACAGAACAAGCTAGGAAAGGGCAGCAACTAAGTCTGGGGCCTATGGGGAGGGCCCACTCTCCAGAGGCCCGGAGCCCGGCCACTCAGCATGCCATCGCCTCCTCTCTCCAATCAAACCACAGAGGAGACCTGGCTGGCCTGGCTCTCCAATCCGGGCCTCGACAGAGCCAGAAGCGGGATCCGAGGGTCCAGATTCCCAACAAAACACTCCTGGAACTCTACTGACGACATCCCAAGGTCTTCGGTCTTCTGGTAAAAACACCCGGCTCCAGAGAAAATTACTCTACTCTGCACAGCAGGCTCATAATGCTCCTTGTAAACTTAACTTTTTACGCAACTCCAGGCTTGCAAGTTCAAACCGAGAGCTGACATGTTGGTGCCTAATCAATGTACAGGGGTCAGTCACGCCCACCCCCGCCCGCAGTCCCCTACCCCTGGCGAGGAAAGAAACACTCGAGACGACAACCGTCAGGGGTGGACCTGCCATCCCACTGTCTCTTTCTCAACTGACATTATTGCAAGACAGAAAGTCAGCTTCTAGAAGCTAAAGGGAGACAGGGTCGCACGGTGGTGACAGCCTCGTTCTCAGGGGCCTGCTGCCTGGTAGGCAGGTGGCTGACACGCCATAAAGTGGCACTCTTGTCACCCCCCACCCAAGGTGACCGCAAGGGGCTTCGAGGTGTCTATAATGCGCTCACATAATGCTTTGCTCTTGGGAAATAATAAATATTAATCAACAGTTTGCCACAATTCCAACCAAATTGAACGGCCTTCACATTTACTCATCGCACCTTACAACTGGAGCCCAACAAAGGAGTCTGCGGAGAAGACCCTCCCCGAACGACCTCCATTCAAAAATGCATCTCCTGGGAGGTCAGTGGCCGGAAAGATGTGTTAGGGGCTTTGTGTCAAAAACCGCTTCCGACGAGCGAGCCCAGCCCGTGTACTTCCCTCTACGCACGGCCGAGCTCCGCCACGGGAGAGGGAGACCACCAACTCTATACATAGGGAGCGAGCCTATTCTTCATTTCGGTTAATCTGCTCAAGTCTACAACAGAAACCAGGCCTCTAGCTGCACAGGCCCAGAGGCCGATCTATGCTGGAAGAGGATCCTGAAATGTTCGTGTTCCTTTATGGCCTTAAAATACACTCGGGAGGGGCGCCTGCGTGGCTCGGTCGGTGAAGCGTCTGCCTTCAGTTCAGGTCAGGGTCCCGGGCGCCTGGGATCGAGCCCCGTGTCGGGCTCCCTCCGCACCATTTCCCCCTCACACTCCCTCTCTCTCTCTCTGACTTGCAATATACTCGCAAACACAAATTCTCCTTTCAGAAGATCAGGTTTTAATAACGTACGTACAACACACCATTTATTGAGCGTCTACTATCTGCCAAAGCTACTCTGGATAGTCTACAATAAGTCGTCTGACTCATCTCAACTCCGGGATAGTTGTCATCACTCCAGAGTTTGGACGAGAACACGGAGGCCCAGAGAGGTCGTACAGCTCAGCGTGGTGTCGACCAGACTTCCACACCACATGCATCTAATTACAGCCTCTTCCTTTTGACAGTTATTAAACTCTCAGATAATTTGTCTCTTATACTCAAAATAGCCCTTTAAAGACTGCAGGACACAGAAGGAAGCGACACACAGGCTCAGGAAGGAAAGGGAAGGCCGGCCCTGTCCAAGTTTCAGGGAGTGATCAGGACAGACGGCCCCATGGGGTTCACAGGAAGCAAGCGTGGCCTGGGCTGGCGGTGGGTGTGGGGGGGCTCTCAGACACCACCCTGCTGCCCCTTGGACGGGGATCCCGTGTCACCGACAGCGCAGACTGACAGATTAATCCTCCACTGATGACCTAAGAATTCACTTTCCTGGGCCAAAGGCATTGGAAGGAAAGAAGGTATCCCCCAAACTGACCGAACTTCCTAGCATCCAAACCCAACAGCATCCCAGTCTCAGAATGCAGAGGGACTGAGTAGGACATCTGAAAGTAGCTGAATGATAAACGAAGATCATCAGGCTTTGAGCTGAAATTTTAGGGACCCCACTTCTAAACAACCTGACCAAATTCACTCTTTGGGGGGCGGTTTCTATCTTTGACTCAAAAAACCGCCCTAACCCCCCAAAGCGCCCTCACCCCATCCATCCTCACTCGCTCCCCCGTGTCCTGTGTCGCTTCTGACCACCACCTGAACCATCCTGCCTGTGGACCACGCGTTGGTCACTGTCTGCCTGCCCTTCTATGAGACCTAGAACCTTCTTTCAGTACCTGCTATCTCCCTGAACCTCAGAGTGCCCCTAGACCCCCGCAAGGGCTCAGAACCACCCTTAGAAGGGAGGGAGGGAGGGAGAAAAGAACAAAGGGCAGACAGGTTGACTGAGATCCTACTATGTGCTCCATCCGCCTGAATTCCTTTCACCTGCCCAGGATCTGGGACATGATCTGTCCCGCACACATATACGGGTCTGGGTTTTGGAATGCTTAGTGACCCTGGTCAAGATCCCCGGCCCGAACATCCACTGCATCCACTTCTGGCGTGGAGCTGGACAGTTAGCCTCCAGGCATCTCACACGCTTCTCACGTGACCCCCTGCGGTATTCCTGTCCACGGAGGGGTGAGCACTGGACTCCCGCCCAATCTGCTGGCACCCAAGCCAATCCCCCTGCTCCACGGGCCTCCTGGTGCCTTAGGCCGTGCTGCCAGTTCTGCCGGGAACACGGGACGGACAACAGAGCCACCAGCCACTGACCGACTTGGAGCTGACTTCGCTGTGACAGGCACCCATCACCCCCTCATGCTCGAGGCAGGTTTTCTCACCAAGGGACCCCAAAGAGGAAATAACCTCTTGGGCAGAGAAACTGGCTTACAGTGTTTAATTGGTAACCGTTAAAAAAAAGTTCACTTTTAATTTTTAAACTTTTCCTAGTTAAAGTCTTATTGTAACTTAACAGTGGGTGATTCTAGAATGATTAAACATCCGAGTTGATTATTTGAGCTTTATAACTTGGCCAGGTACCGGAGTGGCCTTTTAGAAATGAAGTCCATGCTGCGAAAATGAAAATTCACTAGATACTTCTCTGGGGGTCATTTCTCCAGGGTATCAGAGAGGACAAATGAATAATTTCCTACCCCTACAAAGAAAGGTATTAAGCAAAAACGTTGGAGAGGAAAGTCACATGCCGTAGAGTTTACCCTTTAAAGTACACAGTTCAGTGGTGTCGGACATATTCACAGAGTTGTGTAACCATCACCACTACCCAATTCCAGAACATTCTCTCCACACCAGAAACAAAACCCTGTAAGCATTAGGATTCGCCCCCCTCCCCCGTCAGCCTCTTGTCTACTTTCCATCTCTATGGATCTGCCTGTTCTTGACATTTCGTATAAACGGAATCATGTGGCATTTTCCATCTGGGTCCTTCTACTTAGCATAATGCTCTCAAAGTTCATCCACGCCAGAGAAGGCATCAGTGCTTCCCTCCTTTTAATAGCTGAATAATACTCCTTTGTACGGACAGACCACATCTCCTTTAGGAGTTCACCTGTTGATGGACACTCGGGGTGCTTTTCCTCTTGGGCTATTTTGAATGGTGCTGCTATCAATGTTCACGGGCAAGTTTTTGTGTGGACCTGTTTTCAGTTCTTTTGGATATATACCTAGAGGTGGAAACGCCAGGTCACAGGGTAACACTATGTTTAACATTTTTTTTTTTTTTAAGATTTTATTTATTTATTTGTCAGAGAGAGAGAGGGAGAGAGAGCGAGCACAGGCAGACAGAATGGCAGGCAGAGGCAGAGGGAGAAGCAGGCTCCCTGATGAGCAAGGAGCCCGATGTGGGACTCGATCCCAGGACGCTGGGATCATGACCTGAGCCGAAGGCAGCTGCTTAACCAACTGAGCCACCCAGGCGTCCCTATGTTTAACATTTTGAAGATTCGCCAAGGGAAGGCGTTTCTTAAATTTTTTTTTTTTTTAAATTCTGCACATAGGGGCACCTGGGTGGCTCAGTGGGTTAAGCCGCTGCCTTCGGCTCAGGTCATGATCTGAGGGTCCTGGGATCGAGTCCCGCATCGGGCTCTCTGCTCAGCGGGGAGCCTGCTTCCCTCTCTCTCTCTCTCTCTCCGCCTGCCTCTCCGTCTACTTGTGATCTCTCTCTGTCAAATAAATAAATAAAATCTTTAAAAAAAAAAAATTCTGCACACAAAAAAAATGAAATTGAAGCATCAAATACAGTGTTGTTAGCTGCCTGTCTGAGAAATGAATCTTGCAGAGCAATTTGCATTTTTAAAATTCTATTTTGTAAAGAAAGATTCCTAAATAAATGTTATAAATATGGTAGGATTTTTTATGTTACAATTGTCGTCAAGTGTCCACGGAACGCCAAGTGCATAACTGGACACTTGGGGGGCCTTGCCCTTCGGAAGTGGAACTGTACTAACACTGCTGGTCCCCGGGCCCCCAACACGAGCTCTGTGCTGGGGGTGGGGGTGTCTAGCTGGTGTCCAGCCTGCACCCCCCAGTCTTCCAGACTTGCAGGCCGCCTCCCCGATCACAGCCCTCCCTGAAAGGCCCAAGTCCCAAGGGGCACGTCTGGTGCGCCCTCCTCTGTGAAAGTCACAGTGTGTCAGTGGCACCGTGGGTCTCCAAAGAACGCTCTCCCATGTCCTACGAGACATACGGGAATTTACGCTGCTGTTTCCAATCTTTTGTGTGCATTGCTTTTCAAGTCTTAGGAGGACAGAAGCCAAAAAACAAAAAGCTGATTAAAATACGAAACAGCGGTCAACTGAAGAGTGCGGCCGGCCTCTGGAGTCTGTGCATTTGTAGGAAAACAAGGGTGGAGAATGCAATGCAAACACTGCGGGTCGTTGCTAATAGCGTCAAAGCACAGTGAGACGGTCACAAAGGCACAGGGAGTCACAGGTGAGCCCAGGGACCGCCCCCCCCATCCCGACTCCACGCTGCAGTGGCAACACCGGCCTTGCCCGGGACCCCTGCGGGTGCCCCCAGCCTCCTACAGAGCCCCAGCCACACAGGCTCAAGGCAGCCCGTGCAGGACGTGTCCATCCGAGCTGCAGCTTGAAGTGACTCTCTTTTTCCAGGCTGAGTCACTCCCTGCAGTGGCTATATAAAGGCTTAGAGGCAGTGACCGAATGCATCTGGGCCTGGGCCACGGCTATATATTACTGCCCACCCCCTGCCGACTCCTGCTCTCACAGGGAGTGCACAAGGACTCCCGAAGCCGCCAGTGTCGTCCTACACCCTCCCCCACAAGCGCCCCCAGCTCACTGGCAACAGGGGCGTCAGGGTCCTGCATGGGACAGCCATGGTGATCAGCGCCACGTTCTCTTTTCTTATTCCCATAGTACCTCCTGATCAATACAGAGATGACCTTGGCTTTCCTGAAGAAGGTCCTACCCCCACCCCCACCCCAGCCTGGGGCCCCACCTGGCAGAGGCAGGAAGGGACCCACAGGCCTAACTCCATCCGACGATGGCATGAAGGTTTCTTTCCGAGTCGTACCTCGACATGACCCTGGACTTTGTACAACAGTTTCCCAAGAATGTAAAATTCAGAAGAGCACTCCAGCCTGGGACACCAGGGGCGAGCTAAGATCGTGCCACTCAGGACAAGGATGCCGGCGAGCAGGCAGTCAGGTCAGCCGCAAAGAGAACATCCCGGTCACGGAGCCGGGTGTGCGGGCCGGCAGCAGGCTCAGGGCCGTCTTCCAGCGTAGACCGTGGCACGCGGGCAAGGGGTGGTAGGTCCTGGCGAGGACCCCAGGCGGCCGGGCCCATGATGGTCAGGGCTGTGCCAGGCTCTGTCGGGACAACGGGGCAAGACGGGCCCAGCACATGGGCAAGAGGGATGCGGAAAACACGACCGGGAATGCGAATGCGGTGGGCCAGGGTCGTGATGACGGAACGCTCCGGGCAGCAAGAGCTGTTGAGGCACAAGGACGTCAGGGCACAAAGGACCCCCGAGAGCCCCTGAACGGTGGCTCAGATGATGTGGCCCCTTTGACAGGAAGCATAAATCGAACCCAGTCAAGTTGGGCAGACACGTGCCTAAGAGGGACTCTGGGGCAGCAGCTGGACACACGGACAGGACACAGGCGAGCCCTGAGTGTGGTTTCAGACGAAGGCCGTGCACCCCGGGTCTTTGCTTCCCCTCTTCTCCCGCCCTTCCCACCCATGCAAAGGATGATTCTTCCCTACTGAAAAGAGCTGGAAAAGAACAAACAAGAGCCCGTGCTCTTTGTGGAAGCAAATGTGACCCTGAGGACCGTTCTGCGAGCCGACCATCCCGTTCCAACAGCGTGGCCGGTGCGCTGGGCCTGTGGTCCCCAGCGAGCGCCCCGGGACCCCACCACAGGGGCCTGCACTGCCCTCCACCCCAGTGCCCCGCGGGTCAGGGCACCAACTCAGGGCCCACAGAGCCGGGGCTCAAGTCACAGCTTGGCCGAGTGCTGGGGGACAAGTGTGCTCTCTGAAGGTTCCAGCTGTACCTTTCCTAGCACTTCTCAGGCCACGTCAGGATGTTGTGCTTGCTGGGGAGGAAGATAAGGAGCTGTTCAAGAGTACGGGCAGGACTGTGTACTCGGGGGGGAACCATCTGGCACATGGAAGGTGTTCAAGAGATATCTGTAAAATGATGACCTATTACCACAAAACAACTCTGGAAATATTCCAGGTTAAAACCACCTGCATTTGATGTGTTGTTTTAAAGTCTCCAGAGCTAGCTTTAAGGAGCAGAAACCTCCACAGGGTATGTTCCAAGTTCATGGCAGCAACAAACAGTCCTGGATTCCAGATCCCAGGCTTGTGCGAAGCCCTCCACACGCTCACGCACATAGACACATACACAAATCCACACGACTCACATACAAATCCACACACATGCAACCACCACACACACACATGCACGCACGCACGCACGCGCACACACACACACACACACACACACACACACAGGGCAACCTGGCGAGCTGGGCCCCCTCATCACACTTTGGAGAGGTGGCAAAACTGAGACTTCGGGAGGCTCAGAAGTCTGCCAGAGCCACCAGGCGGTAAGTCACCTGAGGTAATCTGTATGGAAAGTGACAGAACCTAGAAATGCCCCCATCTTTTATGTTCAACTCTCAATTATTAATTCAACAGGGAATGGATGCTTTGTTGCAAGGTTAAAATTAAAAACCATTTTTCTTTGAAAGGGACTCTTTTTCTGAATCAAAGCAACATATAAAAAACGTTATTTTTGAAGTAACTGCAACATTCTTCACATTGACTTACAATCCGGGGGTTAAAAAGACGTCACAGTAACGTCAACCGATTGCAAATGTATTCATCTAATGACGAAGATGGACACTTTAAAAAAAAGTCCTTCACGTGAGAAACCTTCGAGGCTCTGGCCAGCGGGACACCCGCTCCTTGGTGCTCCCGTGTCATCCCACCTGGAAGGACTACGAGGCCGGGGGCGGAGCCCACCTGCGGAGCCCAGCCTGCCCTCTGCACTTGAGCTTTTCCAGCTGCCCTTGGGGCAGGGCCGGGCGGGAAAATACAACCTCCCTGTCGGAAGACAACCCCACTCACATCACCTCGGCCTCTTCTCCAGTGCCTGACCCTGCACGCCGGCCCCACTAGCTGTTCACAGACACTCGGAGCGCACTTTCTGCTTCCCCAGAGCACTGTCCGTCCCCAGAGACGGACCACAGCTTTCTCGTCAGCCGGCGGCACAGCCCTAGCCCCGGCCCTGCCACGCTGGCCGCCCCGGAACAAGGGCCTGCTCCTTCTTCCCAGCTCTGGGAGGCGTGAGGGTCCTGGTGTGTGTCCATCCTGGGGAGATGCCTCTCCCGCCAACAAGCCGATTTTTATTATTATTATTGTTGTTGTTATTGTTATTATTTACCCCTGAGAACAAAGTTCTAAGCAGCCCTCACTTTCACGCACCCATTCTCTACAAGCGCTCCCTCGTCTGCGTCACCTTGGCCGGGCGGATTGGTCCGCCCAGCGGGAGAGCCACAGAAATAACCCACGCTGGAGAAACACCCGGACCCCCGCACTGAGACCAGACAGACAACAGAACAGCCCCCTGGATCGCAGACCCCCACACTCACCAGATCCGCCCCCCCACACCCAGAGGACCCCACTGTAGCTCCTCGCCCCACCCCCCAGTCTGGCCTCCAGTGGCTTCCGCTCCGGAGAATTCTGGCTGGTTGGTGGCATAAGTGAACCCGCCTTCTCCACCTGTTCTTGCCCCAGCGTTCCCACGGGGACCCACCCAGATTTCAAGGACGGACCCGGGATGGGAAAATGCAAGGGGTGGTGCGGGGCCTGCAAGCAGCTTCGGCCTCCCCAGCTCCCCGGGAACTCCTGTGGCAGCGGGACTCTCCTCCCGCAGAAGGAGAAGCTTGAGCGAGCACTAGCCTCGACCCGCTGGCAAAGGCCAGGAGCAAGCAGGACGGAAACCTTCTGTCCCCTCCCAGGTGTGTCTGGGCCCGCTTCTCCAAGGAAGACAGTGTCTAAAAATGTGCCCAGCAAAGAAACTCCCCAAATGGCATTTACCACCCAAGCTGCTTCTTCCAGGAGCCTCTCCTATATACTAGGATCGGGAGAGAAAATGCCACGTTTCAGGTGGGGCTTCCTCAAGCTCTGGGAGCCGGCCCCCTGTTTCCACGTCAGTGGAGGGGCTGTCCCCAGATTTTACCAGCTGGGCCCTCAGCGGCAGGAGGGAAAACACATCCCCCTTGGTGGGCTCCAGCCCTGGGACCTGACAGGAGCCTGGGCCTCCGGAGGAACATCCAGGAACGCAATTCTCCGATCCTCCTCCTCCCACCACTGACCACAGGACGGGTCACATTTACTTATTGTCTGCTGCCTGGGAAGGATGACCTTGATCTTCTGCTTTACACTTTCTATGGAAAGCCCTGGACTTACGGTCAGGAAGGGAAAGGGAGTAAGAACCCAGGAGAGCAGATGACAGCTCGTCACTGGAACAGTGTGAAGAGTGGCTGGAGAGACAGAGGTGAAGCGGGTCAGCCAGGGGACACGGGGTCAAGGACAAGGAGGAGAGCTCGGGAAACCCCAAGGCTGCACCCTCCAGGAAGGCCTGCTCTGAAACGCCCTGACAGGAGGAGAGCGCCTGGAGGAAGGGGATCCTGCTGACTGGCTGCTCGTGGGCTCCGGTCTTCGCTCGAGATGAGGCAGACCATGGAGCGCAGCGGCTCCCCCAACCCCACGTGGAACGGCGACCCAGCCCCCATGCGCACTTCTGCTTGGGTAACACGTGCCAGAGCCACGTTTAAGGGCAGGAGAGGGGGGTAGTAGGTCTAAAATGTAAATCCCTTACATGGACCTACCCCTGGAGAGCCCCCTTGCTTCCCGCTGGGCCATCCTGCCTTCTCCCCCACATATTTATTCTGAAATAGAGGGTTAGTTACTTGTTCCCCAAAATGATTCACAACAACACGCCCTCAAACAGCGAGCTTCTCTGGCCCACCAGAAACAGGTCTGCTTCTGGAAGTTCCCATCGTGCCTCGATTTCTCAGGAGTACTGGGCACATCAGTGGCATGCCTCTGCAAGGTGGCCTTCCCTCCTGACCTGCTCCATGTCCCCCGCGGAGGCACGCAGGCAGCTGTGGTCCGCTCTCACCTGAGCAGAGGGAGCGCCAGGCCCCGGCGCGAGAACCACCGCGGGCCAGACCGACAGAAGCTCCCAGAACGCAATTCCCACGTCTGTTCAACTGTCTCTCAAACTTTCCTTGCTTTTCACGTCTTAAAAAGCCTCTGAGAGGGACCGAGGGAACAAGGGGCCTGGGTAACAGACTGGGAAGACGCTGCCCGAACCCCCCAAAACACTGCCTTTCCAACACGCACTTACAAGAGAGAACAGAAAAAAGGAGCCCGTGAGGAGCACGTCTGCAGTGCCCTTTAAAGCGTATTTCGGGAAACAAGCGTCTCACAGGCCCTACCCGACTAAATGTCTGGTCTGCAGGAAGGATGAGCACGCAGCCTTCTCAGATGCGTGCGGCCTGCAGATACCACACTGGGGAAGGGGCCATCTGAGGAACCCCGCACCCCATCCCACTATGCCCTCGTGCTCGATGCTCCCAAGGACTCGGGGCGGCGTGCTAACAGACATGGGCGAGGAGCGCGGGGGCTGGACGCCCAGGTGGGCCACACCGCTGGCCACGTGCCCGCCAACACCCAGCCGGGTCAGTGTCTGTCTCTGGAATGAGCTCGTGCTTTCTCCTGTCCAGACACCCCTAGGCCCCCACCCGCGGAGGGGCACGAGGTCTGCTGGGGACGCAATGCTTGCACCGCGGCTCCCGAATACGGACGGGAACAGGGAGACCCCCGCGCCGAGACGGGGACGGTACTGCGGCCTCACCTCTGGAGTGTTCTTCTTGAACTCGCGGCTCTGCTCGATAAGTCGCTTTCTGGACTGCTCGCTTTCATCTTGCCGGTTCGCCAGTACTGTTGCGGTGGCATCGAGTTCCCTCTGCGGAGACACGAAAAGGGAGGACAAGATCGTCATTGCGCTGCGAACCAGAGGAGACCACATCTGCCTTTGGCAGAACCCAGGAGGGGCCTCCCGTGGCTATGGGGAGTCTCGGCTCCCGGGCGGAGGGGGGCTGGGGGCGGCGGTGGGGAGGAAGTGGATACTGAGGCAGTTCCCCTCCAGTCCATGCACTGGTCCCAGAAAACCCGACTGGCTCAGCTCGGTGTGCCCTGTTCCCATGCACACGAACACCTACTTCCAGGACAGAACGCGCCGAAACGTTTTTCTCCGCTAAACCCTGAGTCAGGCCAATGCCCAGATGCCATCCCACCGGGGGTGGCTCATTTCTGTTCCTAACAAGCATTCTTTCTTGCCCTGTCTCTGGTCCCTGGCTCTTGTGCTTTACTCTGGGCTTCCCGGTGGGGCAATCTGTCTGTCTTCAACCGCGTGGGCTGGGATCTTTGGTGGCGCACCACGTCCAAGCCTATCCGAATTAACCTGCTACTCGCTTTAAGGGGGACCTTTAAGAGCCCATTTCCAAGAATCATGATTTGCAGGATGTGGTCAACTCTGAAAATGAGGCACTTGGAAACGACAGTTTTCCTCCAACTATTTTCCTCGCACGGACACCCTGAGAGCTGCCAAGAGCAGGTCCCCTTCAGGGGACCTCTGTCCACACGACAAAATGACACTCAAAGCAGAGACAACCTGTGCCCTGGCCTCGGGAATTCTGGGAGAAGCTGTCAGCAGGACCGGTTTCAAACAAGGCTGTGGCAGATGGGCCCAGAGTGGTGTCCTGGCTGACAGCAGGGGCACAAGGACACGCCGCCGTAGCCACCGAAAAGCTGCTTTTCTCACTGAGTGGCCTTCGTGACTAAAGACACACACCGGCATATTCTGCTTAGGATACAGTGCGGCTGCTCCAAGTGGCTTCTCCATGGTACGGCCCCTCCCCCGAGGCCCGGCAGAGCAAGGACCCAATGGCAGGCCGAAAGGCGAGGGCAATCAGAGACAGAGATCCGTCCGCAGACGCCCAGGAAGCATGTGCCTCTCCCGCTCCACGCACCCTCCACCAACCCCACCAAGTCCCGCCTGCTTCACTTTTGGGCGGAAATAACCCCAGTAGGTCTGTAGGGCCTCCTGGTGGGCACTCCACTTGTACCCGCCAGGGTGGGCCACTGCCAGACGAGACGACAGGGCGCTGGAGCCAACATCCAGCGTGCTGTCGACTGGGGAATGGCAGACAGTTTTATGGGGGGGGGGGTGCATACACCCCCCCACCACCACGCTCTCCCCTTTCGTGTTTCTGGCATTACAGCAAATCTTGGGCAAACAAGTCCAAAAGAATAACATGGGCTAGGATTCAAGAACAGATGTCAAAGCTACTGCAGAAAAGAGGGAAACACTGCACATTTTGATAGACCACATTTGAAACACATCCCAGTCGAGTGAAGGCAGGAAAAAAAGAGCAACCGAAACCCATGTGGCGCTGCGGGGACGGAGACGGAGAAGAGGGAGCAATCGCAGATAAGCAGAAGGCTTCTCAAAAATATAAACAATCTGGTTAGGAGGAGGACTTCGGCGGCTATATTTAAGCGGCAGTAGCAGAAGTTATAAAAGGAGGCTTCAAGAAGTGGGGAGCAACGCCAATATTGAAATATGACAGAAAAAGTAGAGTTGATGTTTGGTTCCCATTGCCCGCAGATGCAGAAAATGTGGAGAAAAACAAAGAGCTCGGGACCGCTTTCAAGGAGGACCCTCCTTCCTGGGAGGTGGTGTCACCCAGTCTGCTGGAACCACTGGACGCTGGGGACACAGAGGTGACCATGCAGCCCGGCCCTGACCCCTGCTCCCAACACCTTCCTATCCAGGGGGACCAGCGTGGGGACGGTGGGGGCAGTGTGCAGGAGACATGGAAGAGCCCTGGGGTCCCCACATGTCCCTCTCCCTGGAGTCCAGCCCAGCCCAGTGCCAAGGAGCCTCACGGGCACATCTGTCAGAAAGGCCGACTCAGAAGGGCTGAGCCCGGGATAGGTCGCTTGGTAGAAGACAGCAAACCCACCTTCGTCGTGGAGCCACAGGGCCAGCGCGCCTGGAGTGACCTGCTGCTGGCAGCTGGAGACCCACCACGGGCCCGCCACACTCCCTTCCCCACGCGTGCAGACATATGTACGTCCACATGAGAAACCAACAGGGGGGCCCCAAATTTAATACCACGCCACCACCCGCCACCGTGGAAACAGATTGGCACAGCAAGGAGAGGTTGTGCTTGCCCGGTAGGACTTAGGGCTCACAATCTTTGACCGGGTCCCTCGCAAAACCTCCCCCGAGTCCTTATGAAGGACACTGAGGCTTTCTAAGGCTGTTGGGACAACACAGAGAAGAGACAGCTATTAAACATAAGCCAAATACTGTTTTATTATCTACCCGGCCTGCCTATTCTCAAAGTGTCAAATGTAATGACACATTAACAAGGGAATTTAATGGGTTTAGGGGAGGTGGCGGTGGGGCCCTAAAATACAGAATCCTCAGTCCCTGAGTCACTTAAGAAAAAAAAAAAAAAAAAAAAGCATGGAGAGTCCCCTCATCTGAAAAGCGCTAAAACCTCACAAAGGGCGGGGGGGGGGGGGGAACAAAAACTGGGAACCAACTGCGGCATCCAACAAGAGTGCATCCACATAGCCACTCAAGGACCATTTGGCAATGGTTAAAAAAAAAAAAAAAAAAAAAAAAACCTCCATGCGCACTAGGAGATGGGATGATCTTCAAGACATATTTAAGCAAAAAGAGCAAAGTACAAAACAATGCTTGTACTGTTTGAAAGCCTCTCTATACATACCCTTGCATAAGCTCTGATTGTCTCCAGAAATATACAAAAGATACTTGTAACTGCTTGGCTCTAAGAAGGCTTTGGGTGGGGGGAGGGAGGGGAGAGATGGACATGACCTTCACCAGACGGCTGACCCTCAAAGAACACGGGTTTGACCTTTACGGGGCCTCTTAGGTAGGTGTGGATTTGTTATAACGCGACACCGTAAATGTATTTTCTCTTCCTTACCGTTTCCTTAATAACGTTTTCTTTTCTTTCGCTTATTTTATTGCAGGAATACAGCATATGACACATGTGACATACAAAATACGAGTTAGTCGACTATTTAAGCTATGCTCAGGCTTCCACTCAACAGCAGGCTCTGAGTAGTTAAGTTTCAGGGGCGTCCAGAGTTATACGTGGATTTCTGACCATGCAGGGGGTTGGCGCCCCAATCCTCAATGTTCAAGGGTCAACTGTATCTTTTGACTATTTTAGCCGCGTGCATGTATTACATAATTAGAAAACCTTTACTATATGTTAATTTCTTAAATGCCGCTAATTTGAAAAAATACAGATTTACATACAGAAATATATTTTACATCGTGCATCCCATACACGCAGGTTCGTGGTCCCTCCTTGTCCACCTGCCCAGGAGCGGAGGCCTGGAATAAATGACCTCTTGACTCACTCTGGTAATTCAAAAAGGCAGGCCAGCCTGTCCTTTGTCAAAACAACAGCTGTTTCTTGCACAACGCGCTGCACACTGGCCAGTCTCGGGGCTTAGGAACAAGGAGGAGGTGGCCAGTTGCAGAAAATACCACTCACCCGGGCCAGGACTTTCCTGGGGAAGGGCAGAGGAGGGCGTCCCCTCAAAAAGATTTGGAAAGATTCTAAACATCCGACAGCCCCAGGTCCAAAGGGACGGGGAGGTGGCAGGGCTGGCGGCAAACCCGTGGGCTCTGGGCACACAGGCACTTCCAACGAGGCCAAAAGAGGTGGAAATGATCCTGGGAAAGTGTCTTACATGGACAGGCACCTGGATGCAGAAACTGCAATTTTTGTTTCAAGTCACCGAGTGGCGACCAGTGCCAGGAGGTGAAGAGGTCCAGAGCAAGACCAGTGGCTTTGGAGCCAAGGCTGTGTGTGCGCAGGCACAGTCCTTGCTGGGAGACGGGGGTCCGTCTGCCACAGAGCTGTGGATGCCTGCAATCCTGCCAGCCTCGCCGCTAAGAATTTCTGGGATGCTCTTCCTCTTTTTTGGATGAATCCTCCAAGGGCAAAGCTCCCAACCAACGTTTTCACTTTCTCTCTGCCAGAACTCTAGCCTCTCAGCCAGTGTTAAAGATGTATTCGCCACAAAAATTACAAAGTGCCACTAATTGCCTATTTAAAAGAAAATTTTCCCAAAGAAAACGAGTCTTCCTAACGTCACTGATCAGTCTGAAACTGCTCACCTTTGGAGTATGTACATCCCCTGTTTGTCTATATTAAACCGGCAGGGACGGGGTACCCGCGGTGCTTCTCTGAGGCTCCCCTCCTAATGCTCCCAGGCCAGGCCCGCCTTGGCCCCCTGCTCCCTCTGGGCTTCTCCCCCAGCACCCCTGGGCTGGAGCAAGAAAAGTATTCTCTGGTTCTTATCTCTGACTTTCATTCCAAGGATTAGTTCATCTGGTGTTTCCTTCGGGCTCACCTGGCAAGCCGATCAAACAGCAAATCTTAAATATGAATTCAAAATGGCTTTCTTGGTGAAACCACGAAGACTCAAACAAAAAGGACAAGGCAACCCCAGTTTCTGCATGGGGTAGTCCCCGGAGCTTTTTCTGCTTCCTTTCCAGCAACAGGGTCAGGGGGACCAATGAAGCTGCTCTGGCTAGACAGGGCCCTAAGGAGCCCAAGCACCCACCGAACAGCCTCCTTCCATCACGCCCCCTTGCCCAGACCTCAACACAGAACATCCAAAGACCCTTCAGACACTGGCCTCGGAGAAGCCTGGTTTGGAATCCAGGCTCCATCCCTGCTGTAACCTGTGTGGTTCTGGGCAAATGAGGTTCCCTCTCTGGAGATAAAAATTAAGATAAACATGTTCAATTCGTGGCACGGGACGTGATCCATCAAGAGCACGTACTATCCTGGACTATCAGAGCCACACACTTGACCACGCACTTGACCTGGGTGGCCCGAACTCAGTCTGCCACCCAGGACGGGGGCTCCAGGGATGTACAGATGAATCAGAAGCCGACTCCGACCTCCAGGTGCCCACGGTCCAGCCGAGGAACCAGGAAGGCACAGAAGAGCAACAAGACAGAAGGGACCAGGCCGAAGGAACCAAAACAGAGCAGAGGTTTGGAAGAGGAGAACATAACTTCCACCAAGAAACCATTCCAAGTTTTCGTGAAAGATGCCCATCTCGGCTGGGGCCTGTGGGTGAGAGGGGCTGGGTCCCCATTACCCTCTTTCTCCCCCTCTCTCTCTTCCCCCGGGGCTCACCGAGTCCCTGGCACAGCCAATGGGGTAGGTGCTGTCAGAGACCAAGAACGGGGCTCAGAGGAACCAGGAGCCTGGTCAGCAACACCATCCCCCGGGTGGGGGGGGGGGGGGGGGAGAGACCCAAGAGGAACAGGCCAACATGGAAATACATGGGTTCAGATAGAAACGTAAAGGCCATTTCCCCAAACATGTCCACCAAGAGCGACCAAGACACCCACCGCGAGCGGACAGGAAGGTGTGTACACATTTCGTGTGCTCGCATATGCACGAGATGCTTCTGGAAGGCTCTATAGGTACAAGATGTGGGTGCCACCCTCTATCCTGGAAGGAGAATGGACAAGCAGGCCAGTGGCCAGCAGGGAGATCCTCTCACCTTCTCCCCTTCGTACCTTTTGAATTCTGAGCACCTAACTGTAATGACGTCTGCTAAAAAGTACACCTTTATCTTTCCAAATCTCCCTACTTTTCCCTGTAATGGGATACAGGCTCTGATGGACGGATAAGGAAAAACTGAATGCCCCCCCTTCCCAGAGCGCTGCTCCCCGCGGAGCTGCAGGAAGTGCATTTTGTTCTGTTGGTGGGTGTGTGCACTGACCAAGGGTGATATTTAAAGGAGAATCTTGCAGAACACCCAGAGTAAATGCTACAGCTTTTGCTTAATTTCAAGTTTAGATAGAAGACCAGGTCTGACCCGTTTCCCAAGTGCCCTCTGCAGACATCTGGCCCTCATCCATCGCTTTCCCGCTCACGATCTTTGATTCAAAGCGAATGCCACCAAAGTCTGAGTCCTGGCTCCAGTATTCTGTGATGGGATGCCACGGAGGGGCCAGCAGTGAGCACTCCCGCTCAACGAAGCCGCACTTGCCACAGAAGTGACACAGCCTTCAGTGGGGACCCTATCCACGGAGGGGCAGCAGATGAACTGAACGGAGAAAAACAGCACAACTAAAGGCAGGAAGGCAGGGATCCTGGAGTCGTACGGGCGGTCCAAGACTTAGGTGCTCAGCATTCCCCGGGGGCACCGATGACCACAGAGCTGGGGGAGCTGTACGTGTGCGCAGGACACACTCACACCCTCCAGGAGAAGGAACACTGCCCAGATCTGAGCTTGTCACTCCCTGCTCAGAGCCTCCAGTGGCTTCCTAGGGGGCCTCAGATAAGACTGGCAGGGCACATGGGTCTTTCTCTGCTGTCCCCAGAGGGCCCGGCCCCCTCCTTTCCCTTGGACCCTCAACACCAGCTGTTCCCTCTGCTTGGTGGCCTATCCCTGCTCCCTGCCATCAAACTGTCAGATCTCCAACTGAATACCACTTTCCCAACCCCATCCCCTTCCACCCCACCCCAGAAGAGACTGTAAGGTGGGTGAGCCCAGCTCCCCAGACCATGTGTGCCTTGTGGCAGCAACTCTGGTTTGCAATTCCGCGTGTGCGTGCAAGTGTGCGAGGTCGGTGCGTCTCCCCGTGGGCTGTAAGCTCCAGCAGGGCCTGCCTTTTGCTTGCTACAGAATTCCCAGCACTTTACATGGTGCTGGGGTACATCACAGGCAGGCAGTCAATATTTGCCAAATGAAAGAATAAGCTTAAAAAAGAAGAAAGGGGGGGAAAAAAAAGAAGGCAAAATGTACCAGAAAGGGGACAAATTTAACAACTGCAAGGCCTCCAGTCAGAGAGAGACACAGCTGCAAGCACTGAGGCCCTGAATGGCAGAGAATGTTCCGGAACAGTTCAGCAGACTGGGGGCTGAGGAGGAGGAGGGGGTCAGGCTGACAGAGCCGGCTTCTTAAAAGGCAGGATGGATGGGGAAGGCGGCAGGGGGTCCTGGAGGAGACCCACACTCCCCTCTTGCTCAGCCTCCAAGGATCCTGGGTCGAGCCCGAGAATGGTACCATTTTATAAGAATTAGGATCACTTGCCCAAGAGGGACTCCTTCCTGATGGAGCCATCCTGGGGAGCTCTCCTAGCAGCAGCCCAGGAAGCCACTTTCATCAGCGCTCCGTGTGAAGAATGCGGAATGGGAAAACGGGTGGGAAACGTCCATCCCAAAGACAGTGCTTTGGGGTAAAATAGGAAGCAGCAAAGCAGACATGGGGTTCACTGTTGCGACTCTCCCGCTGCCTATGAGTAGGGTTCCCAGAAGGAGAGCCCAGGAGGGGTCCTGGGGAGCGCGTGCTCTTCCCAAGGCAGGGAGCGTGCTCTCTGGGGGCAGCCCCGTGGAGCCCAGCTCCTAGCAGGGGCTCAGTAAACACTGGCCAAGGAGAGGTGAAACACACACCTGCCCTGTGACTCTTCAACTCAGGGAGCAGAGAGGTGGGTGTGTGGACAAGCAAGGGGGCTGCCTCCAGTTCAGGTTTCTAGCTCGGGGCGGGGTGGGGGAGCCGAGTCAGAAACAGCGTGCAGCCCCATGCAATGAACGCGGCTCCTCTTCTCCCAGCCTGGAGATCAGAGTCCCAGAGCAGAACACAACCTTCCGGCCGGATCCCCACACCCCAGTGGCCGTACTCCCAGTGTGGGTGTCCCACCACGAGGTGCGAGGGTCCTGCTCCCCGACATCCCTCAAGAAAGACAGGATCTCTGTGCACAGTGTGCACACGGACTGGCCGAGCTCTCTATCCTAAAGCGGGGACACTAATACACATCTCACGGGGCTGCCACACGGATTAAACAGGGTAAAATGCCCACTATGAGGACTACGGCCAGTTCTCTTCTCTCCCTATTCAAGCGGATCCAGCCTCGTGTAAAGACTGTTCCCTCGAGGGGCGCCTGGGTGGCTCAGTGGGTTTAGCCTCTGCCTTCGGCTCAGGTCATGATCCCAAGGTCCGGGATCAAGCCCCGCATCAGGCTCTCTGCTCAGCAGGGAGCCTGCTTCCCCCTCTCTCTCTGCCTGCCCCTCTGCCTACTTGTGATCTCCATCTGTCAAATAAATAAATAAAATCTTTAAAAAAAAAAAAAAAGATTGTTCCCTCAAGATCCTTTTACTCTGAAGATGGTACGGGTCGTCTGATACATAACTTAACCAGACTTAATCAGTCTGGGACGTTACCTAATATTATTAATTCCTGATCTAGGAAATCCAAATAAAACGATTTACTCCAGGGCCACCTGGGTGGCTCAGTGGGTTAAAGCCTCTGCCTTCGGCTCGGGTCATGATTCCAGGATCCTGGGATCGAGCCCCGCATCGGGCTCTCTGCTCGGCAGGGAGCCTGCTTCCTCCTCTCTCTCTCTCTCTCTCTCTCTCTCTGCTTCTCTGCCTATTTGTGATCTCTGTCTGTCAAAATAAATCAATAGAATCTTAAAAAAAAAAAAAACACAAAAAAAACCCCGATTTACTCCAGCACAGACGTACTGCCTGCCACCGCCCCGTCTGAAGGCTACACCCCCGCCAGGGATGGGGGGGGGGGGCGAACAGTGGTGCGGGCAAGGTGCCTCGGGGTCAATGTTTAAACAGAATTTTCAATCAAGTGAATGCGTTACCGACTCAGAAAATAAAAAGTGAATAAAAACAAATATCCTGGCCTAAACAAAGACTAACGAGTACAAGGTTCTCACACAAGCCCTTTTTGAGAAGTCCTCGGGATGGAGAAATTTCAACAGAGAACCAAGATTTTGTTTTTTGTTGTTTTTCACCCCGTTGCAAACCCACTATGCAAAGACAAAAATGCCAGATGTATCCAACAAGCATTGCGCTACATATAATACTTGCCAGACTCTCATTTAAACAGTGAGACATGAGAGACGGCGTCTCGATGATGCATAATGAAAGGGAGACGATCAAAGCACCGGTGCGGCAGAGAGGAGGCCTGTGTGGCCGGGGGGCTGCGGTGGGGAGACAGAAGGACACCTTTAACCCGAACGAGAGGGAGTCTGCTTTACGTACTGACCAAGCCAGAGAAAACTGCTGATACCTACCCAGTTCTGGGCTATAAAACTGTCTGTTTCCTAAGTAGCCTTCTTTACCGCTCTCTTTGGCTCTATTATACAAAATTAAAATCTGCCCGCCAGCCCCCACCTTATAGACACACATGGCCCCACACAGCAGGAGTGCTCCCCCCGCCGCCATCCTAGACTTCTCCGGAGAGCCCCAAGGTGCCTGCCTTCCTCCTCTCCTGGCCTCTCCACCTGTCCTTGCTGTCCAGTTCTCTCATTTGCTTGGGCTCGCTACTGCTTTCTCCCCTGCGTCATTCTCGGTTTGCAGAGAGGGCCTCCTTGGCTAAATGCCTTGTCTTCTGCCTCCTCTGTGTTTACCCAGGCCACAGCCTCCACGTCCGTCCCCCTGCAGGACCCGGGGACCGCTGCTGAGGTCCAACCTATTGGCACTGCCCTCCATCCTGTGGGGCTCGGGATGCACTTGAAAGTGAAGCAGCCACATGAGCTCTGCTCATCCCACATCACAGATGGGGAGACTGAGGCTGGGCAGGTAAGTGACTTGCCTTTGCTAACAAACACCCAGGGAATATAGCTCCCTTGACTTTGGGACATCCATCATCCTTCTTACACTTAGTACACATCAGGACATGTGTTTTAAAACCAAATGAGATGGGGAACCTGGGTGGCTCAGTCGTTAACCATCTGCCTTTGGCTCAGGTTGTGATCCCAGAGTCCTGGGATCCAGCCCTGCATCGGGCTCCCTGTTCGGCAGGAAGCCTGCTTCTCCTTCTCCCACTCCCTCTGCTTGTGTTCCCTCATCTCTTTCTCTCTTTCTTTCTGTCAAATAAATAAAATCTTTAAAAAAATAAATAAAACCAAATGAGAACTTGTCACAATTTTAAAACACCCACAACAGTTGGATCCGGGGTGTCTGCGGTCTAGCTCTGGCTGCGGGACAGGAGATGGGTGGGTGTCAGAGAGAAAAGACACCTCGAACACCCACCACTGCATTCAGGATGCAGAGAGGCTGCCCTGTACACCAAGTAATTGGGCCCCAGGACCAATTAACTGAAGGAGGGGGAGGACTGGGAACTGCACTAGCCCCAGCAGCCACTAGCCACGTGTGGCTACATCCACTGAAAATAAATTAGAGGTTCCGTTTCTCCACTGCAATAGCCATGTTTCAAGGGTTAGTGGTAACTACACGATGACAAAGGTACACAGGTAAGCACCACTGCATCAATGCACTGCACTCTGCTGGTCTAGAATGACTCTCCGGGCTTCGGGGGGGTGGGGGATGCTATTCGCTGTTACACGACTGACATTTAACAGACGGGTGAAACTGACGAGTAGCCGGTGGGATCCGCCCAAAATACACCAACCACATAGGGGTAGGGGGTGGAGCTGAGAGCTGGATCTGGACCTGGAAGACCATCTCCATGGAAGCTGAGGTTCTCCGCGGTAAACCCGGCGCCACCCCTTCCCTGTGCCCCAGCTTAATGCACCTGACTTTCTCCAGCAAACAGGAGGGAAGGTCATGGGCTAAAAATGAAGCAGGGACAGGAAAAACGTGCTCAAATCTCAAAAAATAATTAAGCCGCCGCCAGAGGAATAGCTCTGATCTCATCTACGCTGGTAAACGTTTTCTTCCTAAAGTATTTGTTTCAGAAAATAAAGCCTTTAATTGGAATGCTTTAGGAGCCAAAATTTCGGTCTGTTGAAAATATTTGTTTCTATTGTTTGGCAGGAATCAATTTGTTAGGGCACCAGCCACTCTGGCAACGGTTCCCTTCCACTTCTCTGGGAAAATGCTTGGCGGCAAAGCCATCCACCACCCTGCAGCTCTCGCTCTCTCTCTCGCTCTCGCTCTCTCTCTGTTTGGGCTATCCCAGCCACAAACATCTGCTGGCACAGACACAGGCCGTGCAACCAGCCAACCAGCCAGTGCCTCAGCTGGGACAGAGCCGCTCTGAGGGTCGGTGGGAATATACGACTGGACTTGGTGGGCAATCAGCTGATTCTGATGATCAGAACCAGCGCCCATTTCATGTAATTATTTTTGTGAGTGGGAGAAGACCTGTCACCCAACTGTGGGTGATTTTTCCACACAGCCCCGTCTTTTACGGCACGGATGAGGTCTAGGAGGCAAGCAGCTGGATGATTTCTGGGCAGCCAGGCTCCATCCTGCCTACGAATCGCCAGGTCACCGAGACGCCCCGAGCCTCGGTCTGCTCATCTGTGAAACACACCACCGGCCCAGGCTCGCAGGGCTGCTGGAAAACCACGTGGCATGAAGGGTAAGAAAATCTCTGGGAAGTCAAAACGGCTCCCCAAAAATGGTAGCTCTTACTTTCTTCTGCAAGGGTGAAGTACCCTTCAACGTCCTCACTTAAGCCTTTTTTGCTCGCTACGGGGGCGGGGGGGGGGTGCGCTGAAGAGACAGATCATGAAAGTTAAAAGCTATCACAGTTATAGGTGAAGTGCTAATAACTTCATTTTGAAACTGTCAGGTTAGGTTTTTTTAAAATCACAGCTGTGGCTTGCACCAGAACTCTACCTGTAGCTGTGCTCCCTTCTCACATTTTAATTAGCAAATAAAACTCCGCAAAAGCTCTCAAAAAAAAAAAAAAAAAAAAATTTTTTTTTTTTTTTTAACCTGCAGTTTAGAGGGAAGAGTTTTTTAAAAAGACGCCCCAGCAGCTCCTGGGGAAAAGCAGACCCGTAACGGGCATCAACCCACGCCGTGTGTCCACAGCACTAGAGCTGCGTACGTGAGGCCAAGAGATGCCACCGTGGAGCCAGCTTCGATCTTGTTTCTGCAGTTAATTTTCGAGATTTGGGGTGCCGTGTTCAGCGAGCAAGGTTTACAGCATTCTGCCATTGGCTGAGAACTGCTGCCCGCCAGATGGCCCGGCAGAACGCATGGCAGAGAACGCGAACGTCGCCTGTGATTCCTTCACTCTCTCCTGGCACGGTGCTGCGGGCCGCTGTCAGGAAATCTGGGTGCTGGGCACCAACAGGTGACACGACATGAGAGCTCCTGGTGCCCAGAGCAGAAACGGGACTCAAAGGGGGCCGTTTAAATCCTCCAAGAGTCTCGCCTCAAGCTGTGCTAGATGGATGAGATCCCCAGGGCAGAAAAAGGGGGGCTCCGTGAGCTGCCCTGCCACGTGCTGCCACCAGTCTGCCCACTCTGGGCACTGGAGTGACAATTCCCGTCACCAGCTGCACTCCATCCTGTCCAGGGAACTTTCTGGAAAAGAGCTGGAGAGATGCTTTAACTCCGACTTCAGAAAGCCAGCTAGAGAGCTTTCACTAACTATCTCACACACACAGCTGATAAGTACACCCACGACAAACTATGTCTAACTACACAGTGTGGTTCACCCTCAGCTGGGGCAGCCCCCAATGCCCTCCGAGCTCTGAGCCGGTGTGAACAGTCCCCTCTTCGTCCCAGGGTTGACTCCCCGGTCTCCACAGGGCTACATGGGTTGCAAAGGAATTTTTTTTTTTTAAGATTTATTTATCTTCCAAAAAAAAAAAAAAAAATTTTTTTTTTTTATCTTAGAGAGGGTGCAAGCGGGGGGAGGGGCAGAAGGAGTGAGAATCCCAGGCAGACTCCCACTGAGCAGGGAGCCCGTCGTGGGGCCCGATTCCAGGACCCCGAGATCATGACCTGAGCCAAAACCAAGAGTCGGACACTTAACTGACTGTAGCCACCAGGCGTCCTGGGAATGGCTCCTGGGACGGGAAGCGAATGCCAGTTACAAAGCATTCTGTTCTCCCCGTGACGGCTCCAAGTTCAGGTTCTCTGCACCTGTTTTCCCCTGACTCCATGTGTCCTTTCTTAATTGCACAGACGCCACTTGTCTCAGCTCAGGAATGACATTTCTCTGTACCCCACATTCTTGGTTCTCTACGGCTGCACCTCTGTGACATCTCGAGAGGCACAGGGGACGAGAGGGTTCTAGTTTGGGGGCAAATGGGAGCTCCCCGTATAGCATGATCTACAAAAGGACACGTCCCATCTCACCCCACTGGCCCTCTCAGAGATACCGAGACGTCACCCGTGCGGCCCCAGGAGGCAGCTCCGCCCGAGTGGCCCCGCTGACACTCTAGCGACTTCTCCGCGCGTGGCCCTGCATCACAGGCAGTGACGCACCAGCAGCAGCCAGCGTCCTTCCGTGCCAGCAAACACTCGGTTCTCCCAAGCTGATGTAAACACAAAGGAAATATTGCCGCAGATCCACAACGATAATCAAGATCGTCACTGATCATGAACAAAAACCATCAATTATGTTTCATATACTCCACGAATTCTGGAAAGCGCGGCAACGTATTTATCAAGATTTTCAACAAGAGCTGAGACGAAAGAGGGTTTCCTAGTTTACTCCAGCCTCTGCACCCGTCTCTCTAAGTGCCTGCTTAATGGGTCCCACTCGGTTGCCGGGCACCTGTAGTTTACTTTAGAAACTGGACATGATCACTGAGCAGGAAAGCCCGGCACGTGTGGCGGCAGTGGGAGCACCTGGACCAGGGGGAGAGCCAGTGGGTCCGACGAGAAGAATCCACCGGTATCCAAAAGACTCAGAAGAAAGGCTATGACCAGCTTCACAGACAGCTGGATCAGCGCTCCAGGAAACTGCCGCTCTCCCACCCAGCGCGTGGTCATTTTACTACCCACACTCATCGGGGGAGTTCCCAAGCTCCCCGTGGGAAGGACAGGGCGCTAAATGGCCAACACGCCGAACTCACGCGCAAAGAGCTTCCGACTCAGTAAAACAACCGGACTGTACTGTAAGGCAGATCGCTGCAGGACAGGTACCCAGATGACCTGGGAGCTGAGAGGGAGAGAGGAGACTTCCTGGCGGCAGGACCGGAGGTGGCCGTGAGGGTTGGGGGAGACATCGTGTGGCAGGAGCGGGGAGAGGAGGAGGATTCCAGAAGGCCTAGGGCGGGCAGAGGTAATAAAACCGGCTGCCTCTAGAGTTCACAGACTCGTGCATCATCACATCCCTTGTTGTTTTAATCACCACGGGGATCCTGCGACGCGGTCATTATGGCCCCTTTGCCTGTGAATGAGGACACGATGGTAAAGGTCACCTGACCAAGAACACGCTGCCATGCGGGGAGAGTTTCAAGGCAATATTTTCTACACCTAAATCTGCTCCTTCCACGCCAGCAAAACACTCTCAAAAAGCACAATAGGCTTGGGGCTGGCACGGGGACGGCGGGCTCCGAGGGCACAGAGGGCAAGAGCTCCGGGGCTCCGTCCTGGGCCCCGAATGACTCTGTGCTGAGTCAGTGTGTCGCTGCTTCTCCAGCCTATCGGTGATCAAGGCAGCTCTTCCGAAAGATCATTCTGGCAGTGACGGGGAGAAGGCACTGGAGGGAGGGGAGGCTAAGAGTGGGCCCAGCGATTCAGCAGACGAGCTGCAGGACAAGGGGCAGGGTCGCCGAGGGCTCCAGACGCCCAGCCCGAACGCCTGCGGAGCGGGCAGCCGCCCAGCGATGTCTGCGAGGAGATCAAGAAAAAGGAAAGAAACAAGAACTGTCTCTAAATTAATCCCGAATCAGCTTCAGTGGATAAAGTACATACAGGAAGCAGCCCCGAGAAGAGAAAATAGGATATACTAAAATGGAATTAGGAGCCTGGCATTGACGACCGCGGAGACTGGCCCCAGCCCAGCTGCTGCCAGCTTGTGCGCGTTCCCGCCCCCACCATCCCCCACCACCCCCCCACACACCCCCCAACCCGGCTTTAAATACTCAACGGGGGTCCCGGAGCCAATCGGTGTCAGATCTGTCAAAGCTGACTGCTGGAATAAAAATGGAAAGGCCGAGTGGCAGCCGTAACATGGAATTTCCTTGTTTTTATTAGTTTAAGGCTCTTAAAGAGTAACTTTTACATTGGGGAAAACTTTTCAAATATGTACTACTTGAAACTTAGATCCAGTTACTTCTCACATGTTTTCAATCACTCCGCTTGCCAATTTTACTAGTTATCAAAAGACATTTGTGGTTTAAAAGCAGGGGAATGGGCTTCCCCCTCCCAGTACGTCTGCCCTTCCCGGGGTGACCTCAGCCCGCTGGATCCCTCAGCCGGCCAGGTGCCAGGAAGGGCTGACGGGCCAGCCCGGGCTGTGCTACTGGATCTCACAGCTGGAGGAGGGGGACGACAACGGTTCAGTTCCCAGCGCTCACACTGCAGGGACACCTGGGTAAGGATTTTTTTTTTTTTTTTTTTAAACAAAAACTGGTAACATCCAGCTTTTTTTTGCATGACTGTAGCTACACGGATATACCAGGAGCGGGAGTGGGTTACTTAATTTTCAGCTCCTACAGCTAAACCTCTGGAGGTCTGGCGATGATAATAGGGCTGGTCAGGCCACCTTCTGGTGATCATTCAACACGGAAGCTGGGCAGCCAAAGACTGAACCGTGCACGATGACCCACGTGTGATCTTTAAACCAGCAAAAACGGCACAGGCCTCACCCGTTCACTGTTGGAAACCATCTAATAAACTAAGTGCTGATCTCCAAATCCATCAGGAGCCCCTTGTTCCATTCTCACCATGTTGGCCAAGCACAGGCTGGAGCGGCTAAGCTTCCAAGGGTGGGAAACCACACAGCCGTCTCCCATCAAATGATGTTAAAGTCCGTGCCGTCGCCCCGGAGGACGGAGGCAGGTTGAAACCTCATTAAAAACAGAATGAAACAGACACAGGTGTCCTAAATAGTTGGTTTGGTATCAGCTCAGAGCGAGGCGCACTGGGCGTACTGGCTGGAAGGAGGCTGACTGCCCCCCTCCATGCACTCAGTACTCCACACTTGGTATCATGTGCACGACGTACAGCCCCTCCCTGTCCACTCGGGTGGCCCCGTGGAGGCAGGCTGCCTCCTCCCGGGGCCAGGCTGCCTCTCTGGAGCATCAAGGATAAATAATACGGACTCCTCAGGTGAGAACACTGGGATGGCAAACGGGCTATGGGTCTGTACATTTCTAGTATGAATATGTCCTTCCCCACAAATACAACAAAAAGGCAAACAAATGCTCTTAAGCGGAAAAACTTCAGATGTAGTTTGTTCGGCACAGGCTCCAAATTCCCGGCATAAACATTTATTTTTAATCGAGTTGCTTTTTTTTTTTTTTTCATTTAAAACCTGTTAATTCCATGACTGAGAATTCATCAAGTTTCAGACTGGAATTAATTTTAGCAACTGCTTTATACCAAAAATATTAGTAGATGTGGCTGTGTAACCGGCCGGCTTCGCACACTGTCATTGAGAAGTCTGCGCGTTCACAATGCTCTCAGAGAGTGTGGTTCACGCCAACAGCGCCGAGTCTGAAAGCTGGTGAGCTCCATCTCCTCCCGAGGAGCCCGCGGAGCTGGGGAAGCAAGGCTGGCCATCTGTCCGCCCGCCCTTCTTACACAAAACTGACCGTGGCATTCCTCCGTCCCCTCCCCACTCAGGGTGGGGACTATCCTCGCACACACCCAAGTGCCTTTCACCAAATGCATATGGGTTACACACCTACTCGGGGCGGAAGGCTATCCCCACAGTGACTGGTGTGTGACACCAGTGACACCTGCCCACCTGCTGACCCTCTTTCGCGAACTTCACCCTCACGGACAGCTGTGCTCACCTGGAAGGCCGCCTGCGTGGGTTAGGGCCCACTCAGGAGGTTGTCGCCTGTGCTCTACTCTCCTGAGACAGGTATCCTGCTTCATTTCATTAGTGACACGAGCAAATGTGGCCCAATTCCTCGCACGCTGGGCCACCAGCGTCACCACCACAATTAGGCAACAGTAAGCACGTCTGCACCGATTCTGCCTAAAGACTCAATCCCAGTGACATCTCTTAGAGGGGAGCTCCGACCTACAGATCACTGCAGGGGCCACTCGAGCCCCTCGGTGAGGGGCTCAGAATTTTAGGGGCCTCGGTCCTTCTCCGCTGCTATCGTAAGAATGCAGGTTCTCCTGCCACTCCAAGGCTGAGCCCAGCCCAGGCCTCGGAGAGTCACCCGGTGAGGCTTATCGACACCTCTGCCCACTGACGAGCACAGGCCCCGCACAGCGACGTCAAAGTCTCAGGTTCCTCTTTTCCAAACAGAATTCAGAGCCGACGGCCCCAGTGTCTCCTCCCTGGCACTCCAGTGCTCAAAGGCGGCCAGTACCCAAGCCAGGCTCAGCCCAGCGACTGGGCTCTGATGGCTTTGCGCTGGGCTGGCCTCACAGACGCACTCTACCTCCTCCTGCACATCTCCAAGAGGAGCATCTCTCACGTAATTTCTCAAACGTCCAGCATCTAAGGAAGCAGGAAAGCTGACGCGGCTCAGCCAGGGATGGGTGCTTGGCAAACGGGGCTCAGCAAGGCCACCCTCCCAGCCCTTTGGGGACCAGCTCTGCTCTGCACACGGACGGCGTCCGGATGGGGACAGCCCCGAGAGGTGCACTCTAGGGCTACAGAGCTTATCTGAGTTTAACAGTCAAACCAGGTCCTCCTCTCTTCAGGGTTCTTAGTCCAAGAGCCCCCCTTAAGGAGCTTAAATGGCTCCCCTCCCCAGCAGCACCGTACCCCACGGGATGATTGATCCATGAGGATTTTATTTAAGACCAGCACTAAAGCGTGCCATTACTTATGAATCCGAGGGCCTGTGAAAGTCCAAAAGCAGCTCTGCAACTTGATTCTGTATCACCAAAGCGCTTCCAGCCGTGAAAGCCTGGGCCACAATTCCAAATGGAATGCTGGTCACACCTTGCCTAACTTTCTGGAGAATCACGATACCTCTAGACTTGTTAGCTAATTAAAAACGGGGGGAAAGCCGCAACACAGTCCCCCCATAAGACATTTTCCTACCTGGCAACCTCACCACGGTGACGAAGCAGAGCCCCCATGCAACCTCACGAGCGTGCAAAGCACACGCAGGGGCCCGATGGCAGCACGGACATCGGCGCGAAGAATGTGCTGTTTATTTACAACATCTCCAAAGCGTTTCGGGCCTAACTTGAATATATATTTTGCACAGTACCAAAACTTTTAAATATCCACAAGAAGATTTCATTTTTATAGGCAATAAACATTAAATCTAAAGGACTGGAACATAAAAAGTGTTTTAATACCGTATAAATCACCTTTCCCTAGACAGACTAAATCTCCGAAGGTTTTAAGGACTGCAATATAAATTTTTATGGCAAATTATCTACATAGAAATTATCTGCATGAGATGCACTTTCATCCCTCTTTCTCATTTACATAGTGCTGACAATCTTTTCCATCACAACAGCCCATCCACTCTGGGGACACAAACGGACAGGGGGACAACGAGAGCTCGAGCCAGGCGGGGATCTCCCCTTCCTTCTTTCCGCCCATTGTCGGCTCCTGATGCAAGTGGGTCTTGTCTGTTCTTCCACAAAAGTCTCGGGCTAACCCACAGCCCAGGGGGGTGCGGCCGCCCCAACGACAGAAGGAACATTCACAGGCTGAGCCCCAGACACGCTTCCTACCGAGCTTCTCCCGGGCCAGTGGCTAACCTGCCCAATGCCACTGGGACCCGCGGTTCTACAAACTTTCTATTTGCCGGGCAAGTATTTTGCACGTGGTTTTGTTTTCTAAGTTACCGTTTTAAAAGGAATCCCAATCCAAGTAGAAATTAGAGGACTGTCCCATCAGAGAGGAAAATGTGACCATGTTATCAACCACCATTTTACTGTGTCAGTGAATTATACAATTTACAGCCTGCCCCACAAAATGCAAGGAGACTGAGAGTTTCTATGCCCTCCTAGAGTTCTTTTCTGCTAACAGAACAAGAAAAAGTGGCAAACATGCCTGCCTTCTGGCCCTCTATTAATCTTAGCCAGCCGTCTGAAGAAGGAACAAGAGAAAAGGTTTTCTGGAAATATCCTCCCTATTGGTTTTATCCGTATAATAAATATTAAAGTTAATTTTTTTTGTGCCTTTCATCTAGGAGAGTGTTAGGCCCTTTAATGGTCTAAAAATTTAAATACAGCTCTCCATCACATTCTTGCAGGGCCTAATTAAACACAAATAGATCTAGCACCACAGAATTCTGCACAAGAAATGAGAAGAAAAGAAGTATTTTGGCAAAGGGGCACCGATTTCGACTGACTCCAGCTTGGATGTAGAAGCATTAACGACCGACTGATGGAAAGGGAAAGTACACTTTAACAGCATTTTTCAATTAAACAGTCACTTTCTCATGGAATAAAAATCCACATAGATTTTTAGGCTGCATATAACGCAGTAATGATGAGCCCATTTCCTCTGGCTCATTACAAAATTTTCTTGTTGAAGTGGCAATTTCTGCCCTGGTCGTCTAAATGAGGGTAATTAGAAGCCCACAGTAAGTTTTGAAAAACAGAACAACCCAAAGACACTGCAGAGTATGGTACCACAAACATTGTGCTTTGCAAATGAAGGAGGCAGCATTTTCTCTCCAGATTAACAGCAGCTTGTGTAATCTTATTTAAAATGTGCTAAAGCATTACGCCACTTCACCAAATGGGAAGAAAAAGGAGCAATACTGAACCTAAAATGAAAAGAATCGGACCAACGCATTGCTTCTAGGTGTCATTTTCTCAAGAAGCGCGCCATCTCCACTTGCCATCGGTCAGCTCAGAGCAAGGAAAGGGACAGGACGTGGGCAGCCTCACCATTTGAACTCATATAAGAGACGCTCCGGGGCTCTGAGTCACTCAAGATCTAGTGAGTCCCCTGCCTCTGCTGTGTCCCTCTGCGGGGACAAAGAGCTAAAACGGGCACCACCCTCTGCCCACATGGGGCTTCTAGTCCAGAGTCTATGTGAAGCAAAACACGGCCACCCGGTTCATAAACAGCATTAGCGACAACAAAGCCATACAAGGAATTTGCTTTAACGGTTATGGACACTGCGCAATGGAGAAGACTAAGAAAAAAAAAAACGAGCAGATGTTCTCCATACAGAAATTCAACACCCACATCAACTGGTTTAAAACCCAAAATGTCACAATTTATTTTGAATTTCGGGGGAAAAATAAAAATAAAAGACTGCTGCCCCAAATTTAATATTTGAATCCAATAGCCCCAAATTTGGGATTCAAATGCTTCTAGCTCCGTGAATCCTTCCCTGTTCTCCCCTGCACACCCTCTGTGGCCACACAGCAAGCACGTTCTGTGCGGTTTTCAGTTATGAGTGGGTCTTATAGGCCCTACTGAACACACCTCTAGGAGACGGGGCTGTCTTATGCACCCTGCGGCGCCCAGTACAGGTCAGAAGTCTACGCCCATCATTAAGTGGTTCTTGGTCCAAACTGCCCTCTCTGTGGGGCTCATTCTCAACAGCCGACTTCCCTGGCTTGGAGTTCTAAATAAATGACCAAACAAAGTGCGTTTGGTGTCTCCTCCATCTGAGAGCTAAACATCTCTGCGAACAGAATCACACGACCTATGGTAATTCTAAAAGATACCTCCGTAGGAAAGGGTTGGAAACGCGATGCAAAAACATTTTTTTTTAAAAAAAGCAAAAAAAAAAAAAAAAAAGAATTCCGCTAAGCGATCGAACATGAAGAACTAAGGCATCCTACTTAAGTGACAAAGAGGCCGAAAATAAGAACCAAGTGGCAGCTTAAGCAATGTCAAACCACACTCGAGAAATAAAAAAAGACCTCATGCTAGCGGGTCAAGTGAAAAGGCAGACAGCAGTAACCACAGCCATAGAGAGGTCTGAGGTTACCCTGTCCAGTTCATTAAGCAGAGAAGGATTTAAAAACCCAAATAAATGCTATTCAGAAAATAGCCAAGTAGATCTGTGTTCCAGCAGGGGGAGAAGCCACACAGAGTAGACTCAAGCTGCTCTTTTCCCAACCAGACCGTATATACGTTTTATAAAGGGGGTCCTCCATTTTGCCCTGTACAAACCCACAAAAGCGGCAACTTGAAATCCTAAGGCACGGGTTTCACTCTGATCCCAATCCATCTAGGGCAGGGCTCGCTGCCAGGCACTCTGTACCCTCCAGCCCTGACTCCTGACCAGGACAGAAAGCAGGCTCCGCTGTCCAGTCAGGTTGGACCCAAGGCAGGAGGGAGGGAGGGGATGGGAGCCAAAAGCTTTCCTGCCAGTCTGCTCTGACCCCCAAACTCTCGTCCCCATTTTAGTCCCTGTCTGGGATTTTGTTATTTCTGGAACTGATGCCCTGCCCTTTTTCTCACCAGTACCCGCTTACCCCGCTGCCAGCATGGGGGTCCCTGTTCTGAGCCCACAGACCCCCTGGCACCCCAGCTCTTCAGGTCTCTGCTAGCTTCACGGCTCCTCGTGTCTGTCTGCTATTCCACATCAGGCCGCCCGGGTGCTACAACCCGTTCATCGGTGACCCCAGGTTTTTCCTTGCACTCTCTTCTTCCGGTCCTTGCCTGCCCCTGGCTTTCCCTCTCCCCAAATCACCTGGGACGCCCCACCACACACCAGAAGAAATGGTTTTACTGTCAGGGCAGCCGTGCCTCTGCTACAGAGACCCTGGTATCCCATCTATCCCCTAAGCAGGGGCAGGAAAGCTTGGAATTCCAGAAAACAGAGCATCTCCCATCATTATTTACTAAAACCAAGTTTCTGCAACCCACAGGCAACCAGCAGTATGACGTCTGCAATGGCAAGGTTCCTTCCAAGAAATTATCTCCTGAGCACTTCACATGCACTGGATGTTTTAGGAAGAGGAAAAAGTGCTATACTCTTCTCAAGGCAATTTTATGAAACCTTTAATGCTTAAAGTTAAAAAAAAAAAAAATCAAAAAAATTTTAAAAAATTTTAAAAACCCAAAAACTAAAGGTTGGGGAGGGAACAACCCAAAAGCTCACACGTACCCAGAAACCAAGTTGTGGTACGGAGATCAAGGCACTGGATTGGAGCAAGGGGTTGACTCTTCCATACCCCATCCTGGGGGGTGGGGGCATGGGGGTGGGGGCGGGATTCTCTGAGCATCGATTTCCTAATCTGCAAAACATGAGTGATACCAAGGTCTGTGAGGTAGGGTTTTGGGGAGAACCGATTTGATTCAGCGAACTTGAAGGACTGTCTCCTACGTGCCAGACCCTGGGGAGAAAGGAAAGACGGAGCCTCATTTCTCCGTCCCTCCAGTTTAGGAAGTCTGAGCTCCACAGTGAACAAGAGACTCAGGCTGACTATACAGACAGGGAGAAAGACAGTAAACCACTAGGGGTTAAACACATTTATTTATAAGTAAACGCGAATATATAGAGGTACATAAATCTGAAAGCAAACAGGAATGTAGCTGAAGAGCCAATGGAATTAAATGAGATGAAACTCAGCGTCCGGCAACAAGGGAAACACTTCAAAATGTCCAGTGTATGCCCCTCAGCAAGTTTTAGCCTGGAGGTCCCCAAATTCAACTTTCTACATCACAGTTTCTTAGTGTGGGACGTGTTCTCCTGGAGTGAGCCTACCGAGGTTCCCATGCCCGCTGAGCTGCATGCAAACCAAAGGACACCTAAGAATTGAAAGCTTCTAAGCAAAATCAAGGTCATTTTCATCACCAGATGCTCTTTAGTTTTGGTTTTCCAATCCCTGGATACTAAGAGTAAGGAATGCCGTTGGAGAACAGATCCTAGAGGAAGACGCAGTTTCAGTGGCTTGTACCACACAGTGGCTATGGGTTCTGTCCTGCCCACTGGCTCCTCCTGAAGGCCCCCTTCAGCGCCAGGGGGCATCTGTGGCCTGGAGTTCAGGCAGGCGGTCCCAGGGCTGGTACCGGTGTCCTGGGTGGCTCTTTGTCAACACACAGTTCAGAAGGGAACGGGCAGAGGAGAAATGGCACTGGTCCTGACCTTCCAGAATCTTCTGCTCACGGAGCTCCTTCAAAGCCTCACTTCCAGCATCCACCAGGTCAGAGGGGACTCCCAGCAGTGCAGGGACCCCATTCACAAGAACATCTATTCTTGGGTACAACTGTTTTCCTGGATCTGTGCTTGGGACGGGACAGGGGCTGCACCGCGGCTGAGTCTTGGCTCCTTCTGTCACCAGAGAGCAGCGTTAAACCCTGGCCGGCTGGAAAACGTTGTATGTTCCCGAGCTGTGTCCAAATCACAATGAGGTGAAGGTGACCCAGAGCCAGTGGGAGGAAAGGGACAGGAGTGGCCATGTGGGGCCTCCTACAAAGGCCAGAGCCTGCCTGACATCCACACCTCCCCACCCTGGCCACAACATTCTCGGCGACAAAAATCCAACCAACTTCAGCAGGGCTGGGGTGGGTACTTACAAGATCAGGACTTTCCAAATACATACCACCCGTGGGGGGCCTCACACTGGACTGTTTTCAGTGGGCGGGGGGGGGGGGCTGTGGGCAGGTCTCCCCACGGTCACGGACCGAGTGTGCCTGAGCAAACAGAAAAGTCAGCACAAAACGCCAGTGCCCTTTTCAAGGGAGATCCCTGAAGGCACCCAAGGCTGGGACTGACATGTGACAAGGTCTCTGGGCTCACAATGGCACAGACATTCGGGTCAATCAGGAGACAGAAGAGGCCTGGGAAACTTCACCTGCCACTCGCAGAGTGTCTTTAGGGAGGCTGGGGGGAGGGGGGCACAGGGACCCCGGACCAGAACTGCCACCTGTGCCTCACTTTCGTCCTGGTGAGGACAGACCAAGCTGGCAGACAGGAAGAGCTTAGAACAGTCCCAAGCATGCAGAGGAAATATTCCACAAGCCTGAGCCACTATTATTATTCCTTGATGCCAACGGTCTCATCAGAAAGAGCCAGGAAAATATCCTTGGATGACAGGGATTACCTGCTGGCTAATTCACAAGATATGAAGAGGAAATCTCGACAGCACTGAGCTGGGTCTTGAAGGACAAGACAATTCTGCGGTCTTCAATGCCTTCCCTCTTCCCTCTTCCCCTCTGGCCCACCGGAGGAACTGCCTCTCCCAGCGTCCATCCAGAGGCCTCGAGACCTCCCTAGTGACCGTCCCCATTGACAAGTCACTCTTGTCTCTGCCCCAACGCTGCCCGGGGCGATGTGGCACTTGCCCCCGCCTGACCGGAAACCCTCCCTGAGCAGGCACCCCCGTACCTGAAGCTATCGACGCTCCTCGGGGAACTGGGAGATTCCTCCCTGCCCCCAGCCCAAGGAAACAGACCTCAAAACGTTGGCCACATGAAAGGCTCATGTGTAAAAAAAATTCGGTTCAACCAATATTTCTGCTACAGGCAAATCACAGACCCGGGCCCTGCAGAGGGCACACGCAGACAAGAGCGGAAGAAGCTGGTGCTTCAAAGTTCCTGAAAGCCAGTGAGGAAGTGAGGGGACCAGAGCGAGAGGAACGCTTTAGAGAAGAGCATTCTGCGGCTCTGGCATCACCACAACTAGGCAGAAGCAGAGCCCAGGATTCCAGAAGGCAAGGGGGAAAACGGCTTCGAAGCACTGAAGATCTCATTAGAACAAATCCCCTGTTTATCCAACATCTGTGGTGTCACTATGTAAATATCCATTAAAGTGCCAAATCAAGTATTAAGCACTTCTATGCTAAAGTCAATGTTCTATAATGCACAGGACTTTGCAAAAAGAAGGGAGGGGGGAGGACATTAAGCAGAATTAACTGTAATCCATGAAATTGACAATCACGTGCACTTCTGTCTCAAAGCCCCACCTATTAGCGCTTTCGGCTCTCTCCGGGAGGCCTGCTTTCCCGGGCACTCCGCACGGGACACAGTGAGGATGGCGCTACAGGGGTTAAGTAATCACCTGTCCGAAGCGGCACCAGGTCTCTGAGATGAGCACCCACTCCCCACCGCACCCCTCCCTCAGGAGCGCAACGCCTTCCCCACCCTGTCTACAAACTTGCACTGTGGCAATTACTGGAGAAAGAAAAAAGCACGTATCAAACCGTGGGAGAAGAACAGCAAGGAGTTCTGGAATCAGATTATTTCTGGGAATCTGTCAGGAGGGCGCTTTTGACTACAGATAAGATGAGGGATCTCGAGGTCTGTGGCCAGGGACTCCATTCCCCCAAATTTCTCAATAGCATCTGGCACACTGCGGGACCTCTCTAACATGAGCTAATAAAAGCACAACAATAAACAGAAGTAGCCTTCTGAACTAAAGCCAACTCTGCCTGCACGTACATATTATAAAAATCTCGCGCAAGCCAACAATTCCTATATTATGCTAGTTTCATCCCAATATAATTTCAATAGCTCTATTGTAAAGCGAAATTACTGGCAGGGTTCTGATTAAAAAGATGGCAACATTCCGCATTCAGACCGTATGACAGACTTGCCCCGTAATATTAATAACTTGATTAAAAAAAAGAAAATCAGGGTGATGAGTACCACTCCTACACACACAAAAGTCGGTGAGATACGAAGATTAAATGAACAACCATCCCCATCAGTGTCTCTGATTTTAAAAACTGAGCCTGTGAGGCTGAGGTTGGGAATCTGTCACTGATCTGGACTCTCTAGTCCCTGGGTTCCAGTGACTCAGGGCTCTGCACACATTCCTCGACAAAGGGGACGTACCACCACACAGAGGTGCTGTTTCTTAGAATACGCTTCCAGAAGCTGCGAAGGCTTTATTCCTGAGTCTCAAACCCCAGGACAACTTTGCGGTGGGGGCGTCTGAGCCTCCAGAGGTCACCAGGTCATCACGAAAGGATGATTCTGATCTCGGAGCCTGGCCGGGAGCAGCGACCGCTCGCACACCCCTGGGCCGGGTCCTCCTGGCACCCACTCCCCACCGCACCATCAGTGCGGCCATCGGCCACCATCGGCGGCTGCCGTCCTAAGCACCTACAGGCCTCACCGCACGAGGTCCCGGGTTTCAAAGTAAAAACATGATGACAGAGATCACCCCACTCACGTTCTGCAGGGGAGACCAGGGAGGGCAGGCACCCTGGCTTGCTTTCCATGCACAACTTCCTTTACGATTTCCTTCTTTCTACAATGAAGTCACGCTGATGGGTATTTGACGATCCCCGCAAATTTCCCCTTTTTTTCCCCCCCCAATTTCAGGAAAATAGGTCTCTGACAAGAGACACTTACACTAAGTAGGCTAAAGAGAAAGCTCTGTGTGGGGGCGGCTCCTCGGTGTTCCCGTCAGCTGGCCATCCACCCTCCAGCAGGGACTCTGGGTGACTAGTCCCGGCCGCTTCACTGAGTTGGTGGACTGACTTACCACGCTACGCTTACTTATTTACTAGCCGTATCGGCTTCCTCCACTCGGGAGGGCAGCTCCTGGTGCTGGATCTCACTGGGCTCTCGACGTGGGCCGTATTGCACTGGGCAGTGGGAAACCTGTGCTCTCTTCCCCCGACCCTGCGAGGTAACCATGGGGAGTGACGTGGTCTGGCCCCTCCCTGCCAAGCACCGTGCTAATAAGTACTGTCCCCAGGAGCCTTCCCCCCACCATGGACACCCCACCTCCACCCTAGGTCCTAGGCCCTTTCTCAGACAAGGACACTGGCTCAGAGATGGCGAGAACCAGACCCCTGGGCCTACAGAAACCTCTGTCAGGTTTCTGAGCCAAACTCTCCATTCCCAGGTGGCCTGCCTCTCCAGGGGGCAGGGACGAGGCTGTCCCAGATGCTGGTCAGGACTCGGCACGTTCTGCCACGGTGTTTTCCCGCAGAGGTCCGCCCAGCCCAGGCAAGGCCAGGTGTGGCGTCCATGGTCCTCCCCATTGTAGGGAGCCTCCCCTGGGGCTCAGGGCCTGGTGCCAAGGGCCACAGTGGACGGTCAGGACCAGCAAGGGTGTCATCGTCGCTGCAGCCCCTTCTCCCACCAGCGCGCTGCTCAGAGCACAGGGGCACGCAGCCCCCGTTTTTGGAAATAAGTTTCCATGTTAGACTCAGACTGTGATTCAGTTCTATTGTGACAAAATGACACGGCCGTCCTGTGGAAGTGCGGGAAGGAGCCAACGTCACAATCACCCCTCCGCCACCTCCCATCTTCACAGATCACCCCTTCCCCCACCCCCGCCCCCTTCAAGGAAGTTTCTGGACGCCCAAGGGACACGGAGTTGTTCGTTCCCCTTTCTTTGCCGACAGAAGCCCCGATCACATGATTCGGTGGCCCAACAGGTTCTGACAAATTGCTGAAAAGGCAGAAGAAATTTTTGACAAATCGGGAGAGTCAGAAAATCAATTCCCAAATGCCATGTAATTCACTGACAAGCCCACCCGGGCATTAGGACTGAATGGGAGCGGATTTCTTTTCTTAAAAAAGGACCAAGATAAGAGCAAGAAACATATTTACATTTTGTCTGCAGACCAGGCTCGAGAGCCTGCGAGCAGGAGTAATGAGAACAGCCCGTCACAAACAACTCCGGCCTGCCAGCGATGAAAATTAATGGGAAGGTAAAGAGCTTCTTTTGATGCTGGAAGAGCTCCAGTAAAAACTGGTCTGTACATGGGAACACGGTGTCAGACTAAGAGAGAATCAGCTTGTCTGACTTGTGGTTTTCTTGACAACATTCATCTTCTCTTGGCCTGATACAGGGCAATTAGTGCTTGTCAGCTGAATCATGTGTTATTAAGATCATTCAGGCATTTTTTAATTACGGTTAGCGAGACAGACAGTAATGAGATCTCCAGCAACTTAAACTTCCCACTTCCTTTTCAGATAAATCTTAAGCTGCCTTTTTTTCCCCCCTCTAGTGATGTTTCAAAAGAATTGTTTATTCCTGCAGGTAGGTACAAGCCGGCCGGCCCTAGCTTCCCCTACTCCACATAAAGCATCGCCTGCTGGGGGGCACCCCCAAATCAATCAGACAAAGACACCCTTCTCAAACATCTGCTCCCTCTGGTGGGACATGGGGCAGGCAAACCTGGCTCGAGAAAACGCTCATCACCCAGGATTCTGTTCTGGAGCCTGTTCTGGATCTGCAGAGCTCCCCGGGGCGGGCCCCCCCCCCTCCCCGCCCTGCTCGGCCTGCTTCTCTCCCGTCCCTGAAGGGTCACAGCCTGTGCCTGAGCTGCCAGGAGCCCCAGTCCTCGGTCCAAACCGGGCTCTTCCCCATTAGCTCTTCCAATCACGGGACGCCAAAACCCCAGGAAGACATAAAAATGATTTAATTTGCTTTTATCGTCTATATTTCATTCTATTTGCCTTTAAATTAACAATTCACAAAAAGGTTAGAGTACAGTATCTGTTTCAGCTTGAGCCCGGGTTCATAATTTTTGTCTTCTTAAATGCTCCCTTTACATCGATATTTCATTGAGGGAGTGATTTCCTTTCCTGGGAGATTTCAAATTTTTATGGTCCCAGTTCTCCCTCTTCATACAGCCAGGAGCCAACGTGACTTCTGAGCTATTCCTGGCGCACCATCTGTTTCTTTACGAGGCCAGCGAGAGGGGTCTGGGGGACGCATGATAAGGAGGAAAGGCCCCCAAAAGCCCACTCCTGCGGGGGCCGTGTACCCGCCTCCGAACTCGCTGAGCACGGTCCTTCCGGGGCTGGTCGTTTCTAGGGAATACGGACTTCGGAAAGTCCCACAAGTGGCTTCAATCACCAGTCAACACGCTGAAACAGAACTTTCTGAAGGCAAGTTCTCCAAACCTTATGACCCATCCCTAGCAGTATTTTTATGAAAGCCATTTTTAAAAATCCTTGTCCTAAGTTTGTTCAAAATGTTCCTTCCAGTGGAGCACATTATATAATGCATTCTAGATATTCTTGTGCTTTGGGTCCTGTGTGCCTTCCCTTGTTTTTTGAAAGCAAGCCTTTTCCTGTAGGCTTTTATACAATCCTAGACCAGCATGCGCCACAGGCCAAAAACACGTCCCTTTCTCCCTGCCCCAGAAAGTCACCTTTCCCTTCCAGCCAGAGTTGACTCCTGTTCATCACCACCCACCACCGAGGTTCACGAGTGGGGGAAAGTGAGAGCCTAATCCTATGGTCCCACACGTGCACACACGTCTCCTGACGCAGAGGGGGCCTGGCCCGTGCTAAGTGACTACGGCTCACCCAGCTGGCTGCCTTCTGTGGTCACTGTGGTGATGCCTCTAGGCAAGGACGGACCCTACAGGGAAACCAATGCCTGCATCTGGAACTGAACTGGGGGCCCTACAGGCAGCCCACTGAAGCATCCAGGGGGCCCACTTTCATCTTCCAACGAGGTGAAGCCATGGAAGCAGCAGACTACACTGGATCTCGGTGGGTCTCTCCCCTGAGCCGGAGGATCGCGGTGGGGGTCCCACTGCCTGAGGAGCCCGCCTGCTGGGCTTCAGGGATCGGGCCTCTGGAATGGGAGATAGCAAGCCCAAGGAAACACTGAAGCCCACTGGAGCCATGGTAAGACCAGTTTCATCCAGGTAAGCCTGGCCTTGTCCAGGTAAGCCCACCATGGCGTAAGACCAGGTTCATCCCAGTAAGCCCATCTTCGTCAGGTAAGCCCGGCCTCGCCCAGTAAGACCACCATCAGGTAAGCCCGGCCTCATCCAGGTAAGCCTACCCTCATCCAGGAAGAGGCTAACAGCCCCTGATAAAGAAACCTTGAAATGCCGATGGTTAGAATTTGCTAGAAGGATAGAGCAGAAAGCTACAGTGTTTCTAAGGGCCAGAAACCAGGCAGAAAAGAAGAAGGGAGGGAGGGATCCATCCTATTTTCAGTGTCCTTGCATAGGGCGGCATTTCTACGTTAAAGCTATCAGGAAGGGACACAAGAGGGAGCAGGAGGGAGTCAAGGTCACCCGCAGCTACCAGGTGGTGCCCTGCGTTCCCACCAGTAGCCCGCACGACCTCTCCTGGGCTCAGCTCGACAGCACAAGTCAGCCCTGGGGGACACTGTGCCTTCCAGGAGTTTGAAAAGGCCCTGAAATACCACATAGGTTTGTGTCACTTACACAGAATGGACAAGGCCAGGACACCCCATGAGAATGCACAGACCTCCCACCCTCACAGGAGTTTGAAGAAAATGGTTCCTTCTCTTTAAAAACCTGTAAGCGGGGTGCCTGGGTGGCTCAGTGGGTTAAGCGTCTGTCTTTGGCTCAGGTCATGATCCCAGGGTCCTGGGATCGAGCCCCACACCGGGCTCCCTGCTCAGTGGGAAGTCTGCTTCTCCCTCTCCTACTCCCCTACCTTGTGCTTGCTCTCTCTGTCAAATAAATAAATAAAATCTTTAAAAAAAATTAATTCTATTAAAAAGCATCCGTTTGTTTTCATGGATGGGCAACCACTGTTTTGAACAGAACTGCATAAAGTCCAGCCAGGTCCCAGCTAGAGGGGCACCCCCAACACACCCCCAGCCCCCAGGGCACGGCCTGCCGGCTGCAGAGGACCAGATGACAGGCTGTGGTCACTTATCGCCATTGGACCCACCTACATTTTGTCAGCCTCAGCAGCCACCACTTGGGTTCCTCGAGCTCTGCCCCATCAGAATGTTTGCTTCAAACACCATTTCGCTTAACTGCTAGTACCTGTTGCTTGCTAGTGGTGAGGTCAGTCCCGAAGACTCATTGCTCTTCTGATCTCACACACTGAAAGCCACTGTCCGGTTCAGAAACGGAAGTGGTGCTGTTTCAGGCTGGAAAGGAGGGGAGGAGAAAAAGGGGCGGGGAGAAAGGGAGGGGGTAGGGGAGGGGGGAGGAGGCAGGGAGGACATCTGCCCACAGTTACCAATGCTACTCTCTCCTCTGAGTCCATGATTCCACACGCTGGAGAAGGTAAAGGTTTGTTTTGCTCTGGTTCCTGCATTCCTTATGTGCATACTATTTGCACAACTGGAATGATCATGAAAGAACTAGGAATCCAGGTGGGCTCTGAGGTGGGGCCATGGGGAACAATGCTGGAGGAAACTTCCGTGGGCACGTGGGAGTAAGCCGGCAGCACCTGTCAAATTCAGAGATGCCCCTGTCCCTGGACCCCGCCACTCTCCTTGCAGGTAAACCTGTCCGGTGTCAAATAGTGTGTGTACAGAGTTCTTCAAGGGGGCGCCACTGGACGAGCAAAGACTGGAAGCCACCCAAATATCGGTGGGGACCTGGTTACATCAGATATGGCTGTCTACAGCATGGACTATCCCGTCACTTTGAGAGAGAGAGAGAGAGACAGACAGGGAGGGCTAGAAGACAGAATAGTAAAAAGCTTCTGTCTCATTTGGAAAGTCTAAGAAACAGTTAATTTTTAAAAAATTAAAAAGGTACAGAAGATGGTGTTTAGCATACTAGACAATGTGTACGCAGGGGATAGAAACATACAGTCTGGGAGGAAATAACGAGATTCTGAGAAGATACTCAAAGAAATCAGCAACAGTGGGGGCGGGGGGGCACAGAGGAGACTTGTCCTTACGCCTTATGTTTTGGAACCGTGAGATTGTGTTACTTGGAAATAAGTAATACAAGGAACTTAGTGCAACTGCTGCTATAAAACTGGCCCAACTTTTCTGGAAAGTTCGGGGACTATGTACCCCAAGTCTTAAAAATATACTCACACCACTCATTCCGCACTGCTTTTAGAAATTTAACCTACAGAAGTCATCAGACATCAAGAACAATCGTCAAACACACACAGAGACGAGAAGGATGCTTATCCCCATGCCTAAATATAGCAAATGTCCAAAGTACTAAAAAGAGCGGAAAGAGAAAAGCATCGATTTAATGCAGTATGGGGAACACTGGACGATACAGAACTTCAACAAGCTGCATACTAATTACCTTTAACTAACACAGAAAGATCTTAATGTCACAGTGCACGCCAGGGTGGGGAAAGATCGTTACGCAACTGTATCCGAAGCGTTATGCCGCTCACCTAGTTTTCTGTTTACACGAACTAGGTTTCTGGAAGGACCTCCATTCAAACGGGAACAGTAATAGGGTTAGTGGTGACTGGTTTCCGTCTTTCTACTCTCCTGTAGCTGCTTCATTTTTACTAGCATTTCTGACTTTTTAATTTCAGAGATACAGTTATTTCCATTTTGCAAAGAAAAATTTAAAAGGCCAAATAGTTCTTTTGTTTTTTTTTCCTAGAAAGCAAAATGTTCGGGCGCCAGGTGGCTCAGCCGGTTAAGCCTCCAACTCTTGGTGTCAGCTCAGGTCATGATCTCGGGGTTGTGGGATCGAGCCCTGCTTCCAAGCTCAGTGCTCTGCTCGGAGTCGGCCGGTCCCTCTCCCTCTGCTCCTCCCCAGCCCCATGCCCCACCCCCAGCATACTCTCTCTCCCTCTCTCTCTCTAAAATAGGTAAATAAATATTTTTTTAAAAACCTTAAGGCCCACACACTAACGAAGGGAACCCTGAAGACCAGAGAAAGAAGAGTACTGCGCCAGAGCGGAGACACTGCTCCTCTGATCGTACAGGGGGACGAGGGGGATGGGGGGGTCTCCCTTTCACGGGGCCTGACCAGCCCCAGCCAGGTGTTCTTTCCGTTAAGAGGTAGAAGTGGTAAACAGAAACCGGAACCAGAACAGCAAACAGAACGCCAGGGGCTCGACTGGGGAGCTGGAGGAGCAAAGAAGGGTTTTCATCCTCCCTTCTCCTTCCTCCTATGTTTGGCACAAACAGTTCTTTGGCTTATTATAGGGCAGTGTGACAAAAATACATTCTAACGGCAATTAAACACCATGTCTAACAGCCAAGTGTTTTCGGTTAATAAAGGGCTCTGCTTATAATAAGAGAAATCATTGTCTAATTCAAGGCGGCTGAAATCTAAGCCCTCATCCTGATTCTCGTGAGTGATTAGGAATACTTTTAAAAACAAGGAGAGACCTCATCCCACCAAAGGCATGGCACACAGAGCTTACTGAATCTGAAAGACCATGAACTTGTCATCAAAGTGGCCTAGGTTTGGGGCCTACCTTTACCACTTAATGAAACAGTTGCCCTGGGCAAGTTCATCTTTCCAATACCCCCCCCACCCCTTTCCTTACTGGAGAAACAGAGAGACCCTGATGCTAATAAGTCCCTGGGCAAGACACTGGGGACATGGCAGCAAAGACGACAGGTCCCAATTAGCCTTATTTCCCCTTCTTGACCTTTTCCTAATGATTTCCAACCAGAACTGTTAAACACTGGAATAGTCGAGCCCCTGGCAAAGTGGCCAAATAAAGTCTATCAACAGAGGCTACTAATGAACAACACACTCATGCTGGAAGCTCTGGGCTAGGCAGGCCCCGTCCATTGTCAAGAACTATGAGATCAGGTGCCCTGGAACTCTACTCAGTGATCCCAAATCATTTCATTAGGCTGAAACTGATTTCAATGGTCTTAGCAAGTGACGTCTGCCGCAACTCAATTTGTCAATTTCGCTTCCACGACCCTGAACCTGCCTTCCCCAGCGAGAGATGCCCCGGGTTTCTCCTTCACAGCACCAGGCTGGACACACGGCCTGGAGGGAAGGTCGCCCTTTGTCAGGCAGGGCAGAGCCCAGCCTGTCATTGACCAGCCCGGGGACGCAGGCCAGCATCTGGACTTCCCTGCGAGAGTCCGGGACGACTCCGCCTTCCGCAGCGGCGGGCGCCCGGGATCAAAAGGGATCAGAATCCCGAGAGTTCCCAACAGAGCCCTGCACGGAGGTGACACGTCATAAATACTTCCTTCCTCCTCCGAGAGTCTTGTTCCTCTCCGCTGCTGTCTGGGGTAACGAGCTGCTGACTAGTACTTAGACGAGAGTCCGACAGCTCCCGGGGAGCTCAGGCTCCTCGTGTTTCTGCAGCTTTTTAAGCAAGATGGAAAAAACACTACCTGCCTTCCATTCACCTCTAAGGATGTTGTCGGGATTAACTGAACGGGGCATATTAAGCTCTTATTTCCTCAGAAAGAGACACTGAGTAAGTAACAGGATATTATTCCATCAACGGCCTGCTTTAATGTCAACCCCCACGACGGGCGCGAAAGGAAGGTACCCACTTCCCTCCCGTCCTGACGGCAATGATCCTAATTCAATTAAGCCAGAAATCGCATTCTGAGAAGCATCTCTGATTTCAGGGACAACGGGAAGCCATTCCAGACCCACGGCCTGGATGAAGCGAAATATAATTTAATTTAGAGTGTACTTTTGCGGAGGCGTCCGGGATATTGCGAGGACTACACAAGGAAATGCAGGCATTCACTCCAGCGGTTCGCCTGCCCTCATTTTTCCGTAGCAAATTCACCATTATTGAACAGACACGGTGGCAAGGACCTATTTTTTCACCAAAAGGCACCATCCAAAGAAGACACACCTTAGAACTGTCTCCTTAAAATGGAGACAAACCTAGAAAGTGTCATCTACCTTCCCACGTTTAAGATAAGGAAAGAGAAAATAAAATAAGAGAACATCAAGGTTCTTCAACAGATACAATTAAAGGCACCATAACTGTAGTATTCCGTGAGCGAGGAGATGAAATATACGTAAAACACCCCAATGTTGAGAGGTTTAGGCCTTAAGTACAGTAGATTACCATTCACACATTGCTTTATTTTTAAGTAAGAGTATATTTCCATCACACAGAAAAGCACAAATTCCTATGTATCTACCACTCAGCTTCATCAAATCTAACATTCTGCCATCTTTGCCATTTTTAAAGGAATAAAATATATGCTCCTTCTACGCCACTCAGTCCCATTTCCCCCCCCCCCAAATAATCACTTTCCAGAATTTGCCACTTACCTTCCTCAAGAAATCACTCTGTATTTTCTAGCTCTCCACGAGCCCATCAACAACACGAGGTATGGTTCTGCATGCTGACCTCCACAGACACACGCCTGTACCGCACACACCCATCAGCGGCCTTTCTGGGCTCTCCGCTGCGTGTGAGCGGTCCAGCCGCGTGCAGCCTGCCCTCCAGACCAGCACTGGATGACGGCCATGCTCCCCCAGGACCCCGACGTGCTTTCCAGCTGTTTCCTCCCATGTGCTGGCACGACGGTTTCTGCACGCGTGCTCAAGACATCGCTAAGACGGCTCTGTTGTACTAGGGAGCCCTCCATGAGTCACCCCAAGGCAGTCCTTCTGGACTGCACACCCACCAACAGGACAGAGTTCACACTGAGCCCTTGGGATATTCAGACTTCAGAGGTTGCCACTGTGATAAGTGTATAAAAGGGGGAGGAGGGGCTTTACTTGGGAAAGACATCACCTAACTGAGAACATCCCCTCCTGGTCCTCACCGTGGGACCAGATCACATGGAGTCGAGGCCCGTGTTCTGCTGATGAGCCAGGGGCCCCCAACAGACTAAAATCGACCAAGGAGAAGCGCTCAGACAGCCTGTGTGCTGCAGGAATCCAAGAAGAAAATGTCAGAGGGGGACACTGGGACCACCAGCTCTGAGCGCCCCCCCAACACACACGCCAAGCCCTCCAAGCAGACAGGGGAGTCCAGCACATAAATATTGACAGAGCTCATACGTGCAGGCACTAGGCAAGGGTGGTTTTTTTTTTTTCAATTATTATTTATTGGCTTCAAAATCATCGATCCTAAAATTACTAAGTACCAACTTAAAAAAAAAAAAAAAAGCAAAACCGCCTATACTGTCTTTACAGCTTTATCCGACCCACTGTAATAGGGGAAAAATGAAAACTACCACAAAGAGGAAAAAAATCTGGCTAAACCAGCTCTGCCTCTCAAGGTGCTGTCCTGCAGCCTCAATATAGCTGTGATGTTTCCCTTTTAGTACATATTCTCAAGGTTTCCTCCAGAAACCATCTGACAAGATTCCCTAGGTGCTGTCACCCATTAATTTTTAGACAAGAGTTCTGCAAAGGGCAGAGAAGAACCAGCCGTGACTGAACTAGCACGCTCTCCTTCCGTCTGCTGGAACAGCCACTCTGGACCCAGAGGTGAGCGAACAACGCGACCCGCCTACAAGAACCAGACACTGGACCGAGCAGCTGCTCTGGGCTCCGTGACCTCGAAGGGCGCCCCGTGGGGCTGAGGACGCAGGGATCCAACAGCAACAAGGTGCTCCCGTGGGCCGAGGAGTGAAGGAGGGTGGGGACACAGCTCTCCCCCAGCAAGGACATCTCAGGAGGCTCAGAGCGGGTTCGGGGAGGATGGGCCCAAACCAGAGGGACAAAGACCCCACTTCCCGGTGGGTAGTGCGGCTGTGGGGCAAGGACTCGGACGGGTAGGAAGCCATCAGAAACCTGAATGAGGTTTCTTATCCTACACCCTCTCTGGCTGTGTGCCCAGAGTAACCACCAGCTCACAGGGGCCTCCTGACCTTGGTCGACCTTGCGCCGAACCATGTCCCTCCCACCACCGGCCATTCCGTTCCTGCCCCCTTTGCTGACTTCTCTGCCTCCACAGAGCCTCCAACTGAGCGCTGCCCACGCCTACACTCAGCCCTTGGCTCTTTTTCCTTTAAATTCCATCCCTCAGGGAACTCATCCACTTATAGGGAGTTAAGAACACGGCCAGGCCAGAGGGCCCATGGCCCGTTCTGACTTCCCCTCAACCCCCTTCAGTCCACACATGGCCACCCCTCCTGCCTTCTGGGTGTTGGATCAAGAACTCGATTCACATCCCAGTCAGGCCCAAGGGCACACCCAGGCTCCTCCCTCCCGAGCGCCCCCCAACAGCAGGTACTAGGTCCTGGGCGGAGTGCCCCCTTACTCCTTCTCACCTCTGACACCCAGCACAGGCCCCCTCCCCACTCGGCTGTCCAAAGCCAGAGTGCTCCTGGCCCATCGCCATAGCCAGGGTGCCCTTCTGCGCCAAGTCTCCAATGGCCAGTCAGTCCCCGTCGCCGTGCCGGGCTCACCCGCTCTGTACTCCACGCCGCTGCCACGCTTCCTGGCTCCTCTCAGATCTAGCCATGGCCCCCTCAAGTACAGAGCCCCTTCTCCCACCCCGCCCCTCCCTGCCAGCCTCTGGATCCTCACCCTCCGCCTCCCACTGCAGACAGGGCCCCTCCCAGAAGCCCTTCCTGAGCACACGTGCAACGGCGGCCCTTCTGTCAACTCCTGAAGCACAAGCTGTCTGTTCCCCTCGCAGTTCTGGGAAGCTCATGAGATTTCCTGCAGGTAACACGGCTGACTTCTCCCACAAACAGCCCATCACCCAGTAGAGGGAGCGCCCCCTGAGAGGGGGACAGGGTCACGGTCATCACGGATAGCAGGGCTGTGGGCCCAGCGAGTGCTCCACACCGGGACGCCCATAGCTCTTACGTGTACAGGGCAAGACAGACGGAGCAGGGGAGGTCTGCCTGCAGCCGGGGCAGTGGTGAGGGGCTGGAGGGGAAGAGACAGGAGGGGGGCCATTCAAGACCCCCACCCCCACCCCCAGCAGCCGGAAGAGGGGCCGAGGCACAATAAGGCCAAGAGGGCGTCTGGGTGGCTCAGTGGGTTAAACCCTCCACCTTCGGCTCAGGTCATGATCTCGGGGTCCTTGGATCGAGCCCCACGTCGGGCTCTCTGCTCAGCAGGGAGCCTGCTTCCTCCTCTCTCTCTGCCAGCCTCTCTGTCTACCTGTGATCTCTGTCTGTCAAATAAATAAACAATAAGGCCAAGACTCAGCAGGCAGGAGGACAGAAGCTCCCACGGGCACAAGCCCGCTCTGCAAAGGGGGGTTGGCACGGGTGCGGCTGGTCTCAGCCCAACCGAAGGGAAGCACGGCCACCAAACAACCAAGCCCGCAGGACAAGACTTCTAAGACCTTGACACTGAGGCCACGTTAAACGTTAAGGCCACCAAGTGAGAGAGTCTACAAAGAAGTTGGCTTCAAAGAGAAGAGCAAACTCTCTGAAGTCTGGGCTTCTGGAGACGCCCAGAGATGAATGTCCAGAAAAGAAGAGCGGGTTACACGATGGCCAGCGGACGCACTCACAGGCCTCTGCAATGTGGCCCCCAGCCCGGGTTTCAGGGAGCGTGCTGCTCACAATGTCACCAGAGCCCTAGGTGCCCATACTCACCGCCCACCCCCCCTCCCCTTTGCCCTGGAGGCGGAGTCTCCCATGGGCCCGCCAGGTGTGATTTCACCCTGACCGCTGCCAGCCCCGCAGGACGTGCAGGGGCGTCTCTGGGGCTCTGGCTGTGGGACTCGCCATTCAACGGCCAGATGTGGTCAAGAGCCTGCTGGTAAAACAGAGCTTCTGAAGGGGCACCCAGAGAAGCGGAATGCTGCTGCCAGAGCTGGCTCCAACGCACACGCTGTGCAAGGAACCTCTGTGTAAGGAACCACACTGTGTCAGCCACCGAGGCTGGCTCTTTCCTGCTCCATGAAATTAAGCATTCGGAAGGAAACAGCACTAAAACGCTTATGGTAACACCGAGCACATTCGTTATCGCCACGGAAAATCAAATCACACCGAGGCTTCAGATCTAACTCTTAGGAAACTTTCTGAACCTTCTTATATGGCCATCTCGCCCACAGGCCCCAGTGGTGCCTTCTTTAGAAGCTTTGAAGTCAGCAAACGCTGAGAGGACAAAGTAGAATCACCTTTACCTCAACGTTTCATGGCCTGTGTTGTCTGGAGGGTCTCAGGGTTGAAATTCTCATGACTCCATTTGCCACCAGCAATTTACTGAGTTGTTCGTTATAGCGACCATGAATGATCAGCAAATAAGGACGCCAGGCTCGTTTATCTACGCTAGTTTAATTTCAGCCCTTAAAATAAATGTTCGTGTCTGCAATAAAGGGTCTGATAGGATTCTTTTGTCTGGAGACTATCAAGTGAGCGCTCCAAATGCCCTCCTTTGGTAGATTTCAAGGTCGTTCGCTTTGCCAAGGTCTCTCGAAAACAAGTGTTGTTTTCCTTTGAGAGCATCAAAATCAAAGTCCCGTGAGGGCAGGGGCGGTCATAATCCCCAGTCCCTAGCACTATGGCTGCCTCTTACACAACAAACAACGAAGATGTGCTTAACAAACGGGGGCCTAAAACCCTCCACCACCGCCTTCATAAACAGCGCTCAACGCATCTCTGCTCTCGGGAGGTGTGGGCACCCGCTTCTTTTTTTTTTTTTTTTAAAGATTTTATTTATTTATTTGACAGAGAGAGATCACAAGTAGATGGAGAGGCAGGCAGAGAGAGAGAGAGAGAGGGAAGCAGGATCTCTGCCGATCAGAGAACCCGATGTGGGACTCGATCCCAGGACCCTGAGATCATGACCTGAGCCGAAGGCAGCGGCTTAACCCACTGAGCCACCCAGGCGCCCCGGCACCCGCTTCTTCCACTTGTTTCCATGTTTACAGGCTACACACAAATGTGTAAACACTTGCCGGCGGCCCCCAGCAAGGCATGCCCCCCGCCGTGGCTGCTCGCAGGGGACCATCGGATGCCCCTTCTGTCCCGTCCTGCCCATGTGTGCTCAACACCCCACACTCGACAACACCAACCACAACGAGGAGGGGACGGTTTAACCAACATCGGCCTTTATCATCACTCCCTGCCAAGGGACTCGTGTGTCATCTGAAAATAATACACTGAATTATACAGGATTTCTAATAAACATTTCGGGGCACGAGAAATGCACGGACTCTACAGATTCTTAAAGGAACAGGGAGACAACTCCAGGAGAAAGAAACAGACTGGACTTCAGCATGAACGTCGGTGCCTCTGCGGCATCCAGAAATATGTTCTCTAAAGGTCATGTGCATAAGCATCCGCTGTGAAGAATAAAAACAGTTGTTCTGGGTTTCTTGACAAATAAGAATAACCGCTCTGTAATGATAGCAACCACTGGGGGGCATGTGCGGGAAACATCAAGGCTTTGTGCACCTGACCCTCACCGCCCAAGGACCGCGACGGGCCGTGGCAACAGGGGTGCAAGGACAAAGCAGCCACGGCCAGGAGACGGGCACCTCGGATCCCAGGAACTTGGACCCCAGCCTTCGCCTCTGTCCCACGGGGCTGAGGCCGTGAGCGAAGCCTCAGCCCCTCTGGCTTCCAGCTTCTTCACGACAAACAGAGGATTGGTCTCATTTTGGTGATTCTACAGATCATTTCAAACAGATGATATATACACCGTGAAAACTGCCAAGGGGGCGCTGGGTTTCTCCATCTGACTCTTGATCTCAGCTCCAGCCTTGATCTCAGGGTTGTGAGTTCAAACCCCAGGATGGGCTCCACACTAGGCATGGAGACTACTGGAAAAACAAAAATCAAAACCAAAACAGAAGAAAACTGTCTAGGAAAGAGTTATTTCACATTTTTTTTAAGATTTTATTTATTTGACAGAGAGATCACAAGTAGGCAGAGAGGCAGGCGAAGAGAGGGAGGGAAGCAGGCTCCCTGCTGAGCAGAGAGCCTGATGCGGGGCTCCATCCCAGGACTCTGAGACCATGACCCAAGCCGATGGCAGCGGCTTACCCCACTGAGCCACTCAGGTGCCCCTATTTTGCATTTTTTAAATTTTTTTTAGAAATAATTAAGGGGGGCGCCTGGGTGGCTCACTGGTTTAAGCCGCTGCCTTCGGCTCAGGTCATGATCTCAGGGTCCTGGGATCGAGTCCCACACTGGGCTCCTTGCTCAGCGGGGAGCCTGCTTCTCCCTCTGCCTACTCTCCCTGTTCTGCCTGATGCTCTCTGTGCTTCTGCTCTCTCTCTGAAATAAATCAATAAAATCTTAAAAAAAAAATAATTAAGGTGGCTCCCTAAATACATTCCCCATCTTGAAGGACCCGCAGATGAAATATTAAGTTTAAATGAGTTATTAAAAGTAAGTGCCATCACTAGGGAAACACAAATCAAAACTACAATGAAATACCACCTCACGCCCATTAGGACGGCTTCTAGCAATAACAAAAACAAAACCAAAAATCAAAAACCAAAAAAAACCACCCAGAAAATAAGTACTGGTGAAATAGGGAAACCAGAGCACCTTTGCACAGCAGGTGGGAACGCACAGTGGTGCAGCCGCTGTGGAAAACGGTACGGCCGTTTTTGAAAAATATTAAAAACACCATATATGATCCAGCAATTCCACTTCTGGGTCTAGACTTGAAGGGACTGAAAGCAGGGTCTCTAAGGGTTATTGGTACATTTGTGCATGTTCCCAGCCATGCTATCGTGACAGCTAAAACGTGGCAGAAACCCAAGTGTCCGTCCAGGGATGGACAGGGTGAGCAAAATGTGGTCTAGCTGTACGATGGAATAGTATTCAGCCTTAAAAAAGAATAACATTCTGTCATGTGCTACAACATGGAAGAAACTTGAGGACATCGGGCTGAGCGAAAATAAGCCAGTCACAGACAGACACTGTTAAGAGTCCACTTACATAAGCGCAGACACAGAAAGTACAATGGTGGCCGCCCGGGGCTGGGGGAGGGGGAGTGGGGAGTTAGTGTTTAGCGGGGACAGAGTTTCGGTTTTACAAGATAAAAGAATTACAGAGATGGATGGTGGGAATGGCTGCACAGTGATGTCAGTGTGCTTGATACCACTGAACCACACAGCTGAAAACAGTCCGTATAGTATATTCTATGTGTATTTTACAATTTTAAAAATGAGGGGGGACTTGCCATCACATATATATTACATGGGCCTCCTGACCTCCTGATGGAAAGACATACCATCACCTAGGAAGGAATCTAGTCAAAACAAACACAAACAAACAAAAACCCACACCCAAATCTGATCCGAATTCAGATTCAGAAATAGATTATGGGGGGAGAAGGTCATTAAGAGAATTAAAACACCAAGATGCATGAACCAGTCACAATATAAGGATCTTGGTTTCTGATTCAAACAAATTTTCTTTAATTACGAAACTTAAGGGAAAATGGAAATTTTGAGTACTCACTAAATACTTGTTATTAATGGTTTGGTTGTTTTTTTGTTTTGGGGTTTTTTTGTTTTTTGTTTTTTTTTTTGCCATCTGTGGGTGGGGGGGATATGATAATGGATTGTGGTTGTGTTTTAAAAAAAAAAAAAAAGTCTTTATCTTTTAAAGATACCCACTGAAATATTTATGGACGAAATACGACCGGCTGTCTGGGATTTGTTTCAAAGTTAAGTTGGGGTGGGCAAGGAGAAAGTACACCTAAAACAAGGTTGGCTGTGAGCAGATAATTCTGGAAGCTGGATAGTGGGTACAAAAGAATTCATTATGCTCTTCTGTTTGGGTATGTATCTGAATTTGGACCAAATTCTCCAAATACACTGAACGATATAGGACATCCATCCTTTCTACACATTAAACTTCAGGTCCGACGTTTCCAAACACATACCCAGCACTTATAAATTCTAAGAATTCCAACGTAACACTTGCCCCCGCACCCACCCTGGGAGTGAAACGATTTAAGGGCATACTTGGGTTGCAAATTATCTCAGGATTTTAAATATGTCCCTCAATGCCAATTAGGTCAGTATAACTACTCAAAAAGAAGAGAAACCCATCCTTTACAGGCAACGCAGTGGGAAAGGGGGCGGGTCCTGAGCCCGCCCAGCTGGGAGCCGTCCCTGAGCACCTTCTGGGCCAGGGTCAGGGGGGCTGGCGTTGAGAGGGTCACATTTCATAGGCAGCTGTTCTCTGTCAAGCTGAAGGGCAATTGCCGGCTGGAAGGGCAGGCAAATAATTCCATGCATGGCCTGATGTAATTTGTAAAGTGAACTAACAGAACACACACATCATCCCCTCTCTGATAGGATTTATTATATAAACCTACCAGAATGGAAGCTCTTTGAGGGCAAGAACCCTCCTGATCTCTCCCCACCAACCCCAGGACCAAGAAGCGTGTCTGGGCACACGGCCAGGTGCTCTGTGCATGTTTCTGGAGTTCCCGAGAACTTGAATAGATCGCATAAATACATATATTTGTAGGGAAAGATCCAAAGGAAGTCAATCACATTGTTAATGGTGATTATGACTCCGGGAGTGTGATGATGGGTGATGGATACGTGACGTTCCACCACCGCCCACCAGACTAGACATGCAGATCCCGGCCATGCCCCAAGGCCCAGCGGTCCCATTACCACCATATGGGGACCCTACATCCACAGCCCCTCGCACTGAGCCCCCAGCCCCACCCCTGGCTCATCCCGAGGCAGGCAGGGCAGGGGACGTGTGCCTTCTCCTCTCCATACAGGAGCTCCCAAACAAAAAGCCAGCACTTGGAATGAGCTCTGAAGCCCCAGCCTCTGGCGCAGTGCCAGGCAGTCTGTTAAATTCAGATGACCCAAACGTTTCAGTTCCAAAAGACTGGGGTGAAAATGGGTTGCAAATGGGACACCTGGTAACTGACCTTGAACAGCTAACTACGAAATGTGGAAACTGACCTTCCACTTAGAGGATCCACTACTTCACAGAGTCACAAGCCAAAAAAAAAAGGAGAATCCGGGCCCACGAAGGGAAGGGATCCCCCAGGATAAAAAAGATGACCAGGAGCACACATTCAACTGCAGGTGGACAACGAAGCCCAAGGCAAACAGGCAAACTCCCACGAGGCAGGAATGAGACGGAACTCGCCCTGTCGGAAGCAGAACCTGTCAGTAAAAAGCACGTGCCTCCCTCCTCCTCCTCCAGGGAGCCCAAGCAGCCCATTCCAAAGCAAATCAGCATCTCAGACGTCCAGAGACTCAAGATTTTGAGTCAGAGGAACTAGCGCAACTCCCTGGTTGTTTACACAAAGCAAATGAGGCTGGAGAGCCCAGAGTAACTAGCCCCCCCGCCCTGCAGCAGGTGTGGGCAGCGGCGGTGGCAGCAGCAGCAACAGCAGCAAAGGACCTGGGGCAGGACTGAGTGAAGCGGACCGCCCTCCCTCATGACGCTCAGAAACAATTCTCCAGGGTGCCACACTACAGAAATTCCTTTGTCACATTGTTGTTGTTTTTAGGTATGATATTGGTATATGGTGTTAAAAAATAAATAGATAAACACATGGCCTTTTAGAGATACATACTGAAAATATTTATGGAATAAATAATCTGAGGCCTTTTCCGGAATGCAAGTACGTTGGGGCAGAGATGAAACTGGACTGGCCATGAGCTCATAACTGGTCAAGCTGGTTGGCGGAACACAGGGGATTCGTTCTGGCTGCCTCTCGACTTTGGTATACGTTTGAAATTTTCCCTGAGGAAAAGTTTTCTGAAGGAGGGTGGAGAGAGGGAGGGAAAGAGAGAAAGAAAGGGGGGTAAAAACCCCTTCTATGGTTGCCTTTGAGCCTCTGCCCATAAAGGTGCCTGGATGGTGCGGTCAGTCAGGCATCCAAATCTTGGTTTCAGGTCAGGTGATGATCTCAGGGTGGTGAGATCGAGCCCCGCCTGGGGATCCTAGCGCAGTCTGGAGTCTCCTGGAGATTCTCTCTCCCTCTGCCCCTCCTGTTCTCTCTCTCTCTCTCAAAAATAAATAAATAAGGGGCGCCTGGGACCATATCAGTCGGTTAAGCTGCTTCGGCTCGGGTCACGATCCCAGTCCTAGGATTGAGTCTGGCACTGGGATCCTTATACAGCGGGGAGCCTGCTTCTCTCTCTGCCTCTGCCTCCCGCTCTGCCTGCTGTTCTCTCTCTCTCTCTCTGACAAATGGATGAATGAAATCTTTAAAAGAAAAATAAATAAATAAATCTTTTAAAAAGAAGAGAGAGAGACACTATCCATAAAGCTTACAGAAGGAGAAAAAATAAAAAAGGAAGAAAAAGAACAGCATGGCTCACGAAGAGGGGAGTTTATTGAACAAGTAAGTTATCAAGTCAGTGGAGAAAACAAGCCGTGTCAGTATTAGATCATTAAATCAGCATTCTGGCAAAGAACAGTATTTCCAAACGTTCTGATGACAGCTGGATCAAACCCGCCAATACTTGACAGCAATAAATAGTTATTTGGGAAGAGAAATAGGGAGTGACCTTACAGCTCCACTGAAATATGCCAAATAAGGGAAGCCCGAAGCTGCAGGAAATGGAAAAGGCCGGCTAATATCTGGCAAGCTTCCTTTATGATCAACAAATTAAAATGTTAAGGAAGCAATTTGTTGAGAAAAGATATTTTTAAAAGGAGCGGAATCGTGCAGGTTCAGCCCCGGATATGGTCAATTGGTAATTTTAAATCATTTTTTTAAAGTTAATGTTTTTGGCCCCTAGCAATTGCACTGAAGACATCAGTGAGTTAATCATAGACCCCCCCCCCCCCCCCGCTCAGGTGGGGAGGGAGGGCGGCCAGCCCTGGGTCAGTGTCGGTGCCTGTCTCTCCGACTCTCTGTCTGTCTGTCTCTATCTCTATCTCTCTCTCTCTCTCTCTCTCTCTCTCTCTCTCGCCGGCTCAGCTGAACCCTGGTTCACAGCGACTGCAAAGTCAGCTGCCATTCGAGGCGCTTTCACGACAGGAAGATAAACACGAGTCCAGCTTTATGTTTCCAAAGACGCTGGACGCCAATCCATTTTCAATCCTTAGCCATCTGACCTACTTTGGATCTAGAACGCCTAGTGTTACTGGATTTCTTCAAGGGAAAAAAAAAAAAAAGGAGAAGTGTACTGGTTTCTAAGATCCACAAAAAAATAGCAAGGCGTCTGTCCTTGTGATGAAAAAGCCTTTCCCATGCTAGGGGCCGAAGTGGACCTTCATTAAGCTGCCCCGGTTCACATGGGGGGAGGGGGGAAGGGAGGAGGGGGAGGGGAGGGAGGGGAGAACCTTTATAAATAGTGGCTCACGTGACAGTAAGTCAATGAAGAAGACAAAGTCTGGCAGAGGGGCGGGAGGGGCCGGGAGGGGTGCGGTCTTCTGCGGGGTGGCAAGGGGACACCCGAGCTGGGACCTGGAGGAAGTAAAACCAACTGAGGCAAACCAAGGTCAGCCTTTGGACCCCCCCCCACTCACACACACCACCGCCGCCCCCCCCCAAAAAAATAACAGAAAGTGAAAGGTTTCTGGTGAGACTCTTGTCCATTTGCTTGGTTACGAGCTGCTTTAGCTTTCTCATCACCTTGTGGAATCCAGATACAGACTTTTTTTCTATCCTTTTTCTCCTCAAGCTCCCTGGTAAAGGGGGGCATTCCAAACATTCAGCTACCTGCAGGCCACCTGCCCACGGGGGGGACAAGCCTGCCCCGAGGACACCCGTGGGGACACACAAACTCAGCTGCGCTGCTGTCCACACGCTTCACGAGAAGCCGGCCGACCTGGAGGCCCCAAGAATTTCTGGGGAGCTGGTTCCAGCAGCTGGCCAAAGGCCATCTATTGTCCCCACCAGAGAACTCCCTCATGTGTTGGTGACGCTCATTAAACAACTGGCCTCAGGCAAGGGAAAAAGCCATTGCTGCCACCTTCAGAGTCAGAGTCAGAGTCAAGACTCCCACTGCTCCCCCCAACCCAGCTGGGTGACAGAGGTCAGTTCGGCGGGTCTTGTAAGGACTCAGAAGGATCTGCTTCCCATTTTGTTACTTTAGTCCCGTTCCCATGGTCTCTGGGCAAAGCTGGTCACTGCACAGCAGCTGGGAGCCTGCCGGACCATCACACTCTGGGAGGAGCAGGCGGGCCGTCTGAGCGTAGGGAACACGGACACGCCACCCACCCAACACGCCTGCAGAGCGGCGAGGGCCTCCAGGCCAGCTTCTGTGACCTGGCTGTTCAGACAACTCGCTGCCACACTCCGGATCTTTGCTACTAAGCCAGCTGGGGGAAGCGGGTCTCCAAAAGGCACCAGGAAGAACAAACAGCTAAGAGGGGGGAAAAAATCCCCACAAGGAAAGACCAAAGACCCCTCCCTGCACTTATGCAAACGCCATAGGAAGGATTAAGTCAGTCTGAGCAAGGCCTAGGGAAGGGGGCAACAGCGAACAGCCTTGTTAAGGCAGGAGCTGTGGGGGGGGCGGGGCAGGAAGGGGGGGGGGCGTCCTGCCCCGCTGTCCATCCCTTAGGCTCGGTTCTGAGAAGACAGTCCCTCAGAGTTCAAAGGAGCCCGGCACAGTAATCCTCCCTGGTTCAAGTCCATGTTCACCTGACTCCAGCCTCACTCCCCGGGCTTTATTTAATTCAAAACAGCTGATTCCAGAGGTGTTCATCCTCATTTTTCATTCTAGTCCACATCATTCCAAAAGCTGACTATTAACTAAGAGCACTGAAAGGCCTTTCTGTGTTGAAAACATCTTTTATGTGCTGAAAGTGGATGAAAGCCATGCATTTTGACTCCTGGGGAAAAAAAAAAGCATTTCTTTTTATTTCTACAGATATTTCAAAAATATGACATTTATCGAAGGCTGTGACGATAATACACGAGGCAGCGCGGGAGGAGCAGGGGTGCCAGAGCCTGGCGCGGCCCCCGCACGGGTATCAGCTGCCTGCCTGCCAGCTGCACGACTCAAGGACCCGGGTGACTGACTCCGGGCACAGTGAGGACAGAAATACAGGCCAGGCCCAGTGGGCCCCGGGCTTCGGAAGAGGGCAGATTCTGTCTGTTGGGGGCCATCGGAAGGGCTCCTTTCAGACAGAAACAGGAACTTGAGCGGGGCAGGGCTTCAGAGGCTGGGGGAGAAGGATGGGAGAGGGTGCTCCTGGGGGAAGGCACGGTGGCGTGAGGCTCGGCAGCATGACAAGGAAGGCGGGTTCGAACGCCCAGGGGCCTGGTACGGCCAGCACGTGTGGGAGTCAAGGAGGCACAGAGGGGACACAAAGAGGTCAAGGAGGATGAGGCCCAAAGAGGGATCCCAGAATTAATCTGGCTTCAGGCAAGCAGTTTCGGTTTAACAACAAAGAAGGGACCAGAGAGAAGAAGAAAGCTTTGGGAGCTCCTCCTGGGGGTCAGGAAGAGGCTTTTCCTCAAACAACCCAGCAATGGTGGCACAGCGGCGTGACCAGCTGCCCCAAGTCGTCGAAACTAGAGAAACGGTTGAACTTCATCTAACTGGGGCAACTTTTGAAGTCACTAACCACAAGGAGGAAGCATTCCCCTTGGGCCTGCAGGAAACAGATTGCATCGCTGTGTCTGTCCTGGCTCCGAGAGCCACAGCCCTCTGAAGGCTCTCCGTCGAGAGGGAATAAAAACCGTCTGCTCGTGCCGTCCTTCTGTGAAGGCCACGGCATTTCCCACATCCACCAGGCTTCTGGACGGGCCCATCTTTAGAGCCTTCAATTAGAGAATGGAAAACACAGGCTCGGATAAACAATTAAGGCCAGGGAGGAGAATCGACGGACACACAACTCTAATGAGGTAAACAAACCCCAACCGTGGCATGACATTCTGGTCGTTGGTATCGTGACAATTTCCAGTGCACCAGTCACATGCACACATCGCGCTGACCCAAGCTGTTTCCAGTGCAGAGGGGGGGTGGGGGGCGGAGAATGTGGAGACGGTGCCATACTGAACGCTGGGTCTTGAATTGTAGGGTCCCTGCAGAACCCGCAGTGCCACCTGTAAGAGCCTCGATTTCTTTGTCCATCGAGGAGGCATGACCAGACCCTACAGAACAAGGACATCACACACCAGGCACGGTTCCTCCCACCGGGACGCCCAGACTGGCCAGGCCTTGGGGGCTGCATTAATGGACTCTGGGAGCGCTGCAAGGGGAGCAGAGGGGTCCAGGCCGACTGGGGTTCGACAGACGGCACCCCTGAGGCTGGGAAGACAGCGGGCTTCTGCAGCGAGGCAGAGCTGAGCTGGGCGGGGGAGGGGAGCCTCCAAGGGATGGGGCTCACCCCAGGTGCAGAAGATTACACACAAGAGGGGAAGGAGAGGGGCGGCTGGCTGGCTCGGTCAGAAAAGCACGTGACTCGTTATCTCGGGAGTCCTGAGTTCTAGCCCCACACTGGGCCTCGAGATTAGATCAATAAAAATAAACGTAATAAAAAAGAGGAGGGGAGCAGGGAAATCACAGAGAGGGAGGTATGTAACCTGCAGCAGATCACTGCAATCCCCGCGAGTCTGTTTTTAGTCCTTTGGAGTGTGTGTGCGTGTGAGAGAGAGAGAGAGAGAGGAAGAGAGAATAAAAACGGCTGGGAGCTCACGGCTGAGAACGAGGTGCCATTTCTTAGTCCGGCAAGGACGGGAGGGTTAATAATAGCTCCTGTCGACAGAGCAGCACCCCACAGGCACCTCGCATCTGCCCCCTCATCGCGTCTTTGTAACAACCCCGACGAAAAGGTCTCGCCTTTTACAGATGAGGGAGGGCAGCCCAGCAAGCGGCTGACGACGAAAGCAGGACCGGAACCCAGGCCTCGGCTTCCAGTGCCCGCCTGCTCCCTTCGTCCCGGCGCGGCCGAGGCCCCCCACGGCAGGGAGACCGGTGTGCTCGGCGGTTCGCGAAGCCGCCTGAAGACCAGCCCAGCATGTGTTTGCCACGTGTCCCTCCCTGGCAGCCTGGCTGGAAGCAGCTCCCAAAGACTGCTGTGAAAGACAAAACTGGTGTTTCCTATAAAACCAGGGTCGTCCTCTGCAGCCTTCCGCCCCGACCCCCACCAAAACTCTAGGCCTTTCGAAAACATGTGAGATCCAGGCTCGTGGGCTAGATGGACCCACGGGTTCATCTCCGTGCCCTCGCACAGAACAGTAAGTCTGAGCTCACGGGACAAAGAGAAGAAAGGAGGCAGCAAAGGAGAAGCACCCCCCTCCCAAATGTCAGAGGCTACAAAGCTGCTGACCCCGCCACTTCGGCCTCAAGAGATCAGAAGAAGATTACACCCTTGACCTCGGAGAACTCGGAGGACAGGGAGCAGCGGGGGCTTTGGGAGGTGGGGGTGCGAGGTGGGCAAAATGCCATTTCGAGGGGCAGGCAGACCCTTCCCACTACATGCAGACTTGGGACACCCCCACCCCCCACTGCCACTGTCAACAGAAGACCGGTTTCTCTCCACCACGTGCAGCGGGACTGAGCGAACGTTCCGGCCCCTTCCCCAGCCCGGTCACCGGAAGACAGACGGTCAAATGCACAACCCCCTACCAGCCCTCCCTGCGGGGAAACCGAGGGCCTCTCACTGGAGAAACGGTCAGCTCGAGAGCAGGGCCACAGACACCAAGCCTTCGGAGACACCCCCCGGAAAACACCGGGCTGATCTCTCACAGCGAAGGCCACAGCTGACTGTCCCCAAACCGCACACACGCACGCACAGCGCCACTCGCACAAGCATGCCGGCGCCCTGCTCTCAAGCACGGACAGATGAGGGAAATGTCACCAGGCATTTGACGAAACCTCTAACTGGGACCAAAACACAGAGAGAAATGGAAAAAGACGCAGCAATGGGAGAAAGGCTAAATAAAACCAGTCTAGTCACGCAACTGGGTACCAACATCAAAAACGGAGACCACACTTCCTGCGACATCACAGATGAATCTCCGTGACACACAGTCAAAAAAGCAAGTGCCAGCAGTCCGCATGCCGAATTAATACCATTTTTAGAGAGCTCAACCCCAAGCACGGGTAAACACCACAGCATTTAAGCGCATATACATTGGTCATAAAACAACACTATTTTAGGACTATGATGTAATAGAATCAGAACTGGGGGGGGGTTGGGAGGATGCGACAGGGGGGTGCGACCTGTCTGGGAAGGGAGGCAGGGAAATGGGAAAGATGGGAGAGGAGGAGTTTATAGATTGATGCAAATTATTGGGGATGTTCTTGGGAGGTGGTGAAGTGGAAGGAGGGAGAAGATGGCTGGGGGTTAGTTACTAACCTTTGTGACCAAAATGTGTTACATGCAGCTGTTTACAGTATTTAAATAATAGTTTTCCTTAAGGATTTTAAAAAGTAAATATGAAGGGGGGGCGCCCTCCTGGCTTAGTCGGCTCTTGATCTCAAGGTGGTGAGTTCAAGCCCCACACTGGATGTGGCATTTACTTAATTAAAAAAGAATTTTTTTAAGTAAAAATAAAGAGGAGTCAACGTAAGCAACAGAACTTTAAAAAGAAACCGTGGTGAATATAGCCAGTGAGATCAAAGAGGACCCTCGGTCGTAAGAATGGAACATTCAGAGAACAAGAAAGAAAACTCAGAAGCTACAAATATGACAGATGAAAGTTCAGAGAGACTGGGCGGTTGAACAGTTCTCCCAGATACATCAAAAAAGACAGTTGAACAGTTCTCCCAGATACATCAAAAAAGACAAAGACATGAAAAATAAAAGGTAAGGAAAATGGCCAGATATGGCCAGGAGGCCGCATGTCTGAATAACGGGTTCCGGAGGCCAGAGAACAGGCGAGAAAACAAGACCCGCCCTGAGGAGCATTTTCATGATCTCCGAGAAGAGGAAGGCTAAGATCGTGTCTCTAAGAGCGGCAGAGGGACCCGGCGAAGGGCGGGAAATCAGACCACCCCCAAGGAGGGGAGCCCCGGCTGCCTGGTCTCTCGGATTCCAAGGGGCGCTGCTTTCCACTCTGGGAGTCTATGCTGGACCTCTGTCAGGAAGCTCCTGGAGGAGATCCTCAAAATGAGATATTAACCAAGAAAGACCAAACCACAGAATTCAGGAGACCGGGGAGCCAAAGCAGGAGGGAAAGGGAGGCCCAAGAGGATGGGGAAGGGGAGCAGGTAGAGCCAGCGGTAGAGCAGCGGAAGGGCAAGGGACCAGGAGGGGTGCTACCAAGAAGGCAGCCCTACCGATCCGTTCCCATGTTGTCAGAAACGCGCTGCCGGAAGAGAGTTTGGGGAGCAATCAGACCTTGTGCAGAGAAACCAGTATTTACAGAGTCGTGGCCACCGGAACGCTGAGTACGTAAGATTCAGTCAAGCCCCAGAGAGAAAGGGGACTACCCTGCACAGGGGGGCAAGGAGCAGGGGGCCCTCTCCTGGGGGCCTCCACTGCTCCCGCGCATCTCACGGCACCACCCCAGCTAACAGATGCCCACACGGAAACCCCAGGTCCCAGACCAGAGACTGTGCTGAGACACAGCCACTCACCCCAGGGGAGACACGGGTGGGGGGCTGGCTCTTTTGTGACCCTGAGCAGGTTTTGATTAAAAACTGAAAATAAAGTGCTTTGAATGAAAGGAAACGTGCCAAAAAAACCAGTGACTACCTTTAGACAATTTTTATTTTAAAATTAAATACGTTCAAGATGTACTTCCTTTTTTCCACCCTTTTTGTGGTTCCTTTGACAATTCCAAACTGTGATAACCGCAAGGATCCCATGGAAGTGTTTATTCTGCCTTAATAACTGTTTTTCCTCCCAAGCTTCTCTCATCTCTCATCATCCTCTTTTTTATTTTTTTTTATTTTTTTTTTTTTTTAAATTTTTTTTTTTTTTAAGATCTATTTATTTATTTGACAGACAGAAATCACAAGGAGGCAGAGAGGCAGGCAGAGAGAGAGGAGGAAGCAGGCTCCCCGCGGAGCAGAGAGCCCGATGCGGGACTCGATCCCAGGACCCTGAGATCATGACCTGAGCCGAAGGCAGAGGCTTTAACCCACTGAGCCACCCAGGCGCCCCTCATCCTCTTTTTTAAAGTTTATTTATTTTTAAGTCCTCTCTACACCCAACATCGGGCTTGAACTCATGACCCCAAGATCGAGAGTCACATGCTCTTCCAACTGATCCAGTGAGATGCCCTCCCTGACCACTTTTTAAAAAGATTTATTTATTTGAGTGAGGGGGAGAGGGAGAGAGAGAGAGAGGGCTCATGAGGGGGGAAAGGAGAGGCAGAGAAAAAGAGCCCAAAATGGGGCTTGATCCCACAACTCCAAGGTCATGACCTGAGCAGAAAGTAAGAGTGCAGAGGCTTCACCAACTGCACCACCCAGGCGCCCCTCCCTGACCGTCTTCTAATGGCAGAACCTAGGAGCTTGGCTCCAGCCTGGGCTGGGAAGGTCAGGTGGAGGAGGACCCCTGCCTCCCACTTCCCCAGAGGCCGCCTACAGCTGTGGGGCCAGCCGGGCACCCAGAAGCATCTGCAGGGGAACCAACAGCCCTTCCCAAGCACTGACTTCTTTTTCCTTTATCACCCAAGAGTTCTCATCAACAAACTTTCTGACTTGGCTTCTGAAACCCCTGCTAACACGCGTTCTAGAGAATGATTTCGCCATTTCCTCCAAATTTCGTATTGCTGTCACATACCTGCAAGTCAGATCAAAGTGCGTTTTATGTGAATTGCCTACATTCAAAATTCTGGCAACAGTGCCATCCCGTTCGAGATTACCTGATTTTGGGGGGGGGGACACTAATATTAGCCGCTCTGACCCTCTCTGGTACCCCAGGCAGCCCCCCTCGAGAAAAGGAAAGGGCTGACTACATAACCACCCGAATCTGCTACCGAGGCAGAAACACCTACTTGGAAACAGGCGTCAAGATCCCGGCCAAGGGGCACCTGGGTGGCTCACTTGTTAAGCATCTGCCTTCAGCTCAGGTCATGATCCCAGGGTCCTGAGATCAAGCCCCACATCGGGCTCTCTGCTCAGTGGGAAGCCTGCTTCCTCCTCTCCCACTCCCCCGGCTTGTGTTCCCTCTCTCGCTCACTGTATCTCTGTCAAATAATAAATAAAATCTTTAAAAAAAAAAAAAAAAAATCCCAGCCAAGAGGGGCACCTGGGTGGCTCAGTGGGTTAGGCCGCTGCCTTCGGCTCAGGTCATGATCTCGGGGTCCTGGGATCGAGTCCCGCATCGGGCTCTCTGCTCGGCAGGGAGCCTGCTTCCCTCTCTCTCTCTCTCTCTCTCTGCCTGCCTCTCCGTCTACTTGTGATCTCTCTGTCAAATAAATAAATAAAATCTTAAAAAAAAAAAAAAAAAAAAAAAAGATCCCGGCCAAGAAAACAGAACTCAGCCCGACATGTAAGTCACATGGCGCGGCGTCTGTGTCCTGTTCCTCGCCATCAGCCACCGCTGGAGGAGAGCAAGCCGAAGCTCTCCAGGCCTCCAAGGAGGCCTCGCCAGCGTTCTGCTGATCGACCCACACCCTGTTTCCTATGTGCCGTGCATTTAAGAAGCTGCTGGGAATTATGCTCATCCTTCGCGTTAAGCACGATCTGTGAACCCAGAGCCTCACTGCGCAGAAGTGGTGAATTCTGAACCAGGTCTGCCCTCCCCACCCCCTGGAGGCCTAGCACGCCGAGAACAGAGGAGGAGAAAAACCGATTCCTAGGCGGTCCCCATCAACGCTGAGCCATGCTTTTGCCGCCTGGAGCCGAAAGGACCTTCCGCTTTGGAATTCCTCTTCTCTGCAAGAAGTTTGCCACCAAATGGTAAAAGCCAAAGGTGGCAAGTACCGCATGACTCCCGTTTTTCATTTGCCCACTGAGCGCTTGCCGCGGAAACCGCTCACATCCAGGAGCAGGCTTTGGCCTGAAAAATACATTATTCAAGCTGAGTCGGGTTTAATGTGGAAGCAGATATTTTTAATCTTATAAGGCGGAAAAAAATCTCTGGGGAAAAGTGTAAAAGAAAAACACAAGGAACGCAACGTGTGTACTCAGTGACCCAGACAGCCCAGGCGCCGGCGCTGACACAGTGGCACAGGACGTCTCAGCCTGGGTTAGTACCACTGTCCTTTGTTTTTGTTTTTAAGATGTATTTATTTATTTGAGAGAGAGAGAGAGAAAGCAGGGGGAGAGGGAGAGAGAGAATCCCAAGCAGACTCCTCACTGAGTGCAGAGCCCCACAAAGCGCTCGATCCCACGACCCTGAGATCATGACCTGAGCCGAAATCAAGAGTCAGACGCTTACCCGACTAAGTCACCCACATGCTCCACTATCGGCCTTTTAATATAAGGCAGTCTCTCTATCGGAGAGACTCTCTATCTGCCAGCACCAGAATACTTTCCTTTACTTTTCAGGCTATGAAAACTTCGGATAGTGTATCAGGCACTGACCTGAGCTAAGACTTAAGGAAAACCCCATAAAGTACAGAGTTTTCTCACTACCCTTTTACAGAGGAAGAGGCTCAGGGCCCAAAGTCACACAGCTAAGAGATGGAAAAGCAAAGGTTCCGAGTCAGAAGGGTCACTGCCCCACAGGCCAGTGGACCCTCAGCCAGGAGGGCAGGCAGCTGGCAGCGGGCTCTGGGCACAAGCAAAGGCCGTCAGTCTAGAAAAGCCCATGGGCTCACACGGCGAGCAGCACAGCGAGCAGTGGAGAGGCTCGCCAGAGTTCATTTCCCAAGCAGGTGTCCTCAGTCTTGCCCCAGCATCTGCGACAGCACAGGGGAAAGTAGGGCCTTGCCCGCGGGGTGGACGGTGTAGGCATCTAGCCGGAAGGTTACTCAGTCACTTCTCAGTGGCTCGGGCTCATCCCAGTGAAGGTCAGGGTTTGAAGCGCGGCCTGAATCCCTACCCTCCACAACAGTGCACGCGTAGAAGCAGCCCCGACACCACCGACCTGCGATTCTTTGGTCTTTCTGGTCTTCTGCTTCCAAGCTGACAGCTGCCCTACCACGAGAACTTCCCCTGCCTTCCTCCAGTGTGTTGTTTTAATGTGTTAGGACCTTGAAAAGCAGACCATCGATATTATCAGAAGCGAGGGTACAGAAGGAGCTGGGGTTGAGAGGTTAGGGAGGGGGCCCGAGAGCTTCCGCGCAGAGCTGCCCTGACTGTGGACCATCCCAGGGCAAGCAGCTCAGCCTTCTGCCTGCTGCTACCCTGTGTTCTGGAAAGCTCTACAGGGAAGATCAGGGAGGAGTCACTCTATTAAAATACGAATTAAATAAAGCCAACCCTCCCTTTTAAGAGGATCTAGACCAGTGCTTCTCAAATTTTACTGTGCATATGAATCACCTGGGGATCTCATAAAAATGCGGATTCTGACTCAGGAGGTCTGGGCTGGGGCCTGAGAGTCTGCACTTGTAACAAGCTCCACAGGGTGCCCAAATGCAGGTTTGGGGGCTCTTTGGGTAGCAAGGGTCTAGATGTGGACCAGTGCTGTCCAACAGAAATACAGTATATGCCACAAAGTCATGTTAAATTTTCTGGCAGCTAGCCCCAGGTCTGGTGAGCTGGCCTCCTCTCTTCTGTCCCCCACCTCTATCCCCATACCATGGGCTAGGGCCTGTGGCTGTTAGCTGGGAAGTAATCAGAATTTTAGCTGTGTACGGACAGGATAATGAATCCCTAAGTACCTATCTGGTCCCTCAGCTTCAACAACTGTGAATTAATGACCAGCCCATCCCATACCCTACCCCTATTACGAAAAATGTATTACAAGGAGCAACTCCCACTCCAGCCTAGCAGAATCAAAATCCCTAAAGGTGACCCCACATCCCAGGGGATCTGCAGGCTGATAACATCAGAGGCGGGGAACCCTAGGAAAACAGGTGTGACTGCTGTAAGGACTCAACAGTGCCTCGGGGGCCTCACTGCACCCCTGCCCAAGCCCTCTACCCTAAGGCAGGTCCCTCTCCACCAAACCCTGAGGTTGATAAGCCGAGGCCTAACTCTTTCCTCTCTCCCACAAGGGATCAGCTGATAACCTGCGGCCTAGGCCGAGAGGACCACAGGTGACAGGGAAAAACAGCCAGGAGAACAAACTCTAGCCCAACAACCGGCACAGAGAAAGCAGAGTTAGTGGACCTGACCGACCCAAAACTTCCGACGGACATAGTCAAAATCAGCCGAGAGGAGAGAGAAGCTGGTGGAAAGAGGACAGAGAAACTGACTTCAGAAACGGAGAGAGAAAAACAAACACATGAGTGGATCTTAATAACTTCACGAATAGGGGCGCCTTGGGGGGCTCAGTGGGTTAAAGCCTCTGCCTTCGGTTCAGGTTGGGGTCCCAGGGTCCTGGGATCGAGCCCCGCATCGGACTCTCTGCTCAGCAGGGAGTCTGCCTGCCTCTCTGCCTACTTGTGATCTCTGTCTGTCAAATAAATAAATAAAATTGTTAAAAATAAATAAATAAATAACTTCACGAATAATCCCGATTCTGAATTTCAGAAAAATAAAACACAACGCACAATTTTAAAATCCAGCAGGGGGAAAAAAATCAACCCAATGAAACATCACAAGAAAAGATAAACTGATACCCAAAAATAATGGTAAAAAGAAAAACATAAGGTAACATTGCAGAAGTCCTAATATAACCACAATGACCCTAAGTGGACACCACTTAAATTCACTAAAGACAGACTCTCCACGTGGGTTTAAAAAACAAGATCCCACGTCCTATATCTAAGACACACTGAAAACAAAAGGATATGGAAAGACCGAAAATAATGTTAGAGAAAAAAGCTTTACTGGGCACAGAAAAACGAAAAACGGAGGAAAGAATAAACAGGATTCCTGTAGCATCGACACAAACAGAATTTAAGATGACAAACATCATACAGGGGAAGAGTGAGTCTCCGTATACCGGGAGAAGAAACCATTAATCGGGAAAATGAAAAGACCATGCCTGTTACGTGTAGCTAACAATACAGCCTTAACGTAATGTAAAAAAAAAAAAAAAAAAAAAAAAAGCTGTCAAAGCCATAGGAAGAAAATTAGCAGAGACATGGAAGAATTAAGTACCATGAATAAGCTCAAAAAAATACATACAGAGAAAATTTTATCCCCAAACAAAAAGCACATTACTTCTGAGCACATATGGTTCACAAAAATCCACCAAGGGCAAATGCACCCAAAAGGTCTCTTGCATATTTATTCCCAAGAAATTCGTCATCGGAGTTACGTCCTCCAACCAAATGCAGTCAAAATAGACATCAACAGCCTAAGACGGTTTTGCTTTTTTTTTTTTTTTTTTAATGTCAAAAAACTAGAAAATATCTATTAACTAACCCTCGGGTTAAAGAGGAAATGATAAGGGAAATTATAAAATGAAGAGAATTTTGCAAAGTGAATAAAAAAATGAAAGCACTAAGTGTCGAAGTTTGTGCAGCAAATCTTAGAAGAAGTATTATGGCTTTGAATACCTTGATCAGAAAATGAGAAAGAATTTAAACCAAAAAGCTGAGCATTCCAAAAAAAGAAGTCTGGAAAAGAGAGTGGCCTCTAAAAGACAGGAGTGAAATGAAGCAGAGAAATCGGTGACATGACCAAAAAGTAAAGGCAAACGAAAAGTAAAAATAAAGGCAAAGTCAGAAGGGCAAAAGCTGGGTTTCCTGGAGGGATTAATAAGGCAAACAGAAACTCCACAGGAGATTGAAAATAAGTCGCAGATAAATTCAGAGACAGAGATTCTAGAAAGTTGATGTAAAACAGATTTGCACAACTCATGAAGGTACTGTGAACACTCCTACAGGAAGAAATGTTAACGGGCACCTGGGTGGCTCGGTTGGTTGGGTGTCCGCCGTCAGCTCACGTCATGATCCCAGGGTCCTGGGATGGAGCCCCAGGTCTGGCTCCCCACTCAGTGGGAAGTCTGCTTCTCCCTCTGCCTGCTGTTCCCCCTGCTTGTGCTCTCTCTCGCTCTGATAAATAAATAAAAATCTTAAAAAAAAAGAAGAAGAAGAAATGTTAAATATGTTTCTAGAAAGTTATCAAATGCCCAAACTGGTTGACAAAAGACTGAAGACTAATAAAGGAAGTGATATGGCAAATGCCTGCCAGCCACGCTTGGTCTCAGCAGCCACAGTAGAAGAGGTCAGCCCTGCCACAGAGAAGCTACAGAGACCACCCTCGTCTTGGAGGAAGGATTCCAAAACATCCTCCACCCATTTTATACAGGACCCGTCTAATTTCAATTCCAAATAGGTAAGGCTAAGAAAAACATAGGCCAGTTTCACTGGATTAACAGAGACGTAAAAAAACTGTGACAAATCCAACCTATTTTAAAACCCAAGACAAGGAGGAGTTTACCGCAGATGCAATGCGGGATGTGGTCTCTAAGTATCCATGAGTGTCACGTAATTTATCACACGCGCAAGCGCCGACTGAGGGATCAAAATCACATGGACCTGACAAAGTATTTGCTAAAGGTCAACACCTGTTTATTATTTAAAACAAAACAAAACCAAGCCAAAGGGAAAAAGAGGGGAAAGGGACTCAAGGTACCTCCTCAGCCTGATCAAGGCTTCTACCAAAAATCCCCTTTGGGCACATGCCATTGGCGACCAGGAAAGAGCAGGCCACCATCACCCGCTGCCAGACATGAGCCCCTGATGTTCCAGCCAGCCAAAAAAGTCGCTCTGGCTCAAGGAGTGGAAGGAAAGGGACGAACAAAAGTGTCACTTTTTTTGCATATGATATTATCCCCAAAGAAAGGCAAGAGTCAAGGTAATCAGAAAACTAGGAAGAGATTCAGCAAGCCTGCCAGTTTCCCAAGCAGTAAACAAAACCAGTTGTCTTCCTCCATGCCACAATCATCAATTAGGAAAAAGAGGTGTTTTTTTTTGTTTGTTTGTTTTTTTAGATAAGACACTGGTCACAACACTACTGCTACTTCTAATAAAGAATTCATGAAACTTTTTTGGAGGAGGAAGACCTCAACAAATGGAGAAATACCTTTGTTCGAGGATGGGACAACTTAAAAGTCCTTCCTTCTGCACACCCCCTCCCTCTCGTGGCCAGATTAACTTGTACATTTCATCCAGATGCAATAAAAACTCCATCCAACAGAACGTGGGGGGAACGGGACAGAAATGTGCACAAAAGAACAACGGACCTTGGGATGCCAAGATTTGTTGAAAAGGAAGAGCAAAGAGGGTAAGTTCACCTGACCAGAAATTAAAATGCATATCAAGTCTCCATAAAATGGTGTGGTACTAGTGCAAGAAGAAACCGACTGGGGTGGGGCATGGAAGAAAACAATGACCCCAGAAACATACCCACATATATATGAGGGCAGGACATAGAAGAGGCAGCTTCCCCAAAACCACTGGGTAGGAGACAGGATCGATCGGGGGTAGTGCTGGAAAAACTAACTCCCTCTCTGTACAAAACCCATCTCCGACCTAGAGATCTAAACGTGGAAGACCAAGGTATGGGTAGCAAAATACAAGGACGGCTGGGGCGCCTGGCTGGCTCAGTCGGCAGAATGTGAGAGTTCCAACTCAGGGCTCTGAGTCTGAGCCCCACATTAGATTAGATTATGTAGAGACTACATAAATAAATAAACTAAAAAAAAAAAAAAAATACAAGTATCCTTGTGATTTCGAGTGGGGAAAGATGTTAAGATGGAGATCACACCTAACCTGAGGGTGAAAGTGTGATGGATTTGACTTCAACAGAATTAAGTTTTTCTACATACTGAAGGACACTACAAATCAACCAGAGAGACTGGGAAAAGATTATCTGCAAAGCAAAAATAACAAGGGATTAGCATATACACAAAGAACTCTTGCAAATCAACAAAAACATGGTAAACCACTAAAACAAAACAGCACTATATGACTAGACAATTTACAGAAGGGTAAATCTGAAAATCTAACAAGTGTAAAAGAGGTCAATAACAAATACGAACCTTACCAGTGATCAGAGAAAAATCACACAACCCTGAAGTACCACTTTAAAACCATCAGAATGGGAAAAAGTCTCCAAGAAGTGCTGATGTGAACGGGGAGAGCGCTGCGGTGCCTCCGCTCTGGGAAGCAATCTGGAGGAGCTTAGTGAGATTAACAGCCCTTGTCGCTCTGGACTCAGCAATCCACTCCTGGACCACCCATCGAGCAAGGTATGTTGGGATGCCCAAGGCATTAGGGTGTTAGAGGCCACAGTGCGGGGCCACCCCCACAGAAATGGACACAGGAGCTGAGGGGGGGTGCTGCAGACTTAACTGTGTGTCCCCCAAATTCATATGATGGAGCCCTAGCTCTTGATGTGATGACATCCGGAGGTGGGCTTTTGGGAGGTACTCAGATTTAGATGAGGTCATGAGGGTGGGGTCCCCATGCTGAGATTAGCGACCTTATAAGAAGAGACACTCTCCCTGAGAGGGGACGCTCCCTCACTCTCTCTCAGTCCCCTCTGCGGCGCGGAGGATACAGCAAGAAGATGGCTGTCTGCAAGCTGGGAAGAGGACACTCTCCAGGAATACAACCTGCAGGCACCTTGACCTTGGCCTTTCAGCCTCCAGAACTGTGAGAAATAAAATGTGTGTTGTGGAGCCACCCCGTCTACAGTATATTTTGTTGTATCTTCGGATGAAATCCAATGCTGCTACCATGAAGGACGACCAAAATGTGTAGGGAGGAACACAGACAGGACCTCAAAACCAGTGATGAGTAAAAAGGAGGGAGAAAGACGTCCAGCATGATGCCAGGTAGGAATGAAGCCGCCTATCCCTCCGAAGCAGGCCACACAGTTCACAAGAACATGGCCAAGGAAAGCCAAACTGAATAACTAGCACGGGGGGGGGGGGTGTCAGAGGAAAAATTTAATACAATGAATCAGGTCTGCTGTGAACTGAGGAGTGATGTGGGGCGAGAGACACACGCACACTCGCTCACACGCACACCCTGGAGGCAAGCAGAAAACAGGAATCTGGATTTTCCTACCCCTCGTGTACAAATGAGTGTTAAAACTCTTATAGTTTGACTTAAGGATTTCAATCTTTAACATGACAAAAACAGTTGGCAAGCGGTCCCCAAACTCTGAAAATGACTGGGAACTGAGTTGGTAACGGCCCCTCGTGGCGATTCTACTCCGGAGGGGCCCGACACACCTATCTGGCTAGACAGACCCGCGCAGACACATGTACCCAGCTTAAAAGATTTGGTATTTTGCTGTAACTTATGGAACCTGTCAATTTCATTCACAATTCACACCCGATTCTAATTATACTTAACTGAATATTAACCATTCTAATTGCTTACTGCTTTATTGGCTCTATCCGAAGTATTGAGGGACATCTGGCTTGGCAAATGGGATCCTGCCTGCTATTAGGAGAGCGAGCTTGGAGCACACGTTCCTCCTCACACTCTCAAGTCCACGGTCACCCAGGACTGGAGCATCTCAAAAGCATCACCCGGAAGTCCGCGCCAGCAGAGCAGCCACGAGAAACTTCCTACCATCTGGATGGTAAATGCAATATTCCTGCTTCATCCGTGCTGCACACTGCTGGGGGCAGGGTGACCGCAGGACGGAGAGGCCAGGCCCCTTCCGTCTTCCTGCTCTGCCACCCCTGCATCTGCCCCATTCTGGGGCAGGGGGCGAGGGAGGGCTACAATGCTCAGATCGGTGACAGCTGACCCCCAGGCTCCAGGGGGACTTTGTCCTGGCTCATCTCCTTTTATGAGAGAAGAAGCTCTTTCTCATGAGCAACTCTGACACTGTCTCCGTGGCCAAAAGAAAGTAAAATCCCCACCACGCGTGGCTGGGGGAAGGCACTGCCAGGACAGTTTAGCCAAAATTCTTGTTTCTTCCCGGAACAGCAGGAAAGAGTAAGGAGGCAGGTGGGCACGCAGGGGAGGGGAGACACCCCGGGCAGGCGACTACCAGGGACTGCTCTCGGCCAAACACACAGACTTTCCCCAGCCCCTGTCTATTGCACTGGCTGCAAAGGGGAGCAGCGCCGCCACGCCAGGCCCCAAGGAGAAGGCCAGAGGAAGATGAGAGCAGGGCAGAGTAAGATGGAAGCAGCCTTCATGTTAAAATGAGAACCCTGGGGAACAAATAGGAGCTACACACAAGAGGCCAAGCTCAAAACTGTGGACAGAGTCCCCCATATTTGACCCACCACTTCCACTCCCAGGTACGGACCCAAGAAACCTGAAAACATACTTTGCACAAAAACTTGCACATGGATAGATGTTCCCAGCAGCCTTATTCCCGACAGCTCCAAAGCAGAAACCATCCAAATGCCCATCATTTAGGACAGGATAATCAGATGCTGCATGTCCGTACCATGGGATATTAGTTAGCCCTGAAAAGGAATGAAGTATGGCTCTGACCCACAACACAGACGGGCTTGGAAGACATTACGCTGAGCGAAAAGAAGCCAGACACAGAAGGCCACACACTGTAGGATCCCATTCACATGTGAAATCCCCAGAACAGGCGAATCCATTGGGACAAAGTAGAGGAATGGGTACAGGGAACCTGCGGTGGGAAGGGGGCAGGGCAGAGGTGGGGGTCATGGCTAACAGGTACGGGCTTCTTGCTGGAGTGCTGGCAGTGTTCTACAATCCGAACTGCGGTGAGAGTTGCAGGACGTTATGAATACGTGCAGAAAAACAAAGTCCAGGGTTTAAAGAGGTTAAAGCGGTGAATTTTACATGAATTTTATCTTAAAAAATAGAGATACAGGGGCTCCCGGCTGGGCTCAGTCGGTACAGCACGCAACTCTTAATCTTGGGGTCGGGAATTCAAGCCCCATGTCGGGCGTAGAGCTTACATTAAAAAAAAAAAAAAAAGGAAAGGAAAGAAAAGAAAAGTAGAAAGTAACAGAACAGAGGTACTGGGCATTGTGTCCGGGCAGCCATTCTTTGAAGCATGTTCAATAGAAAAAAAAAAAAATGTTTTCAAGAGCACTCTGCACCATCACCCCCCTCACACTAAAATGGAAAACTAGTTGTACACTCAAACGTTTCCAGGTCACACTGTCCCTTAAAAAATAAAGGTCTGTAAGCTTTTCAGACATCCTAATGGCCCTAACCCAAATCACAGCCTTTGCTCAAGCTTCTGAGAGTGGGGGCTCCTTGGCCAGGGATGCCCCCTCCGCACACCCAGTAGGGAAAGGAGTATGCTGGAAAACCTAGAGACAGCATTGTGAAAACCTCTCTGAGATGTAAGAATCAGCTTTTGGGAAAACGCCCTAAGCCTCTAGAACCAACAGCAGGCACCTCGCAGACTCGGCACACTGGTCCCCAATGCCACACGCAGGCGCCTGTGTTTCGAGCCCATTCCGAGAAGCCTCCGTGGAGGAACAGCTGGACGACAGGTGTGTCTGGGGTCAGGATGGGCAGGCGGGAAGCTGTGGCGGCACAGGGCAGAAGGGCCCGACCACTCCATCCCCGTGGGAACGCTGCACCCCCCCCCCAATCCTGGAACTGCTCGTCCCACAGCAGGAGGACATGAGGGTGCCTTAGGGGGCGGCGGTCAACTCGGGTGAGTGTTTCCAGCTAGACAGCCCCTCCTCCTAACACAAGGTCAAACCACCACCGCGCGCAAAGTAGAGAGAGACTTTCTGGGAAGTCCGCAAACACAGAGCTCGGATCTGGCATCCCAGGCTCCGTTTACTGGTTCCAGAAACCCTGCACTTCGGCCACCTGGAAATAACACCACACAGGATCCTTTTTAAACCCACTCACACGTTTGCTATTCACCCCAAGGTGGTTCTCACCCCTTTTCTTCTCTGCGTAAACCGTCTGAGCCGTTCTTTGACACTTCCCATGGCCCTGAAAGCAGCCTCCGTCCCGCACCCCCGGGAGAAGGGAAGGATCTCACAACAAGGCCCTCAGCTTCCTCCTGGCACCCCAAACTTACAAGTGAGTCCTCTTCGACCTGCAAACAAGTTCGAGCCTTGGCATCCCCAAACCCCCCTCCCGCACGCCACCGCCCGCCCTCCCCGCACTTCCCACGCGTCTCGCACGGCTTGTCCCAGGGAGCCGCTCTGGGAGAGGTGGGACTGAGAGGCACCCCAGGCAACCCACAAGGCGGCCGCCCTGTCCCCAGGGCGCAGGTGGCTCGGGTGTTGCCCAGAAGGTGGCTGTCCTGATGGCTGGCAGGCACGAGACCCCACCAATACCTACCTACCCGACTTGCCACCAGGTACCATGCTATAATTAGTCATTGTAATTGAAGCTGAACGCAATTAATTACATAATTTCAAAGTGTTCAAGTTTAATTCCATCAAAATTACATCATGAAACTGGGGAATTACAAAGGATTACCGACAAAAAGCAAACAGGGAAGAAGAAAGAAACTCCAGGCTGGCTCCCTGCACATCTGAGTCACGCCCAGCGCTCAAGTACAGGGCAGTCACCCCACCTGCTTTTAATAACCCCGTGGGGCCCGGCCCCGCAGCAGTGTGCGAGGGCCAGCGCCAGGCGCCAGGTGACACCGGCCTGCCCGACGCTCAGGGTCAAGTGGACCCAGAAGGCCCCTCCCTCCCTGCCCTGCTCCCACACTCAGGTTCTCCGCTGACACCTCGCCCACAGGCGGCCCCTTCTCAGCCACAGCCCCCACGACCCCAGGGGCCCTGCCCCAAAACACCAGGGCCCAGGTTCCTTCCTCTTCCTCACCCCACCTACTCAGGCCGATATCTCTTCCCCTGTCCCTCCCCATCTGTCCCCAGGACTAGGCCTTCCACACAGAGTCTCCTCCCCACTGCTTGCCCTTTTTTTTTTTTTTTTTTTTAATTTGACAGAAAGAGGGAACACAAGCAGGGGGAGAGGGAGAAGCAGGCTTCCTGCTGGACGGGCAGCCTAAGGCAGGGCTCAATTCCAAGTCCTGGAGATCAGGACCTAAGCCGAAGGCAGACGCTCAACCGACTGGGCCACCCAAGCACCCCTCCCCTGCGTGTCTTTACCACCTCGCCCTCCTCACTCTGGCTGGGGACTGAGTCATGTGACTCAGTGGGGCTTTCTTGGCACAGAGGTCCTGCTGTCTACTCCACGCCCGGGGCACATGCAATAAGGAATTTACATATCCCTTATGCTTACTTTCTGTCTCCCCTGCCAGAATGTAAGTTCCTTGAAGGCAGGGGTTTCCCCACTGTTCTGGCCATTAGAATCCTGTGCTAGGGGCGCCTGGGTGGCTCAGTGGGTTAAGCCGCTGCCTTCGGCTCAGGTCATGATCTCAGGGTCCTGGGATCGAGTCCCGCATCAGGCTCTCTGCTCAGCAGGGAGCCTGCTTCCCTCTCTCTCTCTCTTTCTGCCTGCCTCTCTGTCTATTTGTGATCTCCCTCTGTCAAATAAATAAATAAAATCTTTAAAAAAAAAAAAAAAAAGAATCCTGTGCTAGAACAGTGCACGACCCCGTGGTGAAGTCAATAGAGTGAAATGGCCGAGGCTCATCTTCCCAGACCGCCGCCCTTATAACCTGACACCTGGGGATCCTGTGTGTCCTTTGGTTCCCTGACCAGCAGAGCCGGGGGCTTCCTCCTCCTGGCACCCCAGGGGTGATCGGGCACCACGGAGACAGCCTCCCTCGAATGAATGGCCCCACCAGTCTGCGACTCACCCCCAAACAAACAAAACTGCCACAACTTCACTCACACACGCTGCCTTATTTCTAAGACCTCTGCACCTTTCTGCATATATTTTTTAAATTTATCACTTCATTACCAAAAAAGCTGCACCATCCAAAAAAAAAAGACATGCAAAAAGGTCATACAAATTTAGAGTAGCCTAAAAGCTCCATTTTCCCACAATAATTCCCTGACTAACCTAGACTGAGACCTAAGGAGTGGATGGGGAGGGGGATACTTCTTCTCTTGGGACAGACGCCTTACAAAGCCAGTCTCTCACTGAACACACCCCGACACTGCCTCCGATGTCCACCTGAGGACTGAACCCCATGTGCCTGGTGGTATCAGGTGATGCTGCCCAGATTTGAACCCAGCATCCCTGCAGCGTTTAAATCAACTGCACTCCTGGGGACTGAGTGAGGGGGGATCGTGTCCTAGCCAGCACAGGGGGACACGTAAATATTAGGCTCTAAAGCAAACTGCTCCTAGCCCCAGCTTCAGGCCCGTGTCTCAGAGAACAGCCCAGGTTAGAGTCATGCTCCCCAGCCTGCCTCACCCCTGCCAGCTCCGTCCCTCCTTCCCTTCCTCCTTCCCCATGATCCAGGTCCCATGATCAGGCCTGTCTCCTGCCTACTACCATTTCCCCAAATCTCTTCCGACACATTTGCTGCCTGCACAGATGAGACATGGAGGCCAGCAGGGGGCACAGAAAGGAGGCCTGCTTTGGGTTCGAGGCGATCGCTGCGCCCCAACTATCAGGTAACGTTTGCTGCTGGGAACGCTCGGTGCCAGGCGAAGGAGGATCGGATTCCCTTCTCTGGGGAGCTGGAGCACTATGAGTGGCTTCTCAAGTGGCAAGGCTGGGGAGGCTCTAGGAAATTTCTCAGATCCAGCAAGGTCTCAGCCAGAAGGGGTCCGCCCACCGAGGTCAACCCAGGTATGTGCACGCCCACCCCCCAGGCTTCACTTCCATCTCCAGCCGCTCACATTAAGTGACCTCCCGGGCCCTGGGCTCACTTCGGGACCGGGGTCCACCCCTGAAGCCTCCCACAGCCTCATCACAAGGACGCCAGGGCTTCTACAAAGCCGCTCTCATGGATGGCAGGGATCAGCGGGAAAGCAATGCTGCTCTCCGGCTTCTCACCAACCGGCCAGTCCTCTCTCCTCCCCGGGGCCGTGGTGTGGATGACAGGAGAGAAATCAAGGGCCCAAAATGCACCTGCCCCTGGTCAGTACTTGGGAAATGATAGCTGTCAGTGTATACTTAGAAAAAAAAGAAAGTTGAAGTCTCTGCCTTGTCACCAGTGGGCGTGAACCCAGTTATTATATGTCCACTACGCACAGCAATGCTGAGCAGTGAACACTCAGGCAGGGGTCCCCCGGTTAAGAGCAGCTCTCCAGCCCTCCCCAGCACAAATGATGCTGGCCTCTGGTGTACCAACCGCAAAGCAGACAAGCTCTCCCCAGGCCCCTGCCCCCAGGATTCAAGTTCTCATCTACGCTTCAATACCGACCTTGACCTCTCCGCTGAGCTCCCCTCTCCTTCTCTCCAGGGCTCAGCCCCTGAATTCCCACCCAAACCCCCTCCCCCCAAAATCCCACAGATGCCACCAGGAGCATACCCTCTCCCCCAGCCTGGCTCCTCTCCCTCCTCCAGTCCCTGTGGATGCAGGGGGGCGGGGGGGGCCCCCCCACCCTGCCCCTATCAGCCACCCAGGCACGCCCCTGGGGTCTGTGGCTCTCTCAGCTGCCCCTGGCAACCCTCACTTCCCCAAATCCATGCAAATGCTTATGCGGCCAGACAGTGACGTCACCTCCACAAAAATATCCTAGGTACTTTCTTTGTAAATGAAGAAGCAGAGAAAGCATGCAGGCTATGAAGGCCAGAGCTCAGGAGAGGGCCTGGCCCAGGGCCTTTGCCTCGCACGCCAGGCCCGTGGGGCGGCTCCTGCGGGCTGAGCACATAGGGGACATTTCTCCAGGGCTGACACCCAGACCGTCAGGCCTCTTGCTGCCTGCTTTCCCTTGCACTGGTCGGGCTCTAATCATTACAATATGCACTTTCCCCGTTCTTAGGGGGAAGTTTCCTCCCATTCAGGCTCTGGGCAGAATCAGAGAATAAATCTTTGTCAAAGAATTGTTCTGCCTAATTCTATTTTTAAAAATGTGGATTTTTCCCCCATGTTTTACGTACCACAAATACAATTACATATATTTTAACCAATGTACAGGTCGCTTTACAAAGATGGAATTTAATAAATGGAAATAAATAAATGCAGGTTCCTTTGGCGTATACACTTATCAAGAGCTTTCAAAACACAGCCATTTTCATATATGTCATCTCCCTTGCACAATCCTAAGGAGAATTCCGTTTGCACTTTTTTTTTTTTTTAAAAGATTTACTTTTATTGGACAGAGAGAGAGAGACCACAAGTAGGCGGAGAGGCAGGCAGAGAGAGAGGGGGAAGCAGGCTCCCCGCTGAGCAGAGAGTACGATGCGGGGCTCGATCCCAGGACCCTGAGATCATGACCTGGGCCGAAGGCAGAGGCTTAACCCACTGAGCCACCCAGGAGCCCCTCTGTTTGCACTGTTAAGTGAACCAGCTGAATGAGTCTGAAACCAGAATATCCAGGACTGAACCCTCTTAAAGGCCGGGATGCTGCTGCTGTGGGACTCGCTGGGCACTACCGTACAGGGTTGGATGAAACAGCAGATACAGGACAACATAAGAGACAGAACAGGAGCGCTGAATGGTGAGGGACAGCCGGAAGCCATGGTGGATGCTACATGGGGTCCAGGGAGGGGAGCCAGACCTCAGAGACCACCAGCCACACCCCAGCTGCTCTGCTGGGATGCCCTCTCTCCCACCCTTCCCCAGGAGCACAGATCTCAGCTGAGGCCTTCTCTCTGCCCCGGGGAGGCTTTCCCCAACAAGGACTCCCTTCTTCTGCAGCCCTCAACGACTCACAGCACACGGCTCCGTCACAGACCAAACGCCCACTGCCCGCTGCCCCAGGTGGCGAGGGCTGCGACCTTGCCTGGCATCACCAACGTCTGGTGCACAGAGGCTCCCGCAGCACTGGGTCAGAATGGAAGGAACGGGGTGCGTGAAAGGAGGTTTGATATTCTGATGTGCACAGGGAGGGTGAGAGCATTCCCCAAAGTGAGCATCGAGCCTAGATCTTTTAAGTGGAGCAAGAGGTTTGGGTAAGTGGAGCCAGCCATCAGGAGCTCTGCGTGCCCGCCTAAGGAAAGTGGTCTCCATTCGGCACCCAAGTGAGCCCCTATGGGAGTTGAAGGAGAAAGAACAGCGTGATGGGATCAATGGTGTGGGAGGATTAATCCGGCAGCCACGTCTATAATGGACTGTGACCTGTTTCCAAGACACTTTTGAAACAAGGAAAGGCTACACACTCAGCTCAGCTCTCATGTGCTAGAAAGATCTGGCTCTTGCATACAACAAGCAGCCCCCAGAACCAACTGCACATGCACACACACACACACACACACACACACACACACACACACAAGATTTATTAAAGTACTGGTGCATTGTAAAATGACAGCATAATTACATACCAACACAGAGCAAAGTAAAACAATCGCAAACCACTTCTCGCTCCCCTGACAGTGACATTTAAGCCACAACTGGCAATACCCTTCCTCTCCCAATCCCACGTCAACGCTGACAAATTTGAGCGGGGAGAAGAGAGACGACGGAGCGCCGCCCCGACCCCAATCCCGCCAAGGTGACCAGCTCCCGAGAGACGCCTTTCTGACCGCTTAGCACTGCTCTCCAGGCCCTTGGTGCTCACTGGCCCCCTGAGCTCACGTGGCACTGTGGGGTCCGTAGAGGACCAAGTCTCCTGCATGGGCGCCTTGCAGCAGCCCGGGCTTCCTGTCGGGCTCCCAGGCCCCCCAACATGCCAACGGAACAGGAGCATGACCCCAAACCTGACCTTGCCCCCCCACCTCGGCTAATGCTGGGACAGCACACGCTATTATGTAAGCCGGGAACCAAGGCACAGCTGAAATGAAGCAATCCCAGTGAATCAACGCTTCCATGAATGCTCCTGAAGTCGCAGTTTTCTGTTTCAAAATCATACGACTTAAAACGTCTCTGCCCTGTGAATAAGAAGGGAAGTTGGAAATTGATTCGCGGGGTCACCCATAATTTTAGTCGTAACTTCTGGGTGTTCGTAGACTCAAAATCTTTCTCCCTTTAGAAGGTCTGTGTTCTATGGGCAGTTGCTACCTACAAGCTCAGCGAGGGCAGAGCAGAACAATGTGAAACAGAAATAATTCACTGTACACAGAATCTCGTGGGTTCAAGTTCTAGGTCAACTACCATGGTGAAAAACAGAAAATAAAAGACGTGTTTCACCATTATCGGCCACACCTTTCAGAATGAAGCAAAAATGGTGATAGGAGCAACAGAATGTTCCTATTTTCAGGGTAAGGGAAAAAAAAGTCTTTTCCAAACCTAATCAGAAAAATTAAATGCACAATTCCCTCCAGCAAGAATTTTATTTTTAATTTTCATTTACATAGTATCTTTCTTCCAAGAATCTCAAAATAATGGAGCTCCACAAATACTTACAAAGAAAAAAAAATACGAAAACAACAGTTGTCACAACACAGGAGGGGACAGGCTTGGCAGGGCCGGAGCTCAGACGAGGGGGCAAAAATGGCAGGCAGCGGTGACAGCAGGCGCCCCGGCTGAGAGCAGTGGCGCCTCTGAGGCCCTTCCCTCCCCACGGCCCACGGCCCAGGGGCCTGGCTCCCGCTCGCAGCTTCAGGCTCTTGACGACAAGGATTTACCTTTGGCGTCATTTATTAGCGTTCGCCAAGCTATTCTGACCTAAACAGCGATCACTCCCCGAAAAACAGGAGGGAAGCTGGCGATCAACCAGAGACGCCCGCTCACGGGTCGAAAATATCAACAGAACCGAGATGCCTAAAAGGACTTCCTATTCTTTTTGGTCTTAAAAACATAAAACTATATGAGAAAATAAAATATTAAAAATGTGCTGGGGGGAGAGAACCAAGGTAAGAGAGACTTTTAGGAGGAAACTGGGAACAAGCTTTTAAGCTAGTGGGGGTTTTTTTTGTTTTGTTTTGTTTTTTCCAGCTAAGTGGACGGGATCTGAACGCCTTACATTTTAGCAAAAAGCTGTCAACACCCAAATAAAATCTTAATGACAGTCAGAATGGCATTCCGTTTCTTGCAATTTCGCAATGTTCACTTAAGAAAGAGTTCATTTGTCAATTTGTTTTTCCCTTCACCAAACTCGGAACACCTCGCAACCATACATAACTTCTTAAAAAACGTTAACTCATTTAACTTATTGAATAAACACGGCCAAACACAAAGATGTTAAGAAAACAAGCCCCATGCTGGCAGGCTCAGGATAATGCTAAGAGAGAAGGAGCTTCCGAGTAAGTTCTGGTAATTTCTTCCAACATTAACTTCATAAATCACAGCCAGAAGCATTGAGGGTTTCAACTGTCAGCTGAGTGGGCCCCACTGTGGCCTCTTGGGTTTTATAAAGGGGTGGGCCAACTCGTTTTCACAGTGTTCAGTGAAAGGAAGGAGAATCTATTCATTTCCGTGTGAATTTCCTACCTGGCTATTTTTCCCAGTTGCTTTGTGGTGCTGGGAGGAATGAACGCTTCCCAACCTCCCTCCTTCTCCAGACACCTGTCCGATGGGAGGTGGCGGGGGGAGGGGGGGGTCCTCTCTAGGTGGGAATCCTACCAACCACGACTGAGGAACTTCCTGGGCTGCCCATGGCCCAGGGCTCTAATAAACAAATAAACACAAAAACTCTGCCCACTGCCCTTGGCATCCTGCAGCAAGGAAGAACCTTCAGATTCAAATGAAGAAAATGACAAGATTTATTTCGTGCACTAACATCATCCTCTCAGAATTTAATTACAGCAAGAATGAGAATTATTTTTATTAGAGAGTTGTTTACTTTTCAAAGGAAAGGTCCTTGATGGGTTTTGCAACAAATTAGATGTCTTTCAAAAACCCTTGTTTGCCCTCATTATGTTTTTTTAACTGCGACATATCATGTGAATAAGGTAGAACGTGTACTTTTTAAAAACCAAAGGTGCTTCAAAGCTGTTTCTGCTATGGGGCCGATGAAGGTCCCCCCACCCATTAATCCCAGGTAACTTCCTGCAGGGACACCAAAGGCCACTGTCCTTTACACACTTTCTCAGAAGACAGCTGAAATGGGGACTGATTACAGCTCAGCAAATCCGAAACTGTGGCAGAACAATAGCTCAATACAGATCTTAGCCGTCCTCTTCAATAAAATCAATACCTAAACACCAACCAAAGCCTGCTTCTTAAACTTACAGCAAAACCAGGGCCGTTTAGCCGGCTCTGAAAACTAGAATAGGAAAGGTGGCCGAGATAACTCAGAGAGTCCCACCACTGACATCTGTTGAAACTCAGTTTGGTGGTTGGTTGGTTTGGGTTTTTGTTTTTGTTTTGCGGGGCGGGGTGGGGGGTGGGGGGGTGGGCTATGTGAGTTTATATCCCTAAATGTAGAGTTTTTAGGAAAAGTAATTTCTCTCTGAATTCTAAATCATTATCAGGGTGTAATAAAATTAATCCAAATGCTCATGTCAATAAATGTGTATTAAAACTGAAATCACAGGTGAATCCACAACTTCTTTGTCATGAACGCTATATAATACAGATATTAAATCACACTTCTAATTATGACATTACGGTTCCTTTTTCACCCCATGATCGGCACATGTACCATTCTCTTGGGTGTCCAGACAGACACAGTCATCTAGTTCCTAAAATGCCCAGCACGACTGGAACGTCCAGGTAAACAGTAGTGGGGCACAGTGAGAGGTCACGGGGCCCCTCTTCAAATAGCTTCAACAAAACAAATGGCCAGAAGTAAAAAGTGTCTCTGTGTTTTGCTATAATAAGATTCAAACACAGGATTCCAAGAATTCCACCTGTTTTCAATTAGATACCAGAATTGCTTGAGTGTTTAAACTACATTCACTTGCTACTTATACAAAACAATTCTTCCGGGTTTTTTGAACGTTTTAAGTATGTTAAAATAAGATTAAGGGTCTGGTTTAAACAATCAGAGGCAGGGGAATTTTAGTGGAAACCAAAACCCTCTCTCTGCAGCCATAATGCAGAGCTTCAGACAAAACAATAGAACAAGATAACCACTTTATCTTTGACAATAACTTGTAAAAATCAGACCTTTCACAGAAATAGCAACTATACAGCTACATGCTTATATGTTAAATGAACTATATATCAGTTTTTAAGTAATTCCTAAAGTAAGGCAAGATCCTATACAGTAAAGTAATTTGAAGGTCAGGTTTGTGGGGCTGGCCGTCAGATACACCTGTCTTTCAAGTACACGAAATATACATGACACCAAATGCATAAACCTGTCAAACTGTGTAAAACAAAGAGCACCGGGAGGAATCTGGCCTAGCTCTGTCGGGATTTTTCACGTGACGAATTTCTCTTTTTTAAAAATGTGCCCGCTTCCCTCTAACAAATTTGTTCTTCCTTCGTTACACTGAGGATGTTCCTTGTGCTTCAGAAATGAGCTGAAACCAATACAGATCTTCTACCTCGAGGCTAGTTTTGTGTCCTAAGATGGACCGGGAGCACAGCCTCAGGGAGCACAGCCTCAGGGAGCACAGCCTCGGGAGCAGTTGTGACTGTTGACTGTTACAGGCAGACCCGGAGGGGTGCTGGCCAAGAGGCACTGACTACTGTGCCTTTTGCGGGGTCTGTTTTAATTGTAGACAATTAGGGCTGGAGACATTTTCAAACACCACTAAAGGTCTCGGGCTCCATCGGCTCCCCAGACAGCATTTTTCAGGTTAGCTCGGTGAATTAGGAGAGAGTAATTCCTGAGGGGATTGGCAATTTGTCCCCCTGCTCTCCCAACTTCCTCGTGTAGCTAACTACTGGCAAGAGCTACGTGAAACGGGGGAAAGAGGCAGAGGGGGACTCGACAGACCCAGCTGTATCAGGAGTTCTAGCATAACCCCATCCCTTCACTGCCTTGCACCTTTAAAAAAAAAAAAGAAAGAAAGAAAGAAAAACTACATAGTTTCACACAGAAGGGAAAAAAAAAAAAACAACAAACCTTTAATCCACTGACAATGACCCCCTCCCACACCCAATCTCAAAGACACCAATATTAAAAGAACCAAGAAAACAAAGACAGCAGCTGTGTAGAACTCCTTGATTTGTTTCCTCAGTATTTTCTAAAGGGTACTGAATGGGATACTTATTGTAATCAAAATAATATACTTCTGGGGAATACTGCCATAACAGGAAAACACAACATAAAACCTATCAGAGAGACGGACTTTCGGCAAAACTGGAATTATTTCCTGATTTTGAAAAAGAGGAAAATGTTTCAAGGTTACTTTTGCAGAAACTCCTTAAAGGGGAGCACGAATCATCAGGTCGGAATAACTCCCCAAAGGGAAGCCAGTCCCTGGCAGGCCCCGTCCCCAAAAGCTTCGCTCACACACACAGTTACATGAGCTCATTTTAGAAAGTGTCCTCTTTTCAAACATGTATTTAAAAGGCAAATTTATACAATGGTGTTTTTCTTGTTACCAAAAAAAAAAAAAAAAAAAAAGCCTGGTTTTTACAAGTCTGGGGTAGGATAAAAAACTTGTCCAACTAGTCTTAGCAGCACCAAAGCACTGACTCTTCCATACCACAAGCCTTTGGGACTCAAAAGGAAACGAAACAGAACTCAATCTCAGAAGCTCTCTTCCTGGGCGCTCAGTCCACACCCCAAAGCAGCTTTAAGACCAACCCGAGGGACAAGAACTAGGGCTCGGGGCCCTGCCACGTAGCAGAAGCCTGGGAGGGGCACAACTGTCTTGTCCCCAACCTGGGTCTGAGTCTAGTCGAGACCCAGCCTCTTTACCCTCTGGTGGCAGGGCCATAGCCCGCACTGGGCTGCACGGGCCACCCCATCTCTGGGTCAGGGGCTCTGGAAAGACGAGAAGAGTCTGAAACTAATGAATTCTCTTCTCAAACTGCAGTCTCATTGGCTCACTTACTGTCTGTGGGAACAGAGATGACGTTAAACTTGACACCAACTCAAAAGGCCTCTTCAGGACCCAGAGAAAGAACCAGGTTAGCCTTATACTTGAACTCTGGCATTCCATAGCCAAACGCAGGTTCTAAGACCCTCGTTGGAGTAGCAACAGTCACTCATCTAAGGCCAAATCTTTATCACCCAAAGCCAATGGATGCTTCATACAGAAAACGATAGTGATGCTCGTTCCCATAATTTGCTTTTTCAAGATCAACACCTTAAAGTTCATTCACAGAAACTGACAAGGAAACTTTCAACCCAATCCCATAGTTAAACATCCTCATGTTATCTTGAAGCAGCTAATCAGCCACGGGTTCAGGGTGTCAAAGGGTTCACAAAATCTAATACCTCTCTGGAAACCAAATCCATCTCCCATGGAGTTTTCCAAGATGCTTAAAAAGTAAACCTCACTGAGGTTCAGCTAAATGTCCATTTAGGAAGACAAGGAAAAAAAAATTAAGGTTTCTCTCTTCAAAACTCCACAACGGGTTTTACAGTAAGCACAGGAATTAAATTATGGTAAAAGGGAGCTATTTTTACTAAAACGGGGTAGACCAATTTATCAAAAATGCCATTCGGCTGTGTTCATTACATTCAGGAATCTAATTTACACAATAGACACTTTGGAGTAATCTATTTTAGTCAATAAATACTCAAACTCCTTTAAGTTTTAATCTTATCAGAAATACATATTTCACATAGTCTTCATCCTAGTTAAGCGAGAAATCTTAAGAAATTTCATAACGACTATGAGTCTATTTTATCGTTCTCACGTAGACCGGAAGAGAAAAGCGCATACAATGAAAGTTGTCAGACTCCATTTATATACGTTTTAATCCAATCCGCTTCATTTCATAGGAGGTTGCATCTGGAGTTCATTTGCTTCCCTCCTAAAAGTATCGTAGGTCAATATCACCGGTCCCCCGGGTTAGGAAAGTTCGGTCAAGTTTACCTTCCCGCACCCCTCAGAGTTGGGCGCTGCGGCCGTCCCTAAGGAAGGCTGGGCGACCCCCGGAGCACCGGATGGCCCAGGGTCCCGGCGAGCCGCAGACCAACCTTTACCCCCCTCCACCGTCAGCCCCCACCTCGCCCCCGGCAGCGCTCCCCGGGCTTCTGGCCCACACGCCGCTCACCTTCAACTTGGCTCCGGCTACGCACAACATCCACCTGGCAGAGTCCCGGGGCTGTCCAAGCTCCGCGAGCGCGGAGCCGGCAGGTTCGGGGCGAACCCCGAGGGCGCGCCGCTCCTCCGGGTGGGGGGTGGCAGGCAGGAACGCGCCCCCTGGGCACCGCGGCGGCACCGGCCCCGGACGGGGAGCCCCCGCATGATCCCCCCACGGCGCCCCGGGCTCGGCGCGCGGACCATGGCCCGGCACGCCACAGTCGAGGGGGGCCCCCGGGGCTTTGCTTTCGAGAACCCGACCAGAGAAGGCATTTCGGAGAGGACCGGCAGCGCGCTCCATTGCGCCCGCGGACCCTGCTGGGGGTGAGGGGGGCAGGACCCCCGAAGAGAGGGCCAGAGCGGAGCGGGCGGGTCACTGGGGGCCCCCCGGGAGCCTCTGGATTCGGAGCTAGAGCCGCCCGGACAGGCGGCGCGAAGGAAGCGTCCCCCACCCGGGCAGATGGCGCGCCCGGGCGCAGCGCAGGGCCTGCGCTCGGGGAAAGTTGCTGCCCTCGGTCCGCACCGGCTCCCGCGGGGCGCTCCGACCCACGGTCTCCGCGCGCCAGGCGCCGGCGCCCCTCACAAGTTTCCCCTAAGCGCCCCTACCCGGGTCTCTGGCCGCGGAGGGGCCGGCCCGCACCACTCGTGCAGGCACACAAAAGAGCGGGGCGGCTGCGGGTGGCCCCGGGGCGCTCGCCCGGACGTAAACAAACCGCCGGGTCCGCTCGGGGAGCCCAGCGCCGGGTGCGGGAACGGCGGCGCGGCCCCGGCCCGCTGACAGCCCGGAGCGGCGGCCGGGGCCCGGGCCGGCCGGCCGGCCGGGACCGGGACGCGCGCGACGCCCGGCCGCCCGCCCCGCCGGCCACCCGCCCGCCTGGCCGGAGCCGGGCCGCGCCGCCGCCGGTGGCCGCTCTGACCCTCCCCCGAGCCGGCGGCACCACAGCGCCACCAGCCCCAGCTCCGCCGCGCCGGCGGCAGTGGCGGCGGCGGCTCCTCCTGGAGAGGCAGGCGCTTCACCCCCCACAGCAACTCCCCACAAACTTTCCCCGGGAATACGGCGGGCCGGGGGCGCGGGGCGCGCGGCCGGGCGCCGCCGCCGGGCCGCAGCCCCCTCCCGGCGCAGCGCCCGCCGCCGCCGCCGCCCGCCGCCGCCCGCTCCCCGCTCGCGCGCGCACCCCGCGGGCCGCCGGGGCCGCCCCCTCCCCGGTCCCGCGGCGGCGGCGGCGGTGGCGGCGGCGCAGGGCCGGGGGGGCGCCCGGGGTGGGGGCCGACACCGGGGGCAGCGGTGGCGGCGGCGGCTCCCGGCGCCATCTTGGGCTGATCGATGAATTGAACAAAGAGGATCAATTTCTGATCAAGCGAGTTATCAATGGGGGCCGGGGAGCGAGAGGGACTTGTCCCCGACTCGGCCCCGCTTTCCCCGGCACCCCCCTCCTCCCCGCCGCCGCGGCCCCCCGGCGGACGGGCAGCCCGGGGCCCCGGGGGAGGCCGCGACCGCCCGCAGCCCCCACCCCCGGGCGAGAGGCCGAGCGAGCAGAAGCCTGACCTGCAGCTGCTGTAAATCAAAGCGCTTCCAATATTGAAACATCGATCCCACATTGGCCGCCATCTTGAGACATATTGAGACGGAGTGAGAGGCTGATAGAGAGGGGGCTGGAGTTCAGGAGCCGCCAGGAGGCAGCAGGCGGGCGGCGCCAAAACCCGGCCTGGAGCCGGCCGCTGCCGCCGCCACGGAGGACGCGGACTCCTCCTCACGGCGCCGCCGCAGCCATGGCGAGCCCGAGCCGGAGCCGGAGTCGGAGCCCGAGGGCGCGGCGGCCGCCGCGGGGCCTGGCGCGTGCGGCCCCTGCCCCCTCCTCCCCCGGCGCCCGGCGTCCGGCCCGCGACCCCCGCCCCTCCCGGGCCCCCCGGCCCCAGCGGGCGGCGGCGGCCGCCGGCCCGGCCCCGAGGGGGCGCTGGAGGGCGGCGGGAGGGGCGCCTGGGCCCCAGCGGGAGGCCCCGGGCCGGGCTCACCTGGGGCGTGCTTCGGGCCCCCGGGGGTCGCAGGGCCCGGCGGCGGCCGAGCGCGGCCCCTCCCGGGCCCTCGGTCGGGGGCTTTCGGCCGCGTCCGGACGGACTCCGGAGCCGCGCCGACTTAGCTCGCTCTCCTGCGGGCCCCGAGCGCGCGGAGCCGCCGCGACCACCTGCCCCAGCCCCGACCCCGCACGGGCTGGGCCCACCGCGGCCGCGCGTGTGCGAGGCGCGCTGGTCGGCGGCTGCCGCACCCCCACCAGCCTGGGCCCCGGCCGGATTCAGGCCGAGCCTGCCGGTGGCGGCGTTTCAAGTTGGGGGGAGTGGAGTTGGGGTGAAACCAGCCCTGACCCTCTTGTCGCTGCACACGTTAACGCTCGGAACGGTGGCAGCGCGGTCCCCGCGACGCACCGAGGTGCGCCGCAATCCCCGCGGCCGGGGGTCCGAGCGGCCCCCTCCCGCCCGAGCTGCTCCCGCTTAGGCCAGGACAGGAAAAGTCCTGGCGCACCGTTGTGTGTCCCCCCGCAAGCCTCAGCGGAACAGCCCTGGAAACTTCCTGTAGTTCAGACACTTCGGTTTTCACTCCTTCTGGTGCAGAAACTTGGAAAGAGTAGGTGCACTTACAGCAGAGCGCCGGGTCCCTGGTTTACAGAAATGCTAAAATTAAACCCAAGAGTCAATTCGCTTTTGATTTCTTTTTTTCGCAGAAACCTGGCAAAAGCACACGTTTTATGATCGTCGTCTTTAATTGATTATACACACGTGTTTGACTCTCCAGGACTTTCCTGTACTCGCGCTCTCTCGCACTTCATGTGACGTGTGATTAGTTAAAACCCCCAAATTCCTTGATCTTGAAAATTACATGTAAATAAAATTCGTATGGAATAAAAAAATACAACATGTAAGTGGGATAGAACTGCTTTCAACAGAGTTCGAGGGCTCAGCGCTGATCCATGGGGGTGAATTCAGCGTTTTTAAACGAAGGGCTTGGAAATGAAAGGCCACAAGATTTAGAGAACACACGTGCCCTAGGTCTCGCGCGGCCGGCCAGGAGCCTCAGTGTCGTCAACGCGCAGCTCCCGAGGTCCACCGGGGGGTTCCCTCGGCGTCCCCGTCTAGGCTTCGACTAGCAGGAGCGGCAGCAAGCAGGTGGGCGGGAGCGGGCGCGGGCCGGGGGCGCCGCGAGCCTCGGCCCCAGATGCTGTGACGCCGGGCAGGCCAGTGGCGACCTCGGGAACGCCGAGGACCGCCTCGGTGTGGGGCGCCCGATCCCGCGCGCGCAGTCGGCAGGCGGCCGCGCTGCAGCTCCGACCGCGCCGCCCGGTAGAGGGCAGCGGCGCCCCGACACTCGCGTCCTCGGGTCCCCGCGCACGTGCCCACCCGCGCGCCCAGCGCCTGGCCACGCCCTGTCCCGGAGCCAGGCCCTGGGCGGGAAACTGCACTGCCACCTCTGCGGACCCCTGTCCTGAGGGGATGCTACATCTAACCATGCCCTCGCCACCCCCGTACCCTACTCTTGAGGGTACGTCCGCGTTCCCCTCCTATTTGTGCGGTGGCAGGCAGGCGAGACCTTGGAATTGCCCTAAAGGTGACTAGACAAATAAAATGTGCAAGGGCTTAAAGAAAAAAAAAAAAAAAAAACTCCCGTGGGGAAGGCTCAAGGAAGGATCAGGGAAATGGTTTGGATTTGGTGCAGATGTTCTCAATCTAATTATCGTGTCGATCCCCTGGGTTTGAACCAAAAAAAACCTGAAATATATATGACCTGTGTAATACTCCAGAAGTACATCTGGTTGGAATTCCGGGTTCTGAATCCACTGCAATATTTTAGAAATAAATTTGATGAGTATTAGATACCCTTGTTACAGTTCTGGTTATATTTATATTATTTGCATGCTAACTTGACTTAGTGGAGAAACAATACACTGAGTGGCCCAGAGGTCAAGTTCTATCTAAATAACATTTAGATGTCTTGCTCTCTTGGGGGAGGGAGGGGGAAGGGAGGGGTTGGAATGACTTTGCCAGCACCACAAAATGTTACCACTTTAAAATGGCATATTCAAAATAAACCACTGATCAAAAATTATCTTAGCACAGTGAAGTAATCAGCAGGGATCTATGAAAGTACAATTTTATTCTTGAGTGTAGACATAGGATCAGAAGAAATAATGGCTATTTCTAAAGACTATTTTCTTTGTTATTTTTTTCAGCTTGACTTTATCTCACCACTGTAGGTTAGGACTCGCTGACATTCAAACATAGTGGATCTACAAAACTGTATTCTGTATAAAATATTCAGAAGATGGAAAGGCTTTAGGACTTAGACCTCCATTAGGACCCACAAAGACAGTAAGATGATGGCTAGAACCCCTTAGAACAAAGGTTGGTTAGCAAGATAACTGGCCCACCACAGAGAAGCATCTTGACTAAAAGTCATTTTCTTACAGTGGAGCACAAGGAAAATAATCCAGAGGCATTGTGCTCACTTTTTGAGGTTCAGGCTCTCCCTTTAGGAAAAGAAAGCTCACAGTTCCCAAGTTTGTGACTAATTCCCCATCCTCGGCTTTCAAAAAATCAAGCCCCAAGTAACCAGATGGGGGGAGAGGAGGCGGGGAGTAACCAAAACTATGTTTGTTCTTGACACCTTTAAATGAAATACAGCTTAGCACCAAATAAGGCAACTAACAACTAGGCTCTGAGTCCAGAATTCCTAAATTTCTTTTCTGACCCATTTTGTTTTGCCTCAAAAAAATACAGTGGCCGTCTTGGGGGTGTGATAATACTGATGGATGTAAATTACAATAAATGGTAAAGTACTTTCAGAAATTTACATTCTCCTACCCTCCTGGCATCAGTGGACCCTCCTATCTCCTGTCATTTACACATAGCTGATTAAATGCTAAGGTGAAAATCAGCAAATTCTCTAAAATACCATATGGGTTGATGATGACTAAACTCGTCCTCGTTCGCAGCCCCGAAGAAAGGAAAATACATTGCCTTGTTTTCTAAAGATTCTAGGTTAGTCCTTGTTCTGATACACTTAACCTAATTTTTTGAAGGAATTAACTGTCAAGAAATTCTTCCAAAGTGAATAATGTCTCACAATATAGAGTATTATATTAAAAAACAAAACAAAACAGAACCATACTCTTACCTCTCACAAAAGAGTCATGTTCCAAGATCTTATTTATAATGGACTCACAAAACAAAGTTGCACCTAGAAACTTTATCTCCAGAAAAGATTAGAAAATGATCTAAACTCCACAAATAATGAAAAATTTTCAGAAATCCTCTATCCCGTGTGATATCCCAGGTGAAATGAAAGCTAAAGAAATTCATTCCAAAACTTTCATTCACTTTCTGAATAATTTTGCACCCAAATTAGAACTGGTTTTGAATGGTGTTCAACAAGAAATATTTCAGATAAGCAGAGGACAAACATGATGCTAAATGTTTACATTATAATTTATTCACAAACAAACATAAACGCATGGTTACTTTGTGGTATGTGGGCAAAAATGAACCATAAGTCATAAGAAAATCTCGGTTTTACAGAGATAGAAGTTGAAAATTATATCAAGGTATTCATTCAAGTAGACTGAATGTGTAAATGTTTTAAATTTAGGAATATCTAAGGCCAGACAGAAGTTTCGAGACACTTTAAATTTGAAGAGGCCTTTTCCTTAAATCAAAAGAGTATGAATAACAGAAGGAAATTACTTTGTCTTCCTTTTGTCTTTGGCCACTGCCTTCCAGAACAATTTGGCATGGACTACTGGAATAAATAAAAGGAAGATTCCAGATCCTTTTTTTTTTTGGAGGGGGGGGAGCTCAAGAAAACCAAACTACTTTTAATTGTTTTGTTTTTTAAATAATACTTTATGTTAATTATTTCTAAGTACACTATTCATTCTACTATGTAAATACCCACCAAATAAAAGTACACATTTTGCTACATGTAATTACATGCATAGTACATAATTCATCTCTATCCGCCAAATGTATGTGTAGTTATATAATTGTACCAAGAACCTGCCAAACTTGTAAGAAAAAACTGTAATGATTTCTAAGCAGTAGGCTCTCCTCTTCGCCACCCCTATCAGCCTCTGTCTGGTGACAGCATCTCTCAGTCTCCAAGACCCTTTTAGAAATCTTCAAAGACTTAATTTCTAGCCCCACCATTTAACTTTGCCTTCCACTTCTGGACAGCATATGTCGATACCACTAGCTCTAGGTATCTTTCCGCACCTCTAATGATTACATTCTGCTCTCCTCGCTCGTACAGGAGAAACTTGTAGCTGGATCTTTCGGACGGAGCTCAGCCTTAAACTTGGAAAGTACATCTAGCTTCATGGACTCAACTGCTCGCTGTTTGGGGACTCCCAAGCCCCAAGGAGGAATCTGGGGCTTCTCATCACCCAACAATTTCCCCCAACCCCACCCCACCAGCCACACCCCCTCTCCTGCCAGAGTCTCTTTTCACCAAACTTCTATTCTAATAGAAATTTTCTTGAACTTTTGAGTTTACTAGAATATCATATCTCTTTTCCCCCCTTTTTACCTCTTCCTCATCGAGAGATGCTCGTGTTAATGACATATTACATATCTCCTGTACCCTATGGAAATAAACACCTTTCTGTATGAGTCTCACTGATGTCATTGCTGAATCACTAGAAATTAATAGTGTACATCGACAGTAGTTTGAAAGGGCTTGAAATATGTAAAGTACTGTATAAATATTATTATTACCTTGCTTAATGTAAAGTTCATGCTATGCTAAGACCTTTTTTTTTTTAAGATTTTATTTATTTATTTGACAGAGATCAAGTAGGCGGAGAGGCAGGCAGAGAGAAAGAGGAGGAAGCAGGCTCCCCAATGAGCAGAGAGCCTGATGCGGGGCTCAGTCCCAGGACCCTGAGATCATGCCTGAGCCAAAGGCAGAAGCTTAACCCACTGAGCCACCCAGGCGCCCCTAAGACCTTTTATTAATTCTTTTTCTTTCCTCCTGGGAGCTATGAGCCATATGCATCATATTTATACTGACCTTTCATTATTAATATTGCTTGTATGATATCAGTTTGCTATCCAATATTTTAAACACACAGCTATATAGTTATGTCCCCAGTGCCAAGACATATAGAGTAGAGACATGCTTTTTTAAAAAATCACATCTGCAACATGAAGCAAAGTATTGTTTTGGTTCTCTACCAGATCATTTATGACACGTCTCTGCAGTTATATCGTTGGAGTTGAATGAAGATTTGTTTTCATGAAAGGTAATTAGATTTTCTTTTGTCGTGAGCACTGTTGGATTGGATATTATTTTTTTCCCCCCGGGTAACTGTGGTTTGGAAGATCCTGAAAGCTTGTTCCACTGGAAAATAGGGAAGCTGCTATTTCTAGCAGTGAGTAAAAAACTTTTCCCATTCCCTCAAGCTCCATTCACGCTAAATATTTTATCTAATGTCAGTTTTTGAGACTCTGTATTATAATATCTTTAGAGGTTTAAGCAGGTAGCAGGATCTCATAGAATGTCAAAATGTTGTTTTTGTGTGAGGTAGAAAAAAGCCAGGAGAATGGGTCTCTAATCTAGCAACCATTTTTTCTAATTAAAATATTCTCAGGCACACACACATCTAATCTGAAAAGCAAAAATGTCAAATAAAAGAATGAAATGAAAATACTTTCAGCACAGAAGTACTTCTGGTGACAAAGCAAACCCACCCACCACCACCACCAACAACAACAAAAAACACAGAAACAAAATAAAATGAAAGGACCGAAGTGTCCTGCAACACAGAAAAAAAATGCCCAATGTCCATCCAGAATGGTTGAAATAATGTGCAACATTAACAGTTATGCTTGTAAAATAGGTAACAACATGAGAAAATGTTTATTCTCTCAGAGGAAAACAGGCCGTAGTGTGAGCCCAGCTACAAAGAACAGCATATTCTGTATTCATACAAAATGCCGTGAGAAAAAGCACCTCAGTGTTAACCGTGCTGGTCTCTGGACAAGGACTTGATGGGTAAGTGTTAGCTTCCTTAACATTCCTGTGTTTTGTATAATTTCTACATGAGCCTATGCTATCTTTACAGCACAGGAAAATAGTGAATATTATTCAAAATAAGGACAGCGAGAAAGGCTGATAGGGCATTTTTTTTTTTTTTAAACAGTAATTTAACTCTAACCAGAAGGGGTAGCGTGACCTAGTGATTAAAATAGACAATTGAAAACAGAGGGAAAATCATGTCCTAATTTTGCCACTGAGTCACTGAATTTGCCTCAGGTTTCCTGCCTGTAAAGTAGGAATAATTAATACTTTCTTGTAAAATGCTTTTGAGCTCTCCAACGAAAGATCCCATAAAGGTACAAAGTGTTGTTCTATTAATACTAATTGAAGTGAATATAAAATACAAAGGCCTTCGAGAAAAACCGAAGTCATTATGGTCGGTGGCGGAAGGCACAACGGATACAGTGCCAGGAGCCAAACTGTGGCCGTGTAGGCTCCTTGTGTTCTTTCCAAAAGTTGTTTTGGGGGCAGATAAGGATGTCACCAATAATGCTGGAACATTCGCTGTCTAATCACCAAACACTATCTGTTAAGCCAAACTAGAAAGAAACACAGACCCGGCGGACAAGGTCCCAGCCCTTCCAAGCTTACAGTTTTGTTGGGAACAGGTCCATAATAACAGTAAAAAAATAACCATTTTTTTCAATGTGGAAAAAAAATAACAATTCCACTGAACCAGAAGACAAACAATATCCAGGAAACAAACTAAAACGCTAATATGTGCTGTAAGTTTCACTTTAAAAAAAAAAAATTTTTTTTTAAGTAAGTTCTATTCCCAACGTGGGGCTTGAACTCACAACTCCAAGATCAAGAGTCACCCGCTCTACGGAATGAGTCAGCCAAGCGCCCCCATAGCACTAGCTTTGATCAGAGCAAAGAACTGAGATGCCTTCTCAGTTTCAATGAGCCAAAGACTTTAGAAGCACTGGGCTGGGGTGTGGGACAGGGTGGGAGGGAAGAGGTGGCAAGAAAGATGGAGGGTGCCTGGGGCCAGGAAAAGCACGTACAGTGTCACATAGACTAAACCCACGCAAAGATGGGAAACAGTGAGCAGGGCTGTGCAGCTGGGAGCCCAGGAGGTAGAGAGCAGGCTGGCATCTTAAAGGCTGCCGGATGACCCAATGCTGGTGGCATCTCTGAGGGGGCCTCGGTGTGCACAAGAGAGGTGCCCATCTCATGGTGTGCCGTGAGGAAGAGCTCAGAAAACTTCCATAAAATGCTTTGAGTTTTACCTGTATGGAGTGGACACCCCATGAAAGCGAAACACTGCTTAATTTCATTCAAGGCAATGACTTCCACCCACCCTAACTTCGCTTCTCCGCCTTTGCGCTCCTAGAATACCATTTCACAGACAAGCAGACTGAGGTTCAGAGCACCCGGAAGCTGTTTGAGGAGGGGGCTGGATTTCTCAACCAGGTTGCCAAGCACCTGCTCCATTTTCTGACAACCTTTTAAGGACGTGATCTCAGCCGGCCCCTTCCCACATGCCTTTTTGAAGCTACGGAGGCTGTTATGGATTTATTCCTCCAAAAAATATTAATCAAGGGCCTCCTGTGTACCAGATCTGAAGCCTGAGGGAGTGTTCTGCTCCTTCCCTGCAGGATGGTTGAGCACCCTGGGAAGAGATCGCAGAGGGAGACAGAACCTCCCCTCGTGGCCTGCTCATCCCACGTACATCATTACTGACCAGTAAATGACTTTGACTTCCCTGACATGCCCCCTTCCTGCCACAGAGCACTGTAACCCTTCAGCCTCTCTACTTTGGCAACGTAAGTGCTTATCACCAGAATGAAACCTTTGGTAGGTCCGACCTTGGCCAAAGGCTACTCTTACATTCAGCCTCAATCTCTGTTTACCGCCCCCTCCCCAGACCTTTTATTTCAGAAATCAGGGCTGAGAGCACAACACCAGACCGAGAGGCAAAGTTTCCCGCTTTCCCAAGTGGGATGTGGGCTAGAGTCCACTCAGCTCTGTGACTGCTCCAGAAGACTGGGTCAGGCTGGTGGGGAGTGTACGTGTGTGTGTGTGTGTGTGTGTGTGTGTGTGTATGACATGCGCACTGGGGGCAGGCGGGAAGGCAAGGCAGGGGGGAGGGTATAGAAAGCCAAATGAAAGCCAGTAGCTTCTGCCCTTGGAGGGAGTTGAGAATCTGGCTGAGAAGACACTGGAAACATGTCATTGGTTTCGTCCTACAGATTATTTGATGTGCACGAGAACATAATATCTGATGCGGGGGGGATCCCCAGGAAACCCCGACTGCATGCAGGTCCATTGCCATAGAGGGTAGACCCTGTTCTTGAGACACAAGGGTCCAAGGCACCCAGCCCCATTCTCAGCCATGCACCTCCTTTGGTCTTCTTCCCCCTTTGGGGACCCCCATATAAAACAGATTAATGGAAACTCTTGGAAGAGGTTACGAATAGAGCCATGCAGGATATCCTGTTATCTATGGGTGTCCTGAGGGTGAAAAGGCCAGATTGAAAGTCACAAGCCTGGAAGAGTCACCTTTGTCTATAAAACCACCAAATAACAACAATTACTATCCAGGGAGCCCCTGCCGTTGGTCCCAGGACATACACAATGTTATCTCTGATCTTTGCAGCAGGTTTGCGAGGCACGGAGCATTTGATATATGAGAAAACTGGGAATCAAAGAGGTAAGGAGACGTCTCCAATGTCTGGTCTTATGGTCTGGCCCTGGACCTCCCTGCAGCTGCCCCGTCACCCGCCCACCCAGCCCCGGGGCCCCAACCTGGTCGGAGGGAACCCACCTAGGACTTGGGACAGGTGGCCTCTCTCTTCCCCCCCCTTCAGGAAGTCCTGGGCATTGCTGGCCCAGGAGGGAATCCCTTCCACCTTACCTTACAGCAACCTGCTTGCCGGCAGTCCTTCCCTGTGGAGCTTTTGTCTCCGGACATTTCTCTGCTGCTGTGAAGGCTCCAGACACCCTGGTCTGGGGCATCTATAATAAAGATTGATAACCTGACCTTGGTCTTGAATGAGACATCGATTACAAATGAGAGGCGACCGGGAGAGTCAAAAGTCACCTTCAGTCCAACAGCCAAGACCGGGTGTTTGGCAAGTCAAGCAGCAAGGGAGAGGGGTGTGTTTTCCTAACCAGCATCGGGGACTCTCCTTGCTGATGGGGTTCTTAACTTCTTCACCTTAGGGGAGTCTGGTCTAATGGACTGTCTGGGGCAAATATCTGATCAAAGATCCCCTTCTGGCTACAAGTGCGCCTGGGAGGGTGGGGACACGCATTCGCTATCAGAGGCTAAGCCGAGCCCTTCCGAAAAGCGATGACAAGTCATTCCAAGCCCGTATCCTACCCTCTCTCATTCCTAAATGCAACGCGGACCTGTGAGTGGGAGGTGGGATTAGTTCACACAAGCTCCGTTGATCCGATAGCATTTTATGACCGACCAAGGCAAACCAGGTGGTAGGGTTTGGTGAGGTTTTCTTTGGGAACTTCTCTGTATTTCGCCATTGAGCCACTTGCCTCCCAACCCACCCCCCACCTCCCCTTCGGACATGGTGGTGTTTTCCTTCAAAAACAGGCTGCCCTGGAGAAAAAAAGAGAAATGACCCCTGTGGCCCTTGGGCTGTCCTCTGTAGCCTGATCTATTTAAGACACGTTCTCTTCAAACAAATCCTGCCCCAGTTTCTCGGAGGGCCGCCTCTTCCCCTCCTGCCCTCCCGCCACCGCCCTGTGTGCATTTTGACACCAGCTCAGGAATCTTGTAGCTCCTCGCCTTTCCATTCCCGGCGGGATTGGCTATTCAGCGCTCCAAAGCGGAGACTTGTTTGCACCTCTTGTTTCAAACAATAGACCAAATTTCCTGTCACTGCTTCTCTTAAAAGCTGCCGGCCTCGTGCGCTTCCCGGGGAACAATTGGAACGGCCACTGGGCCAACAGAGAGACCAGCTAAATCCTCACCCACCCATCTTCTCAGAGGACTTCGGGGCCCTGGGGCTGCTGGGTGACGTTGAGCAGGTGGCTTAACCTCTCTGAGAATTCATGGCCTCCCCTGTAACCTGAACCATAGCTAACCGGACCCACAGGGCTGTGGTGAACTGAGCAATAATGATGCAGCAAGCTCCCACCTGGTGATGGAAGTTGAGAGAACATTCCTTCATTCCTGGCAGCCTGGATTCAAACCCTAGATGTAGCAGGCTCTTTCTCTGTGTCCTTGGGCCCAAGATGCTCTAACTCTGTGCCTACGCTTCCCCATCTGTAAAATAGAACAATTATGGTACCTACCTTACAGGATTAAAGAGAGCCTCTTTAAGACTTGGGCTCGGACCTCACCCAGTGAAGATGGACTCTCCCACAGCAACCCTATTTCGCATTCCACTGCCTATAATTCTTTTCTATGCTGTTACAATTTTTGTCTACCAGCCCAGATCCATCATAGAATGTTCGTAGCCCATCGGGAGTGTGATGTTTGTTCATACTTTCTGATTCCTGGAGTGTGGTTTTCGATTAACTCCGGGATAATGAAACTGCCCAGGGAAGGGCTCCATAGCACCAGGGGTTCGGGGCAGCAGATCTCCCCTGTATAATACTGCAATGGTCCGTACATGACCTTATGCACACCTCTAGACTCATAGACTATCAGTGAACCCTTATGTAAACTGTGGACTTCAGTTCATAATAATGCATCGGGATGGGTCCTTCGCTGTAACAAATGTACCATACTGACACAGGATGTTAAAGATGGGGGAGAGTGGAGGAGGGGAGGGAGGTATATGGAAATTCTCTATACCATCTGCTCACTTTCATTGTGCATCTAAAACTATTCTCAGAACGAAAGCTGCTCAATTTAAAAAGAAAAAGGTGAAGCAGTTACTGTTGTATATTTTCCCCTTCCTAACACACCCAGGAATCATGACCAGAAGCCAGGAAGTGACAGCATCGGGATCTCCATGGATGACCTGAAATTAACAACTGTTTTTCTGGTCGGCAGTTCCGGTGCTAATGGCCTACAGTGAGCCAGCTCTGCCCCTGGAGGTAGAGAACCAGACTGGAAGCTTTCTCTTAGGTCTCAGGATTAAGTCCCTTCAATGTCTCCTAAGTTCTGCAAGAGACAGGGATGTCAGCAGAAGTCCTTTATCTCCTTGTCCTGAGTTCACAGAGCAGGAGGAACCCTCGGGCACGTCCTACCTTCTGAGTCCTGGGCTCTTCTGTAACCACAGTAATGGACTTGTCTTTCAGGTTTTTGAGCTACTGGTTTCCTCCTACTGACTTCCAAGACATGGTTCGGTGGTCAAGTGACTCCCGGAGGCTTCTCTCTGGTCCAAAACCTCGAAGGCCCAAACTCGGTGAAAAAAGGCAGTGAAATCTTAGGGAATAAAAACAGGCTTCCTACCCAACACAAATCCCACTGAGGGACTGAGGTCTGATGGGTTAGTGTCCTGAGGCCAACATTACAATGCCCCTGGAGTTAAAAGCAACCACAGAAAGGACGCAGAAACGCCACAAACATATTTTAAATACAGACAGAAATTTCCCCCAGCATATCTTGTCTGGTTGCCAAGTCCCCCAACTCTTACCCTGTGAGACTGAATTTTCAAGGCATGTCACCGATGAATAAAACCATCAATTTAGATATATTCACACAGTGTGTCATGGGAGAGGGTTGGCACCATTACTGTTATCAGGCGTTAAGATTGCGAAGATCCAACGGAAGCCAAATCATAAGGCAGTGGCATTTGATGTGAACGGCGGGGTTGGGAATTATAGGAGGTAATTATCACAAGTTGTCTTAGCAGCGTGATTTAATGGAGAAAGCACAAAATGGTGAAGCGGGACGTGTGGGGTCAGATCAGGCCGTGCTGCTTCCTGGCTCCATCGCTGCTTTGAGCCTCTCTTTGCCCGTCTGCAAAATGGGGGCAAGCTCAGGGACCTGTTGCAGATATTATTTAGGATAAGACACGTCCAGTGTCTGGGAAATTACCTAGCTCAAGTCCCAGCACGGTCTGGTTTCCATCCTTAAAACAGTTGTAGATCGTTACAAATGATGTTTCTTTAAGATTTCGCCTGAGCCCAGTACGACAGAGTAGGTGAAAAATAAACATGAAATGATACATCAGTGATATCCCCTCTATTTTGCTTTGCTGTTTCCAAGCTCTTGATGTAAATAATTTACAGTGTTAAAAATGAGTTAACAGCAGGTCTTTGAAGGACAGAAGAAAATCCTTTCTAAAATGAGGGATAGTCTTCATAATGAGGGACTGCTGAGTGGAGGAAAAATTTAGAATTTAGACAAGCATCTTTTACATAGTTATTAATCTGGTTGGATAGGATTTTTAATAATTAAATGGTATTACTGCAATATAAGTGATATTTTATTAAGCTTAAATGAAATGTACATTTAGGAATTTCATTCGAAACATTGCCGGCTTTGTTGTTCTATTTTTCATAATTGCCTATGTTTGGAAATTATGTTTTATTTTTCTGCAATGCGTTGTCTGCCTACGGACCTAGGCTTTTGTTTTATTTATAGGAATGTTATTTCTTGAGTTCTACGGAAATGGATATGAACGCTCTCAATGACAAACTCCAAAGTTGGCTTCGAGTTTCTGACTAATCGTTAATGAAATATCCATCATTGATGAGGGAGGAATCATAAATTGCAAGGAAACGCAGCTTCATTTCATAAACGCCTCCTGTTTGTTTGACAGCTTGGGAAATTTCTTTGTCGTTTTGGAAATCAATACAACAGACAGTTAAACACCAGACTTAGCTGCTCAGCTGAAGACGAAATAAAAGATTGAAGGCTCCTCCATTACCAGCTGTCGATTTCTGAAGATCATATTGCTGAATGCAATCATTTTTTTTTCTCCGTCCAAACATTACTCAGCCTCCGTGAACTCTTGTTAAGGGCCAGATGCACACACATTATGGCTGGGAATTCGCAGCGCAGGGAATGGGACAGCTGGTGGTTATCGGTTTAGTTGATCGATACGGACAGGATGGTGACAGAAGCCACCCTTCCCCACCACCGCACCTGCTTTCCCATTTCTCCCATTAACCAACTAGCCCGGATTTAGCCAGCAAGCCTAACTTTTTCTTCTGTGCCAACACTCTTCCTTCTCCCATAGCTTCCCGGCAGAATGAGCCTCTGGAACGATGTATTTCAGCAGGGGCTTTGCTTCCAACTCCCTCCTGCTTTGCCTCTGGAACCCAGCTGGGCTGGGCTGCTCTGGGTCTTCCAAAACCGTGGCCTCCACCTGGCCAGCCCCTCACCAGGCCATCCGTCTCTCCCTCCCTCCGCCCTGACTCCATCTATCACAACCCTCCTCCTGCCCCTCCCGGCCTGGGGTAGTAACAGCTTCCCGCTGCTGCTAATCTCAGGGAGCCCAACACCTCTTGTTGAAGCCTTCCATTTGGTCCACCCCTTGTGTCTAGTCCCTGGTTAACGTCTCTTGAATCATCTGTGTTTGATTCTTGTTTTCTGGGAGGTCCCTGAACGATATGGCAGGAATTCGGAAACACGTATTGAACTTGTATGTAAATGAACGAGAAGGCAGACGTGGAATATGATCTACACTCAGCCAAGTGATATTCAGCTAGGGTCTCGCTCATTTCTTTCTTTCTGTTGTCAGAATGCAGAATACCAAGATTTTAAAGTGTCCCCGGTTTGCTTGTCTTTTTTCTGCTAACCCTTAGCAGCAGCGAGGCTGGGACCCTGTCTGTCGTCCTCCCTGTCGCTGTTTTGTCTCCAGGGCCTGGCTCTGTCGGTGAGGGTACGCTGAATGAATGAAGCCATCGACCCATCTTTATTCATCAAGACCATCTCTTGCTGTGGCCGAGGCGGTGGTCCTTTGCCATTCTGATCTGAGGGCATTGAGCTCAGAGGATTAAGGGAGAAGGCACTAAGGCAAGCTACTAGAAGGGCTTGGACCCCTGTTCCCTGAAGCCCGTGGCGTAGAATAGGGCAGTGAAGGAGTACAGACTCTCTTGCAAATGGCTGGGAAGTCGCACAGGACACCCCCTGCTCCCCGGAGACACCTGTGGTTTCTAAGCCGGCCTGGTGATGGAGAAAAGCATTTCTGCCCAGGAAGGCTGTAGCTGAGGTCCTTGGGTCAGAAGGCAAGGCCTTCCCCTACCACCAGGGACTGCCAGAGAGAAGGAAGCCCAGAGGCCACTGGGCTAATCACCTTCTCCACCTAAAGAGTGGGGGTAATGACACTCAGCCCAGAAGGGCTGATTTGAAGATAAGGCTATGTTCACAGAAGGAACTTGGTCAGATCCAGCTCCAGCAGACCCTCTTGGAGGCAAAGGTAAAGTAGCATCTCAGCTCCCGTGAGAATTCTGACATTTTAAGTTCTGAACGTGACGATCACTTGGGAGCAGTCATCACCGAGAGGACAGGGGAGGGAGGGGAATACAACACAGACTTCAGAGCAGGTCTGGGTGTGAGACCTGTCCCCTCCACTGTCCTGCCAGACAGCTGAGGGCCAGTCACAGACACTGAATGCGGAGAGGGGGAGGTGGAGAGCTCCTGATCTGCAAAGTGGCAATAATTCCACAGACCCTCGGCCACAGTAGGCTTAGCGTTTGCAGGTTCCAGGACTTGAGCCCAACCCTGAAGGTCTGTGATCGGTGCTAATTTTGCAGGTTCATAGGCAGCCAGCAGGCAAGGGCATGGGAGCGGGTCATTCTGCCAGAGAGTTCTCTAACAGCTGGTCCGGCATCCTCACTGAGCTCCTCCCACAACTGTGGACCCATTTTGAGGCGTAGAGCTATGCTACAGTGTATTTGGTGACCCTGTGCTTTGGAGCAAGGAGGAGTGAAAACGCGTGATGGCGAATACATGAGGTATTACATGTGTAAGTTACTGGCTATGGTGTCTGGTACATAGAAGACGCTCAAATTCTTGGGAGCTCGGACTCATCACTGGGGTTCCACTTTGACGTTCTCAGTCTGCTCATGGGGACGTCTCAAGCCCTCTGGCCAAGCTAAAAGGAGACAGAACAGGCCTTGGGGAAGGCAGCATCCCCCTGGCCCCCACCCTGAGAGGGCATGGCTGGGCTGGGCTGCTCTGGGTCTTAGGTGGGACTGGAAAAAAGGAGATGAGAAAGTGATTAAGAAATCAGATCTGGGGAGGCCTGCGTGGTTCAGTCAGTTAAGCGTCTGCCTTCAACTCAGGTCATGATCCTGGGGTGCTGGGATCAAGCCCCACGTTGGGCTCCCTGGTCAGTGGGGAGTCTGCTTCTCCCTCTCCTTCTGCTGCTCCCCCTGCTTCTGTTCTCTCTCTCTCTCTCTGTCTAATAAATAAATAAAATCTTAAAAAACCCAATCAGGTCTGCATGACCTAGGTCCTGCTTGTCAAGGACGTACTAGAAGTGGACATCAAGTGGCTGGTTGCTGGCTTTGCATTTAGAAAGAACAGAAGCAGGGCACAGGGGCCCAGACCTCTCTGTTTTTCATGTCCCTTCCATGCCGTTAAGCTTGGCTTCTGTCTCCTCCAGTGTGTAGGACATAGGGACTGAATCACCCATCTCACAGTCCTCAGGGCCACCTGGGCGAGCATCCGGAAATACTCTTTCTTGGCCTGTCTCCAGCTAACTTTTTAGTTTCTCCTTCGTTTTCCCTTGAGTTAAAACTCTTAGCCTCTTGTCCTGCTCCAGACACTTCCCTGCTTGGGCAATGCACACACACACACACACACACACACACACACACAGAGTGTAGCCCCGACATGGCCAGCGTCCACTCTGCTAGGTCAGTGCCCTTCTATCCTGATGGACTAGCTTGCTAACATTTTCTAACACTGGACACCAGCTTTGCCACTGACTCCTTTCTTTGCCCAGAGCTTAACCCCCCCAGGCAAGGGGCAGGCAATTTTTCTTGCCTACAGTTCAGCCAGCCATTCTCTGGGACAGGCAGACGCCCCCGACTTTCAAGGTCAAAGCCATCTTTTGGAATTCCCAACGACAGATTACCACCCAGAGTGAAAAGTCACCTGCAATCTGTTTGTTTAAACCTATTTCAGTTACTGGGGCACCTGGGTGGCTCAGTGGGTTAAAGCCTCTGCCTTCCGCTCGGGTCATGACTCCCAGAGTTCTGGAATCGAGCCCCATATCGGGCTCTTTGCTTGGCAGGGAGCCTACTTCCCTGTGTCTCTCTGCCTATGTGTGATCTCTGTCTGTCAAATAAATAAATAAAATCTTAAAAAAAAAAAAAAAAAACTATTTCAGTTACTTTTTCAGTTTCAGCCACTGGACTCTCTGCATTCCCGTCACCTACAAGCCAGGCACATAGTAGGTGCTTAGTAAACACATAATGAAGGAAGGAAGGCTCCAGGTTCGTGCTTCAGGGAAGAGTTCAAGGTCAGAGATCACGAGGTCAAAGTCAATCGCACCAAGCTCCTCCTTTTTAGGGTCTGTCCTCGAGTTTGAGAACAGGGGAGCCACACCGGCCACCGCCACTCCATTCCCTAGTGACACTCCCCTCCCGCCCCCCACAGGGCGCCGGCTCTCCGTGATGTCCCAAGTGCCTTCCAAGCATTCTGGCGCCGGTGTGAAAGGAGCCGGGCGGGCGAGGCCCGGAGCCTGCATGAGGCCATCAGTGAGCTCTGAACCTGATAAAACCCTGACAGTTCCAGAAGCCAAGCTGGACTGGGGCATGAGATCATCAGATGTTTGAGATACTTGAATCAACTTGTTCACAGCCTTCCCCGGTCATGTTTTTCATAATTCATGATTCACAGGAGATTTTTAACAACGAAAACACTCAGATTAAATTTTTATATGCGATGTTTTTCACTCCTTAGATAAGCGTTATCAACCATTTTGATCACAAAAAAAAAAAAGAGAAAAAGAAAAAAAAAAACTTCTGCCCACTTCCATAATTATTTAAGGGTTTTTTTGTGGTTCTTTTTTTTTTTTTTTAACTTGTTTTTCTGCTTAATTTGGTTTGGAGACAGGAACTCTGAGTAATAAAAGGTGGCTTCAAATCGTGGCTTCTCAGGTGACTCAGAAAATCCGATGATCCGATTTGCTTTCATTGGTGGGACAGGACATCATGTATCACTGACCGCCCCCCCCCCGCACCAAAAAAAGCTTCAGCAAACACCCTAAAGTCAATTTCCCTTCTTTTACAATGAAAGAATATTTAAAGGGTTAGCCAGTCTCTTTCTATCCTATATACATCCAAGTTTTTCAGGGGCAGATATAACCAACAAGGGACCTCCCATCTCTTGGAGTAAAAAGTGACTTTGCCAATTCTCCAATGACGCTTGTTACCATTTCCATCCTAAAATCCTCCCGCTGATCTTTATTTCTCCACGGTCAGAGTCACTGCTTCTTCACGGGTGAGCCTTGTGCCCAAATGCCTTCCAATGACGGAAGGGGAGGAAAAAAAATATTTAAAAGCAAGGAAGAACCAATTTTATGTTATGTGGATCGTATCTCCATTTTCAAACTGTCTTAAAAAACAACACCACCACCACAGGGGCAAAAAACAGGAGACAAAGCGGGGATCAGGTTCCTCCTTCTTATGCCAGAAATGTGCTCTGTTGTTGCTATTTTAAAGATTATCCCTATTATGGTCCTTTGGAAACAAGTCTGCCTTCTTTTTTAATTAACTCTACCCCTAATGTGGGGCTTGAACTCATGACTCTGAGTTCACGAGTTGCCGGCTTTACCAGCCGAGCCAGCCCGGGGCCCCTTCAGTCTGCCTTCTGTTTTATCCATTCTGGCAGGCCAGGAGGGCAGGCTCATTCCTTGAAGATAAAGCTCTTTGCTTTTAGCAGGTGGAAAGTGGATGTCCAGCCTTTTGGGAGGGCAACATGGTAACTGATGGGGCCACTGCCCAGACCCTCCCTCCACGACTGACACCGTCAGGCTGCCTGCCTCTGGGAGTGCCGTAGGGCCCACAGTGCTCAGCTGACTCCTTTCTCAAGGACTGTCCCCCCCACCCCACCCCACCCCACCAAACAGCCTCCTTGCTCAAGGTCTTACCCCTCCCCGGGAGGCAGTTCCCAACTAAAGAAGGCCAGCGCCCTTGCCTCAAAGGGTGACAATTCTCATGGGTCATCCCACAGCCATAGGACTGCCTGAGGCCTTTTTGTGACTGCATCTCCGGTCAACCCTTCCCCTTGCTGAAGCCTGCTTTCCTCACAAATATGGATCCAGAAGTATCGATCCATTCCCAGTAGACTTCCTACCCATGAGTCTGCTTCCTGGTTCCTACTCTAGAACCTGCTTCCTGGAGAACCTGACCTAACGTGGGCAGGGAGGGGGAACGGGCTGCTGAGGGTTCCAGGGCTGCCTCTCAAGGGTAAAGCTTTAAGATCACGAGGATGACTCTTGGGCCAAGAGCTACCTTTATGCTACTTCTTCTGTCTTTCTTAACAGCTTTATTGAGATAAACTCATGTACCACACACTCTACCCACTTAGAGTGTATCCTTGCATGGTGTGTGGTATGCTGAGTTGTACAGCCATGTTCTAGAACATTCTCACCACCCTATGCCCATGAGCAAGCACTCCCTATTCCTCTCCCACCCTTCTGTCCTCTGCCCCGGCTCTAACTGCTTTCTACCTCTACAGAGTTGCCTGTTCTGGACATTTCCTATAAATAGCCTCTTATGATCTGTGGTGTTTTGCGTCTGGCTCCCTTCGGTCGGCGTAGTGTTTTCAAGGCTCAGCACTGTTGTAGCATGTATCCTTCCTTTCTGGGGCTGAAATAATATCCCAGTGTGTGGACGCATCATGTTTTGTCTCTCTGTTCCTTAAGTGACGGGCGTGTGGGTTGTTTCCGCTGTCTGGCTGTGGCCAGTCATGTTGCTGTTCGTGTTCACGTTTCTGTCGGACCACACGCTTTCCCTTCTTTTGAGTCCATACCTAGGAGAGGGATTGCTGGGTCATAGGTTAACTCCATGTTTAACTTTTTGATTAACTGCAGACTGTTTTTCCAAAGCAGCCGTACCCTGGGACATTGCTACCAACGTTATAACCCTCATGATTTTGGAATAGGATTTCCTGTGCAGGTCTTTCTGGGACGTGCTTTCTTTACTTCCTTCCCATCCTCACCGCTGACCCATTTCCAATGATCTTCATCTTTATCTTCCTGAAGGCCCACCTGAAACCTCACCTCCTCTAGGAAGCCCTCCCTGATTACCTCAGCCTTCTCTCTGGGTACTGGTTGCTTTCTCTTCGTGGTACAACATGGGGAAGGGCCCCGTGCTTGGCCCACCTCTGTTTCCCCTGCATTAGACCTGGTACCTGGCAAGAGAAGGGAAGCCTTTGGAAAATGGCAGGTAGACCCGGTGGATGGAGTTCAGATGGTGACGGGGAGTGTGCAGGAGTGTGCTGGGCTTGGAGAATGGAGGGAACCTCAGGCAACAAAGGACAACTGGGCAGAAACAAGTTCTTGTTCACAATTCCTTTGGCCCTGGCCAGCCAGTTTCCTGTGGGCACAATAGCATTCCTGTAACTTGCTCTCTTTTGTTCACCTTGACTGTGGAAGGGAGCTTTCACTGTGTTTTCTGAAGCCGACTGATCACACTAGCCCCAGCCTCCATGGAAACCTTTTGGGGCTGAGCTTTCCAAAGCAGCACGACTCCAAGAGGCCCCCAACAGCCTCAGCGAACAGGGTCAGAAGCAACCAGTGTCACGCTGTTCATCACAAGACCAAAAGTCACTGTTCTATCAGGAAACAAGTGGGATGGGGAGGTGTTGGGGGGGCACCCTGTGGAGGGAGGCTCTCTGACTCCTTTTCCGCCTTGTCTGGTCCAAGCCAACCGGGACCTCCGGGGAATTAACTCACCTGATCTAGGGTCACAGAAGTGTGAGGCTCATGGTGCTGGAACACATGCCAAGGGGAGGCTAGACTTAAGGGTGGTCCTGGGATCAGCAGTATTGGCATCATCTGGAAGGTGGGTCGAAATGCAGGGTCTCAGGTCCTACTTGGGCCGGCTGAGTCAAGATCTGCATTTTTCAAAGATTTTATTTTTATTTGAGAGAGAGCATGAGCGAGAGATCTCACAGAAGGAGAGGGAGAGGGAGAAGCAGCCTCCCCAAGGAGCAGAGAGCCCAACGTGGGGCTTGATCCCAGGACCCCAAGTCCATGACCCAAGCCGAAGGCAGACACCCAACTGACTAAGCCACACAGGCACACCAAGATGTGCCTTTTAACAGGGTCCCCAGGGGACTGATGGCTCTTTAAAGGACACTGACCATCGGCCACCAGCCCTCTGCCCTCATCCTTCCGAGTAAGCCTGGTCCATCTCTTGGGGGCATCACCAGAAGTTTTCCCCGTCTCAGGAGCTGAACACACACGGGTTCTAGCTCCACACCTTGGACCCCCTCACAGTAGGCTTGATGTATCCCATATGAGACCCATCAAAGAGGGCGGACCCTCCTGCTACTTAGCTGAGCTGGTAAAGATTGTGAGTAAAGAGTACAACAGGCTTCTCAGAAGCCACGTGAACACACCTTCTGGAAGCTCCCAGGAGGAGAAGAAATGGGGCAGAAGGCAGTGACGGAGCTGCGTGTACCTGCTTGGACCCAGTCAAGGTAGAATCCTTCGCAGGCAAGTCTGGCCTTGTGCAGTTATTTAGAAGAAAACCGTAAGCAGGCTTGGCCTCCTCATCCAAAGGCTGCTGGAAGTTAGTTCACAAATACCTAATTATCATGCAAGTGTTCTGCGAAAGAGAGAAACACCACTGTACCCATTTTACAGATCAATAAAAGAAAGCACATGGAGACTAGCACCTCGCTTACCGGGGCCGCAACTGGGAACCTGGCCCGCCAGCCTCTTGCTCTGGCCCATAGGGGTGGGGAGCAATGACCCTTGTCCTCCGTGAGCTGGGACGGATGCCGAAACTGAGCATTTGCCCGACGGAACACCGTTCAGATAAACTCCAAGATGCACATGAAATGGAAATAGAGACTGAGCCGGAGCCTGTACCACACTTTGCCCACAAGAGATGCAACACATTTTCATAGCTGAAATTTACATAGTTCTTTATTCATGAAATTATGAACAGCTGCTATTTTGCCGCATTCCCAAGAAGAGTTGAAAAGGCAGCAGAGAAGAGAACAGACACGCTAGGCAAACTCCATCTGCCCCTCGAGTCTAACACTTTCTTCCCTGCAGATAGCAGACAATGGGGTTACCAGATGTCATTGCCTGCTTGGGAAGGACCCAGAAATTCTGTGTCACCGTGAGCCAGCCAGGGCAGCCGATGCCTTTTCTTCCTCTGAAAACGAGAAATGCACCCACTCCCGGCCACGTCTCCATGGCCGTCCGAAGACAGGCTCTTCCCAAAGGAAGGCTGATGGTGGTGAATTCTTAGGGGGACCTCAGAATTGTCCCCCAGCCTGGACCCACGTCCACACACCCTGCCTTCTTGCTGGCCTCTGAAGAGGGCTTTCCAGTGCGTGAGTCTCCTGGATGCCCATCACCACCCTTGGGCCTTTTGGGGACCCTGGAAGGTCAGTTTTCACCTCTTACTACACAATGGGCACTGATGCCAGATCCCTGAATTGGCAGCATGAGTTCCCCCAGGCAGTGGGTCAGGTTTTTATCGTGCTCGTGTCCGCGGAATGGGACAGTGTGGGCTAAACGCCCCCAGTAGGTCCTCGGGCCCTCCGAGCCGTCGTCATGCGGCGTCCCCTTCCCAACAGGAGTGTCCCAAGAAGCATTTTCTGTCCCCCAGACCCAGCCTCTGTTTCACACAGTTCTCTTGCCAAACTCCCATTGGACACTCACGTGCCTCCTTCCCCCTTGGCCACTCAAAGATCCCCTCAGAAATCGAGAGGGGCCTCATCCTCCTGTCATACGGGGAGGAGGGGACATTGAATGCCAGAGACGTCATAACCGCCTTTCCCTTTCCCTGCAATTGTCTCAGGATCTTTATTCCAGAGGCCACAGGATGGCTTCCCATGGCCACTCAGGACAGAACACTCTGGAAGGTCATCCGGCAAGGAAGAAGCTGGGATGGGACAGATCCCTGGACCATCTGGGGCTGGGGGGTGGATGGTGGTGGCTCGGGCTGTAGGCGTGAGAAAGGCCAGCAGCCATGTTGCACACTGGTTAACGGGAGGATTGTGTTTTTCCTGTTTTTCGGAGAGCAGCCTTCTTCTCCACACCTTGCGGCTGAAATGAAAGCAGGGAGGAGCGCATTCTCAGAGATGTCGTAAGGGAGATCAATTACCCCACTTTCTTTGCCAATGCAAACACTGGTCTGCCTTCTCTGGAAGTCAAAATACCAGGGGTGGGGGGTCACGAGAGGGTATCATCTTATCTCCTTCTAGCTTGTTTGTGCGTTGGGAGCTTTCCTTCTTGCTCTCACTCTCACCCTCTCTGAATCGGAGAGAAAGGGAAAGTCAGGCAGGAATAAATTCTGAACCCAGGATGCTGGCTCTGGGCAAGGGCTGGTGATCTTTGACATTACCTCGTGGGCTTTGATCTTTATCAAGGTGAGGAAGGAAACGTGGGATATAATTGTGTCTCCATGTCAGGTTCTGATCGTGACAGACACGGAGCCCCAGGTGAGTAGTTTGACCCTGAGAGGCCACTTTCTGGTAAGGCGTCACCAAACACCCGGCTAGCACCCACTGAGCAAGAAAGGGTGGGGGGTCTGCTCTCTGGAGATGAGCTTCCAGGGTGAGAGTCAAGCTTTCCTGCCTGGGAGTCATCGGGGGAGAGAGGAGCCCGTGGGCCAAGGGTTGGGCACAGTATCTCAACTGTGACAGTGTGTTTGAAGGCACTTTGCAAACGGCGTGTCTGGGTGCAGCTAGGAGCTCCCTCGTGGGGAGGAGGGCAGGCGATTAATTTCCTCCTTAACCTGGAAGGCTGGACCTCTGCGTTCTGACGGGCAGTATGGGGATCTGGCCAGCAGCCCCCAACCTATCCCATCAATTGACAGACTGGCCACCAGTGTGGAACAGATCACCAGGGGGGCCACAGGGGGGAAAATCAACGGAGGCTCCCAGTGCCAGGCAGGCTTGGTTACCCCATACTGCCCACCTTGGGCTGCCATCCTGTTGTCTGAAAGAGAGATAGACTTGCTCAGCCCTGGACAGAAAACCCCAGGGCCCGTTGGCACCCACCTTGCAAGGGCCTTGCTTGGCAGTCAGCATGATCATGATATGGTCATGGGGCTCCAGCTTGCTACCGAGAACGTGGCTTGTCACTCTACACCCTTCCCTCCAATCAAATGGCAGAGGCCATCCCAGGCCTAAATCTGCAAGATGCTGTGGTGTCAAGATTCCCATCCCTCTGTGCTTGACCTTCACGTAATCTGGAGCACAAATCTGTGGCAAAGCCCTCAAAAGATGTGTCCCACAGCTGCCCGGCAGGCTCTCTGCGTGCCCCTTCCGGATGGGTCTCCCACTTAGGGACCTTGAAAGCCCACCTGGGCTCTTCTGCAACACACAGTAGCAAAATAAGTCAAAGAAATATAAAAACGTAAAAAAACGGCCTCGTCAAAGCCTTAAGTCAGCCTGGGTTTTGTGAGGGCCTGGGCATCTCCCACAGCTGGAAATAGAAGCTGGCATCTGGACCTGAGTCTGGGGAGCGGGAACCCTGGTGCCTAGAACCCTAGAATAAGAGGAATGTTCCTGACCAGCCCTTGAGGCGTGGTACCCACGGAGAGCCCCAGGAACAGCTCGCTCCAGGTCAAAGCTGGTGGAACCCCTGTTCCGGGAGCCCTGTCAAGAGCTGGGACTGTGGGCCCTGGGGCGCCCAAGGGCTCAACTCTCTCCTGCCTAGAACCGAAGGAAGAGAAAAGACCCGGGAGGGCTTTCCCCTCCTATTTCCAACGCTGACCACCCTCTCCCCTGAGATCCATCTGCTCTCTGAGATGGGAGAGGAAAACAAGGGGAGGGAAGGAGGGACGAGAGGGCAGGAGCCAGGGAGCCTGCGCTGCTGCGTCTGGGGTGGGCGCGCCAGGGCCGTGTGGGCACCCCCATCCTGCCTTCTGGCCGGTGGCCCCCTGCCCCTCTGCCAGAGCCCGAAGCTCTCCCCGGGGGATGGGGAACGGGTCCTCGGGCTTCCCTGCAGCCCTGCCAACAGCCCAGGCTTGGCGACAGCCTTTTCTGCGTTCTGCTCTTTTCTGAAGCCTCCATTCAAACGCTTTTTAGCACAGATGCCTCATGCATCAGTCCAATGCTAAAAAGATGCAGTAAGTGAAATTTTTGCCATATGTTAATACACATGTTTTAGTTTCCATAAATGCTCAACGCGGTTTTTATGGTACTCGGAATGGTGGTGTTTATACTCTTTTGAGGGGCTTTGAATTCAAATGTGCAAATGATTTTTTACAAGATGTGATTCAAGGACGAGCTACAGTTGGGGTCGCCTGCCATCCAGATGGAGGAGGCTCTGGGAGGCTATGCGCCTGCCACTTGTGACTCGGGGCGAAGCCTGCCGTCCCCGGCTCCTCGCTGGGGGTGGGTGGCACCGGGGGCTGGCCGGTTCTTGGAGCTGACCAGCACCTGACTATTTGGGAATCAGAGCAGAGAACCATCCATGCCTCGCAGACTCCTTGTGACCAGGCATGCTGGGGGGGCCCAGAGGACGGGGCAGGGGTCCCTGAGCTAGGGCCACCAGGCGTGGTTGGCAGCAGGAGGAACAACGGGCAGAAAGCAAGGGGAACTAGGTGGCGTGGGGCAGGCCTGGCCAGAGGATCCTGCCCCACCCCCAGCCTGGCAACACGCCCCTCTTTGCCCTGGACATCCTGCTAGAAGGCTCTGCTCTCTGCCCGGATGAACCATCCCCTGTCATCCTTCCCTCTGTGCCTTTACAGGGTGCTGTCTCTGTTCCAAACTCCTTCCCCCACTTGGCCACCTAGAAAGTCTCTGCTGATCCCTTAAATTCCAGCTTCTGCTTTCCCTGACCAGTCCCGCCCCACCTCCCTGTCCCTCCCCGAGTGCTGTCCCCGTGCGATGCTATCTCATGTATCTCAGGGTAGGGCTCCTTCGGCCTTGGGCTGCTCCCTCAGGACATGGCTGTGACTCTCCCCACGTCCTGCCCCCGGAGGCCCACAGAAGAAAGCAAGGGAGGAAGAGAGGAGCGGGTGCCCGGCCCCGGGACTCAGAGTGGAACTGGGGTGTGGCACCGCCGACCACCTCCCTCCTGCCCACAGGTCCCCGGGAGGAACTGAGCTGGGCTCTGTCATCAGCCAAGTGGCAGGGAGGGTCCGCAGCCCCCATCGGGCACGTGCAGCCCTCTACCCCTAGCCTCACCCCCACCCTGCAGAACAGTGCCAGGTCCTGGGAATAACCCCAGGGTAGTGAGGGCATCTCTGAGCGCACCAGTGCTCAGCTAGTCCTGGGAGGCAGAGGTGTCCTTGAGGGTGGCCTCCAAGGCCGGAGGGGAGCCTCAGGGCTCCTGGCCACCCAGCTGGAGTGTCCTAGGGTCTGCTCCCGCTGTCTGGATGCCAGCCCTTCCCCCTGGAGCTCCGTGCCAGGGTGTTTCTGCTCTCAGTCTCCCCCTGAGAGTTTGCCCTCACATGTCCAGATTTGTCCACGCCAACATCTCAGGCTTTGTGCCCTCTATGGGGAGAGCTGATCTGTTCTGGGGAAGCCCGGGGGTGTGCGCATAAACATGGCAGGGGGTGTCTCTGTTGTCTTAACTGTGCGTCCCTGAGATTTGGAAATAGGTTAACTCCCCTCCTGGCAGTGGGGTTTTTTTCCCAGGGGATCGAGGGGCGAGGGTACATAATCTTGGAGCCCCAGTTCCTTCAGGGGGATTCGTATATATGTTGCCTGTAATTATAGGTCGATAATGATATAATTTATAGTATGTATATCATCATTTGTGAGTGACTGGACGAGCTGGCAGCCGAGAAGGGTGCAGCCATGTCATAAGCTCGTAAAAAGGTAATTATATTTCTTTCTGATCCAGCTTTCGCCTACCTGGTCAGGCTGGAGAATTGAGAAATAGGTGATGATGGGTGAACGCAGAAATCGCTGGAGGTTCAATACATGTGGGCAGCCGCCTTTTTTTTTGGTCTGGAAGTAGGCTCTGACTTGGGGCCAGGGAAATAGTGGGACGAGCCCCTGTGGTCCCAGTTGAACACAAAAAGTGTCCCGAGAGAGAGAGAGAGAGCATGGCTCGAGGACCCCAGGGTCGGGGCCGTGGGGTGCCATGCCTGCATGAATTCAGAAGAGCCCTTGATCTCTTATGACCACCTCCATCCACCCCCCCCCCCCCCGCAAAACTGTTGCTTCCAGAAGGAGACTCAGAAGACAGTCTTTCTCATTGTCTCCCTGCCCCTGGGGGAGTTCTGGGGCTGGAGACGCTTGTCATGTTTTCCAAGCCTGATGGAATCTCCCGGAATTTAGATCTGGATGGAGTTTGGTTGGAGTTTGGAGCGATGGTTGGGGGAGATTGGGTTTTATCTGCACCCCATCGCCCATTCTCAGTAATAAGCGAAGCTGCAGAAAGCCCTTGGCCTGAGATATAATAGTGTAATGTAATTATGGTAATGATACTTTGTAGTTCCCTAGCGCCTTTCATCTGTGGATCTCCAAGTCCTTTATAAACATTAATTAATTCCCATAACTTGGCGATGAGGTAGGTAAGTATCATCACCCCCATTTCACAGATGAGAAAGCCAAGACTCAAAGAGGGTAAGTGATTAGCTCAAGGTGGCCCAGAGAGCCCACTGGGTCAGCTGGCAGGAGGCTAGGATGTCCATCCGTGCTCCCAGGGTGGGTACCTCCACGGTGGCAGGAGGATTGCCGGTATCCTGGGCGGGGGGCGGGGGTCCCTCTGCAGGTCAGGTGGATGTCTCTTGTGTGCCCACACTCTGGCCTTGGGGACTAGGGAGGGCTCTGAGTCTATTTGGATAAGCTCAGGGGTTCCCAGGAGCTTGATCCTTGAAAGAGAATCCGTGAAACAAGCTTACCCTTATAGGGGACAAGTGGAACTCTGTCCCGACCTCTTCTTGTTGCTACACATTCTGCAATGCCTCCTTGTTACCACCAACCCAGGCCAGGTGGCACATCAAACCGAGCCCATATTTATTTTTGAACTCCTGCTAGCTACCAAGATCTGAGTTTCCTCCTGCAAGGGCCTGATGTAATAGAAAGACATCTTGCTGGGAATTAAAACACACACACACACACACACACACACACACACACACACACACACACACCAAAATCAAGTCTGGTCCAGGCTCTGTTCCTTGATAGCTATGTGACAGTGGGCAAGTCACTTTCCCTCTCTGGGCCCTGATTTCTCTAACTGATGCATGAAGGAAGAAGCAGATCGCCATTTATTATTCTTCCCCAGTGACATTCTATAATTTCTCACCTCCCACTTGGAGGGCATGGTGGCCTCCTAACGTGGGCTCCCTTCCTCTCCTCCCTGTCCGCAGTCCAGCCCACAAACTTTCTGAATCAAGGACCACCATGTCACTTTGCCAACAAAACTTCAGTCGTTTCCGTGGGCCTACAACGGGTCCAAACCCTTGAACCTGTCATTCAAGGCTTCGCATGAACTGTCCCAACTCCCCTGTTCAACCCAGGACTCCCCATCATGAACCCTTGGCTCAGCCAGACCTGCTTCTCCTCCAAATAAACCATGACTGGTTTAGACTTCACGGCTTTGGCCATACCATTTTGTCTGACCATTTTCTATATACTTTTGAGGCCGACTACCCATCACCGTGTTGGATACTAGATGACAATCCTGTCTTTCTTCAAACTCAGCTCACACCTTTCGTGGTTTAGGAGATGGCTGCCCGAAGAGCAAATGTGAATTTGGGCTGCATTACTAGAGGCCTAGTATCCCAGGCAAAGGGAGGTGACTGGTCTGTTCTCTAGAAATAAGTGTTTTTAAAGAAGAAGCAGGCTGATGAAGGAGCTCTGTCATGTGTGGAACAGGTAGGGAACCCACAAGCATGTCACCGTGGGAAAACTTGGTGAGGCAAGAGACTCTCCTTCCCCTAAGGAAAGATTGTCGTGGGAGGCCTCAAAGGGCCCATGGGCAGAGCTTCCGGGAAGCAGGATTTCAGTTCAATGTAGGGAAGAACATTCATTCCCACCAGAGCTGTTGGGAAGCATGATGGGGTACTGAGTTGCCTGTCACTGTTCACTCCACCAAGGCCGAGGGAAGATAGGCTCGTCACAGAGGTATGGCAGGAGCGGCTCTTTGTGGCATCAGGACCCAGGGACAAAGGCTGCTCAGGATGGCAGCATGGACCCCTTGGCCTGGGCTGCCCTGTTACCCACCCAGCTCCCTCTGCTGCGGCTGCCTGGAACCATCTACAGAACCAGGATCGCAGCATCCTTGAGATTGGAGCTCATAGCCCCCCTGTCTGGTGCTTCCCCGCATCCTGCAAGCTCCTGGTGGGTGTTCTAAAAGAAAGGAAGGAGAAGGGTTGCCTTACCCGTCAGACAACATTCCAAGAGAACAGACTCCAGGAGCAGAGCCCTGTCTGGGTTCTCAGGTCCTCACTGAGCGCCAACTACTTGCTAGGCCTTTTCCATCTACCCCCGAGGGACGATTCGGTGTCGGCATTCTTCCCTCCATGCCAGACCCTGGAGCCGGCCCAGAGGAGGATAGACAGAGGGCTGACTCGGGGCTATCAGGTTGGAGTCTCCACTCTGTTCCTTCACTCGCTATGTGGCCTCAGGGAAATTGCTTAACCTTTCTGAGTCTTGGATTCTGGGGGTAATGGTGTCCACTTCCTTGGGTGGGGATGAGGATTGAGTAGGCAATGAGGTGGGATTACAGACTGTCTGCCACTTCACCTGGGAGGGGGGAGAGCCCATCCTCTGATGAGTAATTAAAAGGACTTGGGATAGTGGTAATGATGGGGCTCAGGGCAGCATGAGGAGGAGGAAAGGGGGAAAGACTAGCCATCCAAGGGCAAGGAGCTGAATCGGCCAACCACGGAGGCGATGGAGGGTGGAAAAAGGGAAAATGCGTTTACAGGTTCAATTCGTTCATTCATCTGACAAATATTTCATGGGCACCTCTCTCTCCCTTTCTCTCTCTCTCTTTTTTTTTTTCTTTAAGTAGGCTCCAAGCCCAGTATAGAGGCCCAGTGCGGGGCTTGAACTCACGATCCTGAGATCAAGACCTGAGCTGAGACCGAGTCAGTCATTTAACCAGCTGAGCCACCCAGGCACCCCTTGTGGGCACCTCTTAAATGCCAAGTACTGTTTGGGCACTGGGGATACAGCATTTAACAAAACAAAGTCACTGCCGCTCTGGCGGGGAAGACTACTAAACAAAAGAAAACCATTAACATATAGCATAAGAGCAGGGGCTGTTCAGAGCTTTGAAGAGCAGTAAAGCAGGGTGAGAGGTGCTGGTTTACCAAGGGGCTGTGCGGAGAGGGCCTCTGCTGGAACAGAAATGTTCCTGTTTACAGGATGTTGAGAGGAAGAGACTCCTAGGTAGAGGGACAGCAGGTGCAAGGGCCCTGGGGCAGGCATTCGGGGCCAGCAGTGTCATCACAGCCATGGCCCATGAAACGCCTCCTTTGAGTATGGCTCTGGCTAGCCCCAGATTAGGGGCTCACATGCAGACCGAAACCCTGAAAAGGGCAAGCTTCCATGTTGAGCTAGCTCTGGCCACCCCCCGGCCTACTGTGTGACACAGACAGCACATTTTCCCTCTCTGGGCTCTCCGTCTCTCTCTGCATAAGGAAGGCTTGGCCTGAGCTCCAAGGGTGGGCTCTGACATGTGTGAGCTTGAAATCTGGAGACCAGAAAATGGGCCTGTGCTGTGGGGATGTGGAGTAGAGCAGAGGGCAGGAAACGGTCCTTACGGAGGATGCTTGGTGGCAGCAGAGAAATGCCCTGTGGCCCCCTACACTCGAACCCCCTCGCCCTGCCTGGTGGTAGTGGCTGCAGGGACAAGCCTCACAGTGGGCACCGGTGGCCTGTGTGGTGCCCTTCCACCTCCGCATGTGCAGGTGACAGGCACAGCTGTTTGTGGTGTCTTCTGCTTGGAGCAGTTCCAACACCTGGAAGACTTCTTGGTCTGAGTGGGTGTCATGGAGAGCTGGCCTGGATTCCTGGAAAATGAGCCAGCCTATAGCAAGGAGCCTGGGCAAGCTAGGACCTACTCTAGGGAGGCCCTCCAAGCCGGGGCTGGCCCCCTCCTCCCAGGGCGCTCTAGTACCTGCCCATGGAGACCACCGAGCCCAGCCTCTCACCTTGACCCAGGGGGCCTTTTGCAGCCAAGTCACCTGGACTGGGCCTTTAAGTCCCCTACTCCCGGGGCTGAAGCTTCCCATCCATAAAGCTGGGAAAACCCTAGGCTCTCCTAGGGTTAGGTCAGCCTCAGAGACGACCCTATGGGTGGGAAATCCTTGGTGAATGTGACGATCTTTACGACCAAGTTGGTTTACACTGGGAGAATGACCAGGACCCAAATCAGGGCCCCTGGACCTCTTACTCTGCCTTCTCCCTGTGACCAGCCTGTCACCTGAGGGCTGGGGTGTCCCATGGAGTCCTGCCACCCTGCATGTCCCTTTTGCCTGCGTGTGGCCCTAAGTTGTCCCAGTTCCGTGTCATTCACCTTAAGGAGCTACTCCAAATCCCCTGTAAATCAGGGCTTTTCAGACTTAACGTGTGCATGACTCACTTGGGGATATCGTTAACACGAGTACTCTGGTTCAGTAGGTACGGCAATGGGGGAGGGGGACACCAGAGATCCCGCGTCTCTAACAGGCTCCCAGGGTTTAGGAAAACATTATCCAATGACACTTGTTAAAGATGGTAGGGACCGTCATGCTAGAGCCTAGGGTTTTGCAGTTGGGGAAGACTGGGCTCAGCTCCGAGGACCAATGACGAGAAGTGGGGACTCAGAGGCAAGGAGAGCAGGGTGGGCTCAGTGATAGAAAATTAGTTGGAGGCAACACCAGGGGTCAGGGGGATTCTGGCCAAACCGAGCTAATAAGATTCTTGCCAAAAGCAGGCCGGCGCGTCGGCATCCCCTGGGGGGTGGTAGAAAGGGTGTGGAATTTGCTCAGACATCAAGGGTGATCTGATATGGAGAATGGGGGATTCTGGTTGAACTGACTTAGCAGGATTCTTGCTAAAACTGGACAAGGCTGAAACAAGCATGGAAATCTAAAAGGGAGGGCCTCGCTGAAAAAGATTTAGGGGAGCGCGAGTAAACTTGGGTCAAGGGGAGAAGCTTTGCCACTGGGTGATGCGCTACAGGAGTAGGGACCTCCCTTTTAGTAGGAAACCACAGATACCTGAACCTTCATGTGTGGAAGACAGGGTTCAGTGTCTCCCCTCCCACACCGTCTCCTGCCCTAATCCTATATTCCCCACAGCATTGACAAGCACCGCCATCATTCCCTTCTTCTCAAAGACTTTTTTAAAAAACGTCTAAGTTCCAGGGGCGCCTGGGTGGCTCAGTGGGTTAAAGCCTCTGCCTTCGGCTCAGGTCATGATTCCCAGAGTCCTGAGATCGAGCCCCGCATCGGGCTCTCTGCTCAGCGGGGAGGCTGCTTCCCCCTCTCTCTCTGCCTGCCTCTCTGCCTACATGTGGTCTCTGTCTGTCAAATAAATAAATAAAATCTTTAAAAAAAATACACACACAAAAAAACCATGTATAAGTTCCATACCATACAATATATCCCTTTTAAGTGCATTTTGATCACTGGATACACTCATGTAGCCATCAAATTCTAGAACGTTTACCCATGGAACTCTAGAACTTTCCACAAGCCTCCAAAGTTCCCTTTGGCTGTTGATAGTCCCCATCCCCAGCCAACCTTCTCAAGGGCTATGCTCCTACATTCTTCTCCCATCTCGTCCACTCCATCTCCCTTGCTGCTAGGTCTTCCCCACTGGCGTGCCAACACACTCGGGCATGCCCTCCCTTGACCCCACGTACCTGCTTATCAGAACAAGGTGGGCTAGAGCTGCCTGTTGGCCTGCGGCACCTCTGAAGGCAGGGACTGGCTCCTGTTTTCTCATTATCTCCTTCAGGGTCACGAAACACTTGTTGAAGGAACCAACATTGATGCTTTGGGTTCCAACTCCCACATCCGTTTATACATTGCTAAAGGGATAGATGTTCATCTACCTTGAGTGTGAAAATCCTTCTGTTTCCATAGATACCTAATCATAATGACTAATTAAACAAAAAACTTTTTTTCCCTCCTTTATTGTCTCTCTGATAGATAACCTTCCCTATCTTCTCTTTAGTTAACGCACTTTTTTCTTTTTTTGCAGTGGGTTGGGGGAGTGCGTGGAACATTTCCAGTCTCCTATGGCTTTAAGAAAGACTGCATAGATAGAACACAGGTTTTTCCTTTATATACTGTGGTCTCTTGTGTTTGTTCTCAAAGATGATACTTGGTGGAAATCTCTTCCTGGCGCTCTTTCAGAAATTTTATGCATTCACTCATCAAACAGGCCCCATGGGCTTCGGGGAAGAGTAGATAAGACACAGTCTAACTGTGGAGGCAAAGAAACAGTGACTCGGGGCTCACCGGGACATTTGACGGGATAGAGGAGTGCCCAAGAGGTGGAGGAAACACAGAAGAGGGAGTAGATAGCCCATAGGGGTCCCAGCCGGACTCCGAGGCTGCATTTTGTTTTGAAGGATGAATAGGAGTTCAATGAGAAGTATGGAAGGGCACGAGAGTGGAAGGACCAGTGTGAGCTAAACCACAACAGAAATAGTGAATTCTTGTTCGATGCACACCTTGTGCGAGGCAAACTCCGAGGGGCTTTCAATGTACGGGCTCAATCCTTTATCCTCGCTGCAACCCCGCAAGGTAGGATCCTTATTATCCTCATTTTTCAGCTGTGGGAGCTGAGGCAGAGTGAATTTAAACAACTTGCTCAAATTCACGTGCCCAAAGTCTTAGACCTGGCCTTGCCAGCATCCAGACCTGAGCAGCCGGACTCCAGAGCCAAGTTCCTAATCACTTTTTCTACCCTCCATGGGTGAAGCCCAAAACATGCCATGATGAGGGTCCGGGAGGTAGGGGGTAGGGGGAGAAATGGGGTTATTCAGAGACAAGGGAAGCTTTTCAGAAATTTGAAAGGGCCCCAAATGCTGGGCTGCTGAGTTTGGACATCTCCCTATAGACCACGGGGATGGGGGTCATTTAAGGATTTGGATAGGGGAGGAATGAGAGCAATTTGCGTCATGGACCACTGCCCAGGCAGCCGCTTGGCGTATGGAAGACGAGGGCCAGAAGGTCGAGGCAGAGGAGCCCAGGAAGGGATGGGGAGGTTGCTCCCCAGCGGCGTCGAGGGGGACGGGGAGGAGGACCAGGCTAGGAGCACAGTAGATGGATAAGGAAGTGGGCGAGGTACCAGCAGGATCCAGACACGGCTGCTTTCCTCCCTCCCTGTGACTGAAGTGGAGGTCAGGCTGGCCTGACAGGGCCCACTCTCCCTGGCGAGGCCGCTGGGCAGGGCCCAAGGTCACAATGGAGCAGGCAGCTGCCTGCCTCACCGAGGTCAGCCTCACCGACCCTAAATGGCAGTCCAGGGAATGTGGCGTCTCAGGAATGCCACCCTCCTTTTGTCACACTTGGGCAGGTAGGACCTGTGATCAGGCAGTTCACCTAGGTCCAGACACCTGGGTCCCCTGCCCGGAGAGCCTGCTATCCCTCCTCTGAGCTGGGGCCCCAGTCGTGTTCGTGACATGTTACCCATCATGGGTAGAACAGGCTTGGGGACTGGTGGTCAGAAAGGGGGGGCCTCTTTGGATGTGAAGGAGCCTCCCAGTGCTGGCAGAGAGACTGCCTCTCCCCCCAAAGATGGCCAGAGGTCCTGAGAAAGTGCCCCCCCCAACCGGCTGCACAGACCCACTTTTCTTTGGAAGAGCTTTGAATGCCAAAATCTGGTTGGGTGGAGGGACTGGGAACTTACCCTGAAACGGAGTTTGTACATTGCTTCTACTTGGGTTGTGTGGTTTTGAGGGTGTCGGTGGAGATTTTGGGTGGCCACAGTCATTTCTGGGAAGCTGTGGCTCATTCTTCCTTCCTCGTGGCAGCCAGAAGAGATGAGCCAGAAGAAACCTGTCTTTTGCAGGCACCGCCTTGTATCGTGTGAGGCGGCGAGGAGTTCAGGTGACCTTTGAACAACACGGGTTTGAACTGCTCGGGTCCGCTTACATGCGGATTTTTGGGGGGATAAATCAGGATAGTACTGTACCTGTGTTTTCTCTTCCATATGATTTTCTTTTTTCTTTCTTTTTAAAAAATTAATTAATTAATTAATTTCAGAGAGAGAGCGAGCGTGGGTGGGAGGGGCAGAGAGAGATTGGGAATCCCAAGCAGACTCCAAACCGAGCAGGGATCCGGACTTGGGCTCGATCCCACGACACTGAGATCATGCCCCGCGCCAAAACCAAGAGTCAGCTGCTCAACCAACCAAGCCCCCCAGGCGCCCCTCTTCCGTATGATTTTTCTTGATAACATTTCCTTTTCCCTCGCTTACTTTATTGTAAGAATACAGGACAGAATACATATAAATACAAAATATGTGCCTATCGACCGTTATGTTATAGGTAAGCCTTTTATCCAACAGGAGGCTGCTAGTTATGTTTTGGGGGAGTCAAAAGTTATATGCAGATAATTGACTGCAGGGACCGGGTGTCCCTAACCCGTGCGTTGTTCAAAGGGCACCTGTAGATACTAGGCTCCTGTCCCCAGTTCCTGTAACAGGGCTCCTCAAACCTTCGGAACTTCCTGAGAGGTAGGGGAGTTAGGAACATTTTCTGCTATTCGTGACAAGCCCCCTTCATCCACAACCTGAGCTTCTGCTCACGAGATGACCTTTGGTGTGCCCCTTGATGCTTCTGAATGGCTGCTTGCCAGGGGAGCCAGCTATTCGATTAGGGGGTTGGAACTCTCCTCCCCACCCCCTGACCTGGGAAGGGAGAGGGACTGGAGACTGAGTTAACCACCAATGGCCGATGACTTACCCAATGGTGCCTCTGTAATAAGAATCTCCAGGGGCACCTGGGGGGCTCAGTTGGTGAAGCATCTGCCTTCGGCTCAGGTCATGATCCCAGCGTCCCTGGATCGAGTCCCGCTTCGGGCTCCTTGCTCCGCAGGGAGTCTGCTTCTCCCTCTGCCTGCTGCACCCCTGCTTGCACATTCTCTCTCTGTCAAATAAATAAATAAAATTTTTAAAAAAGATTTTTATTTATTTATTTGACAGACAGAGTTCACAAGTAGGCAGGGAGGCAGGCAGAGAGAGAGAGAGAGGGAAGCAGGCTCCCTGCGGAGCAGAGAGCTCAATGTGGGGCTCAATCCCGGGACCCTGAGATCACGACCTGAGCCGAAGGCAAAGGCTTTAACCCACTGAGCCACCCAGGCACCCCAATAAATAAAAATTTTTAAAAATAATCCCTACACAGAGTGTTCCAAGATCTTCCCGTTTGGTGGCCGTAACCAGTGCTGGGAGGGGTTGTACCTGCAGGGGATGGGAGGCTCCGTGCATCCCCTAACCCCTGCCTTCTCGCTCGATGCACCTCTTCTTTTGGACCTTCATTCGTACCTTTATAATATTCTTTTTTAAAAAGATTTTATTTATTTATTTGAGAGAGAGCATGAAAGGGGAGAAGGTCAGAAGGAGAAGCTGACTCACCATGGAGCTGGGAGCCCAATGTGGGACTCGATCCCAGGACTCCAGGATCATGACCTGAGCTGAAGGCAGTCGCTTAACCACCTGAGTCACCAGGCACCCTATAATACTCTTTAGGGTAAAGGGGTAACAATCAGTAAAGTGTTTCCCCGAGTCCTATGAGCATTCTAACACATCACCAAGTGTAAGGAGGAGGTCGTAGTAACCCGTGACTTTGTAGCCAAGTTAGATGGAAGTGTGGGTGCCCTGGCACCCAATATCCTGACGCCTGACATCTGCAGTGGGGTGGGGGGGTCCTGTGGGACCAAGCCCTTGAGCTGGGTTAGTGGGGTCCGTGCTAACTCCAGGGAGTTAGGGTTAGAATTGACTTGAATTGTAGGACACCCCATTGGTGTCCAAAAAGTTGGAGAATCGGTTGGCGTGTGGGCAGGAAACCTACACAACTGGTGTCAGAGGGTTGTAGGCAAAAACAGTTTCGAAGGGTCTACCTCCGTCCTACCCTCCGAGCTAGGAGCTTCCCAGCTAGAACACGGGCTGGGTGGTTCCTCTGTGCACCCAGGGCCTAGCTGCAGGCCTGGTATGGAAGGGCTTGGCGAAAGACCAGGGGGTCAGAGAATGAATGGAGGCACCCCAAACTCCCAAAGAGATAAGGAGAAGGACATGCCGGAAACCTGACAGAGAAGAGTTCAAAAGCTGTGGAATGAGCTACCAATGCAGGAAACACAGTTCACATTCGCGTTTGTGCTGTAGTAGTACAAGTAATAATAGTCTTCTCATCACGACAGAAACTGAGAGCTGACACTACCACGTGTGTAAGAGTGGGACCTTTCTGCTACGCCCTCTTTCTTTCTTTCTTTTTAAGATTTTATTTATTTATTTGACAGAGATCACAAGTAGGCAGAGAGGCAGGTGAAGAGAGGGAGGGAAGCAGGCTCCCCGCTGAGCAGAGAGCCCGATCCCAGGACTTTGGGATCACCACCTGAGCCAAAGGCAGAGGCTTTAACCCACTGAGCCACCCAGGCACCCCTACGCCCTCTTTCTTGACGGCCACTCTGCCCGCTCACCTGGGGAAGCCCCATGTTCATGGTGACGAACGCATAGCTTTATGTCCCTGGGAAGACAAACGTCTCGCTCTCCTCCAGTTATTGGATATACTGCTTATGGTCAGCTATGGTTTCTTTCTGGGTGGGTGTGATTATTGGGAAAGGATGTGAAAATCAGAGGCTGTGTTCATATTTCTGAGTTTAGCTCAGCCAATCTAAAAACCATGTGGGTAGTCGAAATGGGGCTCCAATGAGTATTTTGACTGTAGGACAGTCTGACCCTGAGGGTACTGGCCCCAAGTTTAGAAATACCCCGGGAGGGGGGCATGCACATGCATGAGAGAGAGCAGGGGAGGGACAGAGGGAGAGGGAAAATCCCAAGCGGACCCCACATTCAGCCCAGACTCCAACAGGGGACTTGATCTCATGAGATCGAGGTCATGACCTGAGCCAAACCAAGAGTCAGATGCTTAACCAACCGAGCCACCCAGGTGCCCCCATTTCTTAGTCTTTAATAATGGACTCAGCGTGGTGCAATCCAGCCCTTCAAGTGGTTCCTTATTGCCGATAATTAAACTGTATACTGATGACACCGATATAGATACAGAAAGTAATATGGTTTCAAGTCAGGATGCCACACATAGTTTGAGATGCGCGACGGATACGCTAAAATATTTATTTACCTACTTACTTATTTAATTTTTTAGTAGGCTCTATGCCCAGCGTGGGGCTTGAACTCACAACCCTGAGATCAAGCAAAGCAAGCTCTATCCACTGAGCCAGCCAGGTGTCCCTTAAAATTTATTTTTTAATAATATGAGGAGTTTAGGGGCATCTGGGTGGCTCAGTGGGTTAAGCCTCTGCCTTCGGCTCAGGTAGTGATCTCAGGGTCCTGGGATCGAGCCCTGCATTGGGCTCTCTGCTGAGCGGGGAGCCTGCTTCCCCTTCTCCCTCTGCCTGTCTCTCTGCCTACTTGTGATCTCGTTCTCTCTGTCAAATAAATAAATAAAATCTTAAAAAAAATAATATGAGGAGTTTAAGGCAAATCTGGAAATTCTGAAGACTCCTAAAGCTCAGATTTGCACAGGGTGGGAAAGGAGGTGTATAAAACACATTCCCCTCATTACCTGTGCCCATGGTTTGCCAACAAAATACAACTGCAGAGAAGACTCATTCTCATGGCACAAGGGGTTTCTGTTTTGGAGGAAAAAAAAAATCTCTGGAAAAAATCTGAAAACACAGAGGATGTAAAATGCACCTGAAAATCACTACAGTTGGGGCGAGGGGTGGGGGTAGCAAATATTGATTTCCCTGTGAAACTGTCACTAACAAATTATTATCTGCTCACTCCTAATAGCTTGAGGAAACTAGAACATACCTGAAATTCAGAGTTAAACATATTTTATTCCGTGGAAAACAGTGTTTACCGTTAAGAAGTCATGACAAGTGTATTTCATCTACGAGTAAAGACAATTTGGAAGGAGAGAGAAAGCCAGCTTCTAACTCGTGAATTCATCGAGGCCTAAAGAAGTCAGCAAATTCAAAGGGAAATGGCCTGGGGAAAAAAAAAACAAAAACAAAACAAAACAAACAAACAAACAAAACAACCTGAAACATGACAGGGCACAGCAGATGAAATCAATGTGTCCTGATTCAATACCACACACGGGACAAGATCATGGGTCGGTTGGAGAAAGAGCCCCCCAGCCCCCCACCAACACGAGGCTCAGGTAGGAAAAGATCTCAGTCACGATGTCAATTAGAGAGACGCATAGATGTGGCAGGTATTGAAAAACCTGACCCATGGCAACTGACGTGGGGCCCTATACCTCATCTGCGCACCATCAAAGCGGGATTCCTAACATGGGTGATCAAACCTACAACAACCAGCTCGGGAGATGCTGGGTGGCCCCTCCACGTGGCGTGAGGACTAAGAACCTGAGCCATTCCAGAGTCCTGTCACGCCCATCGGTTGGACCCTATAATGCCGAGGCCTTTGCAGAAAAATGAAAGAAAAAAAAAGAGTGACATGCGTTCACTGCGTTCAGTTCTCTGTTCCACGCCATCCATTCATCTGTGAAAAAACTGGCGATTACCCAAAACACATGTAACCAGAGCGACGAAGCCACACTGGGTGTGGGGGGGGGAACCGAGATAGCTGGCTCGAGTCACACGGGGCCACACGTTGCCAGGCTTTATCTGCTGTGATCGGGCCGCTCGAGAAGATTATTGAAACTTTGGAGGCAGCATTAAACGATTATCAGACACACAGGTGGCCGATGAATTGAGAATTCCTTTACACGTGCTAAATGTTATAGTTCTTTTTTTTTCTTTTCCTGATGAGCTCCAAAGTGAAACCGTAGACATGTTTTCTCGTTGCCTTCAGAAGTAAAAGCAATCTTTCACTGTTTATCATCTTAGAGAAATGATGACTATTTCAAAACCGTTTGGTAGAGAGCAAAGGAAACTTGCCAAAAACTAATCTCGGGGGGTTCAAAGTAAAAACAAAACAAAACCAAAAAAAAAAAAAAAGAAAAAAAAAAAAGAGCCAACCCACCCTTTACTAAAGAGAAGAAAAATTCTGGCATGGAGCAGAGTGTGTGTGTGTGTGTGTGTGTGTGTGTGTGTGTGTGCACGCAAGCGTGCTGGGGGGGGATGGGGTGGCGGAGATCATGGAAATTCAGAGTGAATTTTTCCCTCCTTTGTCAGAAGAGCTTTGAACAACAGGTGACCCACAAAATGTTGGTTACTGTATCACTGAACTTACGTGCACACTTTTCGGTGCGTAATCACAGCAAAACAAATTATGTTTTTAAATAGCCGTTGAAATGCAATGAACCGGTGAGTGAAGCGATGGCCGGACATATGGGATACATTTGCAGACCCGATGTAGGAAAGACCCTAGAGCTTGAGTCTGCAGAGTCGCCCGGGGCTCAGCCTCCCGGTGAGGGCTGGTGTGGATCAGATCTTCCACACCATCACTGGTGGGGCGGAAACCGGGGCTTTCTGCTCAGCCCTGGCTTCGCCAAGCCCTGTGGCGAGTGAGGAGGCTTGTGTTGGACCCTGGGCTGGTCCCGGTGACTGACACTGATAACAGCTGGGCGGGTCCTGGCACCAAGATGAAGGGCACGAAGATGCTCCATGGGGCGACAGAGAATCTTCTAAGCCCTTTGAGGTGTGTGGGCCCGGATTCCGTAGTTTTCCCTTGAAACCTGAAATCATGGGTCCCCAAACTAGCTGTCCCCGTCTCTGTGGAATGAGGTGTGCTTGTGGGAAAGACAAAAATAGCAATCCTCACGTTGCTTTGTGAAAACACTCACAGATGATTTAAAAATAAGCCTTTTGGAAAATAGTTAATCGGAGACTTGTCTTAGGTCCACCGGTGGAAGGGGCAGTTATTGCCGTGTGCAAGCAAGTCAATGGTCAGACACTGGGATCGAGTTCAGACGAAAGATGAACTGAAGCCTGGAAGGAAAAGTGAGGTGGCCGGGCTGGACTGGCCCAGCGTCCCTTCTGCAAACTTCCATTTTGGGTCCCCCTCCTTCCAGAATGCTGCCCTGGGCCCCAGCTGGTGGCTGCTATGGGAGAAAGGAGGTGTGGGGAGTCAGAAGGAGGACTCGGCGGGGTTTCCTGTTTCGGGGGTATCTACTTTGCATCTGCGGCACCCACTCCCTCTGTCCTGCTGTACGGACCTTGCCCCATGACCTCTGGGAGGCTCAGCCCCAGCCTGTGACTTGTGACTGGTCAAGGCCTCTGCTGGAGGGCGTTAACTCACATGATCCCTTCCAGCACCCCAGGGCAATCTGTGTGACTTCTCTGAGGGAGGATACTGAAACAGAATTCTCCGGAGAAAGAGCACCGACAGGATACATATAGATAAAAAGAAATCAGCTCCTGTGATTATGGGGGTCTGCAAACAAAGTCCCAGGATCTGCCCTTGGCAAGCTGGTAGCCCAGGAAAACTGGTGAGTTTCAGCCTGAGAATGAAAAGAACCGATGGTGAAGTTCTAGGGCAAGCCCGGAGGCCTGCGAACTAGCAGAGCCAGTGCTGTATGTACATCCCAGTCTCAATGCTGGAGAAGACCTAGGTCCAGCTCAACAGTCAGGCAGAGAAGCTGTTCGCACCATCAACTGATTGGGCGGGACCCACCCATATTGGGGCGCTCCGCAGGCTTGACTCAGCCTACTGATTCAAACACTAATTTCATCTAGAAACACCCTCCCAGACACACCCAGAAATGAAGTTTAGCCAAACATCTGGGCACCCCATCTCCTGGTTAAACTGATCCACAAAAGTCACCCCCACAGGGGAGGCAGGCCCTGACCACTGGAGCTGTGGGCTTGCAGATCCCATCCCAGAGCCCCACTGGTGGGTTTCAGGGCCCATGTACGTGATCTGCTGAGGCCTCCAAGAGATGAACTTGGGCGGGGGAGGGCTCCCCTGCAGACCAGACACTGAGGCTGAACCTGTAACTGGGCACCTTGTCATCTGGGTAAGGACCCTGGACTCACCGAGCCTTAATTTCAAGTTCAAATGGCAATAAAATAATACCTTCCCAAGGATAGCACCAATGAGACTCCACCGCATCGAGAATCCCAACCCAGTTCCCATCTCCTGACATGCTTCCTTCCCCGGGGTTCTGTTTCCCCATCTTGCATAGAGCTGCCAGATAAAAACATAGACCAGATACTTCCTTAATATAGGCATGTCCTAAGCATTGCCTGGGACACCATTATACTAAAAGGAAAAAAAAAAATGAGTGGGGCACTTGGCTGGCTCAATCAGTAGAGCATACAGCGCTTGATCTCTTGGGTTGCAAGTTTGAGCCCCACGTTGGGTGTAGAGATGACTTAAAAATAAAATCTTGAGAAAAAATGTGTTGTTTATCTGAAATTCAAATTTAACCAGATGCGCTTCTTTGTGAAATCCAACATCTCTGTCTCTGCAGAAAGCCCAAGGTGAGGGCAGGCCCCATTTTAAGTAACCTTCCCCCATGCCCTTAGAGGACCAGAAGAGAGATTTATTTCCATCTCATTATTCCTGCCTCAGGTGGAGAGAAACCACAGGACTCCAGGGATGCAAGGCCATGCAGAGAGTAAGACAGTAGGGCCTGGCCTCACCCCGAACCTGCTCTGAGAGCCAAGGACAGCCGCCATCCTCCCGGTAGCTCTCACACACCATTCCTCCTGACATTCACGTTATTAAAGTATTTAGGGTGAAGGTACTGTTGCCTGCAATTTACTTAAAATGCGTTAAAAAAAAACACACCGATTTATGGATGGATAGAGGAAGAGATTAGGCAGATGGATACATGATAAATCATAATAAAAAGTTAGTGGTGGGGGGCATCTGGGTGGCTCAGTGGGTTAGGCATCTGACTTTGGCTCAGGTCATGATCTCAGGGTCCTGCAATGGAGCCCTGCTTCAGGCTCCCTGTTCAGTGGGAAACCTGCTTCCCCCCTCTCTGTCTCTCACCACTGCTCATGCTCTCTCTCTCAAGTAAACACATAAAATCTCTTTAAAAAATTACATATATATATACATATATATATATATGTATACATATATATGTAGAACCTAGGAAGAGGTATTGATTTTGCTGTATGTTTGAAGTTTTTCAAATTAAAGTGCTGTGAATAATTAAATTAAAATGAATTTTAAAAACCCTGCTCATGGGGCACCTGGGTGGCTCAGTGGGTTAAGCCACTGCCTTCGGCTCGGGTCATGATCTCAGGATCCTGTGATCGAGCCCCATATCGGGCTCTCTGCTCAGCGGGGAGCCTGCATCCCCCTCTCTCTCTGCCTGCCTCTCTGCCTACTTGTGATCTCTCTCTCTCTCCCCCACCCCCCGTCAAATAAATAAATAAATAAATCTTTAAAAAAAAATAAAAAAATAAAAACCCTGCTCATTACAGACAAATCTCTCCTCTCACAACTCGGCAGTATTTCGTTGTATGCCCCCCCTTCCTTTTTCTGTGCTTTCGTTGTCTTACAGAATCGAGAACATTCCAGCTACATAACTTCCTTCCTGCTTCTCATCACACACCCCCCACGGTCAGGAGTTTGTATTTCTCGTGGGTCGGACACTTACCCAGACTTATCTCATTTAATCCCGTGTCATAGTGACGCACCTCCTGTGTCGATGAACTGCATCCACGAGCGTCTTTTGCAACGGCGACAGGGGATTCCGTCACACAGAATTAGCTCCCTGTTCTTGGAAGTTTAGGCTACGTTCCATTTTTTTTTTTTAGCATTATCCGTACAATTTCTGGAACGCCCGCGGGCTGAAGTCTCGTTGCTCATCTGTTGTCCCCCTTCCCTCGGGATGGCTTTGGAGCCTGAGCAACTCTCTGGCTCTAGCTCCCCTTAATGGCATTTTTTAAAAAAAGATTTTTATTTATTTATTTGACAGACAGAGATCACACGTAGGCAGAGAGGCAGGCAGAGAGGCAGGCAGAGACAGAGGAAAGGAAGCAGACTCCCCGCCGAGCAGAAAGCCCGACATGAGGCTCGATCCCAGGACCCTGAAGCAGAGGCTTTAACCCACTGAGCCACCCAGGCGCCCCTCCCTTTATAGCATTTTGATGTCCTTCCTGTCTTGCGGCCCCTTTGGGGACAGAGGCCTTACTCCCAGGTGGGGCCCTGGAGCCCACGGCGGGTGGAACTCCATCCAGGGGCCCACAGGGGTCAGCGCCCTGCGAGAGCCGAGAGCACCTCCAGGTGCTCTCTATCCTCTGGACAGGGGCTTGTGGGAGGAATGGGGGTCAGGGGTCTGGAGGCCCCTGGAAGCCTGAGCTTAGAGGACATGCTCTGGAATCGGGGCTGGGGGTACTTCTAGGAAGAAGGTATTCATTAGCAAAGAGCCCTAGAATCGAGGAGACATCTTTCCGATTTGTTTTCCATTTCTGTCTGGTGTATCAGCACTTTCCAGTATTTAGAAGCTGTTTCTGGGGGCGCCTGGGTGGCTCAGTGGGTTAAAGCCTCTGCCTTCGGCTCAGGTCATGATCCCAGAGTCCTGGGATCGAGCCCCGCATCAGGCTCTCTGCTCAGTGGGGAGCCTGCTTCCTCTTCTCTCTCTCTCTCTGCCTGCCTCTCTGCTTACTTGTGATCTGTCAAATAAATAAATAAATAAATCTTTAAAAAGAAGAAGAAGAAGAAGAAGAAGAAGAAGAAGAAGAAGAAGAAGAAGAAGCAGCTGTTTCTGTCTTCTCTAGCTTAGTGTTACACCTGGAGTTTAAACTTGGGCCGCTGCTCGAGGCTGGGCCCAGGCGGGGAGACTGGAGGGTGGGGAGCCTCGGGAGCCGCTCTCTCTTCTGCTCTGCCTTTTCTGGGAGGTGTGAGGTCTGGGAGAGCAAGGCGCCTGGGCTGGCTGATCCTGGGCACATCTGTTCTCTCCCCTGTTAGCCTCAGTTTCCCCATCTGTAAAGCAAAGGCAGCGCTTTCTCTTCCTGTGGACAGCTCGACAGGATGCACACACGGGCGTGAGGCATGGGGCCAGACCCACAGCAGGCCCTCGGGTCGCGCGTGGGGTTGGCCGCCTTCTCTGGCCGCCCCCTTAGGGAGGTCGCCTTGACTCGCAGACTTGGCTCCGTTCCATCTCACTCTGCTCTCCTCCCTGGAGCCCGAGTGGAATGTTTTCTCTTCCCTCCTCCTCCTCTTCCTGTGCACTGTCTGTGGGACTCCTCTGGTGTCCCGGGCTCCCCGGGGGAGGCCGGAGCCCTCTCTCAGCCCGGCCTCTGCCCCGTAGCCCACCAGCCTGTTTCCAATTTGGACGCCATGGCTCTTTGCCCCTTCAGATCACAGCCGCCTCTTTGATGGAACTAATGATGATCTAGGACTCCGGGGCCCCGGACCTCCCCACCCTGAGATAAATCCTGCTTCTTTGCAGACAGGGGGCCTCTGGCCCTGCAGCTGACGCCGCTCCTCCAGGCTGGACTGGGAGGGGAGGTGGCTCTGGGAGCCCCCCTCCTGGAGGGCTGTGAGGGCCCCCACTGGACCCAGGGAGACAGGAAGAGGGGGATTTCTCCAGGGTTCGAAGAGGGGGTCCCACCACTTGGTGGGGGGAGGGGCAGGTCTGTGAAAGAGGCAAGTGCAACGCCCCCCATGCTGCCCCCCTCAGCTACCCTGGGATTCACTGGGATTGACCGGTCACCCTTGAGAACATTGTGCCTCTGAGCCCGTCCACCGGGTAGGGGACGTGCTGGGCACCACGTTTCCAGAGGCTGGAGAGGGCTTGTGGAAGAGCCAGCAGTGAGGGGAATGGAAGGGCAGAACCCTCGGACCTCTGGCCTTAAAGCCAGCACCCCTTTCTTCTCAGCACCCCAATGCTGCCTCTCCACCTTCCTTCACTTCTTCCTTCTGCCCCTCCCGCGGCTGGCTGTCAGGATTCCACCCCAAATGTATCAAGGTAAAAACAAAGTTCATTCAGGTTTAACCAAAGAATGTTGGGCTTTCCCCCAGCAAAGGGCCCCATCAAACCACTGTACTTGAACATCAGAAACACGTGTGGCCCTCAAATGGGGAAGCAAGAGCTCACCTGGCTCCTCCCTTGGGGGTTGAACTCCCAAAGGGACACCTGGCCTTGCCTCTCAGCCATCTGCTTGGGTGGCTTCAGAGTCCCCTAACGGTCTGGGGCTCTGCCTGTCTACCCTGACCTGTGTGACCCGATTTTCTGAGCCCTATAGCTTCTTAGAAGAGACCTCCACCCAGACTGGTGGTGACGGAAGGTTAAGGGAGGAGAGTGTGGAACCTCTACCTCGGGGCCTTGTTGGGGGGGAGGGTGCCAAGCCCACCTTTCCAGCTCTGCCACTCTGAGCAGCTTCCGCCCCGAATCCCGCCCTGGAAACCTTCTCATCTTTCCAGGGAAGGGATGTGTGGTCCCAGTCTCCTCTGGACTGGGAACCCTGGAGGCAGGCGCTGTTACTGCTTGTCCTTGAGACCAGGGCTTTTCTCAGGGCCTGGGCATACAGCAGGTGTCCAGTAAATGTTTGCAGTGTGGAGCTCTGCGCCCAGCATACCCTCTCTGTTCAGTCATCCATCAGACAGCCCGGACCCCTGGAGAGTGGGCTTTGGGGAGGTGGCCTGGTAATGGGGTGGGAGTGGAGGGAAGCCTCCGGGGGTTATGGGGGCGTCTGGGGGTTCTTCCCTGCCAGGCTGGGCTAGCCTAGACACCGACCCTTGACCTTGGCTTTGCAGAAAGTGCCTGGGCTGTGCCTTCTCACCCTCCTGGGCGCCCGCCGGGCACCGGGAGGAGGAGGCGTCTGCAGTCTGTGCCCATCACCTGAACTGCACTGGGCGGGGTGGATAACAATTATTGGGAGAGGTTTGGGGAAAAAAAAAAATCATTATCAAATAACTACAGCTTGAGAAAGTTGGCGGGCGGGACGGAAAACGCGGCCTGGATCGCGCCGGGGCGGCCGCCGCCGCTAGCAGGCGCCCCGCGGTAGCCAAAAATGGAAGGAAGCACATCTGCAACGCATTTACGTGCTGTTCACCTTTGAGACCGCGCGGCTGGTTGGAGGCGGTGAGTTCACGCGAAAGGAAAAACTCTTTAAGAGGGCTTTCCTTCGGGGACCTGCCGGACGCGGGCGGCCGCGGGGCTCGGCGGCGGGGAAGGGCGCCCCCTGCCCGGCGCGGGCGGAGCGGGGACAAGCGCGGGGCGGGGGCGGGGACGGGAGGGGGCGGGGCACCCTCTCCGAGCCTCAGTTTCCCAGTCTGGACAACGAGGGGCCTGGATTTTCAGGGCTTTTCCGGGGGGGGGGGGACATTCCAAGAGTCTTTTCCTGTCATTGGTCGTTCTCTGTGCGTCCCTGATGGAGGGAGAGGGACCAGCCTCTGGGTGGGGAACAGGAGGAGCCCTCATGATGTCCTGCGGGTTCCTGGGCTGCTGTCATTGCATTCCCAGCCCTGTCTCTACATTCCAGAGCCAATGACGTCTTCTGGGTGAGCGTTTGTCTCCTGAGCTGGGTCAGATCCACTTTCCTGGGCAGTCACAGCTTGGCTGGGGCAGGGGAGTGAAAGGGGCCTTTGCTCCTCAGGGTTAGGGGTGAGCCCCCCCCACTGCAACCTTCTCCTTCCCAGCCATTCTAATCTCTGGGGTCTTCAACACGCCCCTCCCTCCCCAAACAGGCCCCAAACATTCCTATCCCCTGTAGAGCCCCTTTTGTCCCGATACCCACCACCTGTCCCCCTTTCCCCTGGGATTTCCTTCCCCAATGGTCCAGCCCTCTGCCTCCCCCTGCCCCTGGCGCTTTGAGGCTCCCCCAAGCTTCCCCACCCTCACATCCCAGGATTCCCGCCTGACTCCAGGGTTAAAGCACATTGTAGGCTGACTCAGGCTTCCCGAAGAGTCCCTGAGTTTCTCAATGTTCAAAGGGAGGCAGACTGAGGGGAAAGATACAGGAGGGAAGTGCAGGGACTCTCTTCCCTGGGGACCCCCTATACACACACACACACGACCTCACTTTGCCCAGGAGAGACACAGCTGGTACAATCTCAAGGGCCAGGATTTCTGCCCATATCATTATGTCCCTGTGCCCACAAGGAGACAGAAAGCACTGGAAAAATATTGTTAGTTGGAACCAGAAGCTCAGACAGTCCCTCTGCACAGATCACGGTCAAGTGTGCACTTAAACACGGTAAAGATGGTAAGTGCTGTGTTGTGTGTGTTTTACCACAATTAGAAAACAATTTTAAAAAGAAACAGAGCAGGGACTGAACTCGGGCCATTTGGTCCAAGAGTCTGTACTCTTATCTCTGTCCTAGACTACATACCTAGAAGCAGCTCGATAGATATTTGTTGAAGGAATGAATGGGGAATGGATAACTTCAGAGGCTTGCACACATGTCAGTTTCCCTTCGGTGTCTCCATGTAACCCACAGCCCTGGACACACGCGGTCCCCATGTGTGTTCACCGTGGTGGTCTGTGATCTCCCTGCCCTTGCTGCTGTCTCCTTCCTGCCCTGGTTTCCCAGCCCTCCTTCGAGCACCTTTGGGGCAGTGCAGCCCACCGTGGTTGTGGGGAGGGGAGGCAGCCTGGCGCTGGGGACGGCCATGAAGACGGCCAGCTGGGGTTCTCACGATTTCTCCTTCCTCCTCAGGTGTTGCTTTTTCCTGTACACCTGACCTTTAACGTGACCATGACCGGAGGCAGTGTCTGAGAGATGGCTTGACCCTCTTCAGCGCTGACTTCCTTCCTATATCTCAGTCTGGTGGGTGAGTAGGCTGGGTGGGATTCCACTTAGACCATTTGCCTGTGTTTTGTGGCATCTTCACTCTAAGTCAGGGATCCAAGGCTCTGGTTCTCTGAGCCTCACCTGGCTGTAGGAGTCGGTTTCTGGATAACAGGTAAGAGAGTTTGTTTTGCCATCACCGGTCAGAGTTTGGTCAGTCCAGCCTCAGGCTATGCCTCTGTGCCCGGCTGCTGTAGGATCATTTCTCCCGATTGAACCCAAGCGAGCTCTCCCTCTCTGTTCACTCTGTGCCTCTGTTCCTTAAGTGGCCCAGACATGGCACAGGTTGAGAGGTACCGACAGAGAGGTTCAGGATTAGTCAGATTGGGGTCAGCCTTGAACCTGGACCCTGGGTGAAACTGAGGTTGGGGCTTTGGGGCCTGGCAGGGTGGGGATGAGCAGGTATGGACAGGGTCCCAGACAGCCAAGCATTCTGGGCAGGTTGACAAGGGCAAGGTGGGGCCCAGGGTGGTGTGGGGCCCAAGGCCCAGGGCTGGGCTATACCTTCGAGGTCCCTAGGAGGATGCGAGATTCTCTTTAGAACAGGACCACCAGGTCAGACAGAGCTCACACCAGGGGCATCAAGACCTCTTTGCTGGAAGATTGCTGGAAGTGAAAGAATGGGGAAGGGTCATTTTCTGTCACGGATTCTCTTACTTTGCATTTGTCATGAAGAACCCAGAGCTCCCAGTTCAGGGGCCAAAGCAAACCTCTCAGCCCAGCAGACCCAACCACATCTCGGTTACCCATCTGGGGGGGTTATTTGCAACCCCCCAGCCTCTTCCCCACAGCTGGAGGGAGCTTGGGGCGAACCGAATCACTTCCACCTGCCCAACTGTCCCTGTCTGGAAGATAGAGCCTGACTCTGGCAGGACAGCTGGACACACCTTTGACATTGACTGTATGGGGCCTGCTTGTCCCGTCCAGTCTGGACCCAGGGCCCTCCTGGGCTTGCTTTTCCCCCTCCTCATTTTCCCCAAGAGGCTGGTTCTGGCACCAACTGTCACCAAATGGTAAACAGACCAGCACAGCCCCCTCTAAGAGGCTTAAGATAAGAGACACCCCTACGGGGAAGGAAGAAAAAAACCTAACAGGAAGCCAAGTGGGTAAACCGTTACTGGCAATGCTGTGAGGGTTGTGTCTCTCCGTCTCTGGGCGAGAGACCCTGTGCCTTTGGCTCCCAGGCTGGGGCGGTGGGGAATCACAGAGGAGAGAGCTCTGTGCACCTGGGTGAGGGCTGGGGGTACCAGGGAGTAGAGTCACCGAGTCAAGCCACTTCCTCTTGTGAGCCTCTGGCTTTTGCCAAGGTTCCTCTGCAGAGTCACTTCTGAGAGCCTGGAGGCACAGTGACCAGGAACAGAGACCCCGAGGGCAGGCAAGCCCACCTTGACCTTGCTGAACGTCCTTGGGAAATCACTTGGCCCTCTTGAGTGCCCTTCTTGAGACCTTCTGGATGTACCCCCAAACCACGTCCTGGGGATGCTGAGAGAAGTGGCTGACATGATTAATGCGGGTGACGCGCCCGTGCCCCACCCCCAGTGCCGGCCACACCGTGGGTGCCCGGGGAAGGGTCCCTGTTCTTGCCAGCCGTGGCTGACTGATCCAGAGAGAGGCCGCTGGGGACAGGCTGGCTGGTGCCTTTTGCAGTCTGGAACCTGGGGAGAGAACACTCCCTCACCCATCCAGAGCAGGGTTAGGTCTCCTGAAAACCCCCCCTACCTCTACCCTGAGCATCTCCTCACAGAGACAGAGACAGAGAGATCTCAATCCTAGCTTGAGAAATATGAATCAAGCACTTTTTTTTTTTTAAGATTTTATTTATTTGCCAGAGAGGGAGCACGAGCAAGGGGGAGGGGCAGAGGAGAGAGAGAAACAGGCCTCCCAATGATCAGGGAGCCTGATGAGGGCTCGATCCTAGGACCCTGGGATCATGACCTGAGCGGAAGGGAGATGCTTAACCAACTGAGCCACCCAGGCACCCCTGAATCAAGCACTTTTAATTCAATGCCCCTAGTATGTTGATTAAGCACCCAGTATGCATGGCCGAGAGCTTGAAAGATGGAGGAGTTGCCTAGACACTGTGTGTCCTCAACTCCTCACCGTCTAGTGGGGGGGGGGACTGGAAATTACAGGCTGTTTGGGGTCATGGACAGCAGAGGAAGGCTGAGCATTCAGTAGGAGGGAAGGTGACAGAGAGGAGGGTCCCCGGGGCCAGGACCTGGTCACCGAGTTCCATATCTGTCCCTGACAGCAAGTTGGCCTCCCCTGGAGGTGGAGGTGGCCAGTGACTCTGTTCGGCCTGGGCAGCCATGACAACAGACAGAGGAAGGGGCGTCCAGGCCTCACTCTCTCCCCCACTTCTCTGATCTCCTTCTGTCCTCTCTGGAGTCGGCCCACGCTGCCTCCATCCCCTCTTCCTGCCCAAGCTTCCTCGGTCCCCCAAACTGCAGGAAGGTGGGGGGCGGGGCCAGCCGGGTCTCCCGGTGTGGGGTCCCACCACCTAGGAACCCCAAAGAGCTGCTTCCAAGCAGCTGTAGCAACAACCCACTCCCCCATCTGTCCCCCGTTCTGTTCCCTCTCCCTCCGGCACTCACCTCTGAGCACCAACCCGGGTACCGGACTGCCCCCAACACCCCTGCCTGTGCGTCCCCAGGAGAAGCCCATCTCCCCATGTCCCCTGCTCAGCTCTGCCTGTTTCTCCTCTCCAGAAACACCGCCACCATCCACCCCACTGCTCAGGAGAAACGCCTTCCTTCTTCTCACCTTCGGGCCCCGATGGAGCATCACACCCACCCCTCAACTGCACAGCCATGACCCCAGTCTCAGTTGCCACAGCCCTGCATCTGGATACCCGGAGCAGCCACAGCGTAGGCTCTGCCTTCCATCGCCCTCCAGGCCACAGCCAGAGCAGCCGGAATGCCCTTCAGGTTACGTCTCTCCCAGCAGAGAACTCCTTACAGCTTTCAGGGACATTTAAGGTACAACCCGAACTCTGTGCCACGGCCCCCAGGGCCTTCATGACCAGTCCTGCGTCTCTGTGGACGGGAGGCTCCATGAGGACAGGAGGGGGACAATTTCTACTCCCTTCGCAATTCATAACGCCTGGGTGGGGGGGATCTCCGTATATATTAGTGGTTCGAACTCATTGACACGCTTGCTCGTGCTCTCCCTCCACAGCTGTTCACCCAGGCCCTCCCCTGCGCCATGTCCTGCACTGGTTTGGGGAAACAGGGGTGGGGTGGGGTGGGGAGCTGGCGTGCCCAGGCCGAGGAATGGTGACACAAAGTACCAAGCCCAGGGCACAGGGCTCTGTCCTCCAGAATCACCCTTTCACGCCGGGCTGCGGCCATCTGGCCCTCCGTGAGTCAGGCCAGTACAGGCTTAGGGTCAGGAATCGGGGAGCGCTCACTGGCGCTCCTGGAGGGTGGCAGAGAGAATCCCAGCCCTCTGCTGTCGCCCCGAGCTGGACACATTGCAGAAGCTCTCCGTGCCCTTCTCCAGAGACCCTCGTGTGACCGCCTCATGCACTGGCTTGCCATCACCGCGGCCGTGACAGAGGTGAAGGAGCCGGGGCTCACACAGGGCAGGCGACTGGTCTAAGGTCACACGGACGGTCATCGAGCACTTTCTGCATTCCATGCCTGGTTCTCAGCATTCTATGTCAACTTTCACATGGGGGGCTCACATACTAACCCTGGGAGGTACAGAGGGTCATGAAAACGGAAGCCCGTTTTCACACAAGGCTGAACACGGCGTCTCCTGCAGTCCGTTCTCCTGAGAGCTCCGTCGATCTGTCTGTTTTTCACTGCAAGCTTCCAGAAGTAGGTGGTGACACCCCCGAGGGCCTTCTCTGAGGCCTGTTCTGTGAACGGAGATGACCTGGGGCCACAGAGAGAGAACTAGACCTGGAGTCACCAAGCCTGAGTTCTAGGGAGGCCCGAGACATTGGCTATATGCCTGGGACACCAGCTTCTGAGCTCCGGCCCTGTCCCTGACTGGTGGGTGGGTGGGAGGGGTATCTTAGTCTCTGTGTCCCTGTCCTTAACATGGGAACAGCAGTAATAAGACTCACCCTGCTGGATTGTTGAGTAAGGACAATGAACATGTCACTGGGGGTCTGGGGAGGCCAATAAATACATTCTCTTCTCCTCCCATGTTCAGAACTGAGTTGACACCGACTCTTGCTGGAGTTGGACCCTCTCTGTGGGTGGCCGATTGGAAAGGAACATGCCCAGAAGGGACAGAGCTGGGCACGATCACTTTCCTCTCCAAACTCTACCAATTCAGGCACTCCTCCCCGGGGAAGAAGTGGGATGGGGAGCAGGAAGTCAATAGGGGGCACCCCACACCCTCAAAGGAAACTTCAGGGGTGGGGAAGCAATTCCTCCCTGATATTTAGAGAATGTCCAGCGCTCAGTAAATAGGAACTGTGATTATCCTATTTCCAGCTTCTCAGGGGTGCTTTGGGCACCCATCTGGGTGGATGATACCATTCCTCTAAGCCTTCCTATGTGAACATGAACAGCCCTGGGGTACTGATCCGAGTGGGAGCAAGAGGGGTTCCCTAGTACTTGCTCTTTCTTTTTGGCCTCTGCTGTGATCTGAATGTTTGTGTCCCCCCCTAAATTTGTGTGTCACATCCTAATGCCCGGTTTATAATGGTGTTGGGAGGTGGGGCCTTAGGGAGGTGATTAGGTCACAAACAGGAAGCCCTTTGAATGGGACTAGTGTTCTCATAAAAGAGCCCCCAGGGAGCTCCCTTGTCCCTTTCTGTCATCAGGACGGGGGCTATGAACTAGGAAGAGAGCTCTCACCGGACACCAAATCTGGTGGAGCCTTGACCTTGGCATTCCCAGCCTCCAGAACTGTGAGAAATGAGTTTCTGTGGTGTATCAGCCTTTTAGTCTCTGGTGTTTTTGTGGCAGCAGCCGGGATGGACGAAGATACCTTCCTCTGCAGAGCCCATGTGAGCCACAAACTCAGTTGTATCTATGGGTGTTAGACAGTCTGTCTGCCCTACACCGTTTTCCTTGCTTCTTCTAATGGACCTAATTCTCCGGCCATCAGGACTGGGCCAAGTGGTAGTCACAGGACACAGATGAGGCCTATCACAACCCTTCCCTGGGGCTTTACCCTCTAGAGTGGGGAGAACAAAACTTCTTCTGTGTTCTGGTGCTGGAGTTTGCAGAAGTGAGCCTGAAGCTGCCATGGGGAGAGAGAGGTCCGCGGTGAAAGCAAACGGGGCTGGCCCGCAGAGGGAGGCAGGGACAAGCAGCAGAGCCAGAGGCATGCTGGGCCCTGCCCCCGGAGGGCCGAGAGGCCAGCGCCTCCCCTGCTTGGCCTCCACTTAGGTCACTGGAGTTGATCGATAAGTTTTCCGTTTTTGGTTAAGCTCGTCCCATATGGGTTCTGTCACTTGCATCCCCAAATCCCACCTGCTGTGGCCTTGGAATATTCTGGAAGGTAAGCGCCATGAGAATGGGGACTTTGCATTGTTCTCTGCTGTCACTTCAGTGTCTATAACCATGCGGAGCTTATGGGAGGTGCTCAAATAAACATCAGCTGGTGGGCCCTTACCATCGTTCTGGTGGCCCCATCAGGTCAAGATCACGGGGCCTGAATGAGGCCACCTGCCTTGTTTCATCTCCCACCTCCCCTCTGCTCCCCACTTTCTTCTTTCCTTCTGTGGCCTGGCCCTGAGCTAGTGTTCTGGCATGCAAAAATTAGGCCCAGCCCAAAGGCCTGGCCTTCCCCGAGCTCGGATTCTGGGTGGGCCAGTGGGATGGAATTCATATGCCCACACGAGAAGTCAGATTGTAAGTGTACCTTTGAGGCACAGACCAAACATGTTGGGGCTTGGAGACAGAGAGAATTTAAGGTGAGCTTCTAGACAAGTCTCTTCTGCTCTCTGGGCCCAAATCCCTGCCTCGAGGACTCAGGCTTATGGTGAAAAGGGACAGGGCGAGGTTCGGTCAGCTGGGACTATAGTTCAGAGCCGATGAGGGTTTGAGAGGAGGCTTTGAGGGGAGGGTGTATCCACTGGTGGAGAGCCCGAGACTGATCTGTCCATCCAGAACCCTGACTCTCCCCTCCTGGGGCTATCCCAGATTCTAGGTCTGCCTGGTAGAGCAAGTTATCCCGCTCAGAAAGTTCAGGAAGCCAGAGATAAAGAGGAGAGGCCAAGGGCCATTGTAGTATTGGTATTTCCATGTGGCCCCAGCTCTGTCTTGGCCCTTCTAGCCCTGGCCACCCTCTTTGATTTGTTAGCTAGGGGATGTCAGAGGGTGAAATGAGGATCTCCGGCCCGGGAGATTCCAAGACTTCATTATACACTCTACTATTTTCCTAACACTTACTAATGTCCTTCATGTTAGGCCCAAAGTTGCAGACCATTCCCCTCTTACAAAATATTCAGGGTCGAGGTTGAAGGGGGAATGTCCGGGGACTCCTCTGGCAGGAACCAGCCACCAGCAGGGAAGTGGGGAAGACCCAGGGGTCCTGTGCAGGGTGGGAGGTGGGAGTGGCCTGGGGAGATCAGGGTTCCCATTTCCTTGAAAACAGCCCTGGGCTAGAAGGCCGAGCTCCTGTTTTTCTTACACAAGTTCCTGCCTTGCTTGGAGACTCCGTTTCATCTTCTGTGAAATGGGTGTCCTTAGTGCTCCCCCCGAGAGTGGTGGCGAGGACAGAACGCATCATGGTGTGCGTGCTCAAGTCTGGGATGGGAGGCGGGCCCTTAATGAGGGCTGGATCTGAGCGGCCGAATCTGTCTGAGTCCCCCTGCAGAACCTGGAACAGAAGGCTGTTTTCCTGGCTAGGGTTCCTCTGCCCACTTGGCCGGCGTTTCCTTCCCTGGTGCTGCTGCTGAAATTTTACAATCCACAACAATCCTTACAATCCACTGCCTGACCCATCACGATGCAGGATCTTGTCTGATCCTTTCTGAGAACAGCGCCCCGATCCTGCCTCTTCTCCCCATTTATTTCCGCTCTGCTTCTGGGGGGACAGAAGCACAGAAGGGTGCTCACCACTGGAGTGTGACCAGCTGGCTCCCCGGGGCTGTAACTTTGCCCTGGTTTACTCATCCAAAAAATGCAGAGAAGTCAGCCTCCCTGATAGGGGAGTAAGATATGTGTGGATCAGGGAAGGGGAATGCCGGCACAGGGAAGAACTGGGAAGAACATTCAGAGGCTTTCCTGTTTTGCTCTCGGCCCCCACCAGCAGCAGTGACGGCCGCGGACCCCCCCCTCAGCAGTCCCATCGCTATGCAGGCTCGAAGGAAGGATCTAGAATCCCCATGCTTCTCTCAGAGGAAGCCAGCAGCTCCGAAGTGGACGCCGTTGCCCTCCCGGAGCTCCGATCCAGAAAGCCCGTGGCGTCAGAGCTGCCTAAATTCCTGCAGCATGACCCACCCGGTGACCAAGCTCCTCCTCTCCTCCCCGCACCCGCCTGGCCATGTGGAGGGACAGAAAACCCACGCCTGTATCAGGAAACCCCTAAGGTGTGAACTTGAGGTTGTGCCCTCCCTTTTCCTACACCTGACCGGGATAGAATGCCACGGTAGGCACAGTGATGTGCCAAGGAGGACTGGGGGCAGGGCGGAAAGTGGTCTGTGGTCCTTCCCACTTGCAGGCGGGAAGGGGATGCGTCATCTGTAGATTTCATAACAATAATAACATCGATCTAGAGTTTGCTTGGCTCGCTATTATCACTGTGTGCTGCTGGGGCGACATGGGGTCAGTGATAGAATACTTCTCCGCACGGGGCAGGGCAGCGCCCCCTCCCCTTCTTGCTGAGCTCTGGGAGGTGGGGTTGGGATGGGGTGGGGGGGTGGGGGGGGTAGGACACAAGTCCCTAGGAGGCTTGTAGCTGGTCTTTCTGCTCTTGCTCTGTGCCCAATGCTGGCCCTCCTTTCTGCACCCCTCCCAGCCCCCCCCCCCCACTTCCAATGCAGAGACGGAAATGCGCTTGCAGGGGTCAAGGGTCCCAGAGAGGTCAAAGTGGCAGTTTAGAAGGCAAAGCCCTTCTCTGCTTGGAACCCTCCAGGGCTTGGCCTCATGATAGAAGAGAGAAGCTGAAGCTCGGAGGCCCCTGCAAGCCCTCGTAGACCGAGGCAGGGACTTCAGATCTTGTTACAATCCCAGTGGAAAGCTCCGGGAGGGTTCTAGGCAGAGGAGGGCCGTGACCTGATTGACATTTGGGGAGAATGGGATAATTCAGGCTGCCGAACCCAGGAATGGGTTCCAATGAGTCTTCAGGACAGCATTCCTTTTTTTTTTTTTTTTCTCCATCTACAAGGCTTTTGGGATGTCTGCCGCGTGCCAGGCCCCAGGCCAGCCATGGGAAGGAGGCCGGGTTGGGGGTCAACATGAGTGAACCAGAGAGGCCTCCGCCTTCAGGGGGTGCCCGGGCTGCGGAGGGAAGACACGCATTAATCCAACCATCATGCCAACTTTGACGACGCCGACCAGAGCTGGAAAGAAAGGCGCAAACGTCCTGGGGCACCGAGGGAAGATGTTCTAGAAGGTGATGTGAGCTAACCAAGTAGGTGTGTGAAAAGCAAGCAGGAAGGTTGTCCAGGCGCCCGGAGGCTGGAGGGGACAAGGGGACTTGGAGAAGTTGCAACGGAGCCAGTGTAGTTGGCAAGCATAGTTACAAAAGTTTTTCTCTCATAAGTTCTACTCTCTTAGCGTCTTTCAAATATACAATACGGTATTGTTAACCAAAGGCCCCATGCTGTACATGGGGGACTTATTTATTTTACGGCTGGGAGCTTTTACTTTTAACCCCCTTGTCCCACTCCCCGCCCCCCTCCGCCCCGCCATAGGATTGTGTTTTAGAACGTAATGTCAAGGAGAGCAAGACAGCCACAGACAGGGGACATAACCTAGGCCTGGCCGGGCCTGCCAAAGCCACCAAAGTCACAGAAAGCAACAAGTGGGGACTCAGACTGTCAGGCTCCAAATGGTACAGCCGTGATGGTGGCTGGAAAGTTATGCCCCGGGCGGGGTGTGCTGAGTCCAGCGCGACCCACGGGGAACGGCTCCCCAGTGGGCACCAGGCTGCGGCCCGGCCCTCTGGCTCAAAGGCACCGAGAAATATACGTTGTTTCTTCTCTGGGCACAGTGACCGCAGCCTTTGGTCTTGATAAGTAGATCACGTTGATTCATGGCTTTGGGCCTCAAGTCACAAAACCGCAGCCTGGCTCAGGATAGTTCACTGGGGAGTAGAGAGAGACAGCTGGTCAAAATGCAGCTGAGAACCTGCCGGGTCTTAATCACGGGAAACCCTGTCGAGTGGGCGCCAGGTTTGCCTGGCACGAGAGAGAATGTCGTTTTTCTGCTGGCTCCTTGGGTGGGAGCACCTTTGCCTGCAAAGAGCAGCTGTGCGGGGGTTGAGGGGGGGACCCGGTGGCTCAGATGGTTAAGGGTCTGTTTTCGGCTCAGGTCGTGATCTCTGGGTCCTGGGATCCAGCCCACGTCCACGTTGGGCTCCCGGTTCAGTAGGGAGTCTGCTTCTCCCTTCCTTCTTCCTCTCCCCCTGCTCATGCTCTCTCTCTGTATCTCTCTGTCTCAAATGAATAAATAAAATCTTAAAACAACAACAACAACGACAACCATGACAAAAAGAAACAAAGAGCCCTGGGGGCAGGAAAGCAGGGCGCTGGGCTTGGTGGGGACGTGGAGGCTTCCCACTCCTACGAAGCTCTGAGGAGGTCATTGCTGGTGTGTGTGTGTGTGTGTGTGTGTGTGTGTGTGTGTGTGTGTGTGAGATAACAGCTTTATTGAGATATCATTCACATGCCATGAAATCCACCCATTTGAGATGTATAATTTAATGGTTTTTAGTACATTCATGGGGTCGTGTGGTCATCACCGCAATTTTAGGACATTTTTAGCACCCTCAAAAGAAACCCTGTGCCCATGAGCAGTCCCTTCTACATTCTCTCCCCTCCCCTGTAGCAACCACTAGTCTGCTTTCTGCCTCTGTAAATTTGCTTATTCTGGACATTTTGTAGATGGGGTCATCTAGCATGTGGTTCTTCTTCATCTAGCATGTCAGGCTGCTTCTGCTTAGCATGGTGTTGTCAAGGGTCACCAGTGATGTCACGTGTATCCGTACATCATTCCTTTGTGTTCCCCGATAATAGCGTACCATGTGGCTCCGTCACTTTTTAGGCACTTGTCACTGGCTGGGCACTGGATTTGGGCCACTTCTGGGCACGGATGATGTTGCTACGATGCTTGCGTGCGAGTTTTCATGTGCACGGAGACTGCCTTTCTCTTGGGGTATCCACCTGCTTGGAGAAGAGCTAGGTCCCATGGTAACTCTATATTTACCTTTTTGGGAAAGGCCAGACTGGTTTCCAAAGCAGCTCCACCAATTTCCATTCCTACCATTGTCAAGAGAGGGATCTGGTGTCCACAGCCTCACCAACACTCGTTAGAGTCTCTTTCTTTCTTCCTTTCTGTCTTCCTTCCTCCCTCCCTTCCTCCCTCCCCCCTTCCCTCCTTCCTTCCTTAAGATTTTATCCATTTATTTGACAGAGAGAGAAAGAAAGAGTGAGTACAAGCAGGGGGGAAGTGGGAGAGGGAGAAGCAGGCTCCCCGCTGAGCAGGGAGCCCAGACGCAGGGCTTGATCCGAGGACCCTGGGATCATAACCTGAGCTGAAGGCAGACACTTAACTGACCGAGCCACCTAGGCTCCCCAAAAGTCTGTTTCTTTATTATACATCCATCCTAGTGGGTGAAGTGACATTTCACAGGGCTTCTGATTTATGTTCCCCTAGTCATTATGTGGAACATCTTTTTGTGTGCTTATGGGTCATTTGTAAGTCTTTCTTTTAGAGAAACATTGATTCTGATCCCTTGTCCTTGTATTTTACGGCTCGGTCATCTTTTTATTATTGAGTTGTAAGGGTTTTATGTATTATACATATATATATATATACACATATAATACATATATATGTATAATAATATTATATATAAAACACACACATATATATATTCTTTCCAGATGAAGTTCCTTATCAAGTATATGATTTGCAATATATCAGGTGAGCTGCTGTGATTCCTGGCGACCCTGTTGGGTGGAACCCTGCTTTTCTTTTCCTGACAACGGAATTCTATGAGTAAATGTGGAAGGAGTGATTGGCTTGAGAACCACCACTTGGCAAATGCCGGGGTAGAGATAATTTCCGGTGAGAATCCTAAGCAGGTGTTAAAATTGGTGGGCAGAGTGTATATAAGAAACGGGACATTTCCAGTTTTAAAGTACCCTCCCTACAGGATACTTACTGGTAAGGGGACAATAACAGCTTTACATGGGGGAATTTGGCAGGCAGCATCTACATCAAACTGACCACGTTAATATCAACCATATTGGGGCGAGCTGATGTTGTGCGCCCCCTCATATAAAGCACTCAGAAAGATACAACCTGTCTTTTGTGGCATTTTTACCCCAAATGCATACCCTGGATCGAATGGCGAGGAGACATCCAGAAAAGCCAAATAGAGGGATGCTCTAGAAAAAAGTGGCCAGCTCGGACACAAAAGTGTCAAGGTCGTGAAAGCCAAAGGGAAGGACTGTTCTGGCTGAGAGAAGACAGGACACTTGTGATGACTGAAAGCAAGATGACCCTAGGTTGAATCCCGGACCAGAAAAAAAGACATTAGGGCAACCACCCAGGAAATGCAAATAAGGTCTATTGACCAGGTACTAGTATTTTCTGATTTTTATCATTGGCCTGTGGCCTGTGTCAACATTTAGTGGATCTGGATAGAGTAGATGGGGATTCTTTGTACCACTTTTGCAACTTCTTGGAAAGTATGAAATTATTTCAAATGAGAAGTTAACAACAAGGACAACGAAATCTTGTTTTCAGAACTCCTTCAGGGCGGAAGGAAGAGTTCCAGTTTCTTAGCCAGACTGTCGCCAACCTTGCTGGTCTCACTCCAACCCAGCTGGAACACACGGTGGGTCTGCCTGTTACCCCAAAGGCAGCCAAGAGGTGGGGGTGGGGCGGTGTCCTGGAACGGTTTCCAATGGGGAAGGGACATGGGTCAAGTCAATGGCATCTTGGTGGGTGGATTCTACTGGACACGGAGAAGCCAGGGAAGGAGAGAATTTGCCAAAGTCCAGGGGAGAGAGAATGAAGACAGAGAGACCAGATTCCAGAGACGTTTCTGAGGTGACCTCGGTAGGCCTTGCTGATGGGAACGGGGGCGGGGGGATCCAATGGGGGAAGCAAAGGTAAGGCCCGAGGGTAGATTCCATCTGGGCAGCTCTCCAGGGTACCCAGTGTTTCATATTCATTCCTGCAAATGTGTTCTCCATGCTCTCCACCTGCTTTGTGCCTAGAAGGCTGACTGCTGCTGGATTGCATCACTCGGGCTCTCTCTGGCTTCCAGGTATGTTCAGCCAATGAGAGAGCAGAGCAGCAGATTACAGGACAGAGAGAGAGGTTGGGGTATTCCCCTCAAAGCCCACTCTTCCAAGTGTGCCAGTGGCTGGATCCATCCCACGGAGGCAGGCATCGGCTGGGCAACGCTGTGCAATGCTGCTTCCTCCCGGTGCCCTCCGTGTCTGGAGAGGGGGGTAGACTAGCAGCGGATCCCGCCTTGGTCCTCTTAGCCCTCGCCCTTGTAGCCAGTCCCCTTGTTCAGTTTCTTCCATCACCCCTTCGAGTGCGACATCTATTTCTTACAAATACCCTCAGTTAATAATGCCTCTTGGGAGTTTGTCGCTGCCGCTGTCATTCCTCTTAACACTACAAATGCTCTGTGTCTGGGGGGAGAGGGATGGTTGGGACGTGGCTCTGCTCCACCTTCTCCCACCAAGCTCCTGCGTCTCTGAGCTCGCGTGCACGCGCCACTGCCCGTACTTCCGGCTTCCGCCGAGGGGCGGAGTGTGGGCCCTTGACCGGACCAATCAGAGTCTTCCCCGGCCCCCCCACTTCCGGGGAGATTTCAGTGCCGAGAGACCTGTGAGTGTTAGAGCCCACTGCTCCCTGGACCCACTGGTGAAGCTCGGTGGCGACAGATGATTCCCCCAAATCCTCCCACACACTAGGCTCGTTCAAGTTGGCTGCCCGTCGCTGATAGTCTAAAGCATATGACTGATCCAGCTGTTCAGCGGGACGGTGGGGTCCTAGGACAGATGGAGCTCCGTACTGAGCGCAGCTGTCCCCGTGGGCTTGTATTTTGGAGCCGAAAGCCTCTCCCGGCTGGATGCCGAGATCCGGGCGTCGTGTGCCGCAGTGGGGAACCGAAGCCAGGCGAGCAAAACTGAGGACCGAGAGCCAGTCTTCCTCGCGAGTACACGCTTCCCGTGAGCCCTGGCTTGTGCTGCACGAGACGCTGCCGCCGAGGGTCGCAGCCCTCCCGGCACCCTTGAATCGTGTGTTTGTTTAATAAGGTACAGATGCCGCATTCCAGTTAAATCAGTCTCCTTGCCGGTGGGGTCCGGGTATGAGCGGTTTATCAACCTTTCTGGGTGATTCCAATGTGTGTCGAGGAATCACCTGCCCCTGCTGCTTTGGAACGGGTGCTGAGGACCTGGGGTCCAGGGGGCGGTGGGCACAGAGAAGATGCAGAGGATATATCCTCTGGGCTCGAGGAGCCAGTGCAGGAAAGGAGTGAAACAGCAATCAGAGAACCAATTCGAGGTAGTCTGTAATTAACCACCATGCCCCCTGCTGCCCACTCTCTGAGCTCTGGAAGCTCCTAGAACAGGGCCACCCAGGGGCCTGGAGAGCCCGCTCTAATCCCACATGGTGCACTGTGCCTCGGGCTTACCACGTGTTTGGGGTCCGTCTTCTCCCTCAACCCTCCGGGGCTTCTGGTTAACGTGTGGGGCCCATACCTTGATCGCACCGAGCTCGTGGGCTATCAGACAACTTCCTAGCTGTAGATCGCTGGGCACACGTGAGCTCATGGCCCTTGGCATTGCAAGGGTCACGGTTGGTGGGTCATGGCACTAGATGGAAAAGGCCCTTCTTGGAGTGACCCGAAGACCCACAGCCCCACAGCCTGCCCACTTTCAGTGTGATGTGATAGCGTGCTCTGCTGCATGTTGGAGGCGGGTCTGGCCGGCTTGCCTCTCCTCTTGGCTACAGCATCAGGGGGCCTGGGCTTCGGGCACCCCTGGACTCTAGATGCCGCCATAGCTCCCACCCCTACTCACCTTCCTCCCTTCCTTCCTCCCGGGGATGATGTTGGTTGGCTTGGCCCTGGAAGGGGGATCCCTTTCCAGAGCTCCCAGTCTGGTGGGGGAGGCAGACCCAACAACCAATGATGACAGTACAAGCCTGAGCAGGGCGTCTTAGAGACATGCTGATAAGGACTCTGGTCCCCAGCTGCCTCTCCCCATCATGGAACTGCTCCAAGGCCATCTTTCCCATCATGTCTTTGGTGAAGCCTTCTCTGGTTCTGCCACCTGGAGGGAGCTGCCCTTCATCCATCCTCATCCATATGCGTTGTGCTCCCCTCCACTCAGTATCTCCCCACCTGTTCTGCCATGGTGAACCCTTAGGGCTTGCCCTCTGACCCTGCTTCTGTGCCACATTCAGTTCTGGGTCTCTGGAAGGCAAGAGGTACCAGGAACTGGGTTGGGTGTGAAGGCGAGCCTGTCCAAAGGGCTGAAAATCCATCGTGTTGAGAACTGGTACCAAATTCCCCCTTAGAAGGAAATCCTCCTTTTTTAAGAAAATCTATCAGCCTCTCCAGGGGAGGAAAGGGGATGACAGGGGCTGGACTGTTCTGCTTTGACAGTAGGCAGGATTTGAGAGACAAGGGGAGGAGGGAAAAGAGGGGGGAGGCCAAGGCAGAGACGGCAGAGAGACATCTCGGGAGAAGGATTTTAATGAGGCTCCTATAATTGCAAAGCAGATCTTCCTGCCTCTCCAGATGTCCGTTAGCCTTCTACCCACACAAATGCCTGGTATGAGAGGGTTTGGGGATGGAAACTAGGGAAAACGGCTTCTGTACCTGGGTAGCTGGAGGAATTTTGAGTGAGGAGCTTAGACCATCCAAACTGATCCTTAGTAGAAGCAGGGCTCCGGGTCATGGGCAACCATGGGATGTGAACCGTCTTGCCCCTGCCACAAGATTCTGCAGGTATCTTGAGGAAGGAGTTCCTATTTTCCAACCATCCACAGGCTGGGGCAGGCTGTGGATCATTCTGATACCAGCTGGTAACACTAGGATGTGAGTCTCCATTGACCATGACCCAGAGAGGCAGAGACCCCTGGCCCTTTGAGGCTTATGCTGACCGTGGTGGCCTGGGTGGTGCAGTAGAGTTGCCTCATGGCCTCTGAGCAGCTCCTCGGGAATGTCCTGTGTCCAAAGGGATGCCCTTGATTTCTGCCCAGTGCCCCTCAGGAAACCCCTCTTGCTGCCACACGCCTGGACATCCACACAGCATGCGTCCCTGACAAACAAAGGGAGAGGATTAAATCTCCAGGATACAAATCAGTGTGGGATAGAGAGGCCTTGAAGCCAGTCGGTAACTCCAGATTTATTTCTTGGGAAGTAGTTTTCCATTGGATTTGCTAAGAAACCCACGGTAGATGGAGCAGCAGCCCCTGACCAGCCCTCCCTATTCCCCTTGCACAGATGCGAGCTGGTCTTGGGGGTGCAGGTAGGGGTGGGTGTGCCCACCATGCCCCAGGACCAGGCTGTAACTGCTTTTCCCTCTCCCGGCTTTCACAGAGCCCAGAGACCTCTGGCCTTTCCCACCCCGCACTCAGTCACTCAGCAAACATTCCCAGATAATCTCCTGTATGCCCAGAGCACTGAGCGCTCAGAGCGGACCAGATGTGACTCCTGCCCTCCAGGGGTCGCCACCCAGTAGGGACACAGACATGGAACAGCGTGGTACGGCATTGTCAGATGTGGCCCTGGGGGTTCTGGGAGCACAGAGGAGACACCTAGCCCGGAGGCCGTGGGGCTGGAAGCTTCCAGAAAAAGATCATAGAGGCTGAGTCTGAAAGGATGCTAAAGAGTTAACAGAGGTGGTTGGGGATGTGGATAGGCAGAGGCACAGAGGGGATAGCCATGCCCCGTAGCCATGGAGCTGACCTCAGGATCCAAAGCAGCCTCTGCTCAGACTCTCTGAAAAGCCAGAACACACCAGAGCCAGGAGTGGGGACCCAAGTCCCATGGCAAATCCCATGGCATACCCCACGGCAGAACTACCGCAGGGGGCACACTCAGGCTCCCACCCCAGTCACAGAGCTGCCTCCCACTAGCCAGAATGGGTAGCCTCCTGGGCCAGCCCTGCCCACCCCGAGTCCAGCAGGTGTATAGCTATTGGAGCCCAGGTCACGTGATGAAACCTTTTCTGTGAGGGAGGCTGCTGGGGCCCGGCCAGCTTCGTGGGAGAAGAGGGAGGATGCTAGGTCATAAGGGGGGAATTCCCCGGAGGGAGGAGGACAGTCCAGAGGCGCTGGGCAGGCCAAGGAATGGTGTGCGGGCGCTCTCTGAAGCCGAGGGGGAGGGCTATGCTTGGTGGGGGGGGCCATGCCCACTGAGCGCTGCTGTTAAGGGCACCCCAAGACAGGCCATGGGTGCCTTGACTTCCTCTTATTTTATTTGTCCTTTTGCTCATTCATGGGGTCCATGACAGTTCTCATGTTCTGGGGGGGGGGCTGTGCTGTGGATTAGGGCCCCTGGGCTGAGTCACTTCTGGCATTGCCTGTCCCCCACCCCAACCCCAGCTGGCATCTCCCAGGGGCCGGGAGCTCACCGTCTGGTGGGAGGGACCAAGGTAGGAGGCCTGCCCCTCGGACGCCAGGCAGAGTGACCCGCATTGGCTGCCCTCCGGGGAGTGGTCAGTCCCCTTTATTGTGGGGTGACTGTGGGGGGTGGAATTTCCAGCAGGCACCCATGGACTTGGATGTAGCTGGCTGGTGGGCTTTAGGAATGTGAAACTCTGGCCTGGGGTCTAGAAGGGAGACATGGGGCGTACAGGGACCAGTCTGGCTGCTTGAGACGGTCGGGGCAGACAGGAAACAGGGCATGCTGGCCACGTGTCCACCGCTCTCATCAAGGAGGAGTTGGGTCTTTCTGGCCTAAGCAAAGACAGCGTGCAGTGATGAAGCGGGATGGGATAGGAGACGGCACAGAGGGCCTCCAGCTGGGGCTGAGGAACCCCTGGGCCATCCGGGCAACGGGGTGGGAGCAATTGTAGGATCTGGGTGGGCCGGGGGCACGAGTCGGGGCGGTGGGTGTCAGCAGGATCCCCCTTACTGCATTCAGGGCTGGATGGAAGGGCCAGGCTACACCCGCCTCAGGACTCTACCACCAGCCCTGGGCACAGAGTGGGCTCTGGGGCAGCACTTATGAGCTGAGCTGGAAAAAGTGAGGTCCGGGTCCCGGCATTGTGTTTTCTAGGTGTTTGAGGTCCCACCTCGAAGGGTGAGTAGGGATGAGGCAAAGGAGAGCCCTCTGGAAACTGTGAAGGGCTGTGCTCAACTAGGAGGGCTTCTTGGGCTCCAGGCCTGGGCCCGTGGGGTATGGCTGGACCCCGTCACAGGGTCCCCCCAACTCACGAGTCTGGTCATTGAAGAGGGAGACAGGGACAGCCAAGACTGAGACTGTATTTTATCACCTGTCCCTACTCCTTCCACGGGAGCAGGAGAGGCCTTGTTCAAGCAAGATGTGGAGAAATCAGTGCTGGGGAGAATGCCCCAGGCCAGGAGGTCACTAGGTCAAGTGGCCACATTTTCCTCTTTTGAGGACGGCTCTGCGGGAGAAGGGGCCTGCGCACTGACTAGTGACCGTGACCTTGAGAGGTCCATCCGGGAAAGCCCTTGCCTGCCCCTTAGATGAGCATAGCACTTCCCCATCATGCTTTCCCTCTGTCTGAGCAGATGAGTGGGAGGGATGGGGGGGTGGAGTCACCTTGTTTTGTGATCCCTCTCCCCCCAGGGACTAACACTGTCTGCCCAAGAAACAAGGCCGCCTGGTACCGTGTGTCCCCCCACCAAGGGTCCAGAACTTTCCTCTGTGTCTTTGCGCACGGGGTGGTGGGCAAGGCAGGTCAGGAGGACCGTAGGGCAAAAGGCCCCCGAGGGAAGCTGGGTCTCCCCAAGGCTTGGAGCCCATGGCTTTGCTCCAGAGCAGATGACTCCAGGCCCGCATCCCTGCCCTGGCCACCTGGGAGGTTCCAGACACAGGGGCCGCGGGCTGTGCGTCCTAGAGGACTAGGGGAACCCGTGCCCAAAGCTCTGAGCGTGTCTACCTCCTTGCTGGGGAACATTGATGGTCTTCTCTAAACACGCCTTTATTGCCAGCCCCGGCCTGGGAGGCCCCCCCATGGCCCTGTCCCCGCCCCTGTGAATGCTCCCCTTCTCGGGGCAGGGGGATTAGTCCTGAAGTTGTTTTGCCGTCTCTCTAGGGGGTGTCCAACCTCCAGCAGCGTTCCTTTTTCTTTTTCTTTGTTGTCATGGTGACAGCGGTTGACCTGCAATCACAGACCCACAGAGGAAGTGCGCAGGGTCCTGAGGGAAGGGTTGGGGGTGGGTGTGGTCACCCCACCCAGAGCCACTGTGAGCCTTCCCGGGGGAGCCCTCTGCTGCCTGTCCTGTGCGCTGCCTTCTCCCACTTGGTGGCGAGGCAGGTGCATAGGGCCCGGGAACCCCCCTCTGGCTTTTCCCCCTCATGGCTTTTGCCATGACTCGTTTCCTCCTCCTATCCCTTCCAAGCTTGGTGGTGCCTGTCTGGAAAATGGTGGCTTCTCTCTGGAGAAGCTGCCACATCGTAGAACTTGTTCGTTCTCCCTTTCCGACTTTGTTCATTGTTTCTTGAGCCTGCAATGCAATGTGTACCAATGCTTTTTACAGAAAGAGCTATAACCACGGACGTCCCCCCAAACCCCCCAGTAGCCACGTGTAGCCCCTTCCATCCTCCAGTGGCCTGGTGGCGGACAGGCCTGGGATCCGCAGTGAAACCCCTGGGTGTCCCCGGCTGTGTGACTTTGGAGAGACCACGTCCCCTCTGGGGCCTCAGTTTCTCGTCTGTATAATGGGAATGCTGTCACTCACCTGACTGGGGGCAGGGGGAGGAGAAGGGCCTGGGTGATGAGCCCAGGGGTGCGTGGGGTCCACTGAGAGGAACGGTGTCCCCAGTCGCCGGCTCACGCCTGGCCGAGTCCTGCCAGGCTGGTGAAGAATGTTGCTCCTTGCACCTTCCTTTCCTGAGAGCCGTCCGAGAGGCGGTGGCCCCCCGCGCCCCGCTCCACCTGTGGGAGCCCTGAGTCGCCTCCCCCCCAGTAAGGTGGAGATGGCCTCCTCCCGGCTCCTCAAGAGAGCAGCAGCCATTCCGGCGAGTCAGAGATGCTGAGAGAAACCGTGGGACTGAAATAGCTCTTTTCCATAAACAAAGCTGCTTTTCGTTGGGGAGAATGTAAACAGGCAGATGCACGAGGAGCCGGTGCCATCCGGCAGAGCGGTGGGGGAGGCGACAGCGGGAGGCTGGCCCGGTCCCCACGGCCCCTCATGAGGCGGGAGGCCGGGAGGTGCCCACGCAGCCGCCCTGCTCAGGCTCCCAGTGGGGCCCATCAGGCAGGGCCGGGGCCTCCCTTCAGGCTGGATGGAGCCCCCAGGGTCAGGGGAGCAGGGGCCTCTGGGCCCCGGGCCTGGCATGGGCCTGGCAGGGAGCGCGCATGAGGGAGCACTGTGGTCCCTGTTCCCCAGCCCTCGTGTGGAGCCTGGTTCCCCTTCTCTGCTCCCCATCTTGGGTCCCCAGCACCTCGGCTTGCTTCAGAGTTGGTTATCCTGTGTCGTGAATCAGCCTCAGGTCCCATAAGTGGGCCTTACCCCGGGAGGGATGGGTCAAGGGCAAGAGGGCTCCCTGGCAAGGCGTCTGTCCATGGGGCGAGAGAGAGAGAGAGAGAGAGTATGAAAGCGTGTTCCAGCCCGTCTGCCTCCACTCAGGGCACACGGGCTTGTGCCTTGGGGGTGTGGAGCCCCACAGAGACCCCTCAGCTGGGTTCCCACAGCTCCCGAGGGCTTCTGGAGAATAGGCCCATTTCTGGGTTGGCACCTGTGGCTTTACTGAGACCACAGCCCTGTTTTTGGCCAGGGATTGGTGGTCCAACCTTAGAGCTGTCCCCTGGGAAGATGGTCTGTCAAAGAATGGTAGAGAGTTCTAGAGCCAGAGGGAACCTTGACCGTCACACTGAAATCACCGCACATGACCCCTGTTGCACCTGTCCCGGGCTGTGTGTGACCGCGATGTAATTACATCGCACTTACAGATGAGAAGACATGGCCCAGAGCCATGAGGGCACCCGAGCTAGAAGCTTCTGGGATGACCTGCCTGCCTCAGTGGCAGTCCTCCATTGTGCCAGGAGGCTGTCTCTTATCTGGAGAAACTGAGGCCACTGTTTCCTTTTGCAGGGGTGGAAACGGAAGCCCAGGGATGGTTAAAAAAAAAAAAACAAACACCAAAAAAACCTCCCCAAGGTGACAGAGTGAAGTGAAGGGCAGAGCTGGGACCGCCCCTGTGCAGGCCAAGCCCAAGGCCGGGGTCCTGAAGGCTTCACAGCTGTTACGATGTCTGGGATGTGGGAGGGCAGGCAGGTGCCTGGGAGGGAGCCTGGGGAGCTGCTGGGGAGGGCGGCGGCTGGGTGGCTCCTGTCCGTGCCAGGGGCAGAGGAGGGCTGCCATTGGCCCTGCCCTATGGGAGCAGCGTTTGCCCTCTTCTGTAAAATGGGTTGATGATGGTACCCGCGTGCCATGGGGATAGGTGTGGGCACCCACTGAGACCTAGGCGCCCATCACAGGAAACCATCCTTGTCCTCCACCCAGCCTCTGTATGTCTGAGTGTGGTGACACGTGGCACTTGGAAAGCAGCCTCGGGCAGAGGGGATATGACAGGCCTGCTGACAGGTCCCTGTCTCTGGACAGGCACTGGAGACCAGACTGAGGCCACGGGTGGTCTTCCTGCAGGGAAGCTGGGTGGGGACAGAGGCTTGGGGCCTGCAGGGAAGGGGACGGGACTTGCCTGCAGTTCCAGCAGGTCGGAGGTCGGTGGGTGGGGGAGCAGGGAGCCTGCATCGGGAGCCCAGGAGGGAGGTGGGGCCCGGAGTGGGGGTGAGCCTGGGCAGGACAATGGAGGGACAGGCCTGGGCTGTGTTGAGAGCTCCATGGGAGCCTGCTGAAGGGGCTGGTGGGCTGGGAACAGCCACCGTGGTGACCCTCCAGGGGACCCCAATGAAGGTCACGAGAGGCCACAGGGCAGGGTGGGGGGGGGTGAGTCTGGAGAAAGAGGAGGTAGGCCAGAAGGTGGAATCCGCGGGGAGAAGCCTCTCTGGGCAGGAAGGAGTTTGAGTCCTGGACCAGGGGCCAAGAACCACACAAAACCATTTTCTTGATTCATGTATCCCCTCGAGAGAGTCTCTGACTGGCTCCAGAAGGTCTGATCAGAGCGGAGGATTAGCGTCTCTGCTGGTGAGGGACAAGCTGGGGTCCCCTTAGGGGCTGACTCCCACAAAGACCCCAAGGTCTTTGCGAATCCCTCCTCACACCTGCGGCCCATTTCGAGAGGGGCCTGCTCCCCATTCCTGCTCTCCCAGCGTGGTACCCAATCTTTTGGGGTCTGCTCGCAAATGTCCTCTGGGCCCACACCTCTTCTGCCTTTTCCTCCACTCGCTCCTTCTGGCCATCGACCCCTCTGGCTGCCTGGCCAGCTTCCTGGTATACTCAGGGCTTCCCGCCTTTCTGTACCCTCTCCCCCAACTCTCCTCGCTTCTTGCTGTTAGATGGAGTCAAGAAAAAGGGCTCAAAGCCCGTGGTGCACTTAGAACTCCCACAAAGACCTTGTATGGATCCCCAGTGCCCACTCAAGGGAGCCCATGTTCCTGGGGCTCCCCTGCCTCAGGCCTCGACCTTGACCAGGTCTGTGTGTTTCCTATGTGGCCTGTGTCGTGTTGTCCCCCCATAGGCTCCTACTCTCAGACCCACATTCCTCTCTGAGCTCTCGCCAGATCACCGGCCAGAACGCTCTCTCCCAGGACACTTTGCAGATGTGTGCTGGGGGTGGTGGGCATGGAGGGAAGGGGAGGTCAGGGGGGAGGTGGGGGCTGGTTCTCAGCCTGGACATGCTCGGCCAAGCTCTAGTTGGCTTTGGTGGGGGATGCGGTCCCTGATCACATATCCTTCCGGCTTCGCCAGCTCAGGGCAGTGACTCGGGCTGGCCCCACGAGAGTGGACAGCTGCCTCCGCCATTGGACTCCACTTCCCAGCTCTCCACTTAGCCTCCTAACAGGGTGATTGGGGTTCCGGCAAAATCCTGGGTCGGGGCTGAGCTGAAGCAAGGAATCCCAGTCCAAGTCCCAACTTAGGTCTACCGACGAGAGGCCGGCAGGTTCCCAAAGCTTCCCCCGCCATGATGAAGGGTGGCCAGCCATGGGTGCTGAGTTGCACCTCTGAGAACCCACATGCTTGCCCACCCCCAGGGAAGTGGAAACGTGGTCGGGGCCATGAGTCACCGCGGCTGCCTCCATGAGGTCATCTGCGGCCTCCTTCCCGCACGGGGGCTGGACTCCGCGGGGGCCGGCCCAGGGGGATGGGGCAGCCTGGTCCTCCCCTCTCCCCCTCCCTCTCCCTGGCAGGCAGGAAGGCGGGCTAGCTATCTCTGCCACCATCTAATTACCCCAAGAGGTAATTGCTCTGGGTTTTCTCTGACACCTTGAGATTTCTCTCCAGGGCCTTCCATGGCAGAGCCAAAATAACCCTAAGGAGGCTGCGGGGCCCAAGACAGCGCCGATTGCTAAACCCCAACAACTCCCCATCAGCCCCGCCACGACGTGCCTGAGCTTTGAGACAGTGCGAGTTTATGACAGGTCCCATTATGTCTCTTGCACAAGCACCGAGTGTTGAAATACCCAACGGATGATGGCAGTGTTGAAATAACCTGTCGTCTCAGCACTTTCTCCGTCATTAGCCAGATGTTCCAGCCCTCAGAAGCGTTTGCAGCCTTTTGCAGGGAGGGGGCCGGGAGGGAGGTGGCTGCGGCCTGGGTGGGGAGGACGGGGCTGGGGGCCTAGAGTCCTGGGACAGCGGGACAGGGGCTGGTTCAGCCTCGGAGGAATGTGGGAACGGGCAGAGGGTAGGTTGAGGGGGAGGGCTCCTGCTAGAGGAAGAGGAGGAGGAGGAGAGGCTGCCCTCCACTGTCCCAGGGTCCCTGAATCGCCACAGGGTGGCCCTGCGTATGTTCCGCCTGCTGAGGCAGTTTGGGGAGGGAGAGGCTCTGTCGGGGCCCATGGGGAGTCGGGCATATGGGCTCTACTTTGCTCTGAGGCAAGCTCAGAAGTGACATCCCGCGACCCACCCCCACCCCCGCCCCACACCAGAAGAAGAGGAAGTCTCCTCCTGGCTCAGGCATGTGCCCCCCCCCACACACACACACTGTGACCTCTCCCGCCCCCAGCCCTGCAGTGGCCTTCGGGAGACCGCACTTTAGCCAGAGGGGGAACTAACGGCAGGGCCAGCTGGCCAGGCCTGGCACCCGCTGATCACCTGCTAGAGAAGTTTCCAGAATCAGCCTTCCCCTGTGGGTTTGCATCCCGGCTCCATTCCCGCCGCCTCTCTGGGCCTCGGGGTCTTCATCCAGTGGATCTACCTGTGTTTGCGTTATACACACCGTCGTGTTGCACACCTAGACGAAGGCACTTTCTGCTCCTTTCTGTTGGATGACCTAAGATCCCTCGCTAAGCATAAGGTCCTGTCGCTGGCGACATCCAAGCCCGGGGAGGGACAGCCAGCGGCTGCGGAGGGGACTAAAGCGTTAGTGGGGGTGGACGAGAGGCTGAGCTCCTACATCTGTTGCTGATTTGGGGAATTAAGTGGAGGAGTTTGCAGCTAATAACGGAGCCCCAAAGGGGCTACGGCTGCCAAGAGGGTACAAAGGGGAGGGGCGACCCATTTTTGCCTTCCTGTTTCTCTTGCTTCTGGGACCCATTGCGTGTCTCCACGTACTATCAGTCATTCACACCTTAGTGAGAACGGCTTCCCTGGGAGCCTGGCCTCACACCCCAGAGATGAAAGTGCTGCCATCTTCAGGCCGTGTGGCCCCGCCCAGCCTGGATTGTCAGTCCTGCCCCTGTTCCTCAAGAGCACTGGGGCAGCCTTCTGCCCAAGGCTCCCCTCATCCTCCTGGCTCAGAGGAAGGTGGTAGGCTCTCAATCAGGGACCCAGCCTGGGGCAGTGGGACATCTGGTCCTGGGTGTCACTTGCTGTGTGATGTTGAGCAATTGCCTTTCCCTCTCTGAGCTCCAGTTTCCCCATCAGTATTAGGGATGCAGAGAACATGTGACTTCCGGGGTCAGTGTGGGTTGTGATATGTTAAGGCATGTAGTACCTCTGCAAGAGGGGGCCTTGTGGCCAGGACGGCTGTGGCTGGGGGGACAATGGGGCTCAAACAGGAGGCTGAACGTGGAAGGGTGGTGTGGTTCTGCTGCCCAGCATAGGGGTGGCCAAGGGACTGCTTACCCCAAACTTCAGCTCAACACAAAGTCCTATTTCAATGGGTTGGCATCTCATGTCCTCTGTCATCACCTCTCTGGGTCCAGGCCACCATCATCTCACTCCTAGATGGAGTGAGGAGCCTCCTGACAAGTCAGTCTCCGCCTGGCAGCCAGAGTGATCTTTTTGCTTTGCAGAGATCTTTAAAAATCCTAAGCCAGATCGAAAATCATCCTCCCACCTGATTGGCCCTGATCAAACCCTTACTGAAGTCCTTCCATCGCGCCAAAAATGAAATCCAGGCTGTTCATCATGACCCCTCTCCAATGCCCCCTCCTTCCCTCAGGCTGCCTCAGGGCCTTGGCACTTGCTGTGCTTTTTGCAGCCACGTGATCCTCCATCCAGCCATCTCTTCTGCTGGCTCCATCCTTCCCATCATCCCAGATTAAATGTCACCTCCTCCGGGATGCCTTCCTGAACAACTCCATCTAATGGAGCTCCCACCCCTCCAGTTATTTTCTGTTCGTGTCCATTTATTTCCTCTAGAGTCCTTATCAGGTGTAATAATCTCCCTGATGTATTGTCTTTTCCATGAGAGTATAAGGATCTTGTCTCTCTTGCCCATCACAGCACCCTGGCTGTGTATTGCACACAGTAGGTATTCAAAAATGTTGTTGAAGGCACAAAGGTGTCAAATGTTGAGCTAACACATCAGTGTGAGCCGAGGATGATTTATTGAAGGCTTGCTCTGGGCCGAGTGGCTACCCCTCCCCACCCCGGGCTGTAAATGGCATCCTGGAGACTTGTGAAGACTATTCCTGCCTGGGCTCCTCCCCTGGAGACGCTGATGCAGCTGGTCTGAAGAGGGAGCTGAGCGTCCTCTAAGCAAATCAGATGTGTTTCCAAGTTTAAGAACCACTGATGTACTCCTGTGAAAAACAAACAAAACAAAACACAAAAAAACAACAAAACTGTTTATTTTAAGCTAATTTCAGACACAGGGAAAACTGGCAAAAACGGTTGCTGAATCCCTATGTATCTCTCACCCAGCTTCCCCTGTAAAGTTAGCATCTTCTAGAACTACGGTGCAAAGCCCCAAAGCGGGAAATTAACATTGGCACAATCCTAAGGCAGTCAACGGCCGATCTTGCTCCAGTGTCATTTGATGGTCCCCTACCGTCCCCGCTGTGGGCCCAGGACCCTAGCCGTGACCCCACTTTGGCTTCAGCTGTCATTTTTCCTCTACTCGTGAACGGGTCCTTGGTCTGCCACTTTTATAAACTTGACACTTTGGAAGAGTCCTTATCAGGTATTTTTTTGAATCTCCCTCAGTCTGGGTGGGTCCTGAGTCTTCTCATGATTGGGGCACAATTGCCCATTATGCATTTTAGAGACAGTGGCCTGTCCTCGGTGCATCGTGGCTCGATGTCTTGTTACGTTAGCCTCAATCGCTTGTCTGCCGTGTGTGGGCCCTGTGTCTCCTTGTAGAGTTACTGTCCTTCTCCCGTCACTAGCGAGTAAGTATCTGGGGAGTGATATTTCGACAAGAGGCAACTCCTGTTTCTCTTCAAACTGTTGTCCATTAATTTTGGCATCTCCTGGCAACAATAATCACCCAGTTGTTTGCTTGAGGGCCGAATTTCTGTTTCCTTCTTTCCTTCTGCAGTAACAATTGGCATTCTAGTGCGCAGAAGAGCTGTCCTTTGTCCCCATGCCCTTGTTTTTCTCCGTGTGGATGAGTCCCTCTTCCTCCCCGTGAAATCTTGCCACCTTGGGGACTAGATGTCACCACTGAGATTTAGGAACAAGGAACTGTGGTCAGGAGTCTGTGAATCACTCACCCGAGCTCTCACAGCCGGTAAGTGGCTGAGGAGGGCATCAAAATTACCCCAGATTCAAGCCCCATCTGTCTTTTTGCCTGGATCACTTCCGTGGCCTCTGAACAGCCTGTCTCCACCCTTGGCCTTGTAATTCCCATTAGTCCCCGCCCTTGACTCTAGAGCACCAGAATACTTGGAATCCTTCACAGGTTTCCTCTCTAGTTTGAGCTCAAACATCAAACTCCTTAGCCTGGGTGAAAAGGCCCTTTTGGATGTCACCTCGGGTGCTTCCTCAGGTTTTGTCTCTCCCCATCCTTCCTTTCAGGCTGTAGCAGTGTTTTGCCCCAGGACCTTTGCACGTGCTCTCCGGCCCGAGACACTCCACTCCTTCCCTAGTACACTCCGACTCTTACTCCAGGGCACAGAGTTAGGTATGCCTCACACTAGAGATGCCTTCTGAACCCTCATACCTGTCTGGGGCCTGCTCAGGAGCGATGGTGTCCCTTGGGCTTCCCTTGATAGTGGCACTCGTTGCCTGCCTTTTCTCCCCAGTTACCGCTCTGGGTCTCCTCTTTCTGGTTGGACCATGAGCCCCTCGAGGGCAGGGACTGGGTCTCGGGATCCCCAGCGCCCGGCACATCAAGGTATTCAGTTAACATTTATGGAATGGATGTAAAATGGACTCTGAAGCCATTTTTCATTCTGCAGTCCTATTTATCTACGGCGTACACGGCAGTGTGCCAAGGACTGTAGAAATGGACAGGAAATTGGAGGGAGAGGAAGTCTGCCTGTAAACCTGAACTGGAGGAGGGCCTTGGGAAGACTCAGCATGGATGGAATGTCTCCTGTCAGCTCAGTTATCCGCCCCACTCCCAGCAGCATCATTCTGTAGGAAAGGAAATGTGGGCTCAGAGAGGTGGAGTTACTTGTCTGGGGTCACACAGCTCGTTGGTACCAGAGCCAAGATTTGAACGCAGGCACAAGCCACTGCCCAGCACAGCTTCCTTATACCCCCGTGTCCAGACAGAGAGCTTCTTTTGGGTCCCCAATCCAGTTGTCATTTATTGCCCTCCAGACCCTGCCTCTTTGGGTGTTTCTGTTACAGTTAAAAGAGCAATAAAACACAGCATAATTGGAAGACAAAGGCGACTGGCTGGCCAGCCCGCCCTAAGGAGCGGAGTGCCGGTAACTTGGGTGTGATCCTACCTGTGAATCATGCAGAGAGAAATTACAGCCTTCCGTGTACAGGTGTGTACAAGCCGCCGGGTGGGGTGCGAGCAAACACGGCATTTAGTGGGGCAGTAAAGCCTAGGCCTGTGGTGGGGGAGCACAGGGAGACGCCCCCACCGCCCCCACCCCACCCCCCCGCCTCCCTCCCTCAGGGAGACACTGGTGATGCACAGCCCTTTAAAGTTTACAGACTGCTCCAGCTGGTGTGCTCCTTCTGGACAGAGCCGCACCCATGCTGGGGCCTGACCATGAGGGACTGAGTGCTCTGGGTCAGGACTCCAACATGCCAGGGCTGATTCCCTCCCAGGGTCCATCAGGATCAAGGGTCCCAGCCCTGGACAGGTTGCGGTCCAACAGAGGATGTCTGAAGGGGTGTCCCACCATCTCGACAAATCCAAGAAGGCTTCCTGAAGGAGGTGGGGTGTGGAGAGCCATCTAGGAATCCCTTCTTCCCCTTCTAAGCCTTGTCTGTGCCTGAGGGAAGCCATTTTGAAAGGGAGGAAAGGGACACCCTCCCCGTCCCCACTGAGCACCAGAGCCTTGGCCACCAACCAGCGTTGTCAGCTGATGGGCCCTAAGCTCGGAAACTGGCTCCCAAGGGCTTGCTTGAGCTCACCGAGGTGGCCACTCTCCCCGAATCAGAGAATCCTCCTCCTTAGCAGGAAGCAGACCGCACAGAAGGCTGGAGCCAGGGCGAAGCTGATTTCAGGGACATCGGGCATACGGGGTTCTGTGGGTTCGGGCACCGAAGAGGTCCCTTCCTGATCTAGAGCAGTCCCCAGGGCTCTGGCCACGAGTTCCCTAGCCCTACAGGTAGGTCTGTTGACCCCCAACCCCGGACATAGGGTTGTAGGCTTTCTGAATCACAAACACCTCCTTGCCTAGAACCTGCAGTGGCTCCCACTGCCTACAGCCCTTTCCCCCCAAATGGAGGGGGACAGAGTCCTGTGGCTCTGGGGCTTGGTATCTAGGGATTAACAGCCCACCAGACAAATACCTGATAAGCATCAACGTGTACTTATCTGGCAAGTCATTGATCCCTGGAGAAGCAAGTCGCATTTCCATCCATGTCCCCGCCTCCCAACCTCCTGCCTCCTAGAGAAACCATAGGCTTCTTGTGGGTCCTTCCAGTATTTCTTTACCTAAATGCGTAACGTGGTACGTATTTGCACACCTATGTCCTGATTGCCTCATTGTGCTTAATAATGTATACAGGAGACTTCGGCATATAGAGAGCCTTCTCCTCCTCCTCCCTCCCCATCCTCCTCGTCCCCATGCTCCTCAGGGGACCCCCGTGTGGTCCAACATGCTCCAATTCCCTACCCCTCTCACACAGACCCTTGGTTGTCGCCAGATTTTCGCCATCACACACAGCTGGGGCGAGTGCGTGTGCACGTGCTCCCTTTCTCACGTGTCCCCCGTGTGTCTGTAACTTCCCAGCAGCGGGATTGTCAGGTCACCAGGGTCCACGCGTCTGTAACTGTGATAAGAACGCCGAAATCATCTTTCGTCGCGGTTGTATCATTTTGCATTCCCATCAGCGACGTGGGAGAGTGTCTGTTTCCCAACACGACAGCCTTCCCGAGCGGCTGTGTTGTCAGACTTTTGGATTTTTGCCTATCTGATTGGTGAGAAATGGTATCCTTGTTAGTCTTCCTTCACATCTCTCTTCATAGGAATGAGGTGGACTATCTTCTCCTGGGTTGAAGGGCTGCTTGTAATTCTTTTCCTATTATTATTGATGTAATTTATCACATTTTCTGGCTTTTCCGTTTCAAGTCACTGTTGGACGCGTTTCCGCATGCCGCAGTTATAGAGGAGTCGGCCTGATTGTCTTAGGGTTTCAATTTCTTTTTATTTTTTTTAAAGATTTTTTTTTTTTTTTTTTTTTTTTTTTTTTGAGAAAGAGCACGAGCAGCGAGAGCGACAGGCAGAGTAGGCAGAGGGACAAGCAGAGTCCCCACTGAGCAGGGAGCCCCATGTGGGGCTCGATCCCAGGACCCTGGGATCATGACCTGAGCTAAAGTCAGACACTTAACCCATTGAGCCATGCAGGCACCTCTTAGGGATTTAATTTCTACTTCTAAATCTTGGGTCCCTTTGGTGGTTGTCCTGGTGGTGTTCTGGTGAGGCATAGGTCCAGCTCAATCGGTCCCAGTTGGGCCAACACCATTTATTGAAACTCCCGTCTCTACCTCCCTGAAATTTACCTTCATCCTTCACGAACTTCCAGTGTTTCAGGGGGTAGGGTGAATTTCTAGCCTTTCTTTCTGTGTCCTTGACCTATCTCCTTGTGAATGTGGTGATTTGAACATGTGTTTTTCTTGTAACACTAAGGCTACACTGTGGAGCAGAATGCGAAACTTGCATGTATTTTCAAGATAAACCTTGAAAGCTTCGAAGTGATTCTGAGCTTGCCTCCAGCCCTCTTCCTTCTTCAACGGACCCGCTTTCTGCTACACACCCCTGACCTGACTCAGGGTGTCAGCCACTCTCCGCCATTAGGAGAACTGCGGTCTAAGCGCCGCTAATAGCTATAAGCCGAGCTGTTGCCTCTTCCAGGAAGTCTTCCTGGCTATCTCCTCGCCCCCGGGCAGAGTTAGCAACTTGCTCAGTCTGCACCTGAGTGCCCTCCTCTCACAGCGCCCATTAGCGCTATAATCTATGATCGCCTGTTGACTCGTCTCAGGCTCAAGTCCTCCTGGTCATGAATCAGTCAACATGTTCCTTACTCATTTATAGGGCAATAATCTGGCTGCAGCCCGAGCGCCACGTGCAAAGTCTTTGGTTCTTGCAAAGTGTTATTCAGTCTGTGGGCATTTTCTAGTTCCTTCTAGAGGCTCGGTGCCGGATTTCTTGGCTCTTCCCATCGCCCCCGACCCTCAGCCTTGCTGCTGCCTCCTGCGGCCTCCATGCAGGCTCCCTGCCGGCCATCCTCATCCTTGGGAGAGGAGGCTGAGGGCTGAGGGCCCAGACCCCCACTCGTCCTGGACCCTTGTCCAGGAGAGCTGAAGGGCCGCCATCGTGTCTTCCTGGACACGTCACTATGGCTCACCAGGCCTGCCTAGGTTCCCATGGGCCCAGCTGGCACGTCCCCACCCCCACTACCAGGCCCCCCGCACTTTCATGGGCAAGTGCTGAGCCACAAGGATGGGGAGGGGTCTCATCTTGTTGGAGAAAAAGCCCCTTCCTTCATCTTCCAGCAGAGGAAGCTGAGGTGGGGTGGGAGAGACAAGGGACGAGAACCAGGGCCCCCTGCTTCTCAGGCTGGGTAACCTATGGAGAGGTTTTGGCAAGGATCCCCACCATGGGGTCTCCTCGGGTGACCCTGGTTCACCAGCCAGTGCCCTGGGTCCTGGCAGAGTGTGACCGAGGGCTCAGAGCAGGGCGGGGCAGGCCCCACAGCAGGGCCAGAGACCAGCCAGAGCCAGTTCTGAGCCAGGGCCATGAAGCTGGGGCCAGAAGAAGGGGGCAGGGATGGGGCACAGAACCCCCAGTGCAGGGGACAGAGTCCTGCTCTTCTAGATGCATCTTCTACCACTTCCTGTGTGACTCAACACCCTCTTCTGAAAGATGGGACACTAACCCAGGCCTGGGCTTCTTCCTGCTTTCAAAGGCTGCTGTGTTGAGTAGACAGTGGGAAGGAGGGTGCTCTGGGAACCAGGAAGCTGACTCTGGTACGTGGCGTTGTCTTCAGGTCCCCGCAGGGTTCCCAAGAGTCCCCAGAAGAATGGCTCAGTGAGGAAGCCGGGGAGCAGGGCTGGCCCATTCCATTTCACTCTCCAGTCAGAGCTATAAGCAGATGGACTGAACTTATGAGGTGGTGAGTTCCCCGTCACTGGTAGGGTGAAAGCAATAGCTAGAGGATCCCCGGGCTGGGAGGCTCTAAAAAGACGCAAGCTTTTGATGCTATTCTGTCCTTTCTAGCCTGAAAAGTCTCTGGTGGTTGCTTTGAAGACTTATTTCCTTTCTAACACAACATTGCCTGTCAACTCTACTTTAATAAGAAAATAATCAATTTCACCAAATGATAAAAATAAAATAAACCAAGAGAAAGAGAAGAAATCAACAGACATGTACACACAAAAAAACAGACTTGAGCTCTTTAAAAAAAAAGAGAAGAAAAAGAGCAGGAGACTTCTTTCCTTGACCCCAGGCTTCAGCAGCTCCCCACCTCTGGGCACACAGGGCCCCCTCCTGCCGGCGCAGAGCTGGGGTGGGGACAGCGGAGCTGGGGACCGGGAACCCAGGTACTCCCATGATGCCTGACACATCGTGTGCTCACGGCCAGTCTGAGGGCACTCCTGGCTCAGCGTGGCCAGTGAGGGCAAGGACCCGCTTAGACACAGGGGGAACCAGCTCTTTCTCTGCGAGGCCCCTGTCTGCTCCCCCAGGTAAAACCCCTTACCCGTGTCTGTCCCACTGGGAAGCAGTCTCTGGAGTTCAGACAGACACTGGGATGAGACAAAGGCCCCACTGTCATTGAACTCTGATCCTGTGGCTCAGAGGAGGACTGGGGAGTGGACCCTTAACGGACCCCTTTATTCACCCTGCACCATCAAAGGGGAGGCTGACCCCACTGACCTTGACTTCTGGGGGGCTGTAACCCTAGAACATTCTCACTCCCCACACTCGGCTCCCTCCTCCTTCTGTTTCCCAGACCCCTCTGTCTCAATCCAGCAGCCCAGCCCTCCCCAGAGGACTGTTGTCCCATCCCTCCTGGTCTGTGGGCCTTGGCGTGGGGAGCTCTGCCTGTGCCCCCACCTGCAAGAGGGAGACGGTGGGGGCTTCCAGGCCCCAAATCTGTCTCCTCTCCCACAACAGCTATGGATGTCACCCAAGAGGAAAACACACCTTGTTTCTCCAAGAGCAGCTCAATTTCTCAGACCGTGAGCCCTGCAGGAGAAAAGGCTATTTCTCTCTATGATGTGACTTTGACTGTGACCCTTGCAAAAGAGTTCACGCCTCCATCCAGGCGGGAATGCAAGTGTCTGCCTTGTCGCTCAGCCCTGCTGCTCCTTCGCCAAGGTCCTTAGCCGGAATGGGGCAGGGGATCCCTGCCTAGGGGCCCGAGTCTGTGACAGAGGCGGTGAGTCAAACATAGCCATTAACAGCCTGGCCTCTGGAGCTGGGTCTGCCTGTGGTTCTGGGGCTTTCCCAAGCTTTGTGACCTTCGGCAATTTCCTCAGCCTCTCTGAATCCCAACCCATCTGCCACCTCCCTCCCCGGGCTGTTGGAACTTGAGACAACGTAGTGGCTCTGCCACACAGCCACCGCTCAGTAAGCCGGGCTCTGTCGTCAGCCTCCGGCCTTTGGCCCCGTTCTACTACACTCCCAGGTCCCTTTCCGGGCCCGGGACTCAGCCCCCTTCTGCCCACAGCCCCCCACCTCTTCTACCCCATTAGAGCCAGATCATAAAATCTCCAGGGGAGGGAGGCTGGTGACATCTTTAGTGGCGACATTTGGGTGAAAAATTCATGACCATCAGTTACTCAAGGAAGAGGGGAAAAATGAGCCATTTCCACGGCTCAGGAACGTGGCTCTTCCTGGCTGTGAGTCCACAAATCTATTTTATGTGACGAGATCTATAGTCTAATAGAAGGAGCTTATCACAGACTTAAGAAAAAGTGCACAATAATGCACCGCTGTTTCCCCACCTCTCGGCCCGCGAGGTGCCCTCCAGGAAGATGAGGGCAGGGGCTCTCCAGGAGCCACGGAGAGTTCACGAGTCCCGTGGGGGAGTGGCTGGGTGGCCCCCGGGGGCAGGGGGACAGGTGGCCCACTTGCCCTGCCTCTGTGCTGCCCCTCTGGAGACCACTCCCTGCCCTCATCACCATGGTGGGAACTCGCCACCCTGTCGTGTTAAAGTCTTGGCCAGCCCGGGGGCCCCCGCAGTGCTGAAAAGCCAGTCCATCTGCTGGTCTGTCAGCACAAAGGAGGAACAGAGGCTTCCCTTCCGCTACTGCCTCTCATCCTGGGGAGGGGCAGCCAGGCTGAGGGAGGAATCAGAGTCTCCTCAAATCCTCTCCCAGATGCAGGTGACTTGAGCCCAGGTCCGGGTGGGCCTGGGGCAGCTTGGAGAGGAAGGGGCTTGGAGAGGAAGCCTGCCTGGGTGGCCAGTCCTCCTTAGGGAGCCTCAGTGTGGGGCTCAGGAAGCTGATGCGCTGTCTGCAGGAAGGCCTGGGTCTGTCCGAGCAGGTGAGGGAGCTCCTGCCCCGGGCATGTGTAGCGATGCTGGGACCTGACCCGGGGGCAGGTAACAGCTGCTGGGTGCAGCCCGGGGACAGATCCCAGCCATGGAGGCACAGGGCAACTCCCCTCCAGGACCTGCTGTGTCGTCCCCACCCCACTGGCCCCATCCCCCAACCTCTAAGACCCACCTGCCCTCATGTGTGAGCGAGACTGGGGGTCCTGATGGAGACTTGGACCAGCTGTGTGCGTGTGCCCCGCACGAATGAACGAGCGAGCAAATGAATGGAAGGTGGCGGGCGGCCAGACTCCGGCTTGGTTGAAGCCTTGCCCCGTGTGGGGCATGTGGTTTTTTTGTTTTATTTTATTTTGTTTTGTTTTTTAATAGGAGCTGCACTGAGCTTCCCTGGGAATAAAGTCTAAAGTCACCGGGGTCTTCAGAGCCACATCTTGGGTGGAGGACAGCCGCTCAATGCTGGGGATGGGGGTGGGGAGGTCATTTTCATTTTACATTTGGTTGTTTGGTTAGGTGTATCAACCTGGTCTGGAAAGGAAGTTCACAAAGTATGGAGGGAAGCAGGCAAGAGGATGAAAACTAAAAAGAAAATGAACCCAAAGGGGAAGGGACAGAGTCCCCCAGAGGGGAAGGAAGCTGGTGGCAGGTCTGGTTGGGATCTCGGGGCCATAACCTCTGACCTTCCTTCCTTCATCTCTAAAATGGGGCAATACGGAACCTCGGGTTGTTCCAAGGATGGACTAAGAACCCTGGAACGCAGGCAACATAGTGATAGGCTCAAAACATGACCAATGATTGGTCAATAAATAATCGATAATGGCACTCTGATTATTACACGGCCTGAGAGCTATTTGCTGGCCTTGATGATTGGACCCCTAAGGTCCTAGTAGGCCAAGCAAAGAGGGAAACTGATCAGCCATCACATCCACGGTGGCCCAGGGACCCAAGCAGCTACAGGAGCACAGACTTTCTTTGCAGGGACTGAGGCCTGGAGCAAGGCCTTCTGCACATCCCCATAGGCCAGCACCAGGGCAGGTGGAAGGCAGCGTTCTGCACACTTTCCCATCACAGGGGCACATAGGCAGCCCAGGAGAAGGCATTCTGGGAGGGCCCAGGCCCTGGATCTGATCCACAGGGCATTGAGGGAAATCAAGACAGTGACCTTGTTTATGGGCAAGTGGGCTGGGGCTGTTGTTTGGCGGTGCCCGGAAGCCCAGCCCGGGAGTGCCCAAGGCTCAGGTGAGGGCCATAGGGGAAGGGTGATACAGACTTAGAACTGATTCCCAAGGGCTCTGAGGCACCAAAACACAAAGGGTGTTTTGTGACTCTTTCTTTATCCTTCCTCAAGGCATACCTGGCTCAGGGCAGCCACTGTCTTCCCCACAGCCACTCTGTCTTGAGCTCCGCACAGTGCAACCTTCACTGAAAAGGTTAGCTCCCTATGAAAGCTGGCTGCCACCCTCCCCAGCGCCTCTGCGCATGTTCCTGCCGGCCCCTCTCTAGGCTTCCCCGGCGTGGTCCTTGATTGGCCCTCTCACTCCAAGACACACCAGACTCCAGCTCCCATGCTCCTCCCACGGTTTCTCCAACTCTCGCCTGCCCCGGGCCTTTGCACATGCTGTTCCTGTTGGCAAAATGCATTTCACCTGCATCCTCTCTTTCTGGCTATCAGTTTCAGGTTATCAGTTCAGAGGTTACTTCCTCTAGGAAGCCTTCCCTGATCCGCAGATTGAGTCCGGTTCCTTCCATGTGCCCCGAAGCTCCCCACCTTCTGCTCTCATAAGTGCTCATATGGCTCCAGGCTAGAACTCCCTGTATCCTCTCCAGTACCTATGCCATATTCTGTGAGGGCAGCAGCTTTGTCCGGGCCACACTGTGTCCCTGGTGCCCAGCACAGGGCCTGGCACATAGGTGTTGCTGAATGGCTGAACGGTGTATTGTCAGTTGTGTGGTCACGGGATGTGGCTCCCTGGCCTGGTCTGTCCCAGCTGCAGGCAGGGACACTGGGCTCTTCTGTAGGCCTCAGCATTCCAGGCACTGATCTGGGAAAGGCTTTCCCCAGAAATGTCATCCCCACAGCGACCTGGAGCAGTAGAGGGAAGAGGGCTCCCAGCAGGTGAGGAACGAGAAGGTTTTTTCATCTGGAGGCTCCAGGAAGCCAGAGCATCCACAGAGGGAACAGGCTAGAGCCCAGGGAGCAATGTTTTAGGATTATTTCTGTAACCTCTGGTTTTGTTTCTTGTATTTTTTTTTTTTAACACTCCCCAGGCTGGAGTGACCTCTAAAGCCGGGTTTGCAGGTGCAGGGAGAAGCAAGCGTCTGTGGAAACCACAGCCGGCTGAGCCGGGAGGTCCAGGGAGGGCCCAGGAGCCGGCGGGACGCGCGTCAGCCAGAACCGCCCTGTGCGCCTCCACTTTGCGTCCTGGGGTTCCACATGTGACTTCACTGGTGAAGCCGGTTTGGCTGCTGGAGCCTCATGGAAAGCCACTGATCTGGTTTGGGGCGGGCGATTACTGGCTTGCCCCCAGAGGCCACCCTGCCAGACACTCGCTTGTGGTGCGCAGGACCGGTCAGCGTTCTCCAAGCACGCGGTGACTGAGCTACCACGAGGCTCTGGCGGGAAGTCAGCCTCCGCACCCGGGGCCCAGCCCTGCCCCTCCCAGGACCTCTGCAGTCAGAGCCCACAAAGGGGGCAGCGGGGCCCATGGGACATGGACAGTGTCTGAGTGTGTGGACTCAGCAGGCTGTGGTCCCATTTCACATTTAGCAAATATCTCTAAACGAAAGAGGAAAGCTGGCTGGCTGGCTCACTGGCTGGCTATTCTCAAAAGGGAGTTTTATTAGTGCTCAACGTGGGCACCGATTTGAGCTTCTACATACGGCTAAGGAGGGGGTCAGTGTCTAGCAACAGAGGGCCAGCCCTGATCAGGGGATGGGTTTTGGTGCATCTGAAGGCACGCAGTGAACCTGTTCGAAGGGGATCACCTTCCTTTAGTAGGTTAAGCATCTCTGTTGTGATGCTGGGTACAGCTTGCGCGAGACCTTTTTTGTTTTTCCTAGAGTGTTCAAAGGGCACCTTTAGCTGAGCCCCTGTCCCAATTAGGCCAGCTCCGTGCTTGTGCTGACTGAATTCGGGAGGGGCCCTGCCTTCCCGACCTTGCTGGTGGGTCACAGTTCTGCCATCACCGGGGACGATGTGAACGGATTCTCTGTGGCTTGGGTTTGCCACTGCGTCTCCCTGCATGGAACCTCAGAAACCAGCCCATCCCATTATCGATGGTCCCCAGAGGGCCCAGAGGTGACTTTTCAAATATTGTCTCCCGCAGGGACACTCTGAGGCCAGATTTGCTGGAAGCACCTGTCAGGGAGGACGGGCGGGGTGGGAGGAGAGAATCAGCACAGATTTTGGTGCTCGTTTAAGGGAAAGAAGGAAGCAAGCATGTGGAAGAACAGAGGTCGTGGCCTTCCTCTGCGTGGCCCGGGGGGCTCAGGGTCACCAGGGTGGGGAAGCGGGGTTAGGTCAGCTGCCGGCAGGTCCCAGTTTGCTTCCTGCACCGCCCTGTCCCCACGCTGTCCCCCAGCCTCTGAGGCTAGATGGTGGACAGCTGGCTCTAAAAAGAGACAGAGAAAGAGAAAAAGGGAAGAAAGGAAGGAGGAAGCAGCAGTGTTTGCTGCTTGTCATGGTGGACAGTCTCCTGCCAAGGCTGAGATGCCCACAGTCCCTCTAGAACGGTACGAGCAGCCCCAGGCGCAAGGCTCCTCAGAGCCCATATTTGTATTGATGAAGCCCAGAGAGGAGACCAAAGCTACCCAGGGGCAGGGCCAGAGCAGGGCCAGAGCCCAGACTTCTAATACCATCACCCCCAGCTCCAGGAGGCCATCTTGGGGGCATTTTCCAGAATGGTCCATGGTGCCCAGTGACTCAGCCTGAGATCCCGAGAGAAAGAGAGGATGGGTGCCAGTGGGCTTCTGGGGTCCTGGGGGCTGCCAGGGCTGGCCTGGCCTGAGCCCGCCCAGCATACCCTCAGATGATCCTGGACATCAGCCCTGGGGACTAGAAGCAGAGCTGGCTACATGTCACGTGGTGGGTGACAAAGCTCAGGGCCCAGCGTGGGACATTGCTGGCTGTGAGTCACTCCCTCCAGCTGCTATCACTGTGCCCGGCCCCTTGAGCGAGTGTGCGTGTGTCTTAAATTCGGGGTCCTCTTGGTCATCTCTCTCCTTACATATGTTTCCTCTCACTGCGTGTCTCCACAGACCTTGGCTCAGGTCTCTTCACTGTTCTGGTTTGCCCTGTGACCCTGCTGGTCGCCTGACCCCTCTGCGGCCTGGTCTTATCCTCTCCCCTGTCTTAGCTCAGCCCGCTGGACCCAACAGCACAGACCAAGCAGCTTAAACACAAGGCAGTCTCTTCCTCACGGTTCTGGAGGCTGCTCTGGGCTTGTGGGCGGCCCCTTCCCAGCTGGGTCTTCGCGTAGCAGAGAACGTGCTCTGTCTCTCTTCCTCTTCTCCTAAAGACACTGATTCCACTGCGGGGGCCCCACCTTCATGCCCTTTCCTGCACCTAATCACTTCTCAGCGCCCCCCAGCCCCACACTGGGGATGCTGGAGGGACATGTTCAGGCCCTGCCATCCCCCAACTTCCCTTCTAAAAGCTTCTCTGTAAACTGGGTTCAGCATGAGGTGGGGGTTCTCTCTTGTACAGCATCCTGCCGGTGCCCTGGTCCTTGACAGCTGGCTGAGTCCATGTGTGTCTGAGCCACGGGCCAAGTGAGGGGCTCAGGTAAGGATGTCCTGCCCTGAAGGGCCCACTGAAGCCTCCGCTGGTGGAAGAATCATGGAAGGCTTCCTGCAGGAGGTGATGCAGGGTGGGCCCTCAGGGACAAGGCCCGGAAAGACTTTATTTTATTTTATTTATTTATTTGACAGACAGATCACAAGTAGGCAGAGAGAGAGGAGAGAGGAGGAAGCAGGCTCCCCGCTGAGCAGAGGGCCCAACGCGGGCTCGATCCCAGGACCCTGGGATCATGACCTGAGCCGAAGGCAGAAGCTTTAACCCACTGAGCCACCCAGGCACCCTCGGAAAGACATTTTTCCTGGCAGGACGATCAGCTCCTGCAAAGGCTGGCGTCAGAGGGACCGGCGTGGAGCGCAGAGTCACAAAGTCCGAGAGTGGCCCAGTCATCCACGCCTGGGGGCTTAGTCTCAGGCAGGAAAAGAGGGGCTCATCCCAGACAGCGAGGGTCCGGGGCCCCCCCTGGAGCATGGCAGCCCTGGCTGCCATCGACCCCATGTGTGACCTCAGGCTCTATGAGTCCACACTGCCTTGTTGTCTGGAAACCTTGCAGAATCTTCGGGAGCATACAGGAAAGAAGCCCCTTACTCGGAGCCTGGCCTAGAGCGGGGTCCACGTGTTGTTGGAGTCCTGTCTTCCTCACAGGAATCGAGCTAACAAGGGGTAGGGATTGGGCCGATTCTGCCGAGGGAGGAGACATGGTCTTCCTGTTTTGGGGTTGCAGCAGGGAGGCTGGTGGTCCTCCGTTGGACGCTCTGAGCTGTAGCGCGTGCTGCTCTGAGGTTGCCCAGGGACACAGACACTTGACAACGGAGGGTCCAGAGGCAACGGTGAGGTGATCCCAGGGAGACGTGAAAGGGAAACTGAGGCCTATTCCTTGCCGAGTGCAGAGTCTGTGACTGAGTTGTTCACTCTGACCTCAGGGAGCAATCCCATTTTATAGATAAGGAAACGGAGGCTCAGAGAGAGGAAGCCCCAACCAGACTCAGGCTCGTCTCCCTCACCAAGCTCTCAATGTATCCACCTCTGCTCTGGGCCCCGGGAGCAGGGTGGTGGTGTAGGGTCTGTGCCAGGGGAGGGTGGAAGGAGCTGCCTAGGGGCCAAGAGGGGTCCGGCGCCAGGGTGGAGGGGGCCCAGGGGCTGTGTCCTGAGCCCTAGCCCGAGCCTGGGGCTGGCAGGGAGCGTGGGCGGAGGTCTGGGGACATGGGGAGCGGGTGTGAGCATCCGCGTGGGAGGGATCTGCTGGGCACCTGGGCTGTCCGGCCTCACCTCCACCCAGCGCCATCCGTATCTTCTTTAGCGTGGTGCCACCTAGCGGCTCTCGGGGGAAGCGGCAGCGCGACCTCGTCCCTGCCAGCAAGTTGGGTCCCAAGTTCCTCTGGTTCCTCCTCTGCGTCCCCAGGGAAGAGAAGGGAGGAGCCACCCCCACCTCGCCCAGAGGAGCAGGCGGTGACACTTAAGGGGCGGAAGGGGTGGAGGCAGAGGCTAGAGCAAAGCCGGCTTTGACCTTGACGCTGGTCCCTGCTCTTTGCCTCTAGCTCAGCCCAAGGAGGAAGCAAGAGAAGGTAGAAGCCCATAAGGCAGGCAGGAAGAAACGCCAGAGGTGTCTGTGGCGTGGTCCACGGGCCTAGGATTGCGCGGGAACCCATTACTCCTGGAACCTCAGTGGGAGGCAAGGCCGTGCACACCTGCGCTATGATGTTAGGGGCATTAGCGTGGTGGTGGCATCTGTGCATCTGTGCGAGTGTGTATGGGAAGGAGCCTGCCCTTCGTCCCCTGCACGCCTTCCTTGGGCAGCTCCAGCCCTCCTATGTCCCCCGCAAACTGCTCCCAGGTGGGGCCCCTTCTGTCCCCATCCCCGCCCCAGCCCACAGTTCCACTGTCCTCATGACTCAGCTTGTGGCCCCTGAGGGAAATCCCTCCTTAAAGCTGGACCCCAGGGCCCCCCAGCTTCCGCCTCAGTCTGAGAGCCCTGGTTAAGGGTCTTCAGGCAGAAAATCTGAAGCCATACAGCAGCTGTTTGGTGTGTGCCTTAAAAAGCCAGGGGCACAAGGACGAGGGTGTTTCTTCTGCTGTGTCCGGGGCTTGGAAGAGTCCAGAACCTGACGCTCCAGACCCCGAAGGAGGAGGCCTGGGGACCTGTTGATCCCTGAGCACTCCACTCTGGGAGTCTCTGTTTGCTGGAGAGGAGGGGACACGTCAGCATGTGAAATGGGAGTGGCGGAGGAAACGGGAGGATGGTGGCCACGAATGAGTCCAGCATCGTTTGTCCTTTTGTATGCGATGCCCTTCCCAGGAGTGATCAGGCCGCAGATGTCCGTGGCAGAGGGGGTGGGGCTCCCACTGGCTGAGCCCCCGGTGTGGGTATCTCCTTACAGAAGCAGGGACTGAACCTTGGGGAGGAAAACTCCTTGCCCAAGGTCCCCCTGCTTCTAAGTGACAGAGGGAGGATTCGAGCTGGCTTGACCCACCCCAGGGCCAAGTAGATTCTAAAGCTGGAGGGCCAACCGATATCAAGGGCATGGTGGGGCCTGGTGGGGCCTGGGTGTGCCTCAGAGTGCCCCCAGCTGGTGTCTGCTGCCCAGGCACCCGGCCGCTGCTCCCTGACGGTGGTGTCATGTGTGGACAACCATTTCGTGCTTGGGCGTTTGGCTCTTGGTTTTGGCCGGATTCTGGAAGTGGGGTTTTGCCCCTCTGAGCCCAGTTCTCCCACCCGCCATGATGTGTCCGCCCACAGGGAGAGACTTTCTTGGAGCCTATCCAGGGACAGGAATCTCTGTCCTTTGCTCTGGTTACAGCTCCCAGTTTCCCCCAGGGAGGCAAGAGGCCCCCCTGGAAATCAGCAAATTTTTTTTTCCCCCAGCCATCCTGCTTCCCAGCAATTCCCTCTCTAACTTCCTCCTCCTTTCTCACCCCAAAGGCTGGGACTGGCTCCTAGGATCCTCGATGTCTTCCCCTAAGAGACTGGCTAGCTCCTCCCCCAGGGCCCCAGGGAGACCCACAGTGCGGGCCTAACAGAGGCCACACGGAGTCCTGAACTGGTTGGAGAGGGGAGGACTTTGCTTCTACTTTCTTATCTGGGAGGAGGGCGCCAACTCCAGAAAACTCTGACCACCAGTATCTTTGTGGTGGGGGCTTGGCCTGCGAGACTACAGCTCCTGTCCTGGGCCTCCTGTTCTTCTGGGCTGCCCCTGGGCTCTGGCCAGCCTCTCAGACCTCCGTGCTCTTTCTCAGCTTTCCCTCCAGTAAGACGGGTTTAGAGAGAGGAACGAGTGCTGGGTGCTGGAGCTTCCTTCCACCCGCTCTGCTCTGGCTCTCCATCAGACCCCCTTGAACCCCATTCTTGCTGCTCCCAGTCCTTGGTCAAGTGAATTTCTTGCTGGGGCCTCCCATTAACCAGATTTGAAAAACTGAGACCAGTAGTATTACTGTCAAAAGACAGGTAGGGAGATTGAGGCTTAGGGAAGAAATTGATCTACCTGAGGTAGCACAGAAGTTGGCGGGTGAGTTGGGCAGGAACCCAGAACCCTGGGCCATGTTCCTTCCCTTGCTGGGGATGACTGGGTGAGGGGTCCTAGGAAATATCTCTCTTCCTTGTCCCAATCAACCCCTCCAAATAGTGTGAGCATATATATTTTTAAAAACAACACAGAAGTTTACTTCTTGCACACAAGCAGTCCAGGGCTTATCGGGAAGCTCTTCAGTGTCATAGGAACGTTGTCCTTTCATCCCACTGGACTGCCTTGCTCAAGGGTGACTTCCATCTTTGAGTCCAAAAAGGCTGCCACAGCTCCTGCCATCATTTCTACACCCCCAGCCGGTGTGGCAAGGAGGAAAGAAGAAGGGGAAATGCTGAAACCTTTATTTTCTCTTCTTTTTTAAATTTAAAATTGGGTTAAAATACTCATAAAATTTACCATCTTAACATTTGAAGTGTATAGTTTAGTGCTACTAGGTACATTCATATTACTGTGCGACCAGATGATGAAGGGATTTTCTGGAAAAAAATTGGGGCTCAGAGAGGGTGTCTTGCTCAAAGTCAGACAGTGTATAAGTGGGTCTTTTGACTGTAAGGCCATGCCTGAAGTGGGTGCTACTACTTATCATTAGGGCAGTGACCATGAGAGGAGTCTTGGACGTAGAGTGGGGTCCCAAAGAGATGGAGAAGGCCATCTGGGGCCTCCACCCATGGGATGCTGGGCTGGGAGTTTCCACCCAGAGCTCACAGGGCTTACATGAGCACCCCACCGGTCCCTCCTCTGCTCCACAGAAGCTTTAAGATGCTGGGAAAAAAAGGAACGTCTTAGGAATGAGGTACTCTAGTTGGATTTTCCCCAGGATTGGTTGGCAGAGCTTACTATTGAATGATCTACTGCATGGCCCAGGCCAGAGTGTCGTTGTGGTGTCCCAAGTGGGCATGCGTGTGTATGTGTGTGTGTGTGCACACTAGTCCATGCCTGGTGTGAGCGCAGAGGCACGTGTTTCTGTGCACACACACGTGCGCGCACACCCCGCACGTTCAGAACGGCCAGCAGCAGCTTGGGACACGGCGGGCTCCATGGCCGCCCGGCCCCGCCTCTCCGAGGAGGGACCCTGGGGCCAGCGGCAGCGAGCGGGGAGGGCGGCTGCCAGCTGGGCCCGGCGAGGAGTTGTGTCTGGGGTGGTGTGTTGGAACTGGCAGCCTGGCATGTGAGTCACCAGCCAAATTAACTCAAGTTTCCTTTGGGGAAAAATGTAATCAGTTATTGCACTCCGTTCCATTTTAGCAAATTAACTCGTCCAGTTTTTTATTTCTATTTTTTTTTAATGTGTCAGTTGGGTGGGTACAGAGGGGGTGGCGGAGGCCAGGGTCAGAGCCGAGCAGCTGCTCTGACAAGGCCCCGGGCACTGCTGAGTGCAGACTCCGAGAGAAGTGGGGTCCCAGCTCGAGCAGGGGGGCGCGGGGACCGCTGCTCCTGGAGGCTGACGCGGCCTCGGCTCCTGGGGGAGGAAATGCCTATTTGAGGAAGAACTTTGCTACCCCTGAGCATGTTTCCCGGACACGTTTTCTGGGCCCATCAACTGGAGGAGCGTAAGGGCCCCCCATCCTGGCCCAGGCCTTCCCAGCTTAGGTCTTGCTGTCTCCGCAGAGCTTCCGGACTGTTCCCAGCCCATGGACACTCCCCCCCCCCCCCGCTTCCCACCTCCCATTGCCCAGTACCATGATACGCTGTCCCGAGCGCCAGATTGGTGTCCACTGTGGGCACAGAAAAACATCCCGGCATGCGTGGGATGTCGGGTGGGGTGGGTAGTCCGAGCAGGGTGTAAAGGTGACATCTGCGCCCAGTCAGGTCCTTGGCCTGGGGTCTGGTCTGTGGGGAGGTGGCCGCAGGCAAGACCTAGGGCTGGCATCGGGCCAGAGGAGCCGTGGATCTTGCAGTACGAGTCCCTCTGCCTGGAGCCTGCGTGACAAAGAGTCACGGCTCAGAATGGGGAGCCCCCCGCCCCAGCCTTGGCTGGGGACTGCATGGCGGTGCCCTGGGACGCGGGGTCTACTTTCTGGCCACGAGGAAGGGGCTCTTGTGCAGGTCATGGTCTTGGAGAAAGCATCGTGGCGGGGCCATCAGTACCAGAGAAAGCCAGGGATTCCCAGGGGATGCTCCCGGGTGCTTCCCGGTTCTGGGAGAGATTAGGAAGACGGAGGACCTAGATTAGCAGGCTTGAGAGTCAGGGAGATTGACTTACTGCAGGGAACCAGCTGGGGAGGGCCAGGAAACGCTGGACATAAGAATCCCAAGGGTGAGGGGCACTGGGGGGGCTCAGTCATCTGCCTTCTGCTGCTCCCCCTGCTCGCTCTCACTCTCTCTCAAATAAATAAATAAAATCTTAAAAAAAAAAAAAAAGATCCCCAAGGGTTCTTTGAGCTGTCTGCGTGCAGCATTTCAGCGGTCCTCCCAATGAGCTTACAGTGGGGTACGGCTTCTACGCCCATTGTAAAGCTGAGCAAACTGAGGCTTACAGGGCAGCAAGGCCGCCCCGAGGCCCTACACAGACCACCTGTGGTAGCCCACGTCTGTGCCTTGTCCCTCGGTGGCTTCCTGGGGGACTCCACCCCCTCATACAGCTGTGAGCCCTGGGGCTGGGCACGAGACTCAGATCTTTGGGACCCTTTTGTCCCATGACACAGGCCAGGCAGCTGCAAAGTGGCCCATAGAGACCTAGATCTTCTCTGTCGGGGTGCTGGAGGCCAACAGCTGGGGTGCAGTGAGGGGCAGCCGGTGTGGGCATTCACAGCCCCAGCAGACGGCCTCACAGCCCGCACTGTCCCAAGGGGGCTCACGGCACTGCTGTTTGGGTGGCTTGGTGGGGTGCTGGGCTCCCTCTGTGCCCAGGAGGTGCCCCAACTTCCTGAGCAGGCGGACTGGGGAAGGGGAAGGAGCGGGGATCCCTGCCGCAAGCTGTGGTCCAGGCTCCATTCAAGCAGTGTTGGGTGTGTCTGGAAATCTGGCCGCTGCTGTCACCAGGGTGCGACAGTGGGGGAGGAACTGAGGTGCCCGCTGTGGGGGCCAGTCTCGCCTTGTTTGTCACCAAGCCATTTGTGGGTGGCATCCGATGGCCCAAGCAGTGCAGAATGACCTTGGGAGCACCTTGTCCGAGGGCTCCCTGGGGGTGTCTCAGACGTGTGTGGGGGGACACTTGTCAGCGGTCACAGTGCTGGGAGGGAGGACCGGCACTTGGCAGGCAGGGATGCCCGGAGCTCTCTAACGTCTCGTAGGTCCCACAGCCCTGCTCTGTGAGCAACGGTTCCCACATCCCACACACGCTGCCGATGTCCCACCAAACGTTCCTATGGGTGAAAAACTTGTTTAAAATGGCCTGAGCCTCCTCCGCAAAATAAAATAAAACAAAACAAAAAAGAAAATATAACCCCAAAATTTAAAAAAATTTTTTAAAATGGTCTGAGCCCAGAACTACACTCTGTTTTACATATTAATAAACAGCATTTTTTTTTTTTTTGGGGGGGGGGCACAGTCTTAACAAAAACGGAATCTCCGAGGCGGGCAGCTCCAGCAAACAGTGAGGAGAGACTGTCTTTTGTTCTATCTCAGTCTTACCAAGAGCGTCCATGGTTCCAGAAACGTCTTTCCCCAGACGCAGGGCTGCTCGAGGTATTTGAGGGTCTGGTGTCGCGGCCTGGCGCTAGGCTGTGTTTGGACATGTCACATTCATGGTGAGTAGATAACCAGGGGTCACCATCCCCAGTTCCAAACCTTCGCTTGGACCTCCAGGGAACACATGCCGAAACATTTAACGCAAAATGTGGTTTGATGATATATCACGTTCCTTTCATTTCTCTTTGATATCACAGGTGACGACATCGTTATATCGATTTTCAAAATTATATCTGTGAATAGGTCGTATTGTCAGTTCACGTCATTTCTGGAGAGAGAGGGAGGGACCGGCAAGCATCTGTTATGGGGCAGAAATCCTGACTCCTCCATTTCATGGATGGGGAAACTGAGTCCAGGAAGGCCCCGTGACTTGCTGGCTGCGGCCTAAGGAATGAGCCGGACAGAACTGGAATGCGGGTCTCCCTGCAGGTCCGGGGCTCTTCCTGTTTCCTCAACGGCCTGTGGCCACCCTCCTCCTCGGCCTGTTTTCTCATGACAAGCCCTGCTCCCTATTACAAAGGGGGAATGAAAGATGTCTTACACGTTGACTTTTGTCATGTCATGGAAACTTCCCGAAAAGCCAGCGAGGCCCTGGGCTGTGCGGACCCAGCAGTCTGCCAGTGTCTGGGGCCTCCCCCAGATGTGCCCTCCGCTCACTCAGGCCACGCTCCGGAGGGGCCGGGCTGGAGCCGGGGGACCATAGGACCTCCTGGGACCTCATCTGGCCAACACTATTTTCTCCCTTTCTAGATTGTTTTTCCAATCACCAAGTGAATCTGAGTGAGTCTCTCTCTATTCTTTCGACGACTACCTTTCAACGCAAGTTATGGTTTTATAAATAATATATATGGCAAGTCGGTGCTGGGGAGAGGACGTTCATACGGCTCTGAAATATTTATGGCCTGGAGTGTCTGCTTACTTTTCTTCGGAGTCATTTTTTTTAGCATGGCGTGCCAGAAAGCGCGACAGCCCAGGACATCTTCAGGGGGCGGGGGCGTGGATGGCCCTTCCAGAGGGGCTGCGGGGCCTATCTATCCTGGGGCCGACAGGGGAGGTGGCAGCTTGGCCCCGGAGCGCTCCCGAGCCCAGACCTCCTAAATTATCTCAGGGAAGGCTCCGCTCCGGTGACAAGAGTCCGCGCCACTGCCTTGGAAACAGACGTTGCTTTCCAGCGTGCGGTTTGAATTATAACAGATACTACATCTGGCTTATCTGGATATGCTCTTGAGTCCTGGGGCCTCTGCTGGGAGGTGTGCCCTCTCGCCCTCATTTTACAGGTGGGGAAACTGAGGCTCATCCAGGTTAAGGGCTTTCTCAAGGTCCATGCCATCCTCAAGAAGGAGCCTGGATTTTCACCCAGCCTGGCCGACTTCTTATCTCAATCTTTTCCACTTATAGCAAGCTGCAGCCCGGGCTCACAGCTCAGCGGCAGCTCGGGGGCCGGTGGATGGACTGCAGATCACTTTCTGCGACTGCGCATGTCTGTCTGCAATGGTTTGAAATGCTAGGGGTGGGCCTTGGATCTGGGAATAGCAATATACTGAGCATCCGGGCTTGAATCCCAATCCTAAGGCAATGGATGCATTCTTGCATGTGCTAAAGTGGGGTAGATGGTGCTGGAAAGACCCATAAAGTCATCTCGTCCGATTTCCCATGTTTCAGGTGGGCAATGAAGAGCCTGGCGAGAGTAGGGATCTGCCCAAGGCCACAGAGACCATTGGAGTCCATGGGTCACAATGGTGACTCTTGGAGTCCAGTCATCTGGTCAGCCTCGTCTCGCTCCCGTTACCCTTCTTCTTCCACGGGGAAAACTGACACTTGGAGGGGGAGAAGCTTGATCAGCCTCACGCAGCAGATGAATATAGAGCTGTGTACGTCCTGGCTCTGGTTGAAAATCCTCAAGTAAGTTAAATAATTTTGAGACTGTGCTTGAGGGAAAAAAAAAAATTCCAGGGAGTTTCTCAACCAGTTGGACCATGGAGTGGGCTGTAGTTAATACATTGTAGATATTTAATCAGTGATTGGACTGAGTAGTGAGGCCAGGAAGATCTCACACTGTTTCTCTACCTGGAAGGACAATTTCCTGTAGGAAAAAGACACTTTTTTCCTGATAGTGGGTGACTCTAGGCACCCCGAGGGCAGGGCGGGCGCTCTGTCATAACTGGGGCAGGCAACAGAGCCTAGTCGTGAAATCAATCAAGGATAACATTTCTGAGAAAGTCCAGCTCGGCCTGAGCCACAGGGAACTGTTGGGCTTTTCTGCCTTTGGCCTGGTTCTCCCATGCTGCCCCTGTCATTGGAAACCCCGCTATGGTAGCTAGTCTTCAAAGACGGCCCCCACAGTGCGCCCCCTCCTGGTGTTCATGCCCTCCTACAACCCTCTCCCCTGAATACGGGCTGGCCCTGTAATAGAATGTACTGGACACGAACGAGTGACTTCCAAGGCCACGTCAGAAGATCCTTCTCTGAAATGAGCCCCCCACACCACCTAAGAAGCCTCCACTGAGAGCTTATGCAGATACGGTGGAAAGCCAGGGCCTGTAAAAGGAGAGTCTCGCTACCCTTCCCTCTGGACAGCCCTCCCTCACCTGGAATCAGGCTTATACCTCACCCCTGCCCTTGGTTTCTGGCCATCACCCAAAATGTGTGGCCAGGAGGCCCCATAGTGTCCCTGGGGGGCCTGCCATGGGAAGGAGCAGGGCTGTGGGAACAGCTAACTGGTCAGTACAAGATGAGCACAAAAATAGAGCAAGTCTAGACACTGGCATCAAACTTTGACATTGTCATGACAGCCAAGCTTTGATCTGTGCACTTGTCTCTTTGAATGGGAACTAGATGGTACACAGTACACTTGCCAACTTGTGCGGTGTGTCACCTTTGACTTGAGCAGCATTCCAGTCATGTGCAGAGGGACCACATACGATGATGGACATCTAGCTTGAGAAGTGGAGTATGTACCCTCATGCATCCCCTTTGTGAGGACACAACCCTGAGGGAAATACATGCCCTTGGTAAGTGCAGTGGAGGCTGGTTCTCAGGCCCCGTGCTCACTCCCCTGGTACCTCAGCTGGCTGTATTTGTGCAGTGTACAGAGTATACAACTGTCCATGGTAAATAAGAGTGAAAGCTTGCCCTCATACTAAAGGCTTGAGCAGCCTGACCTGTTTTTATTTGAAGCCAGACCTTTGGAGGCTTGGGGCTTGTCTTACAAGAGAAACTTGACTTCCTGTCTCACAAGGAAAGGAGCTGAAGGATCCAAGGACTTTGCATATCTTTTTGTAAGACAAGCTGGTGACATGAGGCTCTGGGATCAATGCCTTGATTTTCACTTAAATGCCTAAGACCTCAAGTAGCAAATTCACTTGGGCCAAGGTTTTTTGAAACACCTGAGGAAGAGTCAGAAAACTCTGTGGACCCCAAGTACTAACATTTCCAGACCCAGGAGCTAGCTAGTTGCCCCTGGGGGCCGTTTGGGAGGAAATACCAGGTCTGGGGTGGGTCATTTCAGTACCTGGTTATCCACAGTATAGCTCTGGAGTCTGGCTTTGGAGGTGTGGTTATGTCAGAATTAATTAAATCCTGGGACAGAGCTCAGGCCAGCCCATCTCCCCAGGGGATACCCTAATAGCCAGGGTCCAAGTCTTGGTCTGGAGGGAGCACTTCCTGGAGGGATCCCCTCATTGTCAGGCATGGGGACCCGCAGGGAGGACCTGCCCCTGGCTCCTTGAAGGCTTTGGATCCCTTGGTGAGGGTTACATTTTTACATGTGTATTTTATTTAAATCAATTAGCGTAAAAACACTCACCGGGACCATTTACGAAGCATCTGTCTATGATAGCTACATGTTTGGGGCTCTTGTTATTCTAAACCGTTACCAGTCAGTAAGGAGGGCAGAAGAATGCCCCTTCCACTCCCAAACTGCACACCCCCCGCCCAAAGCTGTCTACTCTCAGAGCCCTATATCGGGTGACTAGGTTACCGAACGTGGCAAGAGAGACTCGAGATCACGGAGGAAATTAAGATCACAGATCAGATGTAAAGATAAGAATTACCTGACATTTTCCAGGTGGACCCAATGTCGTCACAGGGGCCTTTAAGGCAGAAGAGGAGGTCGGAGTTACTGATTAGAAGATGCTACCGGCTGGCTTTGGAGATGGAGGAGGACCACGGAGGGAGGCGGAAGTCACAGACGGAGGAAGAGGTAAGTGGACGTGGACCAGATTCTCCCCTAAAGCCTCCGGAGGGGAAACGCAGCCGTGCTGACTGACTCCTTGAGTTTAGTGCAGTGAGACCCGTGTCAGGTCTCTGATTCCAGAGATAATCGATACGTGTTGTTTGAAGCCACCACAATTGTAGTAACTTGTTACAGTAGCCATAGAAAACCAATCCAGTGGGGCTCAGAGAGACTTGGTAACTTGCCCAAGAGGGCACAGTATTAAGGGCTTTCCCAGATCAGCCTCATTCCAGAGCCCTTGCTCCTCTCTGCTCCACACTGCCCCCCGCGGGCGCCTGGTGGCCTCAGTATGGGGGCGGGAGGGGGGAGGGCGCGGTGAGAGAGACACAAAGCGGGGAGGGACCAGGGACCCTGCTGGCCATAACTCTGAGCAAAATTCTGCTTGGGTCTTCGGATCCCTCGCCCATTGGCACCAGGCAAGGCAGGTTGATTTGCTGGGCCCCTGGCGGAGCCCTGGGTCAGGTGCATACCTCCCGGGGAGGGGGGTAGGGTAGGGCAGGGCTGTCTCTTGGGCAGAAGATGCTCCTTGGGAGTGGGTAAGATGCAGGTTTGAACCCCCACTGCGCCACTTGGGCAATGTACTTCTTGAATTTCACCTTCCTTATGGAGGAAAAAGGGGGTGATCACGTCCGCCTGACTTCGGGATCTTGGAACGGGATCCTGCTGCCCCATGTGTGCCGTTTTCTTCCTCGTGAATTTGTAACCACTGCCCAGTACTGCTTAACCTCATCCCGGCTGCTCGCCAGCCCCGGGCAGAATGCTCCTTTCTGACTCCCACCGAATCTTTCTTATGGATTTGGCTACCTCCCAGGGCGGGTGGGGCCCAGGAGCCCAGGACAAGAGCTCTTTCCCCGCCCTAGGGTTCGTGGCTGGGACCTGCACGTGTTTGTCATCGTCACCTTCCTGGGGAGGAGGGGAGCCCTTCCCTGGCCATCATCCTGCCTCAACGTTCACCCCCGTCCACCCCAGACACCTCATGTCCTTTTCCCTGCTTAGCACCTACCGCCGTCTAACCTATTGCGTATTTATTTTACTTCTGTATCTTGCCTATTTTGTGCCTCCCCACCCTAGCATTTTCGTTCCGTGAGGATAGGGACTTGGTGAATCTCCTTCATCGAGGTGGCCCTGGCACCAAACACAGTCCTGGCACAAGGAGGGTCCTCAAAGCACATTTGTTGAGGGAGTGAGTGATGGCATGAGTGGCTTCTCTGAACATGATTCTCCCTGTGAGGCATCACCGAGGCCCAGAGACTTCGGGGACTGATTTTCTCACAAAGCCTGCGCGAGTGTGGGGGGTGGGGGGTACTTTTAGGAGGCTGGCCGAGGCAGCTATGAGCTGAGCCCTCGAAATGAGCTTGACACAGCCAGCCTCAGAGGCGAAAAGGACACTGAAGGAGTCCTTGGCCTCCCGAGTTCAGCTGGGGGTACCTGAGGTTATTTTTAGCCGGAGTGGACTGTATTGTCCATTCCAAAGGAGGAGAGAACCAGACACACGGGCTGGTTAAAGAGCTTGGGTGTGGGTAGCAGTGTGGGGAGGATCTGGGGTCTCTGGGGTGGATGGGGGGATGGGGAGTGAAGGGAGCAGGAGCCGGAATCCCAAAGGACAGGGCGGCTCTAGAAGGTCAGGTCCCCAAAAAGCAGGCTCTGGATGGAGACTTGTGTGCAGGATGGTTGACGGGATGCTCCTGGGATCAGTACCTGGGAGGGAAGGACAGCAGTGGGGGTCAGAGGGAGAGCTGGCCTCACAGCCAGACCTCCACCAACCTCAGGGCGGGGGCTGAGCCTTCAGAGACCCATACTCAGCCCTTATGCCCCGGGAAGGGGTCTGGCCTGGGTAGTGGGGGAGCTCTCTTGCTGGCTCTGCTGCCTGCCTGCTGTGTGGCCTTGGGAACTCTTCCGCCCACTCTGATCTCCAGCTTCCTCACTTGCACAGCGGTGGCTCAGGCGCTGGGGAGCATCGGGGGAGATGTGGGTGTAAAAGAGCATGGCCTCCTGCAGACAAGGGCAGCAGGAGGCCTCCACCAGCCAGTGGTGTGTGCAGGAGCCAGACCTCCTTCATTCATCCAGCCTGTGTTGCCGAGGGTTGCACCTTTGTGGGGGGTGGGGGTGGAGAGCCTGCCTCCTTCCTTGGAGACGTTGCAGGGGTGCGGGGGGTGGCCCCCAGGCTGGGGGACGCTGGGCCCCTTCACCCCACTGTGAAGCCCACTGCGGGGCTCGTGGCTGAGCGCAAGTGCGTGAATATAGAGCCATGAGCTTCATCAAGGCAAAGCCCGGGAAACCCAGCCCCAGGTCCCCCCAAAGCCTGCACAGCCAATCCAGGACTGGTAAAAACAGCAATTATGAGCTGTGTTATTAAAGGCTGTAGGATTTTAATTAACAATGGAATTACCGGGCCAGGGAAGGGATAATGATGGATTGCTGGAAGGCAGTTGGGGCTGGCTGCCGTTACAGACTCTCTTGGCCCCTGCTAGGCCCTGGGGAACTGGTGGGGCCTCCCCCCGCCGCCCCCCACCCCTAGGCTTTCTGGTCGTTAATGAGGAGTATTTGCAGAGAGCTCAGAGCCGGGCTGATCGAAACGGGCAACGGGGCAACGGAGAGCTCCTAGGGGATAGTGTCTGCCCCAGGGCTCCAAGACCCGAGTGTGGGGAGATGATGGGCTCTGATGGGGTATTTGCAGGGAGGGCCAGGATGGGGAGCCCCTCAGAATCCAGGGACCACCAGCCACAAGGTCTATTAAGAAGGAAACTGTTCTCCCCACTTGGGTCTGCGACTAGCTCCCCACCATCTCCGGGGCCTCCTATGTAGCCCGTACCCAAGTCCTGTGCATATAAGAGTTAACGCAGACCTGGAGATTCTCAGCACATTCAAGTTTCAAAACCAGTGAATTTGAGCCCTTTGGTTTTCAAAGCTTTTGGTTTGTTCGTTTCCTGCCTCAGCGACCCTTGTTTCAAAGGGAATCTTACCAGGAAAGCACACGAACCCAACAGAGGGCTCTGTCAAGGCCAGGGCTGGGGGGGGGGGGTCTGAACCCCCCCTTTCCCAAACAGTCTCTAGGGCTGCTTCAGACAAATGTAATTTTTTTTAAATTTTTAATTTATTTTTCAAAAGAGCGTGTGCGTGCACAAGTGGGGGGAGGAGCAGAGGGAGAAGCAGACCCCCCACAGAGCAGGGAGCAGGATGTGGGGCTCTATCAGGGGATCTTGGGATCATGACCTGAGCCAAAGGCAGCCGCTTGCTTGACTGAGCCACCCAGGGCCCCAGAGACAAATGCAATTTCTTCTCGGTCTCCAGCACCTTCCCCTTCTCTAGCACCCCCCGGACAGTTCAGAGGGTGATCTGAGGCCTTCGGGACTGGACTGGGCAAGGCAGGAGCTGAGTTCCTGAAGATTTGGATGCAGGAAGGACAGGCTGAAGAGAGTTCTGTGGTTGATACCTGGGATAACGAGGGCGGGCTCTGGAGCCAGACCGCCTAGACCCAGTTCTGTGGTGGATTCATACCATGGAATGTTGGGCAAGTTATACTTGGTGTGCCTCAGTCTCCTCAGCTGTGAAATGGGTGTGAGGCAGGACTCTGGGACTCTCTTCAAAAGGCAGTGCAACAACCCCCTACCCAATGTCACCGTATGGAATGTTCTGGAATTCCTGTGTGGAGCAAGAATTCACATGGGCCAGGCCCTTAGAACGGGTCTTGTTGGTAGTAACTGGATAGGAAATGTCCTGGGACTGCCCAGGACAGACCCGCTCAGGCTCATTTCACAGAACACACAGACCTCTTGGCCAGAGGCTGCTGGTGGGCCCAGAGAGGAGCCCCCAGCTGGAGGTAGCCACTGGCATTTCAGTCTTGTCTCTGACACCTCCCACCACGTGACCTCCAGCAAGGCACTTGCTCCTCTGAACCCACTTCCGGAGGGATGAGATGAGACGACACGTGCTAGATCTCACGGGCCATCCCCCTCTGCATCATCTGGTCTTCCCATCAGCTTTTGTGACAACTGACCTCTCTCTGCCTAGAAGCACGTTCTCTGCTTGTCCCCCGGGACCCTGTACCCTCCTCAGCGGCTCCCGATGGGGCAGCACAGACAGGCTCTCCCTGGGCGCCTCGGTGCTGTGTGGGTGGACAGCCTATTCTTTGAGCTCCTCCTGGGTAACTGGGGTGGACAGATGACTCCCTTCGTTTCTGTGGCCAAGTCTTAACCTTTGCACAATCTTTGGAGGTCTGGATCTTACATTGGATTGTCTCTTTAGCTCAGCTCTGACCATCCTGCCGCCAGGCATCCCCTCTGTGTTGGACTCATCATCAATGTTCCGTCGGAGTTTAAGAAATGACCAACGAGAGAAGTGGAACGGGGTCACACGGTCCCTGGGACATTGACTGGTGACACAAACTTCTGTTCTGTGGGAGTAACTGGAAATGGCACGTGGAACCAGGCTGTCCCTGCCCTGTGGGCTCAGGACCGTTACAAGGAGGCAAGAAGCAGCAACCCCTTCCTTGTTTGCAGAGCACTTGTCCATGGTCCCATGTGGTTCTTTGAATTCGCATTATTCTATCTTCTAGATGAAGATCCTGAAACACAGAGATGGACACCGTTTTGCTCAAGCACGGTCACTCCCCAATAGGCACTTAAAGAACCAGGCAAATAATGATTGAGTCCATTTTGTGGCAGAAAATAAAAGAAGATTCTATACTGTCAGGCTTCCTTATCTGTGGATGCCATATTTATGAATTCAGCTCGCTGAAATGGATCTGTAACCCATGCTCATGGTGCTTTCCCTGCCATCAGTGGATATTTGCACCGTGGTGGAAAATTTTATTTGCCCAGCGCACCTGTTCCCCGCAAAGGTCGAGCAAGGCCTTGTTTGCTTTCTTGTTTCCTGAGAGCCCTGGGGACTGGAGACCTCGGGGGCCATGCAGGGTAGCCCATGCTCCAGCCCTGGGACTGATTGCTTGGGTTTGAGTCTCAAGTCTGGCACCTGCCAGCTGGGGAACCCCAGGCAAGCCACTGAACACTTCTGGACTTAATTTCATCCTTTTTTAAAAAAATTAATTTGTTTATGTGGTGGGAGAGGAGAAGGAGAGCGTCTTAAGCAGACTCTGTGCTGAGCCCAGAGCCCCATGTGGGGCTCAGTCTCACGACCCTGAGATCACAACCTGAGCCGAAACCAAGAGTCGGTCGTCCAGCTGACTACACCACCCAGGCATCCCTCACTTCATCTTTTTGAAAATAAAAAATAGAACCTTCTGGGGCACCTGGGTGGCTCAGTCAGTTAAGCGTCTGCCTTTGGCTCCCTGCTCAGTCAGGAGTCTGCTTCTCCTTCCCCTTCTGCCCCTCCCACCCTGCTCATGCTCTCTCTCTCTCTCTCTCAAATAAATACTCAAATAAATAAAATCTTTTTTTTTTAAAGATTTTATTTATTTGACAGAGAGAGAAACAGCCAGAGAGGAAACACAAGCAGGGAGAGTCAGGGAGAGAGAAGCAGGCTTCCTGTAGAGCCAGGAGCCTGATGCGGGGCTCGATGCCAGGACCCTGGGATCATGACTTCAGCTGAAGGCAGACACCTAATGATTGAGCCACCCAGGTGCCCCAAATAAAACCTAAAAAAACAAAAACAAAAACAAAAAACAACAACCTTTCAAATTGATCACCAATCACTAAAACATAAATGGACTTAAACTCTTTAGTTACAAAACAAAGAGTGTCAAAGAACATTAAAATAGAATCCAACCATATGCTATTTATAAGGGATACAGAAAAAAAAAACATAAGGACACGGAAAGATTGAAAATCAAAGGATAGAATGATATGTTCTAGGAAAATGAAAAAAAGAAAAATGGGATAGCTGTATTAATGTCAGGGGGGAAAAAAAAGGCTTCAATTCAGGCCAAAAGCATTACCAGAGATTAAGAGAGCGAAGAAGAAATAAAAAAGATTTACTTCAACAGGAAGATAGACAATTCGCATCTTTTATATATTAATCACACAGCCTAAAACGTTTAAAACAAGAATTGACAGATATAAAAGAAAATGTGAAAGTCCAATGTTAGAATGGGACGGATTACAATAACTTATAAATCAAGTGGATAAAAATAAAACAGTACTTAAAAGATTTAATAGTAAATATCACAAACTTGATCAAGCAGATATACAGAGAACATTGTACTCAGCAACAGGAAAAAATTTATTTTTTTTCCAAGGGCCAGAAACATTTATGAAAAATGATCACGCTCGTTCATAAAGCTAGCCTCCGCAACTTTCAAAGGAGGTGTATCCAAAGACCGTATTTTAGGATCACAGTGAAATTAATTTAGAAATCGATGGTAAATCGATAACTGAAAAGACAGTCTACATTTGGAAATTTAAACAGAAAAACTTCTCAATCCCCAAGTCAATCGAAAAATATCCATATTCACTGGGTAGAATACCACTGAGAATAAAAACAAATTAAATACAGCTACACTCATCAATGTAAATGAACCTCCAAAAGATACTTAGCAAAAAGAAGAAAGTCGCAGAGGAATGTATGCAGTTTGCGTCCATTTATCTTAAGGTCACAGACAAACAGAGGAAACAATGTGTCATTTAGGGATACGAATGTGGGTGGCTTGAAGGAAAAGCAAGGGAGTAATTAACCTGAAATTTGGAACAATGTATTTCATAATCATCATTTTACAAAGAGCCTCCATCGGGGAACCTCTCCTTCATCCCTCCAGAAGGGTGGTCCAACTCATGGCCATAAAGAGCTGCTTTCTGAAAAGATGCCATCAGGACAGGCACAAAACTTGGCTTAGTTCATTAGTGGGAAAAAAAAATTTTTTTTGGTCCTGTTGAATTTGGACTTTTTTTTTTTTTTTTTCACAGATGGTATTCATTTCAGGAGACAGTCTGAGCATCATCACTGTCTCTCATTTGCTGAAACAGATTCCTCGCAAATAAAGGCATGTTTCCATCTTGAGCTGCTGTGGTCCCATCTCCTCTCCTGCTTTGGGGCCCGTTTTGCTCTCCCCTCCCTCCCCTTGCTCTTCTTCTGCTTGTCCTCGTAGAGTTTCAGCAATGGGGGAGATGCTCATCCCATGCAGGAGTCCTGGGTGAAGCTGTGGTCTCTGCTTGCTTACACACCTCCCTTGACAGGGAACTCACTCCTCCAAGTGGACTTAGCTGATCCCAAGTCCGACCACCTTTGGCATCCACCCATTGCCGATGGCTCAGCCACGGGGAGTCCCTGACCACAGACAGTCTACCTCTCTTCTTTGGATATGCTGTTTGTCACCAGCAGCAGCCCTGCTCTCTCTCCTCCCATGCCAAGTCTTCTCCTTCTGGGGAAATGTATTTAGTTTCTCCATTCATTCCCTCCATCGCTGCTGACCTGTCTGAACAGCAAACTCGCTCCCACCTAAGCACATACCAGTGTGGGGCATTATGAGGCCAGGGGAGTGTTGCTTATGGGCTTCGGTCAGAGTTAGGGTGGGTGTAGACGTGAGATGAGATAGACCGGCAGGTAGGCAGGGCGATGAGCTGGGGCAGTGGACCAAGTTCAGAGCCGGGTCTCCCCAGCCTGCAGCAGCAGCTGCTCTGAGGACCCCTGGAGGCCCAGTTTATCTACCCCCATCACCCGGCAGGCAGTGAAGACATCAGCACCCCCCCCCCACTTCGGCTTTCTCTGGTGCCACCAGGCTGACCTCCTGCATGCCTGTGAGTCACCTGTGCTACACCTAGCCAGCGCTTCCTGTCTGCACCCTTCAGCCACTTCCCCCCACTGTCACAACCTAAGTCTTATCAGCACCTAGAACTTGACCCGTAAAATTAAAAATATATATATGTACATATATATGTATAAATCATATTAATGAATGCATATGGGTTAAAGAAAAAATCACAAAGAAAGGCTTAGAAAAGGAAAAGCAGGGGAGCCCTGTCCCTCCCCCACTCCCCGCCCAGGCGCCCCCCCCTCAGTTATCCTGCTCCTGCAACTACTTTGTCCTTCCTTCCACCTGGAGATTACCTTCCCATCTCTGAGTACAAGCTCATAACCACTTGTATCGTCAGCATGTTGAGTTGTAGGCACTAGAAACAAATCCTGGGTAATTTAAGTAGAAAGAGCGCTTATTAGAAACATATTGGGAGGTCCATCAAATCAATAGGAGGCTGGAGATCCCTGGGGGTGGAGGGACCCCCAGTTCACGCCTTAGCGTTATCCTGGTAAAGACGCCCACAGGACCCCGGAGGCGGCAGCCTGTGCATCCAGCACCCCCAATGCTGGGCCCTGCTCTGTGCTCCTTGCCACTTCTAGAAGCTGAGGGGAGCCCCCCTCCCCCGCCCCACAACTAGCATCCCAGAACAGAACCTTCGAGGCATCTGCTTGTCCATCCCTGGCTTTTGAATCACAGTTCGACAGAGTGCATCCGATTGGCTGAGCCCAGCCGGGGCCAAACCTGACCCTGACCCTGAGGGAGGCTGGGAAAGAGGATTTGGCATTTCCCCGTTTCTTTGGGTGGGAGGAGGATTCCCCAAACATGGAAGAGGAGCCCAGATGCCCAGCGGCCAGTAAGGATGGCAGGTGTCTCCCATGCTGGGATTTCTTGCTTTATCAATTGTAGCTATCAGATGACTCCTTGTTCCAAGATCTGAGACCTTATGTCTACCCCCCTCAGCCCCACCTCTCCTCCCAGTTATTTATCCCACTTATAATTATTAATTATCTTCAGGACTTTGCTTCCTCAATCACTGACAACCCGCTGCCCACAATAAGGCTGTGGACCCCTCCCCCATTTGTGCCCGCTCCCTTCCTCCCTCTCCCCTCCCTATAGCCCCCATGTGTCCATTTCCACTTTCTACACTCGTGGCTGAAAATATTTGCACTCTTCAACCCGAATTAATTCTTCTCTGCTTTGTCTCAAGGCTAGTTATGAATGCCACAAATAAAGCACTTCCACTGTTATGATTATGTAAACTTCTCTGCAGACTAGGACACTGTCCTTCTAGAACTTTCATTCATTGTCCCCTAGGGCTGGAACCACTGTTGCCCTATAATCCATTTCTTCCTCTTTCTTGGTTTGCTTTTTTCCTCTTGGTGGGAGGAGTGGGAGGGGAGGGAGAGTGGATAAGTGATAAGCTAGCTGAGACTTCGCATGTCCAGTAAAAAAATGATCTGGTCCTCTGGTTTGATTGCTGGTTTGACTGGGTCTAGAATTTTAGGGTAAAAATCATTTCCTTTCATGGGGCGCCTGGGTGGCTCAGTGGATTAAGCCGCTGCCTTCGGCTCAGGTCATGATCCCAGGTCCTGGGTTCAAGCCCCACATCGGGCTTTCTGCTCAGCGGGGAGCCTGCTTCCTCCTCTCTCTCTGCCTGCCTCTCTGCCTACTTGTGATCTCTGTCTGTCAAATAAAAATAAAATAAAAATCTTAAAAAAAAAAATCATTTCCTTTCAGAAAGGAAGGTGTTGCTCCATTAAGGTCTTATGGTAGACGGTGCTGTGAATGAGAGTTCCATGGCTGGTTGGTTCATAGTTTCTCTGTATGAGATTCATTTCCGCCTCTGCCCATCAGAAATGTTAAGGACCCTCTGTTGACCACGGGTTGTCCCTACCGAGGTGTCACTGTGATGTGTCTCTGTGTCTTCGGTTTAGAATCATTCACTGTACTGGGCGCTCAGCCCCGTCCGAGCTAAAGCCTTGTGGCCTTTCTGTTCTGGAAACTTCTCTCCTGGGGGGTCTTTGATAATTCATTCCCTCCGTATTCTGTGTTCTCCTTCTGGAATTCCCAGTATTAAACCATGGACTGTCCTTCATTGACCCCCATCATCTCATCTTTTCTTTTCTCATCTCTCTCTCGTTTCCCCCTACTTTCTCCCACAACTTTAATCAGTAACTTTCATTATATTTTTGAAATTCTAGCAAACACATTGTAAGTTTCCTACAGTTCTTTTTTGTTTTCTTATTGAACTCCCTTGGGGCTGTTAATTGGAGTCTTTGTGAAGATGATCCTCTAACCCCTGAATTAGGCCTTCTTGGAGACCTTTCATTTTGGGGTACATTTCTATAACACATGTAAAGTCGAAAGACAGAAATAGTGGGTTTTTCAAACCCTGAAAAGCCCCACATTCCCGGGTTCTCCCAACACCTCATTCATGGGTTCATGGCAGCTCCGCTATCTTCCGCTGGACACCCCCAAGGTCAGCCTGGGTGTTGACCTTCAGCCCACAGAAAGAGAAAGAGCGTAGTGAATGGCACGGTGGTGATTTGAAGTGTGCCCATGACCACCTGTCACATGGGTTGGCCAGAACTCCCATCAGAGGGTGGCACCTAATGGCAAGGAACACTGGGAAACTTAGTCGTGTGCCCTGGAACACAAGGGAGTGGCTTTGGTGAACACCAGCCGTCTCTGTGATATCTACTGTCACCACCCGAGTCCAAGCACTGGCCTCTCCTGCCTTTGGCCACATCCCTCCAGCTTCCTCCCTGCATTGCAGGGAAAGGGAGGGAGGGGAGGGGTGGCTGCAAGGGGGCTGGCGATGCTGGGGGCCCTGGGGGGAGGTGGAACAGCGGCCTGAAGCCTCCCCTGTTCCTACTTGTATGGAGATCACCAAGCTCGGGAGCTGTTTGGATAGGGGAGGGTAGAATCAGAGCCTGAGGGCTGGGTTCTTGCTTCTCCTTCTCTTCTCCCTTCATGCTGTTCCCACTGGTGTCTGCCTTCAGCCCAGGGCATCTACAGCAGTGCCAATGACTGTCACACTGAGAGCGCATCCATCCTGTCCCCCTGTCCCCCTGTTCCCCCACCGCCCCGGGCTCCATAAACACGGGTGGCTGATTCCCCAGCACTTCTGATTCCGCAGATCGGGGCCGTGCCCAAGAACGTGCATTTCTAACAAGTCCCAAGTGCTGATGCCTCTGATCCACAGAGCGGAGAGGGCCTCCCACCTCCCACTTCCCATAGTTCTGGGTCCACGGCTGTTTCAGAAGACGCCAAGGTGCCAGGATGGGGCCCCCATGGCCTCCCCGCCATGCTTCTGTTCAGGCTGCTTCTCCCACCAGGAACGCTTCTCCCAGCCCCTCTGTCTCTTCCCTTCCTATCTGCCCTTCAAGCCCCCAGTGCAGAGCTGCCTCCTCCAGGAAGTCTGCCAAGACCACCTTACCCTTTGTGATCTTTCCTGCCCCATCGTCTCACCCAGCCTCAGTCTCCTTTCGAACGCTTTGCCATCTGCTCATTTCTTCTCTTCAAAAGCCCCTGAGGGGTGTGGAAACATATTGCCTACTCAAAACCTTGCATACCTATGTCTGCCACAGTACTTTCCACAGTAGTCAAAAAGGCAAAATAACCCAAATGTCCAACTGTGGCTGAAGGGACAAACAAAATATGGCAGATGCATATGACGGGATATTAGTCAGCCGTAGAAAGGAGGGACAGACTGACACATGCTGCGTGGAGGCACCTCCAGACGCCGTGCCAGCTGAGAGCAGCCCAGAGCGTAGGATCCCATTTATGGAGTGCTCGGAAAAAGCGCATCCCCAGAGACAGCCAGTTCGCGACTGCCGGGGGCCGTGGGAAGGCGAGGTTGGGGGTGCCTACTGCAAAGTCCACGGTTTCCTTTTGGGGACATGGACATGTCCTCCAGTTGAACGTGGTGACGGCTGCACACCTCTGTGAATGTACGTAAAGCCCTTGAGTTGTACGCTGGGAGCGGGTGGGTTGTGTGGTGTGTGAATTAAATCTCAAAAAAGCTGTTGTCAGGGAAAAAAAAAAAAGCATTGGATGCAGGTGGCAGGGGCTGTGCCCACCTCTTGTGCAAGTGGTAGCTCAGAGGAGGAGCTCTTGAGCTTTGGACTGGGATCAGCAGCTTGCTGTGTGTGCTGGGGTGAGCCTGTGCCCTCTCTGAGCCCCCCAGGAGTGCTGAACAGTAATGCAGGAGACGAGCCAGGAATCCCCATGCACCCAGTTCTGTGTGAGGTCTGGAGCCCGGACCCTGGCTGGACAGGGTGGTAGTGGGGCGTCCCCCCCCCACCTTCTTGCTCTGGAGGAGGAGGCACCCCCACCACCCTCTGTCTTTAAATGTCCCAGAATGCAAGGGTTTTGAGGCTGCAGGCAATGGCAGCAAGTTAAGCGCTAAAAGCCCTGGGTTGTTGGAGGTGAGCAGCGCACTCGACTCTAAATGGTATCCACAGTAATTTTGCCAGAATCTTTTTTTAGATGATGTTTCCTTAACAACCTACAGAGAACTTCACTCTCCTCCCCTCCTAATCCCCTGCTTTGCACAAACATGAAATTAATCTTCTAAATACCCAAGCTGGTTCCAAAAAGAAGTGAGCAAGGAGAAGGGTTGGGGGGGGCGCTGGGGGGAGCCCCGCTGCCTGCTCGGAGGCCCTCTCTTCTTGTTGGCTCAGAGCCCCGGGAGGGGGGGGCAGGTAGATGAACGACCGCCCAGTGCTCATAACACCGCCTGGGCCAGACCCCCCCAAGCATCCGTCCAACCCTGATCTCCCTTCTCTGGCCATCGGGAGCTCCTCACCTCCCACGGCAGCTTGTGCTCTGGGAAGGAGCTCTGCCTCCAGCAGGAAGCTGGCGTCTGTGCTTTTCAGCACCCCTGGCTTGGCCTCGCCCTGCCCTCCGGGGTGGAGCCCCCTCCTCCGGGTAGCAGCAGCTTCCTGCCCAGTTCAGGGGTGCGGCTCCCACCAATGCCTTTGCCAAGTGCACCCGAGCCATGCACATACACAAACCACCCCCATGACCTTGGACCCACCCCTCCCCCGCCCCCCTCCCCCACTCCGCCATGCCCTGGGTGTCCTGTCTCAGCAAGTGGCCCTACCTCCCCTCCCTGGTGGTTTGTGCTGAGCCAAGTGGCCAGGCAGGAAACTTCCTTCCTAGAATCCCCTCCCCTAGATGGGTCTGAGTTAACATTAGCCAAAAAGCAAATCTGTGCTGCGGGGCGGGCACAGACATGGAAGTGTCAGCATGTGCTACTCTGTCCTCGCTGCTCCCTCTGTGTGTCCTCTTCCTGATCCACGGCCGGCTCTCCTCCAGACTGCTGGCCCCACTGACTCACGGGGACCCAGTACTTCCACCAGATGCTTGATAAGATCGCCCAGCAGGGAGGTGACGAAGGCCTTCCCCTAGACTCCTGTCAATGTCCGCTCCCGCCCTGGGCTCCCACTCCAACAGCCCCACTTGCCTGACTTCTAGATTTCTCTGCGTTTTCCCACCTGTACCTCTGCCTCAAGAGGGCTGGCTGGAGACGTTCCCTCCAGTCCCCATAAAACTCCTCTCTTTGGACCTTTACTTCCCAGCCCCTCCCCAGGGGTGTTAAGGCCAATAATGCCTGTGCTATAAAGCTCACGGTGGTTCTGCTTCCCGGATTGAGCCCAAACGGTAGACACCCTGTTACCCACATCAGAGCAAGTGGGGGTGTCCCGATGCCTGTCTGCCTCCCTCCCTCCTCTGCTCAGCCACAGGCCACATCCTGTTGGCCCTAGCTCATTACTGACCCTCAGTCATGCCCTTCCTACTAAGGCTCACCCCATCCGGTCCTCTCTCACCTCTTATCTGCACGATTTTATCTGAGACTTCTGGTTTTCTAGCTCTGGTCTAGCTCTTGCGGCTGTACCCAGTGATGGTTTCCCATCTGGGGCTCTCAGCCATGCACAGGGACCAAGACCCTTCTCTGGTGCGGGGTCCGGCACTCACCACCTTCACAGACAAGTCCCTGCCATTTCCTTGTCCTGGGTCCTATACCAATCACACTAGATCTTTCCCCGCCATGCTCTCCTCACTCCCCTCCACCAGGGATCTTTCTAGAAAAAATGAGAAGCAAAGGCAGTGAGTATCCTGCCAACAGGCCATCTGAATCCCCCTCACCACTCCGCCCCACCAGCCTCCCATCTCTGTCTGGAAAACTTCTACTCATCCCTCAAAACCTCAGCTTCAGTGCCCCCTCTGCTCACATGTTCCCTTGGCAACACCCTCCCTGGCAGGAGGGGCCAGCCTGGAGTTCACCCAGTGTGTCCTCATCTTCTTCCCCACTGACAGCAGCTCCAAGATGCCCAGAGCACAGGGTTGGGCTGTGTGAGGGTGGTGACCAGGGTGCACTGGCACAGGGAGCGGGGCTTTAGGCACCAGGAGCTCAGGCTTTTCTGGGTCTGAACTTATCTCTCCGTCTTTCCTCATTGGGAGCCGGGCAAGTGTCCTTTCTTCTCCTGGCCTGTTTCCTCATCCACAAAATGGGAATAACAAAACATAGCTGGGGGTGTGCTGAGTGACCCACGTGTGCTTGGGAAAGTGGGGGTTTGGGCCACCGGCTGATGGACATGAACCCTCTGTGCCTCAGTTTCTCCAGACGGAATGCCCCTGCCCTCTTTCTCCCAGACAGGTACAGGGAAGGGGATGGATGAAAAGGACTCTCACAGGTGACCTGCCATGTTGACATGGACCCACGGGGCACACTTGGCCCAGAGCAGGGAAAGAGTGAGGCAGACTCTAGAATTCTAGTTGTAGGGTGGCGGTGTGTGTCCTGGACCCCAGAGAGTTTCTGGGTGTGGGTCCGGCCTGTGGTGACTGGTTCTGCCAAAGCTGTTCCTTGGGACAGGAAGCTAGAGCTAGAAGAGGTGTGCATAGAGGCACCGATGGGAGCTGTCACTATTCCCACGTGCGTGGGCCCCTGGGGAGCAGGAGATGCTGGGGAAGGACTCTATATTTTGCAGTCCTGGCCACTGTGCATCACCTTCTCCAGTGACCTGGGGCCTGTCCCCTCCCTCTGTGCCTCGAGTCGCCATTTCAGATAGCCGCAAGGGGCTAAGGGGACACTGGTCACCGAGGAGCCCCTCTCCGATGAAGCCACGGCAGAAGCAGCCTCCGGCCCGTCTGACGTTTAACTGGGGCTGTCATGTGGGCTCTTATCAGAATAAACAGGTTTTGTTGTGCATTTCACAATCTCAGCATCTTTAATTTATCGCACAACAAATTGGAGGGGATTTAGCATGTATTTAATTAATTTGACGAAAGTAGTTCAGCAACTGTAAACAGGCTGTGGGAACACACGTGCCGGGAAGCAGGGTCCGGCGACTCCCGGTTCAGAGCGGGCATTGGCTTGAAGCTGCTGATGGGTCCCTGCAGGGCAGGGACAGGGGTGCTGGGGCGAGGTTGGGCCTGGAGTCTTGGGGTGGCGGGAGAGCTGGGTGGAGGCAGGAGGCCTGGGTTCCTCAGGCCCACGAAGGGATGGGAAGCCCAGCCCTGTCTCCCACTCAGGGGATCTCATAAGGACGTCCAGGGACAACCAGCCGAAAGCTGTTTTGCGGCAGGAAAGGTGCTGGTGTTACCTGAGCTCAGTCTGTCCCTGACCTGCTTCCTTCAACATGAATCACTGGCATTACCTTTCGCAAGAAGCATTTTGTACCAGTTAGGGACCGTGTTTGCACTAAGAGAATAACAGATCCTGTCCTCCAAATGTGGCTTACACAAGGGGTTTAGTGTGTGACGAACGGGACGTTTATGGCTGGTGCTGGAACTCCATGATGTTCTTAATGTACCAGTTTCCCTCTGTCCTTTTCACCATCCTTTATAAGAGTGTCCCCTTCTGGCCTTGAGATAGCTGCTACCGCTCCAGCCATCATGTCTATATCCTCGGTGGCACAAAGAGGGAAGGGGGAGTGCGTCTGAACCTGTGCCTCCTTCTGTAGGTGCGTTCCTAGAAACAGCACTCAATGCCTTTCACCTGTCTTGGGCAAGAATTTGGTCACATGATTATCTCTATCTTCAAGAGAGACTGAAACATGGCATCTTGGCTAGGCATGGAGTCAGGGCTCTGCAGGAGAGAAGGAGAGCAGAATGGGCATGGGGTAGCCCACTGGCAGGTCGTGGCCCACCCTCCCTAAGCTGAGGCTGTTGCAAAGCCCCCGGCCTGGCCTCTCTCACAGCGGCTGGGAGGCTTGGGTGCCCATTGGAGTGGGCTTCCTGAGCCAAGAGGCGTGTGGGGTTCTTCGAGTCCCCAGCTCTGAGGGCAAACACTGGTCCCCAGAGGAGTGGCAGGTGACTGTGGGGGTTACTGATGATGCTGTCTATTTCCTGGTTGTGGTCCGGGTCAGATAGGCAAGGTGGGCAGGGCCTGCCAGTGTGCCTGCAGAGTGAGACTGCCTGGGCGGGACTCCCAACCCTGCCATTTCCCAGTGGGGTCCCTTTGGTGTTCCCAAGACTCGGGTCCTGTCAGGGAACAGGAGGAGGAAGAGGGTTCCAGCAAAGGGAGGGGAGAGAGCTTCTTCGAAGTGTTTAGGAGACTTCCTGTGGGGGGCGCCCCCCAAAGTGTGCCCACCTCTAGCTGTGGCAGGAACTCCTGTGACCTCCCTGTGCCCACCCTGTGGACCTTGGCCATCAACACCCATAAGCCAGCCCAACCGGCCACAACGGGCCACCAGCTCATTAAGCCCATCCTGGGAAACCCCTTGGTCTGGCAGAGCTAGGCTGCTTGCTGGCCCCCCTCACGCTTCCTTCTGCTGCCTTCCTGGCAGCCCTGGGAGGCCACAGCGGTTTCCTGAAAGCAGACATGCTAGCCAGAGAATGGAACGGAAAAAGCCAGCTACTGGAGAAAACTTCTAGGCCCAGGCTCTGGGTGGGGCAGGAGGGGCGGGACCCAGAGCCCAGGTGAGACCACCCTTCCCTCCCCCAGGATTTTTTTTTTTTTCCAAACCAACTTTATTGACCTATAACTGGCTTATAACAAAGTGTCTGTTTCTTTTTCTTTTTTCTTTTTTTTTTTTCCTGATCTCTTTTAATATGAGTTTGGTTTTGGGGGAATTTTGTTTTTATTTCAAATTCTAGATACAAGAGATATCATACGGTGTTTATCTTGCTCTGTCTGGGGGCGTCTGGGTAGCTCAGTGAGTTAAGCCTCTGCCTTCAGCTCAGGTCATGATCCCAGGGTCCTGGGATCGAGCCCCACATCGGGCTCTCTGCTCAGCAGGGAGCCTGCTTCCTCCTCTCTTTCTCTCTCTGTAATCTCTGTCTGTCAAATAAATAAATATCTTGCTCTGTCTGACTTACTTCGCTTAACGTGATGCCCTCGGGGTCCATCTATGTGGTCGCAAACAGCAGGATATCCCTTCCTTTTCTTCTTTCTTTCCTTTTTTTTTTTTTTCAAGTTGCTGAATAATATTCCACCGCCTATGGATTTATACACGCCACGTTTTCTTAACTCATCTGTCGGTGGACACTTCGGGCATTGCCGTGTCTTGGTTATTATAAATAATGTTGCTACGAACATATGGGCACAGATATCTCTCTGGCACCGTGTTTTCATTGCCTTCGGATATATTCCCAGAAGTGGGATTGCTGGATCATATGGTATTTCTATGTTTAATTTTCGGAGGAACTTCCGTACTGTTTTCCACAGTGGCTGCACCAACTTACACTCCCACCAGCAGCGAGCAAGGCCCTGTTTCCCCCACCTCCTGGCGGGCGCTTCTAATTCCTTGTCTTTTGGAGGCTAGCCATTCCAACAGGGGCGAGGTGAGATCTCCTTGTGGGTTTGGTTTGCGTTTCCTGATGATTAGGGCTGCCAAGCGCCTTCTCACGGACCTACTGGCCTTTTAGAGATCTTAGGAAATATGTCTGTCCGTCTGTGTCCTGTGCGCACTTATTAACCGGATCGTTTGTCTTCTTTTTTTTTTTTTAATTGAGTGGTAGGAGTTCTTTATATATCTTGGATATTAACCCCTTGTCGGAGATATGATTTGCAAGTAGTTTTGTTTTTTGTTCCATAGGTTGTCTTTGTATGTTGTTGATTATTTATTTTGGGGGCTCACGATTCTGTCCCAGGGGTCTATGTGTCTGTTTTTATGCCGTACCATCCCGTTTTGATGACTACAGCTTTGGAATATAGCTTGAGATTGGCACATGAGATGAGCCCAAGTTCCCGTCCCGCAGCCCAATGTGCACACCCCCGGGTCACTTCCCACCACAGTGCACACCCAAGGCCTGACAACAAGCTCTCACTTTCTTGGATTCTTATCTGAGGAGCTTCCTCTGAGCCATGAGCCTGTGCCTCTCTTAAGGACACCAGTCCCACTGGATCAGGGCCCCACCCTTATGACCCTATTTAACCCTCTCTGCCTCTTTAAAAGCTCCAGATCCGAATATCGTCTCACTGGGAGAAGTTGCTGGGGGTGGGGGTGTGTGTATATTGGGGTGAGAGCCAGGAGCCTGAATGTTACCTAGTGCTTTTCCAAGAAGAGCAGCGTTTCTTAGTAAGAGATGAGCTCCAAAAGCAAAAGCAGCTCTGCCTTTAGCGGATAGACAATCTTTCTGGAAGGTTCCTGGGGCCCAGCTAGAGCGGTGCCTCCCGGCACCAGGGAGAATGTGCTGCCATCAGGCTCTGCCCGCCGGAGCTCACGGTCTCCTGGGGCAATCCACATCTGGAGACCAAGCGAGGCAAGGGACTAAAGTCTGGCCTCCTCCTTGTTAGAGCACATCCTGTCGGAACGGCTGAGGATTTGTCAGACCCGCCCCATCCTGCTTTGTCCCCCCACCATTCATAAGCATGATCCTTAATAAGCTTCTTGCATTACAAACTCATCCTCAGTGTCTGCTTCTGGAAGCCTGGCCTGTAGCGACCCCACTGGTCTTGGATGTGCCCTTCGCCCCTCCTGGGGCGTATCAGTCACAGACCCTAAGGTGACGTCCAATAACTTCTGCCTTGTGTTGTTTATGCTTCTGTGTAATCCGTACCCTTTGAGTGTGGGCAGACCTGCGACTTGCTTCTAAGCAAGAAAATATGGCCAGAGGGTTCAGATGCCACTCCCATGATTATAATGTGTTACATACAACCCCAGCAGTCAGCCAGCGGAAGCCCTCGGTCACACAGTCACAGAGAACTGGGATGAATTCTGCAGACACCTTAGTAAGCTCGGGAACAGATTCTTCCCCAATCAAACCTTCAGATGAGAGCGCAGCCCAGCCCATAGCTCGACTGCGAGCCGCTGAGCAGGGAACTCAGCTGTCCAGACCGTCATCACAGGCAAATGTGTGTACCAAGTCATGAAATCTGTGGTTATGTTTTATGCAGTGATGGAAAAACTAATTTGGGAGGCATCAAAGAAAGAGCTGATCTCTGATGTAGCTGTCTCTCACCACTGCAGCACTCCCATTGCCCGAGGGTCAAGTCCCTCACCCATAAGGTGGGGATGATCCCAGCTAAGGGCTGAGGTCACCTCAGCATGGTGGCCGGCACATGAAAAGGCGCCAGACGCAGTAGGGTCACTTCCTTTGTGAAACGTTGACTGCAGCCAGGTGATTTTAGGAAACTGGACTATGCCTGTACATTTGACCCCCATGTGTGGGTTTTCTTTTTAATATTTTATTTATTTGAGAGAGAGAGTGCGTGTGTGCAGTGGGGAGCAGCAGAAGGAGAGGGAGAAGCAGCTGAGCGGGGAGCCTGATGTTGAGCTCGATCCCAGGACCCTGGGATCATGACCTGAGCCGAAGGCAGATGCTTCCCGGACTGTCACCCAGGCGTCCCTGCCTTGAGTGTTTTAATACCCACGTCCATTGTTAGGGACTTTATAGTTTGCAAAGAACTTACCCACTGGGCAGGGAAGCAGGAATTAACCAGCAGCTAGTGGTAAGCGAGTTACTGGGTCACCATGGCAGGTGGTAAACAGAGCTGAGGCTCTTCTTGGATCTGCTCTGGGCAGCAGGTCCTGGCTCTAGGTTCCAGCTGGCCCTTCTGAGATGTAGAGCCTCTGAAGAAGATGTATGTATAATGGAATATTACTCAGCCATCAAAAAGAATGAAATCTTGCTCTTTGTGGAAGGAGCAAATATTTTGCTTATTTTGCTAAGCAAAATAAGCCAGAGAGAGATAAATACCATATGATTTCACTCATATGTGAAATTTAAGGAACAAAACAGATGAACATATGGGAAGGGGGATAAAGAGAGAGGGGGGAAGCCATAGGAGACTCTTAACGCTAGATAATAAACTGAGGGTTGATGGAGGGAAGTGGTGGGGAGGTGAGGTGGGCTGGATGAGGGATGGGGATGAAGGAGGGCACTTGCTGCGATAAGCCCTGGGTGTTGAATGTAAGTGATGAATCACCGAATTCCACTCCTAAAACCAACACTGCAGTGTATGGTAACTAACTAGAATTTAAATAAAAATTTGAAGAAAAGAGAGAAACACACAGCCTGTACCCTCTGTGTGTGAAGGGAACACAGAAAGCAGGGAGTGGGAGGGGCAGGAGCTGGGAGGTGGAGTGGATAGTTCTCGGTAATGGGGATATGGCCAGTCTGGGCTTATGGAGGAAGAACTTGGCTTCCCAATCTGGCTTTGAGGGGCTTCCGGGAGAGAAGTGTGGACTGGGAAGGGGTTCGGGTCCACCTGGAGGCTGGGGGTCTGCAGAAACCTCCAGCTGCAGGCAGGGCAGGAACTCAGGTTATAAGCTCCCAGCCTGGAGCATCTAGTTTAATAGTGAGGTGTCCTACATACATCACTTAGTCTCCTTTGTAAATGGGGACCCTAACTTTCTAGTGTTGGGGTGAAGGTTAGATGAGCCAGCCCAACTAAAGTCCTGGACACAGCACCTGCTCCATCATAACCACCCGTGAGGCTTGGCTGCTGGACGGTTAGCCCTGGAACGGCATGCACATTCGTCTCTTGTCTACTGCTACAGCCCAAGCACTTAGCATCACATGGGACAGGCTCAAAAGATATTTGTGACATGAGTGAAACGGGAGCCACAGAGCCAGCTTCCCCCATCTGTCATGTCCTGCAGAGGATGTCAGGGTGCCCCCAAGTGAGAGGAAGTAGCCCCACCATCTGGGCTTGGTGCAATCCTTCCTTCACTCTTGCCAGGCTCAGGGGAGGGCAGCGGGGTCAGGGCCCTGGGGGCCCCTGCTGCTGCCTCTCTGCTGACTTCTTAGCTGCGGGGTTCAGTGGGAGGGAGCTCTGGCCTCAATTGACCCCACGCTCTGACTCACAGCCGCTTCTGAGCCCACCCAGAATGACTCTCCCAGCCGTCAGGTCCTCTGCCCTGGCAGGGCCTGCCCCCACTGTTTACTCTTGGCACATGGGATCTTCCTGTTTCTAAGAAAATGGCTTTAATTGGTAATTATCTCCTGTTTTTATATAGCGTCTTTCATCCAGGTGCCCGTAGCACCCAGCTTATTAAACTTCATGCTTAGAAGGTGCCGGGACTTCAAACAGTGTCCCTGGTTCTTTGGGGCGCCTTGCAGGCTCCCCACAGTGTGAGCAGCCCGAAGTCAACATAAAGCATTGGTTGCACCTCTGTGCTCCAGGGTTGGGTGGGAGCAGGATCATGACCTTGGGAGGCTATATAAACCCCAGTGTGCCCAGTCCTGTGCCAGGGTCTGAGGTGGGGCTAGGAGAGAGGGAAGGCCCTTCTCTTTGAGAGTTCAGTCTTGTACGCACCCCCGCTCTGATGCCCCAGGGCTGGGGACCCCTCCACAACCTTCATGCACTCACCCTTCCTCTGATGATATTAACTGAGAGCTCTCTATGTGCCAGGTTTGACATTTCTTCCCCTGGTTGATTCTGGAAGCAATGGGGGAGTTCACTACCTTGTATCTCTCCCTAGGTGGGGTAAAACCTAACTTCTCTCTCTGCCCCAAGCCAGTCCACGATCACCGGATTCCTGCAGCTGTTCCTCCTACAGAGAGGGAGACAGAGACAGAGAGACTGAGATTTATTTTAAGGAATGGACCCATGTAATTATGGATGTTGTTAAGTCCCAAATCCGCGGAGTAGGCTGGCAACTGGAGACCTAGGGGAAAGTTACAGTCTGATTCCAAAGGCAGAATTCTTTCCTGCTAAGTTTTTGTTCTATTAAGGCCTTCAACTGATTGTATGAGGCCCACCCACATTATGGAGGACATCTGATTTACCCAAAGTCCACCAATCTGATCTTATCTAAAATATACATTTACAGAGACATCCAGAATAATATTTCATGAAGTATCTGGGCACCATGACTTAGTCCAGATGACACATAAAATTAATTATCACAGTAAATTACTTACCCCAAGTAAGTGGATGGGGAGATGGGACAGGCAGAGGAGAATGCGTTCTCCCTTTTCCCCGAGGCTGGGATTCTGGATGGCAGGACAGTGTGGAGGAAGAAAAGTTGGAAGACATGACATCATCAGTAGGGAGGCGTCCTCCTTAAGGGGAGGGCCCTCCTTCCACGCTCTCCCTCTTCCCCACTCCCCATGCGATCCCTCCATCTGACCATCCCGGACCATGCCTTCCTCTCCTGGATATGCCTTCACTCCCCTCTAGAGAAAGAAATTCCCACCCTCTGGTTCTAGACCAGACAAAGCACAAGTGATGGCTTAGGGGATTGTTAGCTCTCCCACCAGTCCCCTCAAGGGCCCCCTGGGCCCGCCTCCACTCCCTGAAACAAACAGTGTAGATAATCAGGGCGTTCGTTATATGAATTTAATTTTTTTTTAAAGTAGACTCCATGCTCAATGTGGGGCTTGAACTCAGGACCCTGAGGTCAAGAATCCCATGCTCAACCAACTGAGCCAACCAACTTTAATTCAAGTCCTTCCTTCCAACAGAATGTTGCCACTAAGCTTCTCTGATAGAGACCTTGGGACCCTCCCCATCTGCCCCAACCCACCCCATTCTGGGGCCTTCTTTGGGATGAAGCTGGGCACCCCAGCCTGGCTCAGGACCCTGCTGGAGGGAGCAATGCGGTTGTCCCCAGAAGGACAAGAGTGATGCACATCTTGCCAAAGCGAGCACTGTTTTCATGATTTCTTTCTCAGAAGAACACAGGCCAATTTCAAATCAAGGTCACTGTACTTCCCTTGGCAGTGCGGCTTTGGCCTTGCTGCCTTGGGAAGGGTGGATCTGCTGGCGGGAGCCCGGATCGGTCACAATGAACCTGCCCCAGCAGGAAAGGGCTCTCTTCTCCTCCCTGCAGGGACGGACCCAACTCAAATCGTTTGCTTTTTATTCCAAGCCCGGGCCTATTGAAAGATAGGCAGGTTTCAGTGCATCTGGCCACACACCAAAATAGAATCCTGTGTGGTATTTTGTCACTTGCTATTTTTACTTATTATCCCCATTATAGAAAATGTAGTACTAGCTATTGTTGGTGTTAGCTGCTGCTAGTAAAGAAGGCACAGGAAACACCGGCCTCCAAAGAAAAGATGGGGAGATTTAGTTACATTAAAATGGAGAACTTCTATTCATAAAAAGACATGCTAATTGTTTTTAGATTTTATTTTATTATTTGAGAGAGGGGGTGGGGGGGAAGAGCAGAGGGAGAGGGACAAGCAGACTCCCCACTGAGCACAGAGCCTGACGCGGGGCTCCATCCCTCGACCCTGAGATCATGGCCTGAGCTGAGATCAAAAGCCAGACTCTCGACCAACCGAGCCACTCAGGGCACCCCCATAAAAAGAAATTTTAAAGAAAGTAAAAACACAATCCGTAAATGGAGAAAATGCCAGCAGAGACTGGTATCAGGAATCAATAGGGAATTCCTGTAAGTCGGGAAGGAAAAGACCCAATAGAAAAATCACCAAATGACCAGAACAGGCATTTCATATACGAGTTTAAGAAAAGACCAATAAACACAAGAGGATAGCTTCAACCTCAAGAAGTAATCAGGCAGGAGCCGATTAAGATTGCTGTGAGTATTAGCTTCCAGGAGCTGCTGTAACAAGTGCTGTAAACTGTGGGACTTCAACAAGACAATGTCATCGTCTCTCAGCCCCGGAGGCTTGAAGTCCAAGGTCACCGTGTAGGCCAGGGTGGCTTTTCCTAAGGGCTGGGAGGGAGAATCTGATCTAGGCTTGGGCTAGCCTCAGGTGTTCCTTGGCTTGCAGATGGCTCTCTCCCTGTGTCTTCCCACTCTCTTTCCTCTATGCCTGTGTCCGTAAGCAGACTGACCTTTTGTATAAGGACACCATCATGTTGGACCAAGGCCAGCTCTAATCACCTCATTTTAACATGATGACTTCTATAAAGATTACCGCCACATAGGACCATGATCTGAGGTCTGGTTGGGTGGAGTGCTGGGGGGGAAGAATCCTAACATATCAGATATTCAGGGAAACACAATTCCTCCCATATGCTGTGAGACACCAGGTAGACCCCTTGAATGGACCAGAGTTCATGAGTCTGACAACAGGTGTTGGAGAGGATGGGGCTCATACACCAGAGTCTCATACCCAGCTAGTGAGACTGAAAAGCCTTACAGCCACTTTGAAAAACAGTGTGACACTACCTTGTGAATTGAAAATGTGCATTTCTACTTCTCACTATATTTCTGAGAGAAACTCTTGCTCACGTGCACCAAGAGACCTTTGTAAGAGTGTCCAAGGTGGCGTTGTTCATGACAGCAAAAGGGTGACCTTGGTGTTATGGTCATGACCATGGCTTATAAGAATAAGCCACATATAGCTTCTTATGACCACACAGATGAACTTCGGTGTAATGGTTAGCCATGGACACGATAATGCTGCGTAACAAATGGCCCCAAGTCTCCAATGGTGAAAGTCATCCTTCATTCTCATGGATCTCTAGCTTGGCTGGGGCTTGATTGGTCTCGGCTGATCTAGATTGAACTTGGCCAGCAGCCCTGCCTCAGCCAAAGGTCTGTGGGTTGGTGAGCACCATTTTGCTCAAAGAGGTCAAGGCAGGACTTGAATTTTTAGATCTTACAGCATGACATGGCCAAGCCTAAAGGCTTGGGGCAGAGAAATAGTTTACCCACGGTGCTGATCTGGGAGGTGAGAAAGACTGGAGCCAGTCATTCAATTTTCCATACTTAGTAATAGAACATTGAGTGAAAAAGCAAATCCCAGAAGACTTCTGCTGTATTTGTACATTAAAGTTTAAAAATAAGCAAAACAAGGGGCGCCGGGCTGGCTCAGCCGGTAGAGCGTGTGACTCTTGATCTCAGGGTTATGAGTTCAAGCCCCACATTGGGTGTGGAGCCTCTTTAAAAAATTAAAAATAAAAATAAATACAAACAAAGCTAAATAATATATTAAGTAAGCACACATGAATATGTAATAAAACAAAAATAAGCAAGAGAGTGATAAACACAAAATTCAGGATGGCTTTTGACAGATGACTAGGATATAAGTTTTTGGTGATGTTCTAGTTCCTGGGTCAGATGGTGGGTTCATGGGTATTCATTATATCAATCAATCAATCAGTTCAATTAAGAAAAAGAAAAGGCCAAGCATAAGCCAATGATGAGGGTATCCCATGAGTAACAATCATGATCATCCCAGTTCTGTAAACCTGAGGTCTGAGAGGTTCTGCTGGGCCATCTGCTGACTCATGGCCCTAGCCAGATCTGGACAATGTGAGTCTGGGTTCTTACCATCTCCCAAGTCCCAGCAATCTCTCCTTCAGTGTATCTGTTTCTCCCACAAAGTAGGCCAGAACTGTATTCAGAACTCTAGGAGAGCGCCAATCCAGAAGAGAGTGAAGAGGGAGTCTTTCCTCTGCTTCACAGAGAACATCATCCTGCTGGGATAGAAGTCCCATAGGAGAGGTCAGTTGGATGGCTGGACCTGTGCCCCTAGAACATGTATCATACATGGTTGAGAGAAGGAGTTGGGAATGTGCACCTTGGAGAGGGGTGGCCATGTGGGTTGTGCACTGCTCAACTGCAGAGGTCACCATTTCCATTGTAGTCTAGGTTCTAGGTAGATGCGATATATGTGAGTATCCCCCTGGACCTGTGCATGGTGTCCTTGCCTCAGTGACTGGGTCTAGTGATGTGGGATTAAAGACTGAAACACGAGGGTCACTGTGGGCTATGTCCGAGGAGCCTTGATCTCCTGCAGCAGAGGCAACATTCAGAATCACTGGACACCTGGGATTCTAGATCAAAAAGGATTGGTCAAATTGAGGCATGGAATCAGACAGTGGCCAAGAGGGGAACCCAGGGCTCGGGCAAAGACAGGGGAGAGACAACGGGCTAAATCCTGGCTAAAACAAGGTTCTGATGATCCCCTCAGCCTCCCCTCCTGCCATTCCTCCCTGAAGCCGGAGCTCTGCACAAGCCGAACACCCCATGTCCTTTGAAAGTGGCAGCGAGAGAGGCAGAGAATAAGGCATAAAGAACCTGGCTCCTTGCAGGACTGGGGGGCCCACTTGGGGTGAGTCAGACCCAGCGTTCCCCAGGAATTTGCCTTCTGGAGGCTCAGTGACCATGATCTGCCTATCCACTGGGACAGGGGAGAGTTGGGCGGCGCAGTCTTAAAATTGGGGGGAGTTAGGGACCTCATCACTGACAGCGACATCCTCTGCCAGTGACCAGGGTCTGTAGCCATAATGGATAAGCACCAATCACGTTCCAGGCATAATGCTCTTAAGCCTCGTGACAAACTTGCAAAGGGGACACCACTCGCTCTGTGTTCTGGGTGAAGACACAGTGACCCTGGGGAATTTGAGCGACGTGTGAGGTCACAGAGCAGGTGCACCTGGCAGGACTTGACCCCAGGTCTATCTGATTTCAAAGTCATTGTCAGACTGTGGCTGTTCTGCCAGTCCCTGTACAGATCAGCCCATAAGCCTGGCCACCAGGGAGGGATGTCTTCCAGGGAGGGCTCTGCTCTCCACTGTTCCGTCCACCGTGGGGGGCCCGGCCTGTGTGTGTGTGTGTGTGTGTGTGTGTGTGTGTATGGGGTGGGGATTGGTTCCTGGCTTTGTGATCTCCCTCAGAGGGTGACTGAGGTCTGGCTGGAGCCATAGGCGGCCAGCTAGGGAAGGAAGGCCTGTTTGCATGTTCATATCTGGGAGAGGGCATGTGGGGGCTTTAAAAAGCGGGCCACCCCTGCCCCCCAGCTTCTGATTGACCCCACCCTGAGCCAGGCTGGGGTGGAAGCTGCTGGATGCCAGGCAACCCAGCTAATTGCTAAGCTAGGGCCGCAGGGTGTGGCTTGCCATAATTACAGTTTGCTCTGTTGCCGCTGGCCCGGCTCACAGGAGAGGGCGTGAGGAAGCTCCAAGCAGCAGAAAGCACACATTAGTACAGCAAATTGGGCCTGTTTGGCAGCCTCTGGGCCCCTGGGAGGGCCCAGAGCCCCAGGACTGTCGGAGTCGCCATTGGCTGCCGGAATGCCCCATGTCTCAGTGGGGGGTCTGTTCACATCCGCCTGCTCTGCGGAGGGGGTGTAAGCTTCACAGTGGCACCCTGACCCAGCCCTTCCCTGCTCCAGGCCTCAGTTTCCTGATCTGTCCAGTGGAATAAGGGCTGCCCACCTCTCTGTGAACCAGGGGGCCTGGCTTCTCATCCCTGCTCTGGTCCCTTTCTAAACTCAGGCCACTGAGCTGTGGAAAGACAGTGAGTGACCACCTGCCACACTGTATGGCCCCAGGTGAACTTTCTGGAAAGCCTTTCTGGGCTCACATACTTTCTGAGGGATAGAGTCCCTCCAGACTGGCTCTGAATTCCGGCTCCTCTACCTACCAGCTCAGTGACCTTGGGCCATGTTCTGCGCTCCCCCAAGCCTGGGCTGGCTGGGAGTGACAGTCACAGACTGTGCCTACAAATTCTTTGGCTCATTCCATCAAGAGGCAGGGCCTATGTGGGTCTCCTTGCCATTGGGTGGGCTTTGGTGACTGCTTTGCCCAAGAGGGTATCATAGAAGTGTCATTCTGGGACTTCTAAGCTTAGATTGCTAGAAGCCAAGGACTTCTACCTTATTTGTGGGAACAGCGGCACTGGCGTCCTGAGCCACCATGCAGAAATCTGATGGCTGTGACTCTGAGTCTTGGCAAGCCCAGACACCAAACACATGAGCAGTCAAGCCTTGTATGGTTCTGGCACTAGCCGCCAGCCATCCCCAGCCTTGACATCATCCCAGCTGTGGCCTCAGACGTTACGAAGCAGTCATAAGCTATCCTCCCTATGTCTTTCCCGAATTTCTGACCCACAGAACCTGGGAATGCACCACTGTAATTTGGGGTGATTCTTTACATACTAATAGCCCCAAGGATGGGATTTAAGTGGGGTCACAGAGGGAAAGTTCTTCCCAATGGGCCAAGGTTGGAGAAGGGCGGTAAGCCTCACTGCAGACGCTGGGAGGAGGGAAGATGGAGGCTGTAGAACTGAGGGCTGGTCCTGGCCTGGTGCATGTAGAGGCCTTGGCCCAGCTGGTAAACTGACAAAGCTGCCACAGCGATGCTCCCCAGTAAGGCTGCTTCTCTCCAGCTGAGAGCCCCGAGCCCCTCAGCCGTGATTCCCGTGACTACATGCTGCTGTCCTCCAAAAAGCACCCTTCCTGAAGCACAGGGCTAGGAACAAGCGTAGATCTTCTATTGTTTGTGGAAGTCAGTGGAAGGTAGCACAGTCACCTCCCTGGATTGAAGACTTAGACCTCTATTAATGCAGCCCAAGGATTGGTCACTTTTATAACCACATGTCTTGGTTGAGCTGACTATGAACCATAATCCCTAGCTTGCTCCTGGGCTGTTGAGACCCTGCAACAATGCAGCCCAAGCGGGTGCTCTATCCCACCTGCCTTGTGGCTACTTTGGCTGGGAAGATGTTAACACCATCCTTCTCTGGGTACGTAATACTGCACTGAGAGCTCCATGGTCCCATGGCTGGAATCCTGAGCTCTCTCCGTTGTAGAAGGTCACCATACCAGCCCTGTCCACCTCGGGGGGCACTTGCATCTGAGAAAGGAGTTGTGAGTGCATGGGAAGAGTCTTCTGCAAGCAGGGGGTCAGGAGGTCTGGGTTCTGATACTCGCTTCTCACCATCCCCCACACCCCCATCACATGCTCAGTAATGAAATCAGAGAGTGGGCAGAGGGGTGCTTCTCCCACCCCCACCGTCAGAGACTCTCTGAATAAGCTCTAAGAGGCAGGGCCCCCAGTACCAGAGAAGCCCATGCTTCTGGAGGCTGATCCTCTCCACTCAGAATCCGGAAGGGGCCACTGCGTGCCCCTTCTGGCCTGTCCAAGGCAGCGGGGTTCCATGGGCTTCCCCATCCCTACCCCTGGGTGACCAGGGCCAGAGCCCGGCTCAAGCCAGAGCAGCCCACCACCCTGTAGTTAATATCGCAGGCAAAACCCAGGCTTAGAGCCAATTAGTTGTTTCCCCTCTCTTACCCCAAAGGAAATTGCCTTTTGCATTGTCAACTCCCTAATTACCAGATGGGATGACCGAGATTTTGAAGACAATTAAGGGGAGGTCTGTCTTTTCCCAAACTCCCTGGTGTCCCCTCCTCCCCAGGCTGGGAGCCTTTCTCTAATTTGGAGCCACTTAGAAAAGACAGGGAAACCTTTAAAGTGAGGAAGAATGTCTCCGGAATGCCTCCTGCTGGTTTATAGCTGTAGCCAGGCGGAGAGGGGAGAGGGGGGTGCTGGCAAACACGCTCGCTCTGCTGAAGCATGAATGCTGAGTCCTGTTCAAGGGGCCTGTGGCCACAGCATCCTGCTGTAAAAAGAGCTGTGGTGTATGATGGTTGAAGAGGGACAAAGGAGCTAGGATCCCTCTGCCTAGCGGGCCAGGAGACACCCTAAACCAGAAGAGGGAGCCTCCAAGCCAGGTCTGGGAACTCTTTGCCTGGACCTTCTTGGGTCACCTCTGGATGGTTCAGCCACCATTTGAGCCGTCCTGGCCCCTCTGCTCCCCTCTCCTGCCTGAACCTGGCCCCTCACATATCCGGGCAGCTCTGTGTGTGCTCTGGGACGTGCCATACATCCGCCATCTCCTTGCACAGAGCAGTGACAGCTTCCATTTTGTCCCCATCCTCGAGTCCCAGCTTAATGGACTCCGGCCCCTCGTGACTTCTCTGAATGGGTAATGGCGCTCTGTCCCCTCGCTCTTGAAACCATACCTGTTTTTTTTCCCCTCAATGCTCAGCACTCATAAGTATTCCATAAATATTTGATGAATGAGTGAATAAACCCAACCTACCTTGTCTGACTGTGTTACTAAAATAATTCAAACCCAGGGATTTGTCAAGGATGAGTTTTTAGTCCCCCAGAACACCAGGGTGGGGCCACAGTAGGTAATGGATGAACATTTGCCAATTTTGAGTTGCCTTTGCTTGGGGGATGTGGTAAGCTCCCCATCACAGGTGGTGTGCAAGCAAGAACCACTTGAGGGAGTCTGCAAAGGACACTCAGGCTCTAGTAGGGCGAGGTGGGCTGCACTCAGGGGGCCAATGGATTCCGCTGGGGCTCTGAGATCCTTCTAGCCAGAAAGTCTATGACAGTGATTCCCCGCATGGAAAGTTATTTATGAAAAATCCCCTGGGGGCCTGATTTACTGAGGCTCCTCTGCTCCTAGTGGCCAGGTGGCTAGAGGCCAAGCAGCAATGATGGTAAGGCCCCAAGGCCAAGGGAAAGGCAGGTAGTAGCTGGTCTACAGAATGGAGGTGAGAGAGAAGCAGAGATTCCAGTGGGAGAAGAGAGGCTAGAGAAACCAGGGAAGGCTTCTGGGAGCAGGTGAGAGGTGATAGAAAGTGGGAGGATGGAGGCGTGGTTGGGGTGGGGGAACGTGCTCCATGGTCAAAGGTTTGGAGGAAGGAGATTTTGCAAATCACTGGGAAAATTGTGAAGGTCAAGGAGGTGGCTGGCTGGGATGGGGGACGGGGAGGCAGAGGACAGCCTGCTGACAGAGGAGAGTTAGAAGGGAGAGTTAGGGGTGAGGAGGAACAGGTGAGGTCACCTGGACAACCTTGCCTTCTTGTGGTGTGGGTGACAGCTGTCACCCTGCAAGGGGGAAAGCCATGTCCAAAGGCAGCTGATGTCTTTCAAGCTCTCTTCCAGGTCTGGTGACCCCTGGGAGCTCACATTGCCCTCTAGAAAATGGGGTGCTCTCCACAAGGGGCTTAGTACTCCTCTGAGTTCCTCAGACCAGCTTGGAATTCCAGCTGGGAAGCTACTTATTCCCAGGAGGCCCCTGGCTGAGAGCACAGACCCATCAGGGTTCTCTGTGACCCTGGAACTGGCCGCCACCCCATGGTCCGCAGAGCCAAACAGTGTGACCCAGTAATGACAACAGACTCTCCCCAGCCGCACCTGGCTGATGGGGGCTTCGAGTTTTGTCAGTGTGGCAGATCAGCCTTCCAAAGCCCTTGACCTCAGAGGCCACCTTCTTTTCCTGGCGCTTCCCCTACTCGGGTCAGCTGCAGGCTCCCCCTGCCTCACCCCTGTTCACCCCAGGGACAAATGTTCTCCGTCTCTCCTGTGAGTTTTCACAGTCTCTGTTGAATTTTTGGATCAGCTCTCCCTGCTCCTGTAGCTCTCCCCCGCTTGTAGAAGGAGGCCAGGGAACGAAAGCATCAGGACTGGTTGGCTAAGCACTTGGTCCCTGCCTCTCACCAGCATTCACTTTTGGATTTCCTTCCATCCGGCAGGCTGGGGGGCTCTCCGCTTATTTGGGACTGTCCTGAGCTCTCCGGAGCCCCTCCGTGGGTGAGAGGCCCTGGTGGTGATCCCCAGAGACAAGAGCTGATCGTGAGGGCCCTCCGGCCAGCAGGAAGCAGGTGTTAAAGCCCCAGATGGCAAATGTCTCCCCATTCAGCAAGACCGGAGCCAGGAGGCCCCAGGGCCAGGCTCATGGACCAGGCCAGGAAAGGCGGCTCTCCGAAGCCAATGTGGACAGTGGCCACCTGCTCAGGGTGGAAGGTTCCATCACAGGTCCCAGCAAGGTCAGGAAGGTGAGCATCGGGATGGGCAGAACCTTCCAGAAACTCCCTTCTGGAATCACTAGAAAGACTCATCCTGGAACCTGCACTCATCAGCCTTGGATGAGTGATGTCACCCATGTGAGCCTCAGTTTTATCCCCAGGAAAATGGGGTGAGGATTCGCTGTGAGGTCACACGTTTTAGAACATGGCCTGACCTTCTGTGTTGTATGAAAGTTAGCTACTCCGCTTATCGTCATCATCACATTCCCTGTCCCCAGGCTGGGATCAGCCGTCCTGGGGCCCGGAGGCCTGGAGACCAGCTCCAGGGACAGTTAAGCTATGCAGGGCCTAGAGACGGGTGGGCTTACTGCCTGAGCCCTGTGCTACCGGCGCTGGCGGCTGATCAGACATAGGGGGCCTCACATGGGAGCCCATTTGACCAGACGGCCTTGGGGGGGCCGCGACAGACCCATGGGGCCTGCCAGGGGCAGGTGCGGACTTGGCTTGGCACATCTCCTGGAGAATTCTTGGGCCGTGTCAGGCCTGGTAGGGACGGGCCCCAGCCAGGGGTACGTGCAGCCAGCGTGGAATAAGGGATCTGATTGTCCAATTCTCCCTCTTTGGGGTCATGTTCATGTTTCTTTGGTCTGCCTCTTTGCCTTTTCAGCTCCTCAGACATCGTCAATGGCCCGAGGGCTGGAGGGGGTCATGGTCGCCCCAGTAACCAACCACAAGGCAGTAGTCGAATTGCCTGAGGGGTCTTGTGGGTCAGGCTGGTGCAGAAACCCTCTCCCTGAGCTGAGTGGGGGTGACATGTGCTTGCACTTCTCACGGGAGGACGGTGGCCCACTCAGAGTCACAGAGCTCAAGGGATCGGGCCATGTTGCAGCCTTGAATGCTCCCCACCAGGGTGGGTGGCCCTGCCTTGGAAGCTCTCCTGACCTCAAATGGCCCAAGGCCAAGTCCTCCTGGCGGGTTCCAGGCCTCAACATACTGTGTGTTCTCAGCCAAGTGCCCCTTCCTGGGCCTTTGTCCCTTGGGTGCAGAGATCCGGTTGGCCCAGTACGGGCGGAGATCCTGCGGTTTGGACGGTATCTGGACCCCACCCACTCTGAATGGCCCCAAACAGGTGCCTGGCAGGGAGGGCGCTATCCTGTCCTTTGTCACCCTCCCAGCTATTGTCTGGACCCGGAGCGCTATTTAAAGAGCCCTCCCTGAGAACCTCTAGCCCTGCTGCAACGAGAGGGAGCTCTCCAGACCATGGTATGCTGGGGGTGCCCTGTCTCCTGACCCTGACCTCATTCCTCAACTCTGACCTCATCCTGTGATCTTGACTTCTTGTGTGATTCTGACCTTCATCTCATGCCTGAACTCACCCTGACCTTGACCTTGCTCCTCTGACATCCTTGAACTTGACCTGATGTCCCTAGTCCTGACCTTTTTCTTCACCCTTGATGTTACCCCTGCACCTGGCTTACCCTGGACTGTCCTTAACGGGTGGTCAGTCCATCCATGTACATCCCGATTTGCGTCTCTGCTTCCTGGACTCGGTGGGGGCTGCTGAGGTGAAGCGGTGGGGGGTGGGGGGGATAGGAACAAAGAAGAAGGGGGTAGAAGTAGACAGGGTGGGCTATGCTTAGAGGTTTCATAGCAGAAGCAGGACCCTGGTCCCATTGAGAGGACATGGTTCCTGGGGGTCCAGGGTTGATATTCCAGGATAGCCTGGGACCTACACAGACTGGCATGGGACCTGCCCTGCTGCCCTCTCTTTGCCTCTGTCCCCAGCCTCTTGGGTGTCCCTACAGGCTCTCAAAGGCACAGCCCTTTCAAGTCTCTGTCTCACACCTTCACTTTCCCTCCTGGCCTGAGAACTCTGACCTGGCTATCAAGTCTCAGTTCAGAAGCCACCTCCTCTGAGAGGTCTGCCCTGATTGCCCCAACAGCATAAGGGCTGCTCTGTGCTCTTAGTGTCTGTCTGTCCTTCCATCACTCCCCACTGATCCTCTGTCTCCGGGGGATCCCTGGGGACAAGGCAGGGCCTGATTCAGTGCTGGGTCCCCGGGATTGGGCACAGGGCCTGGCTGGAGCCCAGCAGGCACCTAATCAGTGTCCCGATGTTCTGAGGTAGACATCATCTTGGTTTTATAAATGGGGACGCTGAGGATCAGAGCAGGCAACTGGTGTTCTCAGCATCACAGGGTTGTGAGCCGCAAAGGCAGGATTAGAATTCAGGTCTGGGTGACCCCCTTCTGCCCCGAGGTGCTCCTTTCGGAAGATTTTGATTTTTTTTTTTTTTTGAGGGCACATTGTAAAAGGCAAATTTCCAAGACGGCTGGGCTGGAAACGGTCCCAGCTGGGAGAGCGGGAGGCAGCCCAGGCCCTTCGAGAACAATCCCGGCCTCCCTCAGGGAGCTCTGGCAGGGGGGGCCTGGCACACAGTGGGGCAATGGCCCACAACAGGGACACAGAAGGCTGCCTGAGACGGGGTGGGGGACACCCAGGCCGAGGGCAGGTCTGAGGAGAGAGAGGGCAGACTATCCCACAGACGGAAGTGATTGTTTTTTATTAATCAGAGGGAAATGTGTATGTAATTATGTGAGATGAGCCCCGCAGGGAGGTTCCTTTCTTTATGATGTCTGAAGGGATTTATAAATATTACAGAGGCTTTACTGCACATAGCGTCCTGCCTGCCCCCTTTCAAAGGATTAGTGGAGACAAAGCACCCAGTAAAAGCTAATTAGAAGTCAGCCGGCGGTACAGCTCCTGAGCCCAGGAGCCGGAGGGGAAATGGGGGTGAGCGCGGTCTGGGGGACAGGAGTGAGCTCGGGGAGGGGAGACCACACAGGGGCCGGGGCAGTGTGGGGAAAGCAGGGGGAGCCCACGCTCCGGGGAGGGGTGGGCAGAGGCTTGGCACCACTGACATGGAGGCAGGAGGTCTGGGGGTGTGGGGGGACACCCCTTGCCTCTCCGGCTCTGTGAAGACTGGGCTGTTCTTTGTGGCCTCACAAGCCACGGCTGAGACTCCTCGCCCACAGAGAGCTGCTGGGGGCGACATCCCCTGGGGGGGTCTTGGGGATCCAGAGCTTTCAGGGAATGCTCAAGGGGGTGCTCACAGGTCCCTGATATCCCGCGAGCAGCACGTGGAGTCAGGAAGGCTGGCCAGAGACCTTCCGCGTGTGGAGACGGGCTCTGACCAGCCGTTTCCCGATGGATCCGCACTCGGAGCTGGGCCCTGGGTGGGTGCTGGGGAGCCCCGAGGTGGGACGGACAGAGGGAGATGTGGCCGGACTGGGTCCTCTCTGCTATACCCCCTGGGTTCCCCCCACCAGGTCAAGAAGCTGCTGACTGGCCCATGGGGTGGGGGTCCCCAGGCTTCTGGCCTCAGGCAGGACAACCCCGCTTATCCGCCAGGTTTCCTTAGCGCCCTGTCTGTCTGCGGTGCCCCCGGCCCAGGGCGGCCCTGTCACTCGGGACTGGGACAGGCTGGGAGGGGCAGCACGGCACGGGGGGTGGGTGGCAGGTGGGATGCGCGGCTGACCTCCGAGGAAGGCCCTCTCACTGCCTCCCACCTGGCACTTCCCAGGCACCCAGAAGAGCCCGCAAGAGAGCAGAAGGTGGTGCTAGCTCCAATGTCTTCTCCATGTTTGATCAGTCCCAGATCCAGGAGTTTAAAGAGGTCGGTCAGTGTGCCCTCTGGGCCACCGGGAGTGTTAGCGCAATGCATGGAAAGCATCCAAGGGGCTGGCAAGACCCAGGTTGCCCTTGGTCCCTGGGGGCGATAATGACGTCACTATCCTTAAAGCCCACCACGTTGTGCCTCTGAGCCCGGAGACGTGACCTGCTGTCTTTGGGCAACCCCCACCCCTCTCTACCTGAGCCTTTGCTTGCTGCATGACCTCAGGCTTCTGCTCTCTGAGCCTCAGTTTCCCTCTCTGTAAAATGGGGTTGCCGCAGCATGACGTGAGGGGTGGGCATGGCGCCCCCGCTGTGTGTTGGCGTGCAGTGGGAATGGAGTGGGTCCGCCAATACTCTCGAGCAGGTGCCATGCTGAGCCAGGAAACCCGCTGGCCGGAGGACGACAGCCCATTGGAGGGGGGAGGGCATGGGCTTGGATGAGTGGGTCAGTGGCTGCTCAGTACCCCTGTCTCCACCAGGCCTTCACCATCATGGACCAGAACCGGGACGGCTTCATCGACAAGGAGGACCTGAGGGACACGTTTGCCGCCTTGGGTGGGTGACCAGCAGCTGCGGGGGGCTCGGGGCTTGGGGCAGCACTGAGCCCAGGCCTTCTGGAAGGAGTGGGTACCTGGGGACAGGCCAGGGCAGCAGGATAGCCAGGGCAGGCCCGAGGAGACCATATGAGGGGCTTGGGTGCCGTGGGTGGCCTGTGCCTGGAAGGTATGGTCTGGGCCAAGGACACAGGGAAGACAGCAGGTGCACGAATGGCCTGGCCTAGGGGCCCGGGGTGGGGAAGGGGACCAAGAAAGCAGTGGGCGATGCTGGGGGAGGTGTCTGGACACATCCACAGGGTTCAAGGCAACCAGGTTTCAGCTACCAGGGGAAGCTGCCCAGGGAGAGGCCTTAAGGTATGAATGGGGTGGGGGGTTCAGCTCGCGGGAAGGGGGCATAACCGAGTCATGCCTGAACTACGCTTTGAGCTCCCGGAGATGCAATTGTCCCTTGGGACCATGAGGAACCCCAGAGTCCACCCACCCCCAGGTGACCTCCTCCTATGGCATATGAGCTCTGAGCTCCCGGTCTTCTGGCCCCTACGCACCTCCATTTCAGCTTCTTTGGACCTCAGTTTCCTCATCCGTGAAATGGAGATAATCACCAACTCGCTCTCTTTTCCACGGAGGCTGAGGTGTTAGCGGGGGGGTTGGGCAGTGAGGCTAGGAGCAGCCCAGAGCTGTGGCCAAATGTGTCCCCCTCTTAAGGTCCCCCAGCAGGTGGGCAGGGCCTGAGGGCTGAGGCGGGGGAGGATAGAGCTGAGCGCTGTTCTCCTGGACCGCCTGCGGGCAGGGTCCCCTCTGTCCCTCACTGTACTCCTGGGTGTCCCCCCTCTCCCGCCCCAGGCCGTATCAATGTGAAGAACGAGGAGCTGGAAGCCATGGTGAAGGAGGCGCCTGGACCCATCAACTTCACTGTCTTCCTGACCATGTTTGGGGAGAAGCTGAAGGGTGAGGGAAAGCCCACGTCGCCCGGGTGGGGAGGGCAGTCTGGCTCCATGTGCAGACCGCTGGGAACATAGGGCAGCCCCAGCTGCCAGCCCCCTGGGCCCTACCCCTGTTTCCATCTCTAGGCCAGAGTAGGAGGAGGGCATCCGGGGCTGGGAGGGGACAATTTGTGTGAAGACCCTCCTCCCACCTCGAGGGGCTCAGCAGGAGCTGGAGGGGCTCAGCAGGGATAGACCCCTAACCATGACTCCCGGTTCTAACCACGGCAGCTCCCGGGCCGGGGGTGTGGGGTCAGGGCAGCGGTCCAGGCAGCTCTGTCCCTTTCTCTCTGGGCCCTAGGGAGCTACCCTCTGACCCTTAGTAGAGTTTTCCTGGGCTCGAGGCTTCCCTGGACAGAGGGAGGAGGCCAGCGTGGGCAGGGGCTGTCCTGGGAGGTGACGCTCCTCCCCACCGACACCGATGGGTCCGATGCCCGCCCTCTGATCTCCAGGCTCTGCCCGAGCCCAGTCTTTAGCCCCCAAGTACAGCACTGTCTTTTTGGCCTGCCAGTTCTCATGCACATCTTGGGTGACGAGAGAGCCCCAGCGATGCCCCCACGCCAACCCCACCTCACTACTCATGACCTCTGAGTTTTAGTTTCTTCCTCTGTAAAATCAGGCCAATCATCAGGAGGGTTAAGACCATAATAAGTGCTCAGTGGGGTCTCCATGTACAGTTGCACAGGCTGTTCATAAGTACACGCAGCACCCTTGGTCATTACTCCTATTCCTTGTTTCTCAGAAATCTCCCTTCTCTTGCTCCAACTGAGGAAGCCCCCACAGGCCCCCCTCTACCCCCAGCCCTGGCCTGTCCTCTTCACCCTGGCTTTCTTCCTGCCTGTATGTGCTGTTTCTAGGTACGGACCCCGAGGAGACCATACTCCATGCCTTCAAGGTGTTTGACACTGAAGGGAAAGGTTTCGTTAAGGCTGATTTGTAAGTCCCCTCTGCCCTTTGTTTTGGTTTTTCTCTCCCCAAAGGTTCAGGTGATCAGTGAGCTGGGTGAGGTCAGGGCGGGTTGCCGCCCAGTCTCCTACCCCTCCCAGTGCTTAGCCAGCTCGGGCAGTGTCTGGCCAGGAGCCAGGAGGGCACTGCCCTGCCCAGCTTAGCCATCACTTGGTGTCCCTTCCCTTCTCTGGGACCTGGTGTCCCCCATTTCTGTGCGGAAGTGTATGGGGAGTGTGGGGTCACCAGGGGCGGTTTTCCCAGTGGTAGAGGTGGGCCTTGAAGGGAAACAAAGGGCTACTTAGGCTGGGGCAGGGAACATTCTAGATGCCACAACACAACTGTGAAGGAACAGGGCTTGGCGTTTGCGGGGTTGGTGAGGGGGCGGCTGGAGGTCGGGTGGGGGATGCTGAGCACAGAGAGGGTCTATGTGGGGTAGGTCCTGCGACAGGCCCTGGGCTGCAGGTCTGCACTGGGGGCCACTGGGCTGGCATGTGGAGGTGGGGGCCCCAATGCCCGCTCTGCCTCAGCCCAGTGAGAGCACTGAGCAGAGCTGAGCGTGGTGGCAGGGGCAGCCTGCCCAGTGGCTAGGACATGGAACTATCCCCAGGGAAGTCCCTTCAGAGCTTCAGAGGTCTCACCAGGCCTGTGGGTGGCCTGGAGCAGGCAAAATTTCCTCCCCAGGCACAGACTTCCTGACTGATTACTGTGATGCTTGTGGCCTTGGCCTTGAGGCCAGATTTGCTGCCCACTAGAATCATCCCATATGGGGTGGGGGAGGTGGGCAGGAGAGGGCAGGAAAGGGGAGCTGGGGGGAAACCAGCAAAGTTCCCTCTTGTCCCTCACACCTTCTCACCACCTCCACCCCCCAAAGTTGTGAGCCACATTTTCCCCAGGGCTAAGAGAGGGGTTGTTCAGGGCTCCTGCGGGCTGGGGCCCTCTCCTTCGCCCCTCACTCAGGATCCACGGTTCACACACCCATCTTGGGGACCCCCGCGAGGCACTGAGGGCAACCCCTCTCCCGGCACGCACCTTCACTCCCACCAGGGCTGGGCCAGGAACACTTCTGGGACCCAGTTTGGGAATCGAAAGCCCCACCCCCAGGGCTATCGGACCTGGAAGACGTGGCTGCCTGCCAGGCAGGCCACAGAGGAGGCTCTGGCTGAAAGGGAGTCTGTGAACAGTCCCCAGCCCGGAGAGTCGGAAACTGTGACTGTCCCACAGTAACATAAATAATGGAAAATGTGCGTCGGTCCTTAGCGGGCTGGCCCCTGCGGCGCCGCGGGACACTTGGCGCTCAGGCCTGGCTCAGCCCCTCTGATCCCTTCCCCGCCCGCTGTGCCCTGCCAAGGGGCCCGGAGGGGGCCCTCCAAGCTCCCAGGGCATCAGTCCTGTGGGGCTTCACCTCCTGCTGCTCCCCCAGGCCCTGGGGCCGCTCAGACCCCATCCTGACACTGCTAGTCCTGACCTTTTGGCACCTTGGTTGTTCCCTCTATAAAAGGGGCTCATAGCACTCACTTCCCAGGGCTATGAGGAGCAAAAGAGACCTGGGCAAGGCTGTCTCCTGCCATGGCAGAGGGCCAGCCCTTGTGTTCTCGGAGGCAGGGGGAAGTGTCAGCGCGAGTCGCTCTCTGGCCAAACTAACAGCCCCCAGAAGAGACCGAGGGTCCACCTGAGGCCACACAGACATCTGGCCCGGATCCGCATGTGCATGCCCGGGGTCGCCCTTCCCCTCAATCTGACCCTTCCTCTCCCCTGAGCAGCATCAAAGAGAAGCTCATGACCCAGGCCGACCGGTTCAGTGAGGACGAGGTGAGTGCGGGCTTTCCAGGGCACAGCCTAGAATCTTCCTGGGGAAGGTCCCAGCCGGCCCAGGCCCTTCTCAGCAGCCCCCTTCCTGGGAGATGGCCCTTCTTCTTTAGACGGTGACTTGATGACTCCCCCCCTGACTCCTCGGAGGAGGACAAGGGTGAGTGGGGCTGGCTGCAGGCCCCTGGGCATCCCCACCTCGACCTGCATAGAGGGGAGCCCCATTCTGCCTGACGCCCTCGGGTGACTCCCCCCGCCCCCCACCCCACTCCCCTTTCGACCGGAGTCCAGGCTGATTCCCTACTCCTTCCCCAGGTCAAGCAGATGTTTGCGGCTTTCCCGCCAGATGTGTGCGGTAACCTGGACTACCAGAACCTGTGTTACGTCATCACGCATGGAGAGGAGAAGGACTAGCAGGCCAGGGACCCCCCCACCAACATTTGGAGGTAGCAAACGCCCATGGTGTTTTGGGGGCGACCCCTGGTGAGCCCCCTACAGCCAACGTGTGCAAAGGAATGTCTCCCCACATCCCCCTGTCCCCAGCTCAGAGGCAAAGCAAGAATAAAGAATGCTAACAAGGCCTGCGTTTTCGTGATTAATGCTCCGGTTGGGAAGAAAGCGAAACATTCCTGTGTTGTTGGTTTTTCCAAAACTTTTTTTTTACTTCCCCGGCTTTGCTCAAATGTTCCTGATGAGCTGGTGTTTAGAACTAATTGACAGTTTTAATGATCCCCAGCTGGGCCACAGGACATGCCTTCATTTAGGAAGCTTTTACTGAGCACCTGGGGCGTGCCAAACCCGGTGCCGGTCTGGTGGGGGACACACAGAGGAGCCAACCCTGTCCCTGGGCCGTAAGGTCATGCAGTGAACAGGACAAGATGTGGGGTGGGGGGCACGGGGGTGGGGGGTGGTCAGAGCAGTGTCCAGGAGACTGGCATCTGGGAGCTGGACAGAGGGCAAGAAGGTGGAGACGAGGGGGCAGATCCAAGGGACGATCAAGGAGCAGTTGGGGACTCCTTCAACAGGACCCGTGTAGCACCAACCACAAAATGAAAGGGCATATGTTGGACTTCACCAAAAGTAAATAAACACTTGCCCCCAGCAGAAGACATATTGGAAGAATATGAAAAGGCAAAGCCCAGTATTGGGAATAGATTTTGACAAAGATCTCATGTCCCAAATATACTTCTAAAAAAATCCTGCATCATTTATTATTTATTATTTATTTATTTATTATCATTTATTTATTTATTTTTATTTATTATTTATTTAAAAAATAAAATAAAATACTGAGGCACCTTGGTGGCTCAGTGGGTTAAGCCTCTGCCTTCGGCTCGGGTCATGGTCCCAGGGTCCTGGGATCGAGCCCCATGTTGGGCTCCCTGCTCAGCGGGGAGTCTGCCTCTCCCTCTGTCCCTCCCCTTGCTGGTGTTCACACACTCTCCCTCTCGCTCTCAAAAATAAATAAATAAAATCTTTAAAAAAACCCACAAAACTTCATGGAGAAATATTTTTTAAAAATCCTACCCATCCTTAATGGAAAGTTAACAATCACGGATACACACACACACACACACATACACACACGCACAGTGGGCGCCTGGCTGGCTCAGTCAGTAGAGCGTGCGACTCTTGATCTCAGGCTTGTGAGTTCCAGCCCCACGCTGAGGGGAGAGATTCCTTAAAAATAAAATCTTAAAAAGAGAGAGAGAGAGAGATACACAAAAGAGAGCATACTTCTTTCTGTAACTTTTTTAAATGATAGCATGCTTAAAAATAACTTTTTTTTAATATTTTATTTATCTACTTGACAGAGATACAAGTAGGCAAAGAGTCAGGCAGAGAGAGAGGAGGAAGCAGGCTCCCCGCCGAGCAAAGAACCTGATGTGGGGCTCGATCCCAAGACCCTGGGATCATGACCTGAGCCGAAAGCAGAGGCTTTAACCCACTGAGCCACCCAGGTGCCCCAAAAATAACTTTTTTATTAAGATATAATTCACATGCCATAAAATCCATCCTTTTAAAGTATATAATTCAGTGGCTTTTAGTATCCTCCCAGGTCTGGGTGGCTATCTCCACTGTCTATATCCAGGACATTTTCATCACCCCTCAAAAGAAACCTGTTAGTTGGTTAAACTGCTGCCTTCGGCTCGGGTCATGATCCTAGGGTCCTAAGATCGAGTCCCACATTGGGCTCCTTGCTCAGTGGGGAGCCTGCTTCTCTCTCTGCCTCTGCCTGCTTTCTCTCTGTCTCTCTGTCTCTCTCTGACAAATAAATAAAATCTTAAAAAAAGGAATAAAGAAATCTGTTAGCAGTCCCTCCTCACCCCTTTCTGTACCCAATCCCCAGCAACCACCAATCTACTTTATTTTTCTACGAATCTGCCTATTCTATACATTTTATATAAATGGAGTCATACAGTATATGGCCTTTTGTGTCTGGCTTCTTCGAATAACGTTTCCATGGTTCGTCTGTGTTGTGGTACTTTTCCTCTTTATAGCTGGATAACATTTCGTTGTATGTGGCTGGGCCATGTTTTGTTGATCCACTCATCTCTTGATGGATAATAGGGACGTTCCCACTTTGGGGCTATTATGAGTAACACTGCTGTGAAAATTCATGTGCAAGTTTTTGTGTGAACATTTTTTTTTATTCTCTTCTAAAGATGAAATTGATGGTTCATATAGTAATTCTATATTTAACTTTTCTGGGAATTGCTAAACTGCTTTTCAAAGCACTTTTTCAAAGGGACAGCCCCATTTTATATGCCCAGTGGTAATGTTCAAGGTTCTTCTACTTTCTTCACATCCTCACCAGCACTGTTATTTTTGGTTTTTTCCCTTTTTTATATTTTTAATTTTTTTTTTTTAAGTAAGCTCTACATCCAATGTGGGACTTGAACTCACAACCCAAGATCAAGAGTGGCATGCTCCACCAACGGAGCCAGCCAGGTGCCCCACTGTTTTTGTTTTTATTTTTTAAATAGCCCTCTTAGTGGATGTAAAGTTGCATCTCATTTTGTTTTTGATTCACATTTCTCTAACAATTGATGAAGCTGAGCATCTTATCATGTTCTTATTGACCATTTTTATCTCTTTTTTTTTTAAATGTCTTTTCAGCTTCTTGGCTCATTTTTAAATTGGGTTATTTATCTTTTCTGTTGCTGAGCTGTAAGAGTTCTTTATATATTTTGATACTAGGCTCTTTAGATACATGATTTTCAAAAAAATGTTCTCCCGTTCTGTGGGTTGTCTTTTCACTTCCTTGACAGGGTTGTTTATTTTTTTTTTAAGATTTTATTTATTTATTTGACAGATAGAGATCACAAGTAGGCAGAGAGGCAGGCAGAGAGAGAGGAGGAGGAAGCAGACCCCCCCGCTGAGCAGAGAGCCTGACGTGGGGCTTGATCCCAGGACCCCGGGATCATGACCCGAGCCGAAGGCAGAGGCTTTAACCCACTGAGCCACCCAGGCACCCCTGATAGGGTTGTTTAATGTTTATTCTTTCTTCCAAGAGTTTCATAGTTTCAGCTTCTGCATTTAGGACATTAGGACATCTTGAGGGTTATGGAGTTGTTGTTGTCTATGGTGTGAGGTAGGGATCCAGCTTCATTTTTTTGCCTATAGATATCCATTCTTCCAGAATTTGGAGGAGTGAGACTATGTTCCCCCTTGTGAAAGGATGAACTGATCAGAGTGGTGGGTTTATATGTAGACTCTCATTTCCAATCCATCCACCTCCATGTCTCAGTGCATACCTTTTGATTCCACTTACGCGGCGTTCCGAACCAAGTGAAACTAATTTATGGAGGCAGAAGGCAGGATAATGGCTATTTCTGGGGGTGGGGAAGGGCCATGAGAGAGACTTATGGGAGATGAAAATGCTCTATGTCTTGATCTGGTGGCCGGTACTCAGGCGTAGACATGAAAGGTGATCAGACGGTACCATTAAGAGTTGAGCAGTTAATGCCCTTTCCTATATTTATGTTATCCCAACAGAAAGGAAAGAGAAAGAAAAGAAGGAATGAGAAATAGGAAAGAGAAAAAGTTGAGCGGGGAGGGAAAGAGAAGACAGGATGGTCAGGAGATAGGGTGGAGATGATGGGCATCAGGTGGAGCCGTGGGGACATGGCTTTGGCGACTGATGGCACTATGCCCTTGGATGCCATGTCTAGGGCTCTGGGAGCCAGGGCCTGGCCTAGCCTGTGAAGGGATCGCCAGCAGTGGGACCAGAAGAGACCACGGAGTAACCCTGAACCCTTAGAGCAGGAGGAGGACCAAGCAGAGACGGGCAGTCAGCAGGCTGGGAGGCAAGACCTGGGGGAGACGATCAGGTGGAAAAAATGCCAACAATGTGGGATCTGAAGGGCCGGACCCCAGGCTGAGGTGTGCACATGCTCTTAGACATCTCAGCCCTGTGAATGCAGGACAGGAAAGGGAAGCACGGAGCTTGCCCAAGGTCACTTGGTGGAGCTGGGACGGGGACCCAGGCAGCCCGGCTATGCCCCCATAAGCTCTACCCCACACTACCAGCTGATGCAGCATAGTGTGGGGGTAGGGACAGAGTTTAGGATCAGAGTTTAGGGCCACAACAAGAAGGTTCCTTTCCTTGTCCCTCACCCTCCTAAGCTCCTTGTTGCCTCTGGGGGAGGTGGGGAGAGATGTGTGCCCATCAGCCCGGAGCTCCCCAGCACAAGGGCAAAGTCTGCGAGCAGGGGCTGGGGACAGCCCAAGGCCGAGGAGGAGCAGTACTCCAAAAGAGCCCTCTCTCTCCGCCCAGGCCTTGCTCCTTCTGCTCTCTAAGACTTTGGCTTTCCTGGAAATCAAGGTCTCTGGTGCTGAGGAACTCGTCAGACCTGTTTACGCCCTGAGGAACCAGGCCAGAGCCAAGCTGGAGGGAACAGACGCCATGGGCACCTGCTGGCCCGCCTCACAGCTCCGGGAGGGCTGGCTCCATATGACACCGAGTTCTGCCCGCCCTGCAGTGGCCCAGCCCCACGAGGACATGGGGCGGCCAGCTGGGAAGGCCAGAGGGGCTCCGTGCAGCTCAGGAGAAGACCCTGGGGGCCCATTCACTCCTCCTTCCCTCAGACATCTGACCACTTACACCCACTCTGTTCCACAACCCAGAGAGGATCGGTAACACCAGGAACACCCACCTCTGTCCTCAGTGGGCTCTGGCCCCACAGGCATGGGAGTGAATGGGCTCTGGTGGCCTAGGGAGAAGAAGGCAGGGGCAGCGTGGGGGGCCAGTGGCGGCTCCAAGGCCCTGGCTTCTGCCTCTCTCGGTGTCTCCACGGCTTAGCTGGCTCATGGCCCCTCTCCTTCCACTGAGGTTCATTGGTGATTTGACTGCCCCTGACCCAAGCCCACAACCAGGGGCCTTTAGTTTCTCTGACTTTCCACCCAGTTCTTGAGGGACACTTGTTATGACCCCACAGGACCACCAGATAGGTCCCACTGGATCTTCCCCTACTCCAGGAAGCTGGGTTGGGGGTTGAGTTTCCTGAAAGCCAGAGAGCAATTGGGAGCAGCGTGCGTGAGTGTTGACGGACTCATCATGTCTCCTGAGTTGTATCTCGGATCGCTTTTTAAGGTACAAGAACTCCTTGGGGCCTCCCTAACCTCGCCCTGTACCTCCATCCTCTTGGCTCTGGGCTGAAGCTGCACAGCCTCATTTGGCCCCTTGAGTGCCAGATACTTCTTCCTGCCACAGGGCCTTTGCATATGTTGCTCCTGCTGCCTGGCACACTCTCCTGCCTGGTACCAGCCCCTCCTCTGCCCACTGGCCCCACTCAGCTTTCTCTTCTCAGTCCCACCTCTCATCTCCAGTTCCTGTTGCCTGGAATGCGCCACACCCCCTCCAGCGCCTCATCATGGCACCCAGCACTTTTGCTGGGGATAAGTGGGGTTTTCCTTTCCCATAGGGCTTTAAGTCTGGGATCAGGGTGGATTCTCTCCCTTCCTGTACCCCTAGCACCCTGCACAGGGCCTGGCACTGCAAAGACTCTAGGGAAACATTTAACCAGCTCCAGCAGGCCTGGAGAGCTGACCCAGACTGCATGAGGCCTTTGGAGGCAGCTTCTGTGGTAAGTGCTGTGGGCTCTGGGCCTTCTAGAAGACACTATGGGCCAGAAGTCACAGCCAGGGTCCACAGCATCCCCAGATCCATCCCCAGGGCTGCATGGGGCCTGCCCTATCTGTCTGCGACTTAGTCTCCCCCCCAGACAGAACGGGATCCCATGGTCCGTGGAGTCTCAGGAACTCTAGCCCCCAGGGCAGCAGAGAACCCTAAGGCCGTGGGCATCCCTGGGTCCACCTAACTGTGTTGCACAGAAGGTGACCCATCTCGAGAGCTGGCCAGACTGGCTGTCCGGGAATTCTTGGTGGCCCCAACCCGATCCCAGCAGGTGACAGGCAGCAAACCCAAGCACAGCGTGGTAAGGCTTCATGTCCCCGGGGAGCTGGGTGCAGGGGGCAGGGGGGTGGATGCTGGCCCCACTCTGGCTCCCCCAGCCAGCTGGGTCTCATTGAGGGTAATTAGCCCTGGGAGCCGCCTGGATCTTGGCATCTGATTTTCCACTGTGATCCGTCAGCCTCGGCCTTCGGACAGTGGCCCCCGTAAAATCACGAGGGGGTCGCTGTTAAGAGAAACGGCAAATTCCTTCCACCCGTGCGGCTGGCTCCGTTGACTCTGAGAGCAGATTCCCTCCTGGCGCTCGCTCAAGAATGGCCAAGTCCTTTGAAGGTCTTTCCAGGACGGACCCCAGGGGCTTGGAGCCGGCTGGGCGGGGAATCTCCCGGGAGCTGACCACGGGAGAGGGGGGGCCCCCTCCGGCTGGCCCCTGGCTGCTGGAGGGACCCTGCTGGGCTCCGCTGGCCATCTTCGTGGCAACCCTGGGGGTGACTCTGGACCTTTTTCACAGCCAGGAAGTGGCTGGGGTGGGGGCGGGGGCGGGGAGAGCCCACGATGTGCTCAGTCGGGCTGTCCTTTAGTCTGGCTGAGGGTTAGGCTGGGCCTCTGGGGACGCCTAAGTGTCAGCGTCTGTGTGTCTCACACATAAAACCTTCAAGTCTCACCTGACAAAGAACCCTGCCCAGGGCGAAGGTCTTCGTGACTTTGGCTGGCTCCACACAGCCTGGATCTCTGAGTTTGCCTCCGACTTTGTCACTTCTGGGCAAGGTCATTAACCTTGCTGTGACTCAGTTTCCCTATTTAGAAAATGAAGCTCGTGGCAGTGTTAACCTCACAGGATAGCTCCTTGCTTCATCCAGGCCAGGTTTTGGGATCCAGTGGTGGACAGACAGATCTCATCTGGACCCCTGCTGAGCCCACGTCCAGGGGAAGGCAGATGCCGGTAATGACATCATGAGACAAGAAGGACTCAAGGTGATAGAGGGGTAGATGGGCAAGGGGCAGGTGGAGAGGCAGTAGGCTACCCGTGTAGGCCCTGGTAAAGCTGTGTCCTAGGAGTAGGGACACTTCCATGTCATTGGGAATGACATGAGCACAAGTGTAATTTAATAACCCAAGGTGACAAGGGCAAAGTCAGAAAAGGCCCATGGAGCTGAGAAAGCACGAAGCCCAATCCAGCCTGGAAGGCTTCCTGGAGGAGGTGATAACCTGAAGAATGAGTTGGGGAATGCAGACAAAGAGGATGATGACAGGCTTCCAGGTGGAAAATAGAAAAAGAGAGTCTTCTGGAGAAGTCCACTCCTGATTACATCACGCAGAGAGGATCTGTTGGATGTTGGCGAGGCTCCGACCAGCCCGTTGCCCTTCTTAACCAGCAGGAAGCAGACCCTAGGCCAGGGGCCTTCCTTCAGACCCAGCACCCAGCTAGACTCGAGCAACACCCTCTCTGTTTCTGTGGTCATCTCCTGTTGATGGCGTGTGGAACTAGCTTTTCACATTTGGTAGCAAGGTTTTTTAGAAGCACTTTCTTCAGAAGGAATGTATATCTGTGAGTCAATTTAAGGAAAACAACTAAGACAGACAATACCTAAGAGCAGAAATAATAAATGTGGGGGTGGGAATCACTGAGGTTTGGGGGAAAGAGGTGGATTCTAGAGGAGAGACTGTGAGAGACTCTTTGGAAAGCAAACAATCCCGAACTCTCCGGAACGTGTGTTCTCGAAGCCCAGTGCTAAAAACATTAGCTTTCGGTCTTGAGTCCAAAATCCCCTTGAACAGAAGAAGCTCCATCCAGTAGGGTGGGGCCAAGGGAGTGTGGCTGCTTGCTGGTGGACAGACAGACAGATGGGCGCTCAGCCACATGGGAGTTTGTTGCTGGGCATGCACAGAAGCTCCGAGTTCACAGTCTTGAAGCCAGACTCTCTGGGTGATTCAGATGCCAGCTTGGTCCCACTGATATGGCGTTCTGGGGCACTTGGCATCTGTCTCTCTCCTACCTGCCCCCTCCGCCCCAGCCTCTCCCAGCTTAGCGATGCTCGCAGCTCAACCTGTGCCTGTTCGGTGAGGGGGAGTTGATAGGACATCAGGTCTTCTGTTGTGGTTCTGTTGGGACCATTGGCGACCACACGACAGGGATGGGGCTGGCTGGCTTTTAGAAGCCCAGTCGCTCCTCAGGACAGAAAGATAGGGGTACATAAAGCCCCTAGCCTGTTGTCTGGCATTCTGGGGGTGTCCGCCCCGCAGACACACCTGCCTGGCTTCCGTGGGGGTATGACCCAACTAGAATCACAGAGCTGGTGACAGGCTGAGCTGGAAGGATGCGCCAGGGTCACGGAGGTGCAAAGTGCCCCGTGGACAGACGATGAAGCTAGACCCAGAGAGGGGTAGCCCTTCCCAGCTCCAGACCGTCTACAGTCATCCCCCTTCCGTCTGCCCCACAACCCTGAATATATTCAGAATCACTCTCCTGTCCAAGATGCGTTGTTGGGGTGATAGGTGCTAATGTCTGTGTGTCCATGGGGCCGGGAAGGGGGACAACATGTTAGCACGAGACCTTTTGGGTGCTGGTAGGGGGCTGTGAGACCTGTGGCATGTCGGGGGAGGGGCTGGGACTCCTTAGCAAGGAGAGGGCTTCAGGAGAGGGGCTGTGTTTTGCTAAGCAACTCTTTCCCTCTCTGGGCCCCAGATCTTTCTGTGCCAAGACGACACTGGACTGGGGGGAACCGTGGGCGTGGGCCTGGCGACGGGGCTGGGAGGGACAGGCCAGCCTGGAGCCACCCTAATCTGGGGCTTAGCTCTGACTTCAAAGCTGGCGGCTTCAGCTTTGTTGGAATGTCCAGCCATGGTGGGGGCAGAAGGGGGATGCCTGGTTCCCATCAAGCTCCAGAGAGTAACTGTGGCCTCTCGGGGCCCGTGAGGGTGGGGCTGGAGATCTCAGTGGGTGCGTTTGGGGTGTGGGATCCCGAGTGCCTTATAGCTGTGTGACCTCGGGCCAGTGGCTTAATGTCTCTGGGTCCTTGTAATCCTCATCAGAGAAACAGGGTGAGCGGTACCTCCCTTCTAGGGCAGCACCTTGTCTAGGGTATGGCCTGGGGCCTGGGAGGACCCCAGCTGAGAGGACCCCAGTCTGCCGCGCCGGACTGATAAGGGAACAACGTGCGCCCTAGGCTCGAAGGTGGGTCCTTATGGCTCCACAGCGCCATCTACCGACAGCTGAGCAGTCATGCCCCGTTCCAGCTCCCCCCAGGCCAGGGGCACAAGGTTAAAAAATGTAATCTGGAGGCAAACAAGACTGAGTATGAGTCCTGGCTGCCAGATTTCTGGATGAAGGGCAAGGCAAGTTTTTTAAGTTCTTCAAATCTTGCTTTCCTGTTAAAGACGGCAGCATAATCTGAGCGTGCGTGTTCCCCACACGGTACACTTTCTAGGCGCTCATACGTATAACTCTCCCAATGACCGTGGGAAGTAGAGCCTACAACTATATCCTCTTCACAGATGAGAAAACCGGGGCCAGAGAGGGCAAGACACTGCCCCCGGGCTGCACAGCCAGTAAGTGGCAGAGCTGGGATTTGGACCGGGCAGTCTTCCTCCATCGGTCTTTGCTTCTTACCACGAGGGCAATAAAGCAGCAGATAGAGGCAGCTTGGACAGGCACAGGTAAGACTCCCAGTCAGGGGCTGAAACCCTTGGCTCAAGGCGGGCAGCTCCGGTGACTTCAGCTAGAAGTCTAGGGGGGTATCTCTTCGGGGGTTACCTCCTGCTTGCCACCATCCGTCATGTGATCTGCTCTGTGATCCCCGGTTTCTGGGTCTGCAGATGGGCTTACTTTGTATCTCCCACCACTTCCGGCTCTAGAACTCCCTCACCCTTTCCTTGCCTCCCTTGCTGTGCCCATCAGAGCGCTGGATTAGCCGAGGATACTGTTCTCGGCCTTCAGACACCTCCAGTGGGGAGGGCCTTGCCTGTGCCATCTGGCCCCCCAGCGATAGCAGCGAGCTTCCCAGGGGTATGGTTGGAGGGTGGAAGGGCCAAGGATGGAGCCACGATGCTCAGGAGCCGGGAACAACCATCCCGATCCAGCCTGGGCTCGTTCCCCGTGGGCCTCCCGCTCTGTGCTGTACCCATCCCAGAAATGCCCTCATCAGTTCGGTAATTACTGGTTCTCCTTCCTGCCCCACCCCCGAGCCCGGTCAAGTTTTTTCTGGCAGACAGGAGCCTGCTGTAAAAGCTGGAGGCCTGGGCCGGCTTGTGCACACCCAAATAAAATGGAAAGGGAAGTGGGCACCCCCGGAAACCCACTATGCAGCTTGGGAAACGTTGGGATGAGACCACAGATCAAGCTGGGCCCCAAGTAGCCCCGGCTGGGGGCTGAGGACCCTCACTGGACTGCCATCCGAGGAGGCAGTCCTGGATGGGAGCCATCTCATCTCTACACAAACCTTCCGGTGATGGGGTGAGCTCTGTGTCACCAGGTGCTGAGGGGACTGGGCCACCTGCTAGGTAGGCTGTGACACTCAGTAGTCCTTGGACCTCTGTTCTGAGGTTCAGGCCTGTCACCACCTGGGAGGAAAAAAAAATGGGTACTAGGATCCCCATTCTACAGATGAGGATACTGAGGCCAAGGATGTCCTGGGCCGTTTGTCCTCCAAGTCTGCCATCTCTCTGCTCCTGGGGTGGGTCAGGCTGCCTTCCGAAAACCAGACTTGTGTGGAGAGCAGTGGGCAAAGCCATCAAAGTCCCTGGCACGTTCATTGTGCAATCGGGGGCCTAGAAGAGAGAGGAGCTCTCCCTTAGGGGGGTGGAGGGAGGAGCCTGAGCATGGAAGAGCCAGGCTGGCCTGAGCAGGAGAAGCTCTGGGAGGCAGCAGAGGCCGCACAGTGCTGGCGGTGGGAAGGCAGGCCCTGAGGCTGGGAGGAGCCCTTGGGGTCAGATGGCAGAGCCTTGGGCCTTCATCCAGAGCTGGGCCGTTATCCCGAAGGCATGGAGAAGCCATTCTCAATGGGGACCTACATGCGCCCCGTGGCATAGCCTTCCTCTGGGGAACAGATCGAAGGCCCATGCTTTGGCCACGGAGTGATGGCAGAGGCCGCTGGTGAACAGGTTGAGGCCGGGCACAGTGAGAGGGGTGTGCGCCTGGTCCTGGCCTTCTGCTGCAGGAGGACTCGGAGAAGCCAGAGACATTTGCCCACCTCTTCGCGGGTAGAGCCAAGATGCCATGCCAAGAGGGCAGAGGGCAGCCCTTCTGGGTTCATCTGAGTTCCATTTCGTCTGGGTCACTTCGGGCTTCCAGGCCATGTCCTACGAGATCACAGAAAGTAGCAGGCTGAGCGGCAGGCTAAGGAGTTCTGGCAGATTCCATCCAAGATGGAGATGCTGCTGCCCCAGTTGGTGCCAGGGCCAGCGGGCTGCTATGTCCCAGGCAGCGGGAGCAGAGGGTGCCCCGGCTGGCAGGGTCTGGGTAGACACCCTGCGTCTGTCCGAGCACCCTGCAGTCCCACCCGTCTGCGCCGCTTTCAGGACTCAACCCTTTGTCCACGGAGCAGGGCGTGGGCCAGGCCTGGGGGGCCTGGGGACCTGTGATTTTTGTCCTCCACGCTGGGTCATCAAAGGCTTTATGAGGCCCTCTGGCAGGCCCGCTGGCTTTCTGCGAGGTGAGATCATGCACCTGAATGTGAGGCCCGCCCGGCCCTGTACCCTGAAAGGGCCTCTTGTTCTCCCGGATCCGGCTGTCAGCACCCTGCTTGGTAATGGGAGCTGGTTCTGTTGGCCGCTCCTGCCCGGCCAGAGGCCGGGGAAAGGTGGGGGCAGCTCCAGCTTGGCCCTGAATGCGCCCATCAGTCCGGGAAGCCCTGATCTCTCTGCATCCCTGGTCCCGGGATGGGGGAGCAGAGTGTGGGGAAGTGGGGGGGGGGGCGCTTAGCATGGAAGTGTGCAATGATTGGCCCACTCTGCACCCTTGGGTTTCCAGTTACCCAAACACTCAGCGAGGGGTGCAGGGATTCCTATGCCTCCCCTGGGGCCCCATCCCTGTCCTCAAGATGCTTCCAGCCCTGGGAGCAGAAAGACAAGTGGGCCTCAGCCACACACCAGGTGGGAGGGCTCTTAGAGGGACTTCTGCAGAGCCTCGGGAGCAGAAGGGAATGAATGAAGGCTTGTGGCGGGGGACGAAAGCTCCACGTAGATTTCTGGTAGAGAAAAAGTGGGAGGGCAAAGGGATGGACAAGGATTTTGTGCAGGAAGGGGAAGAGAAGGCTCAGTGACACCACCTCTGTCTTCGGGTTCTTGTGGGACATTCTGGGACAGCAGGGATATACAGAGTCCAGGGCCAGAACCAGGGCCAACACAGACGTCCATCCACGAAAGAGCAGCTCAGTCCGTGTTGTTCATGGAGGAAGCCTTGCTGCCTGGGAAGGTAGTGAGTTTCCTGTTAGGGCAAGTATGTAAGCAGGCGCTGAACGGCCACTGGCTGGCACTTTTCTGGACATTTGACTTGAGGTTGACTGGCTGTTGACCAGTCAGCACAAGGCAGAAGTTAAGAATGTGCCTCTGGGGGCGCCTGGGTGGCTCAGTGGGTTAAAGCCTTTGCCTTCGGCTCAGGTCATGATCTCAGGGTCCTGGGATCGAGCCCCACATCGGGCTTTCCGTTCAGCAGGGAACCTGCTCCCCACCTCCCTCTGTCTGACTCTCTGCCTACTTGTGATCTTTGTCTGTCAAATAAATAAACAAAATCTTAAAAAAAAAAAAAAAAAAAGAATGTGCCTCTGGGCCCACATCCTCGTTCAGCAGCTTCCTACTCATGGAGTCATGGCTTAGCCTCTCGGTGCCTAGGTGTCCTGCCTCCCTGCCTCCACCTCCATGTCCATGCCCTCCAGGTGCACTCCTGGTGGAAGGGTTCCTTGTGTCCCAGGATTCCCAAAGCACAGAGTTTGAGAGCAGAAGGTGTATCAGTGGTGGTAAGAAGCAGGGGTGCCCTGGGGCTGGGATCCCAAGACTCGCGCTCCCCCTCGTTCCCTCAGCTCCTGCCTACGCCTCTCTGCTGCTGCCCACCTCTCCCTGGGAAGCGGTCCCAGAGACAGGTCTTTACTCCCGAGCCTCCTTGGTCCCTCAGATCTTAACATAGCCTTGGCACATAACAAGCCTCAGCGAGTGGTTGTTAAGTGAATATGTGAAAGGATACGTGAATGGATGGATGGATGGACAGATGGACAGATGAGTGTGGGTGGATGGATGGATGGATGGGAATGGATGGAGGGATGGACAGATGGACAGATGAGTGTGGGTGGATGGATGGATGGAAGGATGGGTGGATAGACAGATAACTGGATGGATAGATGGATGGATGGATGGACAGATGGACAGATGAGTGGATGGATGGATGGACGGACAGACGGTTGGACAGATGAGTGTGGGTGGATGGATGGACAGATGGACAGATGAGTGTGGATGGATGGATGGACGGACAGACGGTTGGACAGATGAGTGTGGATGGATGGATGGACGGACAGACGGTTGGACAGATGAGTGTGGATGGATGGATGGACAGATGAGTGTGGATGGATGGATGGACAGACGGTTGGACAGATGAGTGTGGATGGATGGATGGACAGATGGATGGACAGATGGTGTGGATGGATGGATGGATGGATGGACAGACGGTTAGACAGATGAGTGTGGATGGATGGACAGACGGATGGACAGACGGTGTGGATGGATGAATGGGCAGACGGTTGGACAGATGAGTGTTGTTGGATGGGTGGATGGATGAGTGATGGGATAGGCGGGTGGATGGATGGATGGACGGGCGGATGAATTGATAATGCGTGGGTCAGTGGACAGACGGGTGGGTGGGAAGGAGGGAAGGAGGGATGGCGCATGGTTTTAATACAATTGTATAAAGCATCTCAGCTTCTTTATTTTGCTTTATCCTCATAACTCTGTGGTGTAGGCAGAGCTAGTACCACTGATCTCATTCTACAGAATTGAACATTGAGGCTCAGAAAAGTAAAGTGACTTGCTCTGTGTCACACAGGGAGGAAGTGACTGAGACACATGTCAAGATGAGTCTCTTGTCACTCTACTCCTGGTGGCTTTCCCAATAAGCTCCATTCATCCCCTGATTCATTCATTTATTCAGGCAGTCGTTGTCACTTGCCGAAGCCTGTGGGGGGCCACCCAGGGCTGGGGACTGAGAGATGCAGCAGATCATCTCCCCGGCTTTGAGGAGCTCCCGAGCCCATAAACAGCTTGACAGGATCGGGACAGAGGCCTGGGCTAAGTGCAGACGGCACCAACTCTTCTGGGGACAGGATGTGACTCAGGGGTTCGGAGGAGGCGAGGCAGGGCCGGACCCAGAAGGAGGGGCTGGAGGTGGCTGGGTAGAGGCAGATCAGTCCGCTGATTTCAGGCCCAGGCCATATGGGACCCAGGCCCACAGCAGCAGCTCTGGTCTGGGACAAGCCAGGCAGTGTGGGCAGCTGAACGGGGCTGGGGTGAGTGGTGGCGGGGCCGGGGCTGTGCCAGGGAAGCTGGGGGGGATGGATCTGCTGCGCTCTGGGCCTCACCTGACGCAGCGGGGAGATGCTGAAGGGCAGGGCTGTGAGGGGGTCCCCCTGCAGACAGGAGAAGGGTGCTGGCCCTTAGCCAGGCTGCCTCTTGGACCCCTGGCCCTCAGGCCTGCCCTTGGTACCACGCCGCCCCCAGACTCCACGACCTGGGGCGCCCCCCACCCCCAGGGCCACACGCCGGGCAGCCAGAGCAGAGGCCCACCCACGACTGCCCACCCCGGGAGCGGGGCCCTCGCTGCCAAAGTTGCCGCTGGCCGCTCTGGAAGACCCCAGGGCTGGGTTTAGGAGCTCGGCAGCTGCCTCCAGGGGCGAGGCCGCCACGCCAGGTGCGCCCGGGCGCTCATTAGGCCCCGGTGCGCGGCCCAGGCTTCGGTGTCTTTCTGAGAATCCCCGCCGAAGAAAGAAATCAAAGGCTGGGGATTGAAAAACAAGAATGGGGAGATATAAAACAAGATTTCTATCTAAATAATTTCCTCTAATTGCTGGTAAGAGACATTAATTTTCCTTTTGAAGCTCCCCGCGGCCCCGGGCGCCTCGGGACGTGCCAAGGTGGCAGCCCGTCTAGCCGGATCATTTCCCTGCCTCCCGCAGGGCTGGCTCCGCGCCCACCTCGGGGGCGGGCGGGGTGGCAGGCTGGGTGCTGAGCAGCTCAGGGTGGGGGGGGGGCAGGTAGGGGTTGGGAGGCAGGGAGGGAGCCCTGGATCTGGTGCACTGAGGCTGAAGCCTAAAAGGGGCCCCCAGAGCCCCGGATCTGGCGCAGGCCTCCTGACCTCACTCCACCCCAGATCCACGCAGGAGACTCAGGATCCCGGGAGGCCCGGGCCTCTCTTCTTTGCTGCAGAATTCCCGGGCCTTTGGATGCGCTGGGCATCGGCACGGTGGAGGCCTGAGGGACTGCTCTCTTCCCTCTCTTGGCCCTGGCTGTGACCCCCACAGAGGTCAAGGCCAGACAAGGCCAGCAGAGATTAGGCCGTGTGAGGGAGGCCCAAGCAAGTCCCCGCCTGTTCCCAGCCCCTCACAGCACCCCCCTGGAGGAAGTATGCTCCATTATCGTCCCATTTTACAGATGGCCTGTTGAGGTTCAAGGCTGGAGCGAAGCCTCACAGGAAGAGGGAGGTTGACCGGAGCTTCTGGCCCTAAGCCCCGGTCCTCCAAGCGCTCTGGGGGAAAGTGCCTGGGAATCCAGATTCTTCAGCGGCGCATTCAAGGCAATCCTAGTCTGTTCCCAGCTCACATCTCATGTCTTCAACTGTCCCTTGTCCTGTTCCCTCACTCGGCTGGGCTCCCCTGGCCTCCCCCAGCCCTGGGCTTTCCCTCCCAGCACGGGTCACAACGACTGCCATCGCCCCTCATGGCTGGTGCTCCCGCCTGCCTGTGAGCACCCCAGGTATGGGCTGTGTCTGAGCCCCCTCTGTGGCCCACGCCCAGCCTGGGGCTCATATCCACTGGGGGACACAGGGGATGCTGGGTGAAAGGAAGGGCCTTTCAGCTGGTGATGGGACTCACATTGTCTTTTACCCTAAGAGATTTTTCCTTCCCTTTTGATCTCATGCAATTTATGAAAAATAGAACACATGTGTTCCTGATTAATTTCTACAAAATCACGGAAATGTTGACTTTTTTTAAAGAGTCATTTTATATGGAGGCTCCTTTTAGATTCTTTCAAACCTTCAAGTTTGGGGAGGAGATGGGTCACCCTGCCACCTTCAACTTCCCATCAACACAAGAAGAAACAGCGATGTGACAAAGACTGGCCCTGGTGGGGAGGTGTCTGTGGTCGTGCCCACCTCACTTCCCTTCCTCCTTGGCTCCCCATGGTCCTCGGGATAAAGTCTGGGCTCCTTAGCCTGGCATTCGAGGCCTCTACGCCAGCCCTTTAGGCCTCTCTGGGCACCCTCCCCCCACCTCAGGCACCCTGATAACCAGCCTTGCTGAATTTCCTGTTGGTCCTGAAAAATGCCAGTCTGTCCCTTTTGCACACACTGCCCCCACCTGCGGGAGGGCTCTCCACATGTCACTTTCTCCACCTGATGAACTTCTACTCATCCTTCAAAACCCAGGCCTAGTGTTCCCTCATCTGTTCAGCATTTGCTGCCTCACCCGGGCAGCCCCTTGTGGTTACCCCCGCATTCCAAGAAGTGAGTCCTCCTTTGACTGAAGGGGCCCAGACACACTGCCTCTGGCCTGCCTCCCAGGGTCACTGACCCGGGTGTGTAAAGATGAAAGGCTGGTATGTCATGGTAAGAAGTAATAAAAGGGGAAAGACAAACCCTCCTCAAATGAAAGCCATGCACAGTGTTTATTTTTGGCATTTTACGGGTGCTTTTGAGAATGGGAGATGGAAAAAGAGAGTTCCACTAGTGACAAGCAGCAGACTTCACCCTTGGGGTGGGAGGAAAGAGAGAGAAACAACAGCCCCTCGCTTGTCCACTGCTGACCTCTGGGCCCTGTCTGGATTCCAGAGGAGCCAGAGTTACTACCCCAGCCCAGAGCTGGTCACTGAAAGGATTTTAGATCCCAACAGAGGGTTCCCTCTGGCTCTCCCACACCCCACCTTCCTACCCCCACACAGAACCCCTTCTCTAGTGCTTTGTAGCTAACCTTGTAAGGTGGGCGGGATGAATATGATCCCCATTTTACAGATGTGCAAGTTGAGGCCCAGGCATGAAAGGGTTGGCTTAAGGCCACACGCTAAATTAGCAGCCAGGCAAAGACTAGAACTCAGGGCATCTGTCCCTACAGTTTAGGCTGATTCATTTTAGCTCAGCTGTCTCCAGCCCTGGGAGGGGTGGCCCCAGGGGTCTCCAATAGTTTGCCCTGGTATCAGAGGGTATCCTATCAGTCTGTTTCCTCCAGCCACACCAGGCTCTGCCCTCTTAGGTATCCAGCTTTGCAACATTACCATGCCCCACTGCTTCTATGCTTAACAAGGAGGGTAGACCACGCATGAGGAGTTCCAGTCTTGAAACCACATGGGTTTCAGCTGTGGGAGGCTGTTCAGGGAGTGGGCAGGCCCCAGACAACGGAGATCCTCCTATGCCAGATTGCCTCCTCCCTATCCACAGTGCAGAGGACCTAGAGTAGCCTACTCTCTCCCCAAACTCACGAGAGCCAGGGAAATCACAGAGGGCTTCCTGCAGGCAGGGCCACCTGTGGGCAGGAGCCTTTCTCTCCTTCTCTTGAATGAAGCCCAAAACAGAGGCTGAGAGGGCCCAGGGGATGGAAAGGCCAGGGATGCTATTAGGTGCCAGCCCCAACTAGCGCTGGGAGGTGGGAGTGTGGAGGAGAGAGAGCTTGGCCTTCAGAGAGTGCATTACATGACAGAAAATGGCGTGGCCTCCCTGAACCCCACTTCCTGAGTACCTATTCGAGACCCAGCTGTGGACCCTTTATAACCACCATGGAATTCTCAGAATGACCTCATTTGCCCCCCTCCTTTTTTTGTCTGTTTTGTTTGTTTCTTTGTCAGAGAGAAAGGGAGCAGCAGGCAGAGCAGGCAAGGGGAGACGCAGGCCCCCACTGAGCAGGGACCCCTTTGTGGGGCTCCATCCCAGGACCCGGGGATCATAACCTGAGACGAAGGCAAATGCTTAACCGACAACCACCCGGGTGTCCCTGATTTGTCCCATTTACATAGAAGAAAACTAAGAAGGTTGGGAAGGATCCATGGGCCGCCTAGGGTTCAGGTCGGGGGAGGCGGTCAACAGGGGATCTGAAACTTCTCTGATACAGTGATTTGAAACTCTCCGGCAGAAACGCAGACGCTTCCCAATTAGCCATGTGCTTCTCCATGTCCCAGCATCCTTTGTGATTTGCCCGGGACCATGTGACTAGTTCTGACCAATAGGATGGGAGCAAGGGGACCCGCCCCCCTCACTTCCGGGTTTGCGGCGGTTCCGAGCTGAGGCTGTCTGCTCTTCTCTCTCTCTCCCGCTGCCGCGGTCGCGGAGGGTCACGTGTTCCAGATAATGAAGCTCTAAGGTAGAGGAAAAACTCCATGCGGGACCCTGCAGGTCAAAAAATTAAACTTTTGTGTTCAGTTAAGGAACTGAAGGGTTTTTTTTTTTTTTAATTTTATTGCTTTTATTTTTAAGATTTTTTTGTTTACTTGACAGAGACACGGCGAGACACACAAGCAGGGGGAGTGGGAGAGGGAGAAGCGGGCTCTCCGCCCGTCTCCAGAGAGCCCCTCTGGGGGCTCGATCCTAGGACCCCAGAATCACGACCCCAGCTGAAGGCAGACACCTAACCACTGAGGAACCCAGGTGCCCCTAATTTTATTTCTTTATTTGACAGAGACACAGTGAGAGAGGGAAACAGACAAGGGGAGCGGGAGTGGGAGAAGCAGGCTTCCTGCTGAGCAGGGAGCCCAGTGCGGGGCTCGATCCCAGGACCCAGGGATCATGCCCGGAGCGGAAGGCAGACGCCCAGCGCTGAGTCACCCAGGCGCCCCAGGGAACTGAGCTTTGAGGTTTTCTCTGATTTGATTACCCGAGTACAATTATCTAGAGTAAAACAGCCCTGGGCAGTAGGGCTTACTGTCCCTATCCTGCAGATGAGTGCACTGAGGCCCAGAGAAGGGACTGGGCTGAAATCAGAACCCCTTCAGCCCACCGTGTCTGGCTCCACACCCCCGTGGGGTTTTCCCTGCGTTTTGCATAGTTGGCATATTGGAAAGAGCCGGCCCAGGCCCAGGGGAGAGAGGCAAGGAACAGCTACAGCCTGCTTTTTAAACATTGCATGTTGTTAAAACCCCATCAGGCTGGTGTAAACCATGCTATGTGGCTGAAAGCACAAAGGAGGCCTAAAGTGGGGAGACGCATGGGCCCCCCAGCACGGTGACAGGATGTGCACCGGGGCATAAGAGCAGCATGTGGGGCCGGCTGTCAGATGCTCCACCTGCGCCATAATGGATGGCAGGTAGGGGTGGCCAGGAAGACAGAGAAGGAGGAGGAGAGGGGCCTGATTTACAGGCACCAGGGAAGAAAATGCAGCCAAGATTTATGGAGACTCAAGTGACTCGTTGGAGCCGAGTTTATTATCCATCACGTGCATCTGAATGTGTATTTATGACTTTCCAAATGATCCTGTCTCGCTGGAAATTATGTCCAGAGAACATCAACAGCAGTTCATCTGCATTGAGAACGCCTGATCTGGAGCGGAGTTCAAGGCTGTTGCGAGTCACCCAGGGAGGCTGGGGGCTGGTCTCACTTGTGCACGCACAGGTTCAAGAAGCGGACAAAGGCCCGTGGATGCTTGGAGCTGGGCCCTGCACTGGAGTCAGTGTGCAGAGATGAACCCGTCTCCCAGGGCCCTGCCTACAGCCCTCAAACCCCCACAAGAACTCACAGTGACGACTAAGGGGCAGAAGGAGGGTGAGAATACTCACTCTGGCATCTGACTGCTGAGTGACCCTGGGCAAGGTACTTAACCTCTCTGAGCCCCTCGTTTTCCTCATCCAGAAAATGGAAGTTAAAGCTGATGGTGACCCCAGAGGGCATTTAAACGAACAAGATACTGCACGTGAAGTGTTGAGTACAGTGCCTGGCATTCGGTAACGGATGTTATTTTTCTGTTACTGTCGTGGTTGATACTCTAAGCATCGTATGTCATGTTTGGCACAACCTGACCAATCAGACCAAGCAAAATAAGATTTCTGGCGGAAGCCCCGTTTAGTAAAAGGATGACCGCTTACCTGCTTTGCACACATTGGACACCAGGGAGGTAGGCTCAGCCAATCAAGATAACCACCTAAACCATCATTTTTTTCTCTTGGAACCTTACAAATGCATGAAAGAACTGATTGTCAGTGGCTTTACTTGCTTGGGCTCAGGCCTGTAGGTAAGCTCGGAACTTTGTCACAGTTGAAAATGAGAGCCAGTATTCTGCTGGTGTGTCCTGACGGCCTGTGCCCTCCTCGTGTGTCAGTAAATGACAGCCTCTCTAAATGCTGGAAGGGCCTTGCCTGCTGCCCTGGCCATCCTAGCCCCTCCCCCAGGACCCCACAATTAGGGGGTGTCTGAATTTATTGCCCACAAAGCAGAGCCTAAGACAAGGCCTTGGGAATTTATTTGAGAGCTCAGGAAATAAGTAGAAGGAGCGAGGGGAATCTTGGGGAAAAGATGAAAAGCAGCAGATAACTGCTCTCAGCAATGGGGGGGCTTGAAGCCATAGGGACTCCTGCAAAGAGTACAGAATGTCTTCCAGAACTGTCTTTCTGGAAGAAAGAGAATGGAACATTCGTCCACTGTCACCTGTGCCCCAGTGGCTGAGTGTTTCCCTTGGGAGTATTTTCTCTCCCATAATTCTGCCTGCAGTGTTTGCTCACAGAATCAACGGGCCCTTGTTGGAGAGGAGCCTGAGTTGGAGTGGGAAAAGACACATGTCACAGGCTTACATGGGACACTATCCATGTGCCCGAGCTCGCCTACAACTGTCCGCCCAGCTGCTGTGCCATCAGAGGGAAGCTGAGGAGGGGTGACATGAGGACACCAAAAAGCATCTGCTGCAGTCCACCCCTTGCAACATTCAGATCCATCTGTAGCCACAGGAAGTCCACTGTGACACTGAGTCTTCAAGGTGGCAGACAGGCATAATCTCTAAAAAATTGAATACAGGACTCTGGGAGGATGTGGAGTCAGAGGCACCAGGAATCTCTCTCTCCACCTAGACAACAGTTACACTGGACAGGATCTGTCTGATAGAAGTATTTGGGGGGCTCTGGAGTCTATTGAAGGCTTCAGCTTGCAGGGGAAGGCTTAGATGGTGAATTGCGGTTGATCTGGGGGGTGAACGATACGGCAAATGTGGTCCGTCCACACAATGGAATAGGATTCAACCATAGGACAGAAGCAACATCAACACCTGCCATAACATGCATTAGCTTTGAGAACGTGACGCCCAGTGAGAGAAGCCAGACACAAAGGCCACAGAGTGTGTGATTCCATTTGTGCGAAGAATCCAGAACAGGCCAATCCAGAGCCAGAAAGTAGATGAGTAGTCTGGGGAGCCAGAGGGTATGGAGGGATTGAGGATGATGGCTAAAGGGTATGGTTTTTGAGGAGGGGGATCGTAAGAAGTTCTAAAGTTAATTGTCCTGATAGTTGCACAATGCCGAGAATAGACTTTTGGCAGGTGAATTGTGTGGCATGAGAATTATATGGCAGTAAAGCAGTTCTAAAAAATTGTTGTTACTGCAGTCAATTTCAGTGACTTTAAGCTCATAGCACAGTAGCAGCTACCTATCCCCACCCCATCCATGGCAGGCAGCTGTGCACATATTCCTGGAGCAGCCTGTACGTAAACGGTGGGAGCCAGGGTTGGGGGGAAAATCCCTCAGACATTCAGAACAACTGCATATTGGGAAATTTAGAAAGACCAGCGTGCCCAAAGAAAGGCTCGGAAAAGATCTGTAGAAGACTTTAAGTTTACGCCTCAGCTTGATCTTCAGCACAGAGACAGCCTATAACCATCAAAAAAAAAAAAAAAAAAAAAAAGAAAAAGAAAGAAAAACCAAAGACAATAAACAATAATAATTTTTAAAAACCCAGCAAATCTCTGAGAAGAGGGAGCATAGATTTCCAGACTTACCACATAATTAGACACAGATGTGCAGTTCTTACCAACAACAGCAGCAAATCTCAAGGCATACCAAAGTAACAGGGAGATACAGCCCAATCAGAGGGAAAAAATAATTCACCAGAAACTGTCCCTGAAAATGGCCCTAAGGCAGATATACCAGACAAAGACTTTAAAACATCTGCCTTAATGATGTGCAAAGAACTAAAGGACAGTATGGAGGAAGTCAAGAGAACAATGTGTGAACAAAATGGCAGTGCTGTTAAGGAGATAGAAAACCCAAGGAGATGAAACCAGAAAGATTCTGGAGCCAAAAAGTCCCAACAACTGAAATGAAAAATTCACCGAGGGATTAAAAGGCAGATTTGAGCAGGCAGGAGAAAAGAATGAGTGAACCTGAAGATAGGACCATGGAAATGATTGAGGCGGAGGAACAGAAACAAAACAGATTGAACGGAAGTAACTAGAGGCCAAGAGACCTACAGGGCACCATCAAAAGGACCGACCTACACACCGTGGGAATCCCAGAAGGAGAAGAGAGCAAAAGAGGCAGAGACTATTTGAAGAAATAATAGCTAGAAACCTCCCAAATTTGATGAAAGACATGAATATACATTTCCAAGAAGTTCTATGAACTTTAAGTAAAATGAACTCAAAAAAACACGCACACCGAGACACATCGTAGTCAAAATTTCAAAAGGCAGAGGCAAAGATAACCTAGAAAGAAGCAAGAGAGAAGTGAATCTTCACCCTTGAGGACTCCTCAGTAAGATTATCAGCAGATTTCTCATCAGAGACTTTGAATTCCATGGGCCAATATATTCAAAGAGCCAAAAGAATAAAACTATTAACTAAGAACCCTTTGTCTGGCAAAACCGTCCTTCAAAAGTGAGGGACAAGAGGAGACATCCCCAGATGCACAGAAGCTGAGTGAGTTCATGGCCATAAGACCCACTCTGTAAGAAATGCTCAAGAGAGTTCTGCAAGGTGAAATCGAAGGTCACTAGACAGTAACTTCCAGATGTATGGAGAAATAAAGATTTCAATAATTAAAGGTAGATATGTTGGCAGTGATAAAGTCTAGTACGTATCCGGCTCTATGCACAGTGGGGAGTCTGCCTGAGAGTCTCTTTCCTTCTCCCTCTGTCCCCACCCCCCGCCTGCTCTCTCACTCTCTCTCAAATAAATAAGTCTTTCAAAAAGAATACATGATGAGTACTCTGGTGTAAAGTATGGAATTGTTGAGTTGCTGTATTGTACCTGAGACTAATACGACACTGTGTGTTAACTATAGTGAAATTAAGAAAAAGAAAGACTAATATATTTACCAAAAACACATTAGTGTAAAAACTAGGATAACTTTGGTTTATAACTCCAAATCTTGTTTTCTACATAATGCAGGAGACTAATGCATTTAAAGGAACTACAAGTTTATGGGTTTTTTTCCAACACAGAGTATAAAGATGTAATCTTCTGACACCAATACCTGAAAGGGGTGGGGACAGAGCTGTAAAGGAGGAGAGTTTTTGCATTTTATTGACATTAAACTGGCATAAATTCAGATTTGAATGTTATAACTTTAGGATGTTACACATAATCCCCACAGTAACCACAAAGAAGACAGCTATAGAATTTACACAAAAAGAAATGAGAAATTTCTACATTTCCCTACAAAGTTCATCTAAACACCAAAGTAAGACAGTGATGTGGGAAACGAGGGACAGAAAAAGCCATAAAGCATATAGAAAACAGGGCACCTGGGTGGCTCAGTCATTAAGCGGCTGTCTTCGGCTCAGGTCATGATCCCAGGGTCCTGGGATTGAGGCCCACATCGGGCTCCCTGCTCGGTAGGAAGCCTGCTTCTCCCTCTCCTGCTCCCCCCTGCTTGTGTTCCCTCTCTCTGTGTCTTTCTCTGTCAAAAAAATAAATAAAATATTTTTTAAAAGCATATAGAAAACAAATAGCAAAATGACAGAAGTCTCTCCTCATTGGTAATTACTTTAAATGTATAGGAATTAAAGTCTCCAAAGACAGAGACAAGTGTAATTGATAAAAAACACACAATCCAACTATATACTGTCTGTAGGAGGCTCACTTTCTGGGGCACCTGGGTGGATCAGTGGGTTAAGACTCTGCCTTTGGCTTAGGTCATGATCCCAGGGTCCTGGGATCAGGCCCCGAGTCGGGCTCTCTGCTTGGCGGGGAGCCTGCTTCCCCCTTTCTCTCTGCCTAATTGTGATCTCTCTCTCTGTCAAGCAAATAGATAAAATCTTAAAAAAAAAAAAAAAGAGGCTCACTTTTTTTTTTAAAGTTTTATTTAAATTCTAGGTAACATACAGGGGCGCCTGGGTGGCTCAGTGGGTTAAGCCGCTGCCTTCGGCTCAGGTCATGATCTCGGGGTCCTGGGATCGAGTCCCGCATCGGGTTCTCTGCTCGGCGGAGAGCCTACTTCCCTCTCTCTCTCTCTGCCTGCCTCTCTGTCTACTTGTGATCTCTCTCTGTCAAATAAAAAAAAAAAATCTTTAAAAATTCTAGGTAACATACAGTTTTAGGTTAGTTTCAGAGGTACAATACAGTGATTCATCAATTCCTGGGAATCCTCAAGTCTGTAAGAGACTCGCTTCAAATCCAAAGGCACAAATAGCTTGAAAGTGAAAGGATGAATAAATGTATTCCATGCAAATAGAACCAGAAGGAGACCAGGAGTAGCTATACTGGACAAAATAGATTTTAAATAGAAAAAGAGGTGTTTATAATTTAAGAAGTCCTTTTGATTATAGCCACCATTGGAAAAAAAAAACAACACAAAACTTTTTAAAGAGTTTACGAAAGACCAAGAAGGACATGATCTGTTAATAAAAGGCTTGCTGCAGCAAGAATATATAAATTATAAACACTTATGCACCTAATGACAGACCCTGAAATATATGAAGCAACAACTGGCAGAACTACGAGGAGAAAACATCTCCACAACCTTAGCTGCCGATTTCAATGCCCCACTTGCAATGGCAGGCAGAGCAGCCACACAGATATAAATAAGGAAACAACACATAAAACAGACTAGATCTAACAGGCACATATGGAACGGTCCACCCCAAACCAGAATACACATCCTTCTCAAGCGCACAGGGGACATTTTCCAGGACAGACTCGAGGTTAGGCCACAAAGTCAGTCTCCATGGATTTGAAAAGGTGGACCTCCTACAAAATGTCTTTTCTGACCACAGAGAGATGAAGTTAGAAATCTACAACAGAAGGAAAACTGGAACAGTCACAAAATTGTGGGAATTATACAACAGACGTTTAAGCAACCAGTGGATCAAAGAAGAAATCACAAGGGAAATGAGAAAATACTTAGAGACAAATGAAAACAAAAACACAACATATCCAACGTTACGGGAGACAGCAAAAGCAGGACCCAGGGGGATATTTATAGTCATAAACACTTACATAAAAAAAAAAAATCTCAAATCAACAACATAACTTCACAACTTACAGAATTCTAAAAAGAACAAACAACCCACCGCTCGTAGAGGGAAAGAAATAATAAAGATTAGAGCAGAGATCAGTAAGAGAACAGAAGAACAATCAAGAAAATCAATGAAACCGAGTCGCTTTGAAAAGGTCACCTAAATCGACAAATATTTAGCTAGAGTGACAAAGAAAGAGCGAAGATGTAAATTACTAAAATCAGGAATGAAAGTTGAGATATTTCTACTCATTCTCCAGGAAGATCATAAGAGACCGCTATGCACAGCAAATTGAATATGAACAAGGAATATACCAACAACTTGAAAAACTGTTGGTTCACAAGCTCTTAGGAAGTTTCTAAAATTGGCCCCATTTTCAGAGGGCAGGGAGAGGCCTGAGAAAGAGGCCACTGCAGTCTGACAGGTAACAGGTGTAATAAGCCAGGGAACTTACATACTTACTGGGGACTTACTGTCTTGGGCAACTGTGAGATGAGTAGATCTCCACACCTACCGGCCACATTTTACAAGTTTCTTTTTTTTTTTTTTTAAGATTTTATTTATTTGACAGAGAGAGATCACAAGTATACAGAGAGGTAGGCAGAGAGAGGTAGGGAAGCAGGCTCCCTGCTGAGCAGAGAGCCCGATGTGGGACTCGATCCCAGGACCCTGAGATCATGACCTGAGCCGAAGGCAGCGGCTTAAACCACTGAGCCACCCAGGCGCCCCCACATTTTACAAGTTTCTATAGAAGCCTTAACTGCATTCAGTCACATCTGTCGGTCTGAAAGCCACATCATTATCTCAAGGCTCTGTCCTTGGAGCAGCCACTGGGAGCAGAGAAGGCAAGTAGAACCCATAATTCAAGTACAGGGGAGGTGCTGAGGAGTCTCCAATTGCTGGGGTCCAGCCCACGGGCCAACCAGGGGTCATGTCTTCTGGATGACCTTCCCCAACAATAACCTAAATAAAATGATAAAATGGGCAATTCCTGGAAACACAAAATCTAACAGCACTGAAATGTGAGATATAGAAAATGTCAGTGGATCCGTAACTACCGAGGAGATTAAATCAGTAATTAAAAATCTCCCAACAAAGAAAAGTCTGGACCCGATGGCATCACCAGTCAATTCTACCAAACATTCAAAGAATCAATACCAGTCCTTCTCAAAGTTTAAGAGGAGAGGAGGGAAGAAGAGGAAACACTTCCTAACTCGTGCTATCAGGCCAGCATTAATTACCCTATACTAAAGCCCGACAAAGGCACTACAGGAAAACTATCCACAGCGCTCCTTCCATGGTTGCAAGTGGTGTATTGAAATCTACATAACTCTTATGAGCATTAGTGCAAAAATCTTCATCAAAACACTAGCCAACCAAATTGAGCAGCCTGTTTAGAGAATTATAAGCCATGACCCAGGGGGATTTATTCCTGGGATGCAAAGATGTTTCAACATAGCAACATTAACCTGTATAATATCTCACATGAGCAAAATGAAAAACAAACAAACAAAAAACACACATGATCATCTCAGTTGATCTTTGGACTGAATCATACCACCAGTCTGCCTGGGTCTCCAGCTTGCAGATGACAGACTGTGGGACTCCTGGGTCTTCATGGCTGCATAAGCCAATTCCTGTAATAAATCTCCTCTTCATGTCTGTCTATACTAATCCATATGTCTGTATCTGATCTAGATCTATGTATCCTACTGCCTCTTTTCCCCTGGAGAACCCTAATACAACATCCATTGATTATCATTTCCCTTAAGAAATATTAAAAATTTCCTCATTCTTTCTATGTTGAGTAACTTTGGATTTTTATCCTGGAATTCTGAGTATTATGTTATGAAACTCTGGGTCTGTGGCTAGTTTCAGACCCGAAGTTGTAATCCGCCTCCTTTGAGCAACGATTCTAAAACAAGTTCCTTTTTAAGAACCTTTGCAGTACTGTTTTGATCCATGTGTACGCACTACCCAGAGGCCAGTTTGGGATCTTAGTCGTGGTCTGCACTGGGGGCTGGTAAACTACAGCCTGTGGATTGTTTTTGTGATCCCCTAGGAGATAAAACTGGTTTTTATATTTGTAGGAGAGAGAGAGAGGAAGGAAGAGAGAAGGAAGAAAGGAAAGTTGGAGTATGTGACACAGAGCGTATGTTACCCACGAAGCCTGAAATGTGTACTGTCTGGCCCTTTACAGAGGAAAGGTCCATTCTGATCTCCATTCTGATTTCCATTCTCAAAGCCTTTGCTAGGCTGTTCAACGCACACACAACTCAAGCCTTGGGACTTTGTGCACACATTTAAAGAATCCTTTTTCCCAGCTCCGTTCTCCCCATGACACCCCCCCACAACCACTGTCTAAATCTCCAAGACCCTTCCCCCCCCCCCCCCACTTTCCTGGTTCTCTCACTAGAAAGCCAGGGTCTTAGTCTCTCTGTGATATCGGGCACTCCCTACAGATGGGTCCATCTCGGCAAGAAGGGGCAACAGAAAAAAGAGGAATATGGGGGTTCCTTGCCCTCCTCAATGACAGGTGTCACTCTCTGGCCAGAGAGAAATGTTTAGGTGCCTGTGGGATGGCAGAGGCCATCATGAACAAAGGGGAAAACAAATTGGGCTTTCCTGCTATGTTCTCTGTCCTGCAAAATACATTCTTGATTCTCTGATCAGAAAGACAGGGTTTTTTTCCTTAGAGCTTCTTCTGTTTTCACCTCCTTCATGGTGCCAGGATTTGAGATGTGCTAGAGTTTAATGGAGAAATATGGAGAAAAACCAGCTGACCAACCAACCAGGAAACTCAGTTATTTCACTCTTTGATTTCCCTCCCCAATCCACTTTCTCCGATTTACTTCTCAGAGTCCTCAATCGTTGCTCTAGGTATCGTGTCCAGGTGTTTTAGTTGTAATCAGTGGGAAAGTAGGACGGAATGTGCCTTAAACTATCTTTGTGGGTTCCCAAAGTCCAAAAGTTGGGTTCTGTAGAGCGATCTTGTTAAGCACTCATTAATTCTAATAAGTTGCTTACAAATTTTAAAAACGTCTAAATGCAAAATAATTTTTTATTTTTTAAGATTTTGTTTATTTATTTGACAGAGACAGTGAGAGAGGAAACACAAGCAGGGGAGGAGGGAGGGAGAGAGGCAGACTCCCCGCTGAGTAGGGAGCCCGATGCAGGGCTCCATCCCAGGACCCCGAGATCATGAACTGAGCCGAAGGCAGACGCTTAACAACTGAGCCACCCAGGGGCCCCAAAATGCAAAATAATTTCATCTGTGAATAATGGCAATTTACTTCCTCCAATCTCTGTATCATTTTCTTGCCTTACTGTAGAGGTTGGCAAACTTCTTCTGTAAAGGCCAGATAGTTCTTATTCTAGACTTTGCAGACCATATGGTTTCTGTTCCAACTACTCAGCTCTTCGATTGTAGCATGAAAGCAGCTATAGACAATATATAAATGAATGGGCATGGCTGTGTTCCAATAAAATTGTCTGTACACAAACAGGTGGGGCTAAGCACTTCCAGAATGACAGAGTAAGGACTTCCAAAAATATTCTCCTTTGTAAAAGCAATGAGCATGCTGGCAAAAGTTGTCAGAATCAACTTTTTCATGACTTTGGAAATTAACCAAAGGCTTGCAAAAACATGGTGAGTGTTTATTTTTAATCAATTTATTTAAAAAGATGTATTTATTTATTTTTAGAGAGAGAGAGCGGGTGGGTGCAGGGGGGTGGCAGAGGGAGAAGGAGAGAGGGTCCCAAGCAGACTCCACCCTGAGTGCAGAGCCGCACACCAGGCTTGATCCCAAGACCCTGAGATCATGACCTGAGCGGAAACCAAGAGTCAGCAGCTTAACCAACTGTGCCACCCAGATGCCCTGGGAGTGTGTACCTTTTAAAAAACATGGCAGAATCACAGTGAGAACAGCAAGTTTTGTGACGTTTTGGCTTGCCCTATTTCCATTTCCTTCTCCCCACCTCCACTGTACGCTTGAAAAATGATAGTCTCATAACTGTGGTGGCCAGAACAGCCAGCAGCCCTGCAGCCACTAGAAGGTAAACAGGTTTGGAGCATCCAAAAAAAAAAAGCCATACCCAGGGAATTGTCACTAATTGACTTGTCTGGCAATTCGCTGAAAAGCTCCATTCCCAGGACTGTCTTTATTCGACCTGCCTTAAAGATTGCTCTGTGCGAACAGCTCTAGCTCCAGAGCATTTGCCAAAAATAATTAGGTGCAAGTGTTTAACACTGTAGCTGCCTGAAGTGGCAGGATCCATTGGGGTTAAAGAGAGACTAAATAAAAACTGGAGATGTCCACAGGGGGCTTTGAAGGCTCCAGCACGTCCCTGGGACTCTAGAAGGCCACACATACGGGCATAGCTGTGCACACATCCAGGAAAGACTTCTGAAAGCTTGGACATCTCACCTCTGGCTGACCTTGAGGCTCTGCACAAGCAGGAAGTGAAGGCTAGGACAGAGTTGTCAAGCTCCTTGCTAAAGCACTGAAGGCATGCCCCAGCACACAGGCAGAGCCCCTCAGCAAGGGCTGGGCGACTAATTTAAGGGATTTAAGGAAATCTCTAGCCCATCTGTAGCTGACCACTAAGCCAACTGTGTAGAAATTTCAGTGGCTAAATGCAGCAAAGAACACAGACTTTACAGAATTAATCCAGGCAAGTTACTAATGAAACCAGCAGCAGCAGCAGCAAGAGCAAATCACAGTAACAACCAACCCCCAGGAAGTGGAGATCTGATTCCAGATTTGTGACATTCTATTAAATGCCCAATTTTCAACAAAAATTCATGAGCCATGACAAGAAATAGACAGTATGGCCCAGTTACAGGACACTGTCCCCAAAGGAGCCCAAACACTGAACGTATCAAAGACTTTAAATAAACTATTACAAATATGTGCAAAAGAAATTAAAGGAAGAACATCAGTAACCAGACATTGATAGGGCTCACAACAATATCCTGGGCGCAATGCTGGCGAGGCTTGACCAATTAGACCTGCAGGGACATTCTGTGCAGAGCAGTCTCTGAGCGGTTTCCTCACCAAAAGCTTCCTGATTCCAGCTGCATTTGTGGCCGTCTTACTGCCTGTTTCTTTTCTCAATCCATTCTCCCATGTTCCTGATGATTCAGAGCTCTTCTAGATTTTCCCAGTGAATTCTTTCTCTGCTTTAGCCACTGCAGAGTGGGTTCTGAATGCCCAAACCCCAACTGATACACTGTTTTCTTTCTTCCTCCCTTCAAGATTTTAAGTAAGTAATTTCTATGCCCCGTGTGGGGCTCCAGTCACCACCTGAGACCAAGACTCACATGCTCTACCAAGTAAGCCAGCCAGATATATTAGTTTCCACTTAATGCTACCTCTTAGACATGTTTTCATGCCATTAAATATTTTTCAAAATATTAATAGGTGCCCAGTATTTCCTATTTATGCAGTTTATTTAGCCATACCCTAGAGTTTGAGTGAATTACAAATTTATGTTCTTACAATAAATATTGTGTTCACATTTTAGCTTTGACCATCTCCTTAAAATATGTTAGAAGTGAGGATTCCACATTAATGATATGAACATTTTTAAAGCTCTATGGCATAAACCCTGTTGTTCCTTAGAAATTTTCTACCAATTTGCACCTTCATGGTTTAAAAAGCTCAATTTCTGTCTATTCAGTAAGATTGAATATTATGATTTTAAACAATTTTTGATAACCTGATGGAGAAATTCTTGTTGGTGTTTTAATGAGCATTTCTTTACTAGTGAAGCTCAGTATTTTAAAATATGTCATATTTGTGTTTCCTTTTGTACATTTCTCATTGACTACTTTTCTACTGGAATGTTCATTTTATTTATTTGTTATTGCTTTTTATATATTAGAGTTAACCCTTTGTCATATTCATTGCAACTGTTATCCTGTTTATAGGGCAACCTAAACATTCCATTAAATGGCTTTTTAAAAACATAAAGATATTTAAAATATTATGTATTAAATTTTCTTATTTTTTCCCCACTGTTTTTTTTGTTTAGAAGGACTTTACTCAACGACAGCTCAGATATTTGGCTATAGTTTCTTCAAGTTTTTAATGATTTCCTTTTTTATTTTAATTCTTTGGATCCTCTGGAATTCTTATCAGAGTATGGTGTGAAGTAAGGAGCTAATTTTATTTCTTTCTGAATAGCTAAGCAAATGTCCCAGCATCATTTATTGAATAATCTGTTCTTCCCCCACAGATTTGCAACACCACCTCAGTAAGCTGAGATGCGGGGATCACCATGGCAACGGGGCTGTGTTCAAAGCATTTGTTCTCACAAAGTGGAAGGCTGGTGCCCAGCAGGGCTCAGCCTGGCCTCCCTGCACGTCTTCCCTAATTAAGATGCACCTTTTGGTTTTGAGTCTTCAAAAAAACTCTCCCTTTGTAAACCACCGTACAGAAGGAAAATTAAGGCCAAGGCCCTGGGCGCCCCATCTGTGAAGAGCCGGGCCTGCCAGAATGGTTGGAGCAGAGGAGCAGGTAGGCAGCGGGGAGAGAAAGCGGACCGTGACTTGGTCTTGAGAACCTGGAGGAACATACATCATCAAGCCCCCAAAGAGGCTGGGGACAGCATGGTCACATTCAAGAACACAGTGCTCACTTGACACAAAGCAGAGACCGAGCTTTTGGTCCAGCAAGAGCTGGTGCCCCTAACAGGCAGGAAAGCCACACTTCCATGCTGTCCGGGGTTCCTAGCCTTAGGTCTCTGGGGTCCTCCTTCCTCATCAGGTATCCGTGTCCAGCTTGGCAGGGATGAGACCTCAGCCCAGGCTCATTTGCCAAGGAGGGGGTGTCCTACCTCTGGGGAGGCCCCGGGGAGCCTGCATACTGGTGGCGTGGTGGAGACTGCCAGCCTTAAGCACTTGCTACCGCCTCCTCCTCCCTGGTGACCCAGGTATGAGGTCTGCCAGAGCCCCGGCCTGTGGGGTCTTTCCTCATGCCCCACCTACCCACCTTAACCAGTGACAGGGCAGTCTGGGGGGTCCTTCGGTGAAGAACCAGGTCCACCCACCCATGCCCCAGCTCCTGGTGACTGTCCCTCCTCTCTGTTGCCACCATTCAGGCCTCATGCCCTTTGGCTGGAGGGCCGCTTCTTAACAGGTATCCCACAGTGTCTGTCCCTTGCTGGAAACTTCCGTGGCAGCCCATTACCATCAGGACAAATCTCCTTTCCTACCCTGACCCTGTCTTCCCTCCTCCCACATCTGCCCCAGCCTCTTTCTGGAAACTTCCCTGTGCTTCTCACACTTCCCTTCTCCTTCTCACACAGACAGGCCTTTGCATGTGCTGCCCCCTCCTCCACCTGGCTAACTCTTACTCAGTCTTGCAGGTGCCTCAGCTGTGTCCCCTCCTTGAGAGGATGCTCCTCCCTCCAGCTGGGCTGAGCACTCCTCCCTGGGGTCCCCCACTGTCCTCACTGCCCTCCTCAATTTCTAGAAGGTGGGGACTGGCCTGCTTCAGTCTATGGACTGATCCATCGATGGGACTGGGCCAGGGGGCAGGATGGGCCAGGTATGGGTCCATCCTCTAGCCCTACCCAAGGGTGCAAGGCTGAGGAGTGGTGCTGGCTGCTGAGCCACACTTTTTCCTGGTTACCTGGCCCTCATTGAGGCCATGTCTCCCCCCGCAAGAATAGAGCAAGACAGGGTGCCCTTCCAGGGTAGAGGTGGTTGCATTTCCGGCACCCCACGGGAGCCAGGCCCAGGCAGAGCCCAGGAGTGTTCACAGTTGCAAGTTAGTAAATGGGGGGCAGGGGCTATGGACAGACTGCCGCTGACCCCTCGGATCGACAAATCTTAGAGAGGATGCAGCCTTGCCGGCTCCTGCCATGAAGCCTGGGGAGGGGGCAGTGTTTGGCAGAAACCGTTGGGCAACAGAACCCAATCCCCACGGTGTCCCCATGGGAGGCCAGAGAGGGTGTGGCCCCTCAGCAGCGCGCAGAAACTAGGAGCCATATCAGAACTGGGACTTGAGGTTCCAGGGTCCCTTCTGTTCTGAGCCACACAGGCGAGCTCTGGGTGAAGGGGGGCCTCTTGGCAGCTTTCACCCCAACCCCCCGAGCCCTCAGCAGCTCAGATAAGGCCCTCTCCCAGAGTGGCCCCTACAGTAAAAGGCTTCAGGGGCGCCTGGGTGGCTCAGTCGTTTAAGTGTCTGCCTTCAGCCCAGGTCATGATCTCGGGGTCCTGAGATCAAGCCCCACATTGGGCTCCCTGCTCAACAGGGAGTCTGCTTCTCCCTCTCCCTCTGCCCCTAACCCCACTCGAGCTTGCTCGCTCGCTCTCAAATAAATAAATAAATAAATAAATAAGAAAAAGCCTTCAAACCAAATCAAGGAGCATCCTTTGGGTGTGGGCCCTGACATCTGCGATCAAAGCTTCCCGTTTTTGCTGTGGCTCCGTTTCAAGTGGGCTCAGGTGTCTGACCCGTGGAGGCTTCCAAAGCAACCCTGGGACAGCCAGAGACCCCAGGCGAGGCATGGCCACCAGGGGCAGCCCTGGTCATTTACCCTGAGGGCTGTACCAACAGCAGCCTGTCCTCTGTGAGCCAGTACTCGAGAAAGGCCAGGAGCTCTGTGCCAGGTGAGGGCAGGACAGCTCTGCTTTGGTGGGGACCAGACCTGAGGGTTGGCATTCTACCACATCCGTGGGAGCCTGGTATCCCTGGGGTCTTCTGGTGTCAGGAGTCTTGTAAAGAGAGAGGACAGTGATGTGCAGACAGGGAGACAGCTTCTATCTCCAGCTCGAGCAGAATCCTCAAAGATCAAACCTCACGGTTTGGTGGAAGTTTCTAGAATGTGCCAATCCCACAGAAAGGTTTGCAGAGCTGCCAGGGACTTTACAGGGCATCGTAGTCGTTAAGAACAGTGCAGGCTCCTGCGTAACCCTAAAGAGAAATGAAGCACAAATACATCCACAACATGAATGAGACTGGAAATCATTACACTGGGTCAAAGAAACCAGAAGCAAAAGATCACACAGCGTAGGATTCCAGGATGTCAAATATCCAGAATGGGCAAATTCATAGATAGCCGGTCAGTGGTTGCCTAGGGGTGGGAGGAATGGGGGGCACTGGGGAATGGCTTGAGTTGTAATACAGGGTTTCTTTCGGGGTGATGACAATATCCTAAAATCGATTGCACGACTCTGAATACACCAAAAGCACCTGAATTAAACACCCGAAATGGGTGAGTTGAATGGTACGTGAATTATAGCTCAATAGTAATAATAGGGGCACCTGGGTGGCTCAGTGGGATAAGCCTCTGCCTTCGGCTCGGGTCACGATCCCAAGGTCCTAGGATCAAGCCCCGCATCGGGTTCTCTGCTCAGCAGGGAGCCTTCCTCCCCCTCTCTCCGTCTGCCTCTCTGCCTACTTGTGATCTCTGTCAGATAAATAAATAAAATGTTTTAAAACTAATAATAATAAAAAGCTCAGTTACGGAACAGGGAGTGTAAGCTGCAGGGTCAGACGGCGGGTTCAAATCCTGACCTGGGCAACTGCAGCCAAGTCACTTAACCTCCTGCCCGAATTTGCTCCCCTGCAAAATGAAGGGTGACGAAGCCGCTGGGTTGCCTGAGTCCGTTCCTATGACTGTTGGGGCAGCGCCTCACACAGGGGAGGTGTCTGCCCCAGGGAGGGAGCTCAGCCCTCTGACGTGGTGGAAGACGGAGCCCCGGGGGGGTTAAATGACGGGCCCAAGGGGCCCAAGGTCACTGTCATAACAGCCTCCAAACTCTATGTCCCAAGTCCTCAACCCTAGAATGTCTGCATGTGACCTTATTTGGAAAAGGGTCTTTGAGGCTATAATTATGGCAAGGATCTTGAGACTCAGAGATTGCCAGATTACCCAGATGGGCCCCGCATCCAATGACAAATCCTTATAAGAGATCCAGGGAACAAGGACAGGGCAGCCGCCAGCTGAGAGATGCCCACTGGAAGCTGGAAAGGAAAAGGAACGGATTCTCCCTGAGAGCCCCTCATGGGAGCACAGCCCTGCCGACACCTAGATTTTGGCCTCTAGCCTCAAGAACAGGATACATCACTGGCTGTCTGTTACGGCAGTCCCAGGATCTTGAACAGTGACCCAGCCCGCAGTGTCAGAGCAAAGACTTGTGACTCCACTTACCACTCGGGACCTATTGGTGGCATCTCTCTGCGAATAAAATAAGAGCTTCGATCCCAGATAACTCCTCCTGTGAGCCTTCTTTACAGATGGGAACGTGGAGACCCCGCTGTCTACTTGCCCATGCCACACAGCCATCAACAAGGAGGGAGGCGAGGCTGGAACATGTGAGCCCTGCTGTCTCCTTCGGGGCACACCGGCTCATTAGATTTACCAGCCCCTGCCTGAAAAAGTATTTAATTTGCCTTTTACAATGCACCGATTGCAAGTTAATTAACTGGCAATTGAAAGTTATAGGTGACATTAGACTTTATTAATAACATTGGAAATAAATCTCCGTGGAATTCAAGTAATTGAAAGTCTCATGAAATTCTCTTTTTTATCATCCATAAAACAGGTCTAGGAGGGAGGCGTTCCAGAAACCCCAGGAGGTGGTTGGGATTGCAGGTGTGGGATAACTGGGTGGGAGGGGGCTGCTGTTCTGACCTGGGCCCATGTTGGACGCTCGCCTGCCCCCTGTGCACCACCTGGGTCACTGCCTTCTAGGGTCTGGGAAGGAGCCATTCTCCCTTTGGAAATGCCCTGTGACTCACGGCAGTGATCCGAGCAGGACACTGGGGGCACAAATGCGACTCGCCCACAAGAGGTCATAAGCCTAGTGGGGAAGACAGAGCCGCGAGGGCTGAGGCCCAGGGCCCGAGTCAAGCAGTTCCTACCCATCTGTGCCCATGGTGCGCCTATGCTAATGTTCCCTCATTAACCCCTGGGTGGCCTGCGGGGGTGGGAGCTCCCTTCTCTCCCACTCCTCCTGCCCTGGGCTGATGCTCTGCAGGCCCTCCCCCAGGGGGTTGCGGGGAGAAGGGGGCAGCCACAGGGCCTGGAGGCCTTGCAATGGCACCCTGGCAGGGGGCTCTGGGTGGACTGCTTCTCCATTCTGAGTCACCACTAGTACCTGTAAGTAGAGTGTGGAGGCGCAGGTGGGAGTTTCCACCCACAGCACAAAGACACGCAGGACACCAGACAGAAGTGAAGGCTGGAGAGGCCCAACTGGTCTCGCTGGGCTGCAGGAATGCGTCTGAGGCTGAGAGCCCTGCTGCCCCTGGGGCTCTAAGCGCCAGGCGACGCCCCCTCCAACCTGCCCTCTTCCCCCCACCAATCCCGCAAGCACCGGGGGGGGGGGGGGGGCCCACGTGGCTGGGGAGCCAGCACCCCCAGGCCAGACAAAGAAGAGGCCAGCCAAGGAGAGACGCTACCGCCCCATGCTGGGCTGGTGCCGCCATCGTCAGGGGGGATGGGACCCTGGTGACAGGGCCAAGTTCCAGAGCCCAGGCTGGGGGCAGGGAACAGGGCAGCCCCTGCAGATTCCCGCGCAAGGAGGCTGCGCAGGCAGGCTTGCGTTTCAGTAAGAGCGTTTTCTGGGCCAGATGGAAGGAAGGGGGCACACTGACCTCGAGAACCAGTTGTGACAGCCGGTCCCCTGTGGGCCAGCGTCCTTCCTCCAGCACTTGAGGTCCTCCAAGATCTGGCATGTGGCAGCCCCTTCGGTCCTCCAGTGAGCGTTCCTTCTCTCGTCCCCCACCCACCCAACCACGAATCTTGTCCGGCCCCGGCCCTTCCTCACACCTGCCCCTCCTGGCAGTGCCCTGCTTCAGTCTCCCGGTTAATGGGCCCGCCCCTCTGCCCTCCGGAACCACGGCAGCCTCGAGCCCGGCCTCCCCAAGTCTCAGGCCTGTCCTGAAACTCTGCTTCACTACCAAGCGCTGTGTGACGTCGAGCGAGCCGCGCCACTTCTCGGGGACGTCGCGGACGCTCCACAAAACGGGAAAGGTGGCTCCGACGCTGAAGGCAGGTGACATACGCCGCATGTCTGGCGCAGTGCCGGGCCTCATCTTTAAGAAGGACCAGCCTGTGACCACCAACCCCGGGAAACGCCGTCCCGAAGCCTCGACGCCGTCCAACACACTTCACACTCGTCGCGTCCACCCTCCGCCTCCCACCGGAAGCTGCTTCCCTCCCGCACTTCCGCTTCCGGCGGCCCGGGCGCGCCTGGGCATCCGGTCCCGCCCCCCGCGCTGGGAGCTGGCTGCCCACTCTGCCTTCTACGGCTGCAGGGTCCCGGGGTGCAGACGAAGTCTTCCGGTGCACGTAAATACTGAAAAGTTACACGTTGAGTTAACCCACTTAAATAAAAGGCGCTCTGTGCTCGCACTTTGAAGATATCCTTTACAAGGCCTGCGAAGGCCCGGTTGACTCCGGGATTCTGACCTCCCAAGGCTGTGCTCTGGAACGGGGCGGCCCCAGGGAGAGCCAGCCCCTCGTCCTCGGAAGCTCCACCTCCCTGCTCGCGGCTGTCCTGCACCCAGAGGCCTCGGGCGCACGTGCGGACAAAGCGACAGCCCCCGGTCGAAGAACGCAGGTGTCGGCGGGGAAGCGGTCCTCCCTTGTGCTTGGGGAGAGGCCCACACGGAGCCTAAGCTGACGGCCCCGGAGCAGCACTTTTCAGTGTCCCCGGCAAAGCGGGCAAAGCAGACACTCTCATGAGGCTGGTCCCCCATGGAGAAGGAGATGCCTTCTGCCCAGCCTCCCTGAAGAGTGGATAGCCCAGCTTGTCATTCAGTCCCATGGGGACCCTGGAGGCTGCCCTGTACCCTGGCTGAGGCTTCACCTAACACAGGGAGTTGCTCGGGGCCAGGGGTGAGGGGTCGTGAGCTGAGAGGGTGGCCTATAGAAAGAGAAAGGGGCTCAGCCCTCCAGGGGAGGCAGCCCTCACGGCCAGGCCTGGCCCAGCCTCCTGCACTTGTGTGTACACTCTGGGCACAACGGCACCTTGTACAAGGGGTCCCTGATGACCTGCCCCCACTCCAAGCCTTTGCTGAGGCTGTTTGTTCCCCCTGCCTCCACTGCCCTTTCCCATCTAGCCAACTCCCACTGACCCCCGAAGACCCTTTTCCCCTCCGTGGCTCCTCCCTGGACCCCTGAGAGATTAGCCGCCCCCTCCATCGTGTTGCTGTAGCATGCAGCCATGTCCCATGCTGTGTGTGCGGCACTGTCCTCACATCTGACCACCCCATCCCTAGATGTGACTCTTTCAGAGCCGCACCTGCGTCTTTCTGGCCAGGAGCCAGGATGGCCAGGCCTCCCTGCCAGCCACCACCACAGGACACCAGAGCCCCAGTGGGGAGAGCACCTTTATTGTCAGAGCATTCTAGACTTCCCACCGGCCTCTGACTGCGGCCCCTCGGCCCCCAGGCCAGTCCTGCCTCACACAGGGCAGGGGGAGCTTACCGGGGCCTGGCCACAACCTCCCAAGAGCCCCAAGGACACTGGGGACAGATGGCTCCAGTCCTGAGGGGAGACATGACCTGGGGTGGCACCAAAACCTCCGAGCCTGCTACTGAGACTGGGTCCTGGCCCAGTAAGAGAGGAGCACCAGGGCCAGGCCGGGTCACAGGGGAGCCCATGGCCCAAGAGGCCTGTGGTTTGAGCTGCTCTGGGATCCCCGGGCCCGGGTGTCTGCTGTGGAGTCTGCCTGGGCCCACAGCCCTAAGGAGACAGCATCTTTCCAACGGGGCCTGGGACTCGGGCAGCTTTCTTGTCTCTAGCTGGTCAAGGGGACGTGGGACTTGCCGTGTGACCCAGATATGGCCAGCCCTAGAGATTCCCAGACAGGGCAGAGCTACCAGCGATGGCCTCCTCGGGGTGCACCGGCCCAGTAACTACTTCCTCCTCTCAACTCATGGGCAGGAGGGCCCTGCTGGGCTGGCTGGGTCCAGAGGCCAGGAGGCAGCGGTGGGCAATGCCGGTTTGGTAGGAAGGCCCCTGCCACCCCAGTGCTCCTCTCTCAATATCCCCAAGTCCTGGGTTTATTCAGGGTGTCCCTGGCGCTGCCAGACCCTGCAGCAGACCCCAAGCCTGGGGACAGGGATTGAGGAAGAAGACCCAGGACCCTGCCTTCCTTCCCTGCTGGCTGGTCCAGCCTCTCCCACAGCCCTGTGCCCAGCCTGAGTTTCTCTGCAAAGACAGGAAGCTGGCAGGTAGAGCGTTAAGGATCCAGGAGGCCTGGGTTCAAATCCTGTCCCAGCTGTCCCTGGTCCCGTGGCCTCGGCAGGTTATTCATACTCTCTAGGCCTCCATCCTCCCAGGGAAAGTGGGGATATCAAGCCTACCTCCTAAGGGTTAAATGAGACAATGCAGGGAAAGCTCCTTGGACAGGCCCAGACTCAGTAAATGATGAGTATTAGGGTTATTCTCATGCCCCGCCCAGCCCCCCCAGACCCCGTCTCCTGCAGAAGGTGAGGGTGGGGAGGGCAGGGACCAGGAAAGGGCCCTGCCAAGAGTGCTGGGGCCCTCTGGACCCTGCCTCTGGAGCTGCCATCTGTCCCCAAGCACCCCCCCAGACCCCAGGAGCCAGTGTCTCTTGTGATCGTCCGTGCCTGGAGTGCAGGGCCCCTTGGTGGGTCTTCAGGAGCCAGCAGGGCCACACGGGCCTCAAGGCCAGGTCTCCGGCGGGGCTGGGGCTTGTCCTGGAGAGCTGGCCTCTTACTTGCCACCGCTGGCCCGGCCGGCGCTCCTCTGCCCAGGGTCAGGGCTGAGCAGGGCAGCGAGGGCGCTGTCGGGCGGGGAGCCGCCCCGCTTCATCTTCAGGCTGGCTCTCAGGGCAGCGTCATGGCCAGAACCCCCCTCGGGGGAGGCCAGGGGATCTGGAAGGACAGCAGGCGGGCCGGCTCACGCAGGGTCTCAGAAGCCCTCAAAGGCCCCCTTTGCTTCGGGCGCCCCGATGGCGAGGGAAGCCGCGTGCCCAGCGAGGACAGGGCAAGTCCGCAGAAGGCTCCCTGGGCACGTTGGCACCTGTCACTCATGCATTTGCCCACTCACCGGGCAACCAGTGCTGACCTGGCAACCGGTGTGGACCCCGCCCGGGCTCCCCGCCCTGCATGCCAGGGAGAGACGCAGAAAGCCCACCCCCATCGGGGAGCACAAGGCTCTGAAGAGCACCGTGAGGTGAGAGGAGGGTGCCTTCCGGGGGAGAGACCCTAGAGCAGGTCCTGAAGTGGGAGCTGGTGGTCAGTGGGCAGAGGGACTGGCCTGAGCAAAGGCGTGGAGGTGGGGGGTGGGAGGGAGGTCCTGAGAGAACTATGTGGTGGCTCCAAGTCACTGGGCACCCGGCCATGCTGGGCAGGGGCTTGGGACCTGATGTGCCTGGACATCAGTCACGGGCAGTAGGGGGCCACGGAGGGTACTTGAGCAGGGGAGGCACAGGGTAGGGTCCACCTGGGGTTTGGAGAAGACCGACTGGCAGCCAAGTGGAAGTCATCGAGTCAGGCAGACCAGAGGCAGGGGCAGCTGCCCTGAGGGCAGCAAGGGGGTGTGGAGGCCGGGGCAGAGGGGATTCCCAACTCCATGGCCAGCTGCAGGTCTGGCTGGCTCCAGGCCCTGGTCACCACTCACCATGGATCCCAATCATGTGTTCCAGGATGAGGACTCTCTCCGCCAGGATCTTCAGGGCCTCCCGCAGCTGCTGCACCCCCTCACCCTGAGGGGTGGGGGGGGAGGAAGCGGCCAGGGTCAGGGCCGGCCACAGAGAGGGGCCACGTCCTCTCAGCCCTCCCTATTCCTGACTCTGTCCCTTTGTCCCCATCCTCTAAGTAACACAGCCATGCCAAGTTGGATACCCACATGGCAGGCCTGGGGTCTGAAGCCTTGTTTGCAGACAAGAAAGCTGCAACACAGAGAGGGTAACCAGGGTCCTGGGGCCACACAGCCTGGCTTCACATGCAGACCTGTCCCTTGCACGTCACGGTTTTTCCTGCTCCCATGGCTGCCTGGCTGCTTCCCCTGGGCAGAGCCCTGCTTTCTGGAAAATACCCTACCAAGGGCAGAGGCCCTAGCACAGGTGGGGGCATTTTGCTGGTCTCCTGAGAGCTCTCCAGGTGTGGCCACTCCCGAAAGAGAGACTAAAGGGAGAGCCACCGTCTCTAGAGCATTGGCATAAGTGCACCGTTATGAGGGTCCGACCCACACATGGGCAGAGGACCTGGTGCACCGAGACCCATCAAGGAGCTGGTTTATTGAGAAGACAGATGTCAAGGCCACTTGGTAAGGGACTCAGGCCCTGCCCTGAAGTCAGTCCCAGAACAGGCCTCTTGAAGGCATAACACAACAGCTCACGACAGCTCTATCCTGATGTTCAGATCGATCTAGTTTGAAATAACACAAAAGGATGGGCCCCCTGGGTGGCTCCAACGGTGAAGCGTCTGACTCTTGATCTCAGATCAGGTCTTGATCTCAGGGTCGTGAGTTCAAGTCCTGAGATGGGCTCCACACTAGGGATGGAACCCACTTTAAAAAAAGCAAAATAAAAAAAAGAAAGCAAAAAGTATCCTATAGGTTAAGGAGAGAGGTCTTCCCCCCAGGGAAGCAAAGGCCACAAGAAGCCACACTGGGGGTAGTGTCTGGGATGGGGGTCCAGAGCCCCAGCCCAGCCCCAAGCCCCTGACCCCCAGCAAAGAGTTACATCCTAAGTACTGTTTCTGTCTCCCTTTGCAAGTCTGCGAATCTCCCTGCGACTCTGGGCCCATGCCTGTAGCACATCTTTCTCCTGCTGCCTCCTGTGCCCACCATAGCTGCTCTGGCTCCAGCCTCCCCACTCCAACCCAGCCCACCTCCCCAGTCACCCCCAGGGTGGCTCATCAGAGAACCCTAGATGCCCACTGTGGCTGGCCACTCCCTGAGCTCTGACACACCCTGGGGATTCTTGCTGTCAGCCTGCAAGTTCTCCTCTGCCAGCCCCACTGCCCTCACCCCCTTTACCCATCACCCAAGTCTCCAGCATCCCTCCTCCTCCCAGAAGACAGCAGGTCCCCACGGCCATGCCCATATTCCATCTGTGTCCCCTCCCCACCCCACTGTGCCCCTGCCTGCTCCCATCCTCACTCCCTGCCACCCCCATTCCCTCCCACATCCACCAGCCCTCGGTCTATGTCCCCACGTGTCCTTCAGTCCACCAGCGCAGTGACGCTGGGGGCACTGCCACGGACCAGGCACCGCGAATGGGGGATTCCTGTCCCTGGAGAGGGACTTGGCAGCTGTAGCCTCCTTAAATAAGGGGTTCTCCCCGGCAGTGTCTCCCCTCTCCTCCAGTCGCGGGCCAGTTCCCTATCTGCACGCTAAGCTGCAATCATTATGTCACTCACCAGCCTCCCCCGCCGGGCAGGGACCCCCTTCACCCCATGGCCTGGCGCCCTATGTGAGCCTGAGGGGTGTCAGCGCAGACCTGCCGGGCACCCGCCCTCCCACTGGGATGCAGCCAAGGGGGCAGGAGGGGAGCTTGGCCCCCAGAACCGGTTACCTCTGCAGCAGCTTTGTCCTCTTCATGCCCCTTCCCGCCAGGCTCACCCTAGGAAGAAAACCCCGCAGTCAACAATCTGTGTGTGGGGGGAGGGGGGTAGTGGGGGCACCTCTGTGCTTCTCGCACAGATCGCGGGGGCCGGAGGGCGTGAGGGCAGGCTGGGCAGGCAGAGCCTGGGGACAGGGGTGCTGGGGCCCAGAGCTGGACAGCTGCCTCCATGGGCACCACTGCCCTGGGGTGGGCAGAGCAGGGGAGCACCTGAGGCCCTAGGCATCTGTGCACAGCCTCCGTGTGGGTTGGCTTGGGGGTTTCACTGTGCTTCAGACCTGACACCCCACAAGCTCAGGTCTCAGCTCGGCCAGGGACCAAGTACCTGTTTCTCTCCGCTTCCACCTCTAAAACGAGGCCAGCAATACTGGCCTCACACTAACCCCCACATTGTATGCAGTGTGACCTTCAGCAGGTTACCTGACCTCTCTGTGCCTCTGTGCTCTCCTCTCTAAAACGGGGTAACACTGCCTACCTCCCGGGAGGATTCAGACTAAATAAATCAATACTTACAATGAGCTCTGACGGGAGCCTAGTGCCCGAAATTCTGGGACAGGACTCAGCATTGTTACCAGACAGAAGCCAGGACGTGGCATGGCTTTGGAGGCTAATACTGCTGGGTTTACTTGGCTCCATCATTGCCTTACTGTGTGACCTCGGGCAAGTCACTTAACCTCTCTGAGCCTTAGCTGCGAGTTCTCAAAGAAATGGGGAAAATAAAGTCCTGGCTTACTGGGTCATAACTAAGCTTAAACTCACTGTGGGCAAAAAGCACAGCCCCTCCCAGCACACGGGAGGTGCTCGGCAAAGCGTCCCTCCTCCCAGGCTCTCTGCCCCTAACTTAGACCTGGGCACCGAGGAGGTGCCTGTCTCCTTGGCCCTGCAGGCAGGAGTGGGGACATATAAACTCTTACTTCCAAGGAGGGAAATTTGAGGCCAGCTATCTGGGCCTCTACTTCTGGGAGGTTCAGAGGAGGGAGGGCCTCCGCAGGCCACATAGCATGCTAACTCGAGGGTCTGGGCTCCCCAGAAGAGACCTGAGGACATGCATCCAATCCCCTACCAGGAGGCTAATTTAGTCGTTGCTCACACTCCCAGTGAGGGGCTCCCCACTTTCCAAGGGCACCACTTTACCAGCTTGGGCAGCTGGGATCACAGGAAGGCTGCCCCTTCTCTGGGCAGGGTAGAATCAGGCCGTGTTAGGGGTGGCTGTGGGGCTGAGCCCAGGCCAGGCCGGGACAGAGCTCCCGCCCCACCTATCCGGTGCCCTGGGCCTGCACCAAAGCCCACCACCCTGGGAACAGCCCAGCGGCACAGTCCCCCACTTACAGCCGGTCCCGTCACGCCCCGCTCTCCGGCCAGGCCCTGCAGAAAGGCAGAGAAAGCAGATGAGGCCTTGCCTGCTCCCCTAATGCCTCTGTCTCCCCCTCAGCCGCCCCGCCCCAGGACGGGAGGAGGACAGAGTGGAGGAGATGGGACGGCACCTCCTGGGCCACCTTCCACTAGCTCCTCCCTGAGCCTGGGCAGGGCCCTCAGTCTTCTCAGCTGAGAAATAGGCCATTACCGTTGTCACACAGAGCCTGCACAGATGGCAAAGCCTGCAGGCTCTCCCCCACACAAAGGGCCCCCCCAGAGAATGAATGATGGGGGTCCCACTCAAGGCCTCCCATCCATGCTGAAATCTAGCCGGAAGGCTCCCCAGAGCCCAGACCCACGTGTCCAGCCACCGTCCCACTTTCCCACCTGCCCACAGGGGGATGCCCCACTCCACTTCCCCTGAGAACCCTGGGTATCCCCAAACCTGCCGTATTCTGCAGCCACCTCCCGGGAGATAGCTCCCTGTCCTCCCAGCGGCTCCCACACACGCCCGGGAGATAACCTTCCTTTCCTTCTCTTGCCAAATCTGTTCCATCTGCCAGACCCATCACACCCACTTTCTAAACCTGTCCCTTCCCTTTGTGGCTTCCCGTACAACCACCTGAATGTAAGTCACCTTCTCTTTCTCCCCCTCACGCTTCCTTGGTCTCCCTGCCCCCACTGCTCCCCCATCTTCAGCCTTCCGTTCTCCCACAGCAGCCCCAGCCCGAGCGTGAGGGGCCTCTTAAAGATGGAAATCAGATCATGGGCTCTCCTTCCAGGAGACTCAGAGTCCCCTTTCCCTGTGACAGAAAACCACACTCTGCCCGGTCAGACCCTGCCCCCCCCTCATCTCACATCTCATTCTCCTTCCCTCAGTCTGTCCTGTGCTTTCTTCTACCCCAGGGCCTTTGCACTCGCTCTTCTGGCTGCCAGGATTGTCCTTTCTTGGCACCTTTGCACAGCTGCTCCTTCTGGTTCGTTAGGCCCCAGCTGAAGTGTCACTTCTGCATGTTTGTCATGCCCTGCGTCCCTTCCCTCTCCCGCAAGGGCACAAGACCCTGATAAGAGACCTCCTGACAGGATAAGGCGATCCCCAAGCACCCACCACATTCTTGGTGAGGGCTGGAGAAAGCCTGAGAGGGGCCCCACCCCTGCTGTTCTCCTGCTGTGTGACTCTGGGCAGGTGACTGAGCCCCTCTGAGCCCCCCTTCCTCATCACGGCTGGGATACCATGATAACATTATCTCTGAAAGCCGCTGGCACAAACAGGTGGGGAACAGTTCTGAATCTCATCGTTCCCAACTCTCCCTGTGCCTGTGGGCTGGGGCAGCTGAAGGCATCTGGTGACAACATGTGGGTGACTCTTGGTGACGAGGGCTACAGGTTGGGGTGGACATTCTGTGATCTGTATGTCCTCTGGAGTCACTTGGCCTCTCTGGGTCTCAGTGAGCTCATCTCTGAGATGGGAAGGGTGCCCACGCCTCCCTGGGATGGTGGTGGGCAGCACAGGGCTGAAGCTGCTGATGAGATCCAGGTCCTGCCCGAGCCAAGTGGCCAAGGGGCCAGCTGGGCCACTCCTTCCCGAGCAGCTCAGGCTGGGAAAGAAGGCTGGCTCTTCCTTCCCAGGGAGACAAGTCCTCCTCCCCTGCCAGAAATGGGGAAGCCCTTACCTGCGATCCAGGGACACCTGGGGGTCCTGGGGGACCGTGTGGTCCAGGGGGACCTGTGGACAGAGTCACAGATGATCACCTGGAGCCAGCCCCCTGCCTGCCCTATCTTGCAACCCACTCTTCCCCCAGAGCCTCATCCGTGGGGCCACCCTGCGCTGCCCCCCCCCCCCCCCCAGCCAGCCAGTCTCCCAGCAAATCTCTCTCAGGGCTGCCCCTTGTCCGGGGGGGACCTTCCTGGGTCCCTACCCCTCCAAGGCTATCCTTCTTGCCTGAGCTACTACAACAGCGTCCTGACCATCCACGCTCGTGGCCACCCAAAGCCACCTTCAGTTAGGGCCCTTCCGGGGCTCCTGAAGCTCTCAGCCAGGCCCCCTCCACCCGCATGCCCCCAGCTACCCTCCTGGAAAGCTCCTTGGCCTCTGCGCTTGTGCAAGGGCTGTTCCTTCCTTCTGGAGCTTCTCCATCCCCTCCACACCCCAACTAATTCTATCCTACTGGTCTCAGGCTGAGCATCACCTCCTCCAGGAAGCCTTCCGGCACTTACCCACCCCTGCTCTAGTCCGGTCCCCTCACCTCTGTGGGGCATTCGCTCAAATGCTACCTTTTAAAAGAGGCCCAGAAACTAGAGCCCTGCGCCACATAAGGAGCGGTGACTACATGAAAGGGGTAAATGAATAATGGGGGGACAAGGCACCCACATACTTGGTGAGCAGGGCTGGCCACTGCCCCGCACTCCCCTTCTCTCCCCTCCAGCAAGGGTCCCTGGAGGGTGGGGATCAGGCCAGGCCCAGGATCCAGCCCCTTAGAACCCCAGGGCCATCCCCTGCCCCAGGGCCCCTGGTTTCTGCCAAAAGGCCCCGCACCTGCCCTACCAGCCCCTGGGGCCAACCCTGTGCTGACCCCGTGCCTCCCCCTGGACCTGGGCCTCCACGTACCCTGGCGCAACCCCCACTCAGGCCCACAAGGGGGCAGCCCCGAGTGGCTTCACGCAGGCAGCAGGCAGAAACATTTGGGGCTCCGGTGTCTAGTCCCGCCAGGATGCTGTCCCCCAGAAGCAAGGGACCTCGCCCAATCCCCAGTATCCTGCCAAGGCCATGGTTCCCCAATCGGCCCCACAAGGCCCCTTGGCCCAGACCAAGCCCAGAGCAGCTGACCCATGCAGACCAGGCTGTGCAGCTGCCCTCTGCACTTACCTGGAGGGCCAGGGGGACCCCGGGGCCCCGGGACGCCAGCCAGCACTGTGTCCACGGCAGCCGAGGCCAGCTGTGAGTCTCCATCTGCAGGCAGAGCAGTCGCCTGTGACCCGGTGGGCAAGGCCAGGTGCAGGACCTGAGCTTCCCCAGGGCCAGGACAGGCACCCCTGACTCCACTGGACCTCACAGCGGCCCTGGCAAGCACACACTCTTGCTCCCGCAGAGCCCAGGTCGAAGGGCAGGGAAAGCCCAGAGGGGTTCATATAACGCACAGACTCCTTCCAGAGCATTCCAGCCCCTTCAGAGTCTGGCCCTGCCCTACTTACCTCCCCAGTTCCCCAGCCAGAACTCTCCTCCCCTTCCCCCCACTCCACGCTATAGGCCCTTTCTTGATGCACCTGACAGGCTCACTCCGGTGGGGCCTCCTCCTCCAGGAAGGCCTCCCTGCCCAGTCCTTTGAGCTGCAGGGCCCTGGGCTGCCTCTATAGTGCCCATTACTCAGCCTGGGGCAGGGGTGGGGTCTGTTATTGACCCAGTTCCTGCTATTTGGGTCTCTCCAAGGCAAGCCCCCTGTGACTTCGTCCTGCCCGAAACCCAGAGCCAGACCCAGAGAAGCCAGGCCAGGAAATGCCTGGGATGGGAGTGGCTACCCCTGCCCTTCCCTTCACACCCGGAAGCCAGGACCACACTTCCAGGGGCTCACAGCAGATGGGGACCCAGTAGGGCATCCCCACTCCTTCTCAGGCACACACCCGGCACTCCCTCAGGGACCCCAAAGGCTGGTGAGGAGGGTCCCATCTGAGGAGGGCTCTGAGGGCTCTGGATGGCAGGCAGTGCCTGAGGCATCGTGACCAGGGCAGGCTGGAGCCCTGGGATGGCTCCCTGTGGCCCCGGGGCTTGTGCAGCCGAGCTCTGCTCTCTCTCTGAGTCTTCAGTGAGTCCCCACTTGCTCCAGAAGGCTCTGCTCTCACAGGCTGGGCCCCTGCACCCGCTGGGGGAGGCCCAGGACCCCCATTCTGCTCAAGAACGAGTCCCTCCCTTCCACCAGAGCAACTCCACTGGGAGTATTAACTGCCCCCACTCTACAAGTGGCGAAACTGAGGCTCAGACAGGGACAGAAGCACCAGCAGGAGGGGGCCAGAGTTTCTCTGACCCAGACAAAGAGGTCCCTGTCCCTCTTTGGTCCCAAGAGGTGCTTGGGATGTCATCCAACCCTGTCACCCGCTTCTTAAAACCCTCCCCCAGTTCCCCGGGGCACTTAACCAGAGGATACCCCTTTGGTGGCCCCCCCACCCTCTGGGCCTCCCTGCTCCCGCCTGCCCCACTGGGTAGGCAGGTGTGTCTGGGTTCAGAAACCCCAGACTTTGGCCCCCGAGGGCTGGAGTCTGTTTTCCTCACGGCTGTGCCACAAACCATGACACAAACAGTGACACAAACCATGTGACGACACATAGTAGGTGCTCAACCAACACTTGTCACACAATCCAAGGTCAGGGGATTCGTGAGGGGATGTGCTCCCGCCACCAAGTGGGGAAACTGAGGCTGGCCACACAACAGAGTGACATTGGGGAGGGGGTCAGGACCCCAGGGGCAGGAGCTGGGCACCAAGGCAGGGACAGGCCAGGCTGGGGGCTAAGGACCCTTCCACCACCCCAACACCCCCAGCACAGCCCTGCTCCCAGGCCACTGTCCAGCTCCCTAAGGGTCTGCTTCCCCAAGGTCTCTCGGCGGGGAGTACTCACCGCCCTTGTCCGTCGGTGGCTGCAGGGAGTAGAGGACCCCTTGAGGGCTGTTTGGAGGGAAGCCCGGGCTGCCTGCTGGGCCGGGGGGGCCAGGGGGCCCAGGGCGCCCCGTCTCTCCAGGAAGCCCGCGGGGCCCTGGTGGCCCCAAGTGGCCTGCAGTGGGAAAAGAGGAACCCCGTGAGGGCCGGGCCTGGCGACAGACACCGCAGATGGCAAACAGGTCAGCAGTGGCTGCCAGACTAGCCTCCCTGGGGGGCTGTCCTGGGATGTGAGTGAACGTGGCTTTCCCTTCGGGCCTGGAGAGCACTGGGGCTGCTGGGTGGGAGGTGAGGGAGGTAGGCTGGCCCCCTCCAGGGGCCTCAGCTCTGGGGTTGGGGCACCGAGAGTGCCAGCCAACCCAGGCCAGCCCTACACCTACCGTCACAGGACCTGTATCTTCCCTGCAAGACCCAGGAGGAGATGGGGTGGGGGTTCTCTGGAGGGGTTTAAATGGCTAAGAAGGGTCCCCAGGCCTCAGCTACCCCACCCCCCTTGCCTGTACCCCCCAACTCCCAGAGCCTTCTGTTCTTCCTGCCGCCCAAGGTCAGACCAGACCCTAAAACCTTTGGGATGGGGTGGCAGTGATGGGGGGTGGCAGTGGGGAGGAAGTGAGCCCAGAGCCGCCCGGGACAGCAGTCACTGACCCCAGCAAGATCAGGGCTTATGGGATGCCTCACCTGCTCAGATAGGGGAGGAACCCCAGCCCCGTCCCCCAGCGGACAAAGTCAGATCCGGGGGGTCCTTACCAGGAGGCCCTGCTGGGCCCTTCTCTCCTGCCTGGCCCCGGTCACCTTTGGAGCCTGGGGGACCTGCAGGCCCTGGCGGTCCCGTCTGCCCCGGGGGCCCTGGGGAGAGAATGAGATGAGCTCTGAGGACGTTGGGGGCCAAGCCACCAGGCCTGACCCCCTGGGCCATTTCCCAGGAGCAGAGACCTCATTACAGTCTAAGAACCACAGTTGTACCTATTAACTCTTACGATCTCCGCAGCTACTTGTGTTCCCATTTCACAGGTGGGAAAACTGAGGCTCAGGAAGGTGTGGTCCCTTGTTCAAGGACCCAGAGCCAGGCTGCTCCTGAGTTAGGCCCCTCCCTCCAGAGTCCTACTGTCTCCCCACTCAGGGTTGGGAACAGTGCCTATGGTAAAGAGCTCCCCAAAGAGGCCTCCTTGGAGACCCCAGGAAACCCTGCTCTCAGATTCCAGGGCGCACCCCGGGGTCACCATTTGTTGGGTTTGTGCTCCACCTGGTGGCCATTTCTTGGAACTGCACTTCTCCTTGCACAGAGAAAGTGACCCGGGAGACCCAGCACCCCTCCCAGCCTCCCCCACAGGGCATTTGGGTCCTAGGTCTTCCTCCTCCTCAGTTCCAGAAGAAGGATTTGGAAGAAGGCAGGCAGGGGCAGCTGCCTGGGTGTGAAACCCTGGGAAGTGGGCCAGGGACCCAGAATGAGATGCTCCCCCCAACGCCTGAGCTCCCTCCTCCCCCCACAGCCTCCAGCCCCCCCCCCCCCCAGAAAATCACAGAGTGTCTGCTCCTCCCAGGACTGGCCACTGGGTGCTCCCACTGCTGGGGGCTGTGCCCTCCCTGCTCTGCTCCCTCTCCCGACTGGACAAGCAGAGGAGGTGAGGAGGGGACAGGGTGTGAGCTCAGAGTGGAGTCTGGAAGCTGGGGGCTCAGCTGTGAGAGAGGCCAGGGAGGGAGAGCGTCCCCTGCACAGGGCTCTCTTGGGGCCAAGAATTATCAAGACCGTAGGCTCCTGGATCACGGGCTGACCCCAGGGGTCATTTCTCCAATCCTTGCTGGAACCCCAAGCATTACAAACTTACTGGAATGATTAGAGAGGATTTCTGTGCAGCTGAAGGTGATACAAAAGTATTTATGAACTAGCACAGCACGGACCAGAAGGCGGTGGGAGGCAGAAAGCTCCTGGTAAAACTGAGCCAGAAGGCTGGGGCTGGACTGCGGGCCTGAGCGCAGGTTGGCTTCGGGGCAGGACAGGAGGACACACACCCAACTGCGGGACAACGCGGAAGGGTGAGGCTCTGTAACCGTCCGGATGGGGTCCGCGGGTGCAGAGCTCCAGCCAATGGTTTCCAGCGGGGGGCTGAAGCCCTAGTGGCCAGAGCTTCTATGTTTCTAAGAGAAGTTTCTAGAACTCCTGATTTTCTTTCGAAAGCCTACAGTTTTGAAATGTTAGCTCCGTTTTTCAACGCTTGATCCCAAGGGCCTCTGGGGCAGGCCTCACTCACCAGCTGGGCCCGTGGGCCTTCTCCTGCGGGGCCCTGGGTGGGCGAGGGGGATGGCATCTGGAAGGAAGTCCTCATTCCAGGGTGGGACGGTGCTCGGGGGGACTGGCAAGTCATTGCCCGGGCCTGCGGGCTGCTCTGCGGCTTCCAGCAGGAGAACCTGGGCCAGGAAAGGGCAGAGGGTCAGGACCCCAGGCAGGCCAGAGACCGCTGTGCACTGGGGATGTGTGCCCCATGAGACCTGCAGCTCCCCAAAGCCAGGTGTGGGTGATCACCAGCCCCTTGCTGGAATGTTCCCCTACCCCTGCCCTCCTCTCGTTCCTGTGCCAGGAGAGACCTCGGACCCAGGGCTCAAGCAGGTTGTCACAGGGACACCTTCAGACTCCCTGTACTCTTCTTCTGGAGCGGTCATCACCGTGAGGAGAGCCCTGTGGTCACCCCCCACCCCTGCCCCAGCTTCCCCCAAAGAAGGGACTGAAAAGATACCAATGGGCCTGGCTTGGGGCGTGGTTTTTAGTAGGAGCTCTGGGAAAACAAAAGGTGGCCACGCGGGGTCAGCGTGGAAAGCCGCCCTGTCTTCTCCCCTTGAGAGAGCTGGGGCATCAAAGCCTGGGAAGACCCAGGTCCTGGCCCGGAACACGGTCTCCCTGATGCAGGTGAGCTGGAAGTCAGGCCTCAGAGGCCCCCGAGAGTCCCTGCTGTTCCCCAAAGAGGTCAGCAGGGGGCGCTCTGCACCAGGGATCAGAGCAAGGCAGCCTGATGGGTGCGCAGACCCTGGGTAGGCCCACCCAGGCAGAGAGGAGTCCCCGGGCAGGTGGACAAGTGCTCTGGCCACTGCGAGCCCCTAGTCTTTGTGCTCTGCTGCCTGAAGGAGAGGAAGGCCGGTGTCTCAGGTTCCCGCCAGCTCTGGGGAGCCAGAACCCCCCCATCAGCTAGAGTCCCCGACTCCCCCGCCCCACATCCACAAGGGCCAGGCCTTGCATTTGGCCTCCCCCTGGCTTCTCCCAGGGTCCCTTGGCTTGCCCAGTGCTCCCGTAGGACCTGGCTGCCCCCCCAAATCCACCTGCCTGCCCCCTTCCCCAGAGCAGTGGGTCAGAACTCCAAGCAAAGTGAACCCTGCGGAACCCACCCCAAACCACCAGCGTCCCCACACTCAGCACGCCCTTCTGGATCTGCTCTGCTCCTCCTGGGGCTCAGTGGCTTTGCCCTGCCCCTGGGTACACCCAGGGCCCCTCCCACCCTGAGACTTCCCGCCCACCCCCACCAAGCCCCTCCCTTCATTCCTGCGCCCCAGAGGATCCTGAGACTCCAGGGCCCCCCCCACCCCCGTCCCCGGCAGTCTGCCTGACCCTGTGGACTGAGGGTATCCCCCAGCCCCTGCACCATCGCCCGTGCACCCTCTCTCAGTGTTCCCATCTGCAGCGGGCCAGTGGGCCCCGTGAGGCTCCAGCGACCTCCCCCAGTGCCACTTCTCTGAGCCCCTCCCCATTCTGGTCCTTACAAGCGCCCCCCCCCCCCCGCCGCCTGGGGGCAGGAAGGGTCACCGCAGCCACATCACAGGCAGAGGTGGAAATAGAGGCCCAGAGACCACTAGTGACTTGTCCAATGTCACCCAGCAAGTAGGCACTGGGACCAGTGTCCCATGCAGTGCCCCCCAGCCTCCCAGGGCTTCCCCAGCCCCAGGCTTGGCCCAGGTGGTAGAATCTGTTTCCCAAAGGCTCCCACCTGCCCCCGCAGAACCACGGACCCCAAGGAGGGTACAGGAACCCCTGCTCGCAGCCTGTGCCCAGACGTGGGCTGCTAGGGGACCCTCCCACCTGCAGAAGGCCTCGGGATGAGGGAGGATCATTCACCCCCTGGGGCTTCTCATGCTGGGGCCTCTGCACAGGCGTCTCCTACACGCCTGTGCCTCTGCCTATAAGATAGAGATGGCAGCCTGGCTGAGAGAGTGACACAGAGCTTCTCGCCTGTCCGGCACTCCACCTGTTCCCAAAGCCGGGTCCCACTGCCATGTTGTGTGAGGCCCCGGATGCCCTTGACCGGGACCAGCACATTGCCCAGATAAGGAGGTAGGAGCTCGGACAAGACTCACCTAGCTGGGGGGGGTGGCGGTCCCACTGATGTCTGACTCCAAGGGACAGTCATCTGCAGCCCCCATCCAAAAGGGCATGCCCTCAGGGTGGGGCTTCCAGGGCAGGAGACAGGGCTCAAGGGGGAGGGAGGGTTTGCAAGGGCTGTGTGTGTGTGTCTGTGTGTCCGTGCGTGTCTGCGTGGGCATCTGTGTGTCTCTGTGTATATGCATATATGTGCATGTGTGTGCGTGTGTCTACGTGTGTGTATATATGTGTGCATGTGTGTGTGTATCTGTGTGTGTCTGTGGGGCTGTGTGTGTGTGGATGGGTATGTGTCTGTGGGAAGACCTGCCTGTCAGGCTTTTCTGGGCAGGGGGCCCTACCTCTGGGCCTACTCTGTGGTCTTGCCACGGGGGTCTCTCAGCCCATGTCAGCACTCTGTCCCCGCCAGACCTCCCCACTGGCAGGCCACGCTCCCGCCTGCCTCCCACACCCGGATGCTCTGTCCTGGGCCAGGCAGTCCCTAGTCCCAAGAGGTAAGGGTAGGACAGCTTCGGCCCCCAGGCTTGTCCTCTGCCAGACGCCTGGGACATGAAGGAGAATGTGACTTGTCGCCGGTTGGGGTAGAGCCCACGGCCCCCATGGCACTGGCTTCTTCCTGTAGGGACCCGAGACCCTCCACCAGCACCTTCTCCAGGGCCCAGGAGCAATTTTAGTCAATACCTGAGGCATGGGACATGAGGTGACAGGGGACACAGCCTGGGAGAAGTGTCTCCCACTGAGGGATGGTAGATACGACCCTGTAGCTCTGACCCAGGCCTGCTCTGGGACACCTCAGAGGGACCAGAGGGGACAGAGTCGCCAGTGTCCACGAGGGTGACCCGCCCATCACCACCCCTGCACCTCACACAGCTTTCCCTTCTCTGACTTACTCCCTCCCTCCTCACCCCATTCTGCCTGGGGCTACCCCCCCATAAATGACTCATCCTTTCTCCAGTCCTCCAGCCTTGGGGTGCCCTGCTGTGTCCCCTAATGTAGACAGGGCAAGAGCTGACAGAAGCCAGGAGCTCCTTCTCCATTGTCTGGGCCCCGCCGTGTGCCAGACCGGGAGGGAAAGGAGGAGCCAGAGTTGGGGACAGTGGCCCCTTCCACCAAGGGGTCACCTTCTGGGCATCCAGCCCCCCAGTCACTGAGACACAGATCCAGATATGTGTCACATATGAGACACATATCCAGCCTGCTGTCCGAGACCTCCAGATTTCTTGCTTTACCCTCCCCAGGGGGCTGGCCCAGCCCAGAGGAGGCCACCCAGAGGCATGGAAGCCCCAGCAGCACCCAAGACCTGGGACCAGGCTGCTCGGGCCTGCTGGGCTCCCTAGGGCTGGGCTGGTACCGACGTACAACCCTCGCATACACCCACCAGCTCCCAGAGCCAGGCCCCCCCGGCCGTCTGACCTTGGCCTCCAGTGTGGTTAGCCGCTCACTCATGTCACTGAGCCGGGTACAGTTCATGCATTCTGAAAGAGAAGGGTGAGAATGGAGTGTAGACGCTGGGGGTGAGAGCAGCCAGCTGCCAGGACAGCCTCTGGGCGGGCAGGCAGGGAGCTCTCTGATCAATTTGCCTGGAAAACTCCTACCCAGCCTCCAGGACCTCATCCTTATCCTTGGTGCCCCCTCCTCCAGGCAGCCCACCTGACCTCGGAGCACCCACAGCACATTATTCAGCAAAGTGTCCAAGCCAGCACCCCAGGTGCCCAGTCAGCCTGTGAGTGCCATAAACGTAGGATCTTTGTCTATTTTATTTACCCACAGATCTCAGTGCCTGGCCCAAAGGAGGGGCTCAAAAAAACCCAATAATTGATTACATAGGTGGTAAAGGGCATGCTCCCTGCCTTTGAGAACGTCAGTCTGGGGAGGGAGATGGGCAAATAGGTAGAGGCTGTAGGGGCTACACCAGGGCTGTAAGAATAAGATGTGCAAAAGGGCATCACAGGCGGGGCGCCTGGGTGGCTCAGTGGGTTAAAGCCTCTGCCTTCGGCTCAGGTCATGATCTCAGGGTCCTGGGATCAAGCCCCGCATCGGGCTCTCTGCTCAGCAGGGAGCCTGCTTCCTCCTCTCTCTCTGCCTGCCTCTCTGCCTACTTGTGATCTCTGTCAAATAAATAAATAAAATCTTTTAAAAAAAAAAAGGGGGCATCACAGGGGACAGCAATGCCAGTTTGGGGTGGGGTGGTGGTGGTCAGGGAGGACATCCTGGAGGTGGGGGCATCTAAGGTGAGGCCTGAGAGATGCACCATATAATAGCCTCGTGAGGAAAGAGGGCTGAGGCCTAGAGACAAGCAAGACCAGAGAAGGGTCTGGAATCAGTCTGGCCGAATCAGAGCAGATCCAGCCCCCCCACCCCCCACCCCACACACACCCGGGACTGGAGCAGTGGGCTGGGACCTAACACTGGAGGGCTGGCAGGAGGGGCTCTGGGGCAAGGTCCTGAGGCCAGTGGGCAGTTCTCCCAGGGGCTGAAAGTCAAGGTCAGATCTGCATTTTGAAAAGCTCACTCTGGCAGCAGCGAGTTCCGTGGGCGTGTGTGGGAGGGATGGAAGCCGGAAGGCCAGTTAGGAGACTGGTAATGGTGAACCCCCCAGGCCCACATCTCCCTGGGCTATAATTATCTATTTATGTCTGTCTGCCCCAGGGACTGGGGCTGTTTAAAGAGGAAACAGACGTTCAAAGTTGTTCTCCAGAGCTTTTATTGCTGCAGAAGTCAAGGGATGCCTAAATCGCTCACTCGGTTCCAAGTCTGACCTTCCAGGAACCTCAGTCTGGGCCAAAGAGACACACTGAGGTGTGAGGGTAACTCGGCAGGTCCCAGTTGCTGTGCTGGGGCTGCCCATCGGTGGCCCCCGTGACCACAGTGAGGCCTGAAGCTTACCAGCGGCGTCCATACCTGCCCCCCACTACTGGCTTCCCCTGTCCCTTAAGAGGTCCCCCAACTTCATCTCAGAAAACAAATCCCCCATTAATGTCCTAAGTTACGGTGGTGATTCCTCTGCGAGACACGTAGGGGATGCCCAGGGGGCTTAGGACCAGGGTTCGGGCTGTGTCCTCCCCAGGGGTGGGGGGCCCAGCCTTGGGGCAGGGGTTGCTGACATGGGGCCGTCTACTCTCCGGCCCCTGATTGGGTTTACAAGACGTGGGCTGCCCGAGGCTCCGCCCACCCCCATCTCCCTCCCCAGCTCCCCAGGACTGGGCCCAGTCAGTGGTTTATAAGCATTTTTTAAAAACAGAACTCTTTTCAATAAAGCCTTGTCCATAACCCCGATACATAAAACAGATTAGAGACCGAGGTACAAACACTGAAACTTCCAAACAACTAGGGGAATGTATACAGTTTCATGACTGGGGCGGGCGAGGACTTCACAAAGCATCGGGGAGAGAGGGGGCGGGTTTTCTGCTTAAAAAGGGGTTGGGGGAGGGAGGGGGACTGTACCCATGTGTTTCTTCCTCGCTTCTCTCAGGAAAGGGTGGTGAAGAAAGAGAAGGGGATAAAAACCTGCCGAGGAAAGAGAAGGGCAGAGGAGAATTCTCAGCAGAGGAGGCCAGTAACGCAGCCCGCAGCCCAGTCCAACCTGGGAAGAGGACATCAGAGCCTCCAGGCTCCCCTGAGGCCGGCCCAGCACCAGACAGGAGAGGTGAGGGGTGCTCTCTGGGGACTGGGACATGACGGAGGGGACAGGCCCACGGGTGCCTACACTGAGAGAAACGGCGGGGTCTCCCAACGCGCCCCATCAACAAGGCCAAACCACAGACCCTCCTTCTCTCTAAAAACAGAGCTCAGGATTCCCGAGCCTTACAGGAAGCCTTTAATGGAAAGACAGAGATCGAAACAAGTGGGGTCCCACCTGTCCACTCACTACCCCAACCCCATCTATCTACCCACCTGTCCAATCATCACCTCCCCGAACTTTTACCCGCCTACTTTACCCTCCCCCCGGCACCTCCCCTACCACCCTCTCATCCCGAACATTCCTGAGGCATTTAGGGGACCCAAACAGAGCATTTCCAGGGTCTGAGGCCACAAACAGGACTCTCTGCAGGGGGGAAGTTCTGCAGAGGGAGGGGTGAGCCTTGGGCTCTCACAGGAACCTATTTCTGGAAAGTGTGCTGGGCCTGGGCCCAGTTTGCTCTGGCACTGGGCACCCCGCTTGGCCGGTGAGGTGAGGCTTGGCTGGCAGCAGGCACGGTGTGGAGGTGGGGGGGGGAAGGGGGGTTCCAGTTCTCCAGCCACAGAGAGGCCTGGGAGGCCCAGCCAGCAGGCAGGGCTGAGGCTGCCAGCTCGGCCTCCCCGTGCCACCTGCCTGGGCAAGCGCTGAGACCAGCCGGGTTTTACAGTTCCCCTGGCTTTCTGTCATCGACAAGCAATTATATTATGTTTGTTTAAATTTTTCTAATGATTCATGGGAGTGGTGGGGACAAAGAAATGGTACCGAGGGTGCTGACTGGTACAGACCACGGACCAGGCACTGCCTGCTGGCTCTGGGCCTCGGTTTCCCCTCGCTAAGAGGAAGACTCTCATTTCCCGAGATTCGGAAGTTCCCATGATCCCGGCCCCCCTTCCCTAGCACACACGGGCCCACGAGCACCCGGGGCCGCAGCACATTCCTGGTCTCTCGGATGCGGGAAAGCATGCCTGGAACTCTTTGCCAATCTGTGCGTACCAAAGTGTGGGTGTTCCAGGCAAACCGGGGGTGGGGGGTGAGAAAGAGGGAGGGACTCACCACTTGGTGCTGTCAGTAGAAAGAGAAATAAGCCGCTAACTCACTGTGAGGCTGGAGAAGAGCTCATCTGACCTCTCTGCCCCTCAGTTTTCTCAGCTGTAGAAGGGGTCAGTACTGGATCAGCTCCAAGGGCCTCAGGACCCTGCTTCTGGTGCCCTTGCCCTCCAGCTCTCACCACTGGGCTCCGTCCCCCCACTGCAGGACGGTACACCTACTAATCCAGCTGCCATCTGCCTTTGGCCAGCATGCCCACTGCTGATGGCTCTGTATCCAGCCTTCAGGACCCAGCTCCCAAGTGAGGCCGACCCCTCCCCCAGGCCTGAGCCTGAAGGGGAGCCTTGCCGACTGCAGAGAAATTGAGAGGCCAAGTGAGTCTGCTGTGAGATGGGGGCCATAAGACCCTGACAGGGGAGACCCAGGGCACACAGGTGGTCCCTGCCCCCAAACACTCAGCCCCCTCTGGGAGAGGCCTTGGAGAGGGGTCCACAAGCAGGGAGCAGGTGCAGGGTGGATGTCCCCAGGGGGCCAAGCTGGAAGAGATCCTAAAATCCCCCTGGGAACCTTTGACTCCAGCCCAAACTCCTAAGCCCTATAGGAGAGCTCCAGGGAGGTCAGTGGGGTCAGATGCTGGGGGACAAGGGGCAAGGCTGGCAGGTGTGTTCACAGGAGACACGGGAACGAGGTCTAAGTGACCTAAACCTAAGTGGCCTCAGTTTCCCCAGTGTGACAAGAGCTGGGCTGGGCCTAAAACAGATAGGACTGGTACCTGTCTATCTTACTACACATGGGGTCAACCCTGCTCTACCCAAGTTCAGTCTGGGGCCACACATTCTTTTGGTGCCTCCCTCCCCCCAACTGGGGACTTGAAGGCCATGTAGGACCTTCCTCTACTGGTGAGACTTTGTTTATCTCACTCTCTGCTAGAAACTGCTGTCAGGGGGGAAAACTGCTTGCCTTGAGTAGGCCTGGGATTTCTTTTGCCTTGTCACTCAGACCTTGCCTCCAGCCAAGCCACACCCCCTCCAGCCAGGCCACACCCCTCTGGCTAAGTCACAGCTCCAGCCAAAGAGAAATGCTTGGATGTACAGTGACTTTGGGACCAGTGCTAACTCCTGCAGCAAAGCCCATGAGAAGATGGGTCTGTCTGCCCATGGGGTTCAGCTCCCAGTGTCTGATATTAAATATGCATCAAGAGCCTCTAATGCAAAAGACAAAGACTGAAACAACAAATAGGAAAAAAGCAAGCTCAGAAAACAGAGACAATGAGTGGACAGAAAAAGACTTCAAAAAACCAGAGCGAAACTCTACTATCCTTAGAGCGATATGAGAAGATATTGCATCCTGAAAGAACAGGAGGTTATTTGCAAAGAACCCTCAAAACACAAAAACACATTTGTAGAAACGGAAGAAAAATAGTTGATGTAAAATATTCAGTCAAAGGATTAGAAGTTAAGGGAATTTTCTAGGAAGTTGCAAAAAACTGTGACAGTTGTAGAGAAGAGATAAGAAAATGAGGGGATCAATCCAGGTCTAACAACTAACTAACTGGAGAGTCCAGAAAAAGAGACCTGAGAAAATGGAGAGAAGTAAAGAAATGATCCCAAAAGATCACCTAAAACTGAAGGATATGAACTTTCAAACTGAAAGAACATGGAAAATGCCAGATGAAAAACAAAACAAAACAAAACTCACACCAAAAAGCACATTGTCATAAAAGTTCAGATCCCAGAGAGAAAACCCTAAAAGCTTCTAAGATAAAATGAGACCTCCAGGAAATGTCCAGAATTAGTATGGCACTGAACTTCTGAACAGTAACGGTGGAAGCTGGGGAGATAGCGGTATTCTTTTAAAGATTTTTTTTTTTTTAATTTTGTCAGAGAGAGAGCGCGAGAGTGAGCACAGGCAGACAGAGTGGCAGGCAGAGTCAGAGGGAGAAGCAGGCTCCCTGCCGAGCAAGGAGCCCAATGTGGGACTCGATCCCAGGACGCTGGGATCATGACCTGAGCCGAAGGCAGCTGCTTAACCAACTGAGCCACCCAGGTGTCCCAGATAGCGGTATTCTTTTGAGGAAGAGGGTATCTAGCTAAGATTCTATACCCAGCTCAACTATCCCTCAAGATTTGAGGGTATAATGAAGTATTTGTAGACACACATGGCCTGAAAACATTGACATGCCACACACCCCTTCTCTGAAAGGTGTTGAAGGATGTATTCCACCAAAACAAAGGAGTAAGCTAGAGAAAAGAAGACTCCAAACAAGGATATCCAGGGACACCTGGGTGGCTCAGTGGGTTAAAGCCTCTGCCTTTGGCTCGGGTCATGATCCCAGGGTCCTGGGATTGAGCCCCAAATCGGGCTTTCTGCTCAGCAAGGAGTCTGCTTCCTCCTCTCTCTCTCTGCCTGCCTCTCTGCCTACTTGTGATCTCTGTCAAATAAATTAAAAAATCTTTAAAAACAAAAACTAAAAACAAAACAAGGATACCCAGAGGCAATCTTTTCTGAGTTTCCAGCCCTGCTGGCCTGCTCTAAAGATTTCAAACCTGCCAGCCCCAGATTTTAAACAATTGCATAAGCCATTTCCTTAATACAGATGATAGATAGATCATAGATCTAAAGAGATAAATGTATATACCTATATAAATGCATATACACACACACATCCTTCTGGTTGTTTCTCTAGAGAACCCTGACTGATTCGAGGCCCAACCTATAAACAGGTCCTAAACAGACCCATCAACCAGGGGAAAATCTTCTGGACTCTTAGGAGTGTTCCATGATTCAGTTCCAGCTACCTTAAAGACAATTTGTCAAATTTAACAAATAAAAACACAGTATTTTATCTGTCAACCCTATTTAGTATTTAGTTCTTTCTAGAGACACCCCAAGGCCTTCTCTGGGACAGGGACCCAGGGACAAGCGGCCTTGCCCTCAAAGGTTTCTGGACATGTAAGCAACCACACTGAGGGGTGCTGCCCAACTGTGTGGCTCTCTTATGAAAGGGGAAACCCCAGCCAGAGGAGATCAAGACAGTTTCCCAAGGAGGAGAGAGCTGAGCCCTGACTACTGCTAGTCAAACAACGTTTGCCAAGTACTCGCTCTGGGTCTGGCCCTGGGCTAAGCCCTCTATACCCATTCTTTCCATATAAGCCTCTCACCCACCATGAGGCAGGCACTAGACTGCTATCCCCACTTTGCAGATGGGAAAACGGAGGCCCCTGCTTCCTCACCTTTACAAGATTCTGCCAGGCCTTGCACTACACACTGCCCCAACAGACCTCATAGAGATCCCTAGCTTAAGCTCCTGTAATAGGTGGGGATCTAATTTGCCATGAGGTAGATGGAGATGAGGGGTGGAGGGAGAAAGTCAGCTGCAGGCTGGAGCTCCAGAGTCTACCACATCCCCATGATGCTCTGGGATCAGCCCTGTGGGGAGCAGAGAGGCTCTGGTAGCACCAGGACCTAGGAAATCACCATACCAGTTAACTTCTAGAGAGCTGCTTACCCAGGGAACCCAACACACTGGGTTTCTCTAAGCCATACACCCCAGAAGGAAAAGTGCAGAGGGCAAGACCAAGCCAAAGGGGAAACCTGCCCTGTGCTTTCCCTGTTTTCCAATGCATGCCAGAGCAAAGAGCCCCATCACGGGCCAGGGAGCCTGCTGGTCGGATAGAGCTGTGGCTGCATGCCAGGCCCAGCCCTGGGGCTCATGGACAGGACAGAGTAATTAAATTCCATACTTTTGAATATCAGGGATCACAGAGAAGGCAAGGTTTTTCAGAAACTTCTGCCAAGACATTTATTGAAGAATAATTGAGTTCTTTCTTGGACAGGGGAAGCCTCACATGGGGGTGTGTCCTCGTGGTGGAAAAAATCCCCAAGGGGCCAATGGCACTAAGAGTCTCAGAACACAATGGTAGCCAGCTGCCCTGTCCCCCATGGACACCCGCGTTCACAGCTCCTGGGCTGCAGGACTTCCTGACAATGTTCAGCATCACCCCACAGGCAAAAGGGACAATGCTGGTGAGTGAAATCAATGCACCAGTGTTTACCAGGCTTAGAGAAAGAAATACCAGGTTGTAGTGCCTTCTTTCTGTGAGTGAGAAGGATGAGATCCAGGAAGGTTTGGCAACATGCTCAAGGTCATACCATGTGTCAATTAAAGGCTGGAATTAGAACCCAGGGCTTCCCTTCCCATGAGACCATCTTGGGCTGAGCTATATCCCATGGCTGGGGCAGCAGCTCTCAATGGATGTGCAGACAGTGCCTGGACCATGGCTAAGCATGGGCAAAGTCTGTGACATGAGCCTCACTGTGGCCCTAGGGACTTTTCTGACTGGGCTAGCCAAATCTGTCTTCCACCCTCTCTATCTCCACATCCAGCCCAGAGTTCAAGGTCGACAGGTCTTGACCTAGAACCCTGTGGACCATAGTTGGACCACACTGGAAGTATCTTTCCCCCAACAAAATCTGAAGAGGAATTATTAGAATTATGAAGTTATTTTAGCAAGGTCACTGGAATACAAAGATAGTTCCTAAAAATCAACATTATTTCTATATACTGGCAATAAGCAAATAGAAAATGAAATTTTATAATGATTCCCTTCACAAAAGTGCCATAAAGTTATCAAATTACCTAGGAATAAATCTACTGAAAACTACAGCACATCATCGAGGGAAATTAAAGAAGAACTAAATAAACGGAAAGATATACTATATTCATGGATTGGAAGACCCAATAGTATAAAGATGTTCATTCTCCCCAGTTGATCGATAAAGCCAACGCAATCCCACAAAATGTCAGAAGGCTGTTTGTGTGTGTTTGTTGTACACATGTGTGTATGGAAATTGGCAGATAGATTCTGAAATGTATATGAAAACACAAAAGTCCAAGAATAACCAGGGAAATCTGGAAGAAAGAGAACAAAAGATGAAGACTTACACTTCTTTAAACTGAGACCTTTAAAATTGAGACCTATTTTGGGGTGCCTGGGTGGCTCAGTGGGTTAACCCTCTGCCTTCGGCTCAGGTCATGATCTCAGGGTCCTGGGATCGAGCCCCACATCGGGCTCTCTGCTCAGCGGGGGAGCCTGCTTCCTCCTCTCTCTCTGCCTGCCTCTCTGCCTACTTGTGATCTCTCTCTGTCAAATAAATAAATAAAATCTTTAAAAAAAATAAAATAAAATAAAATTGAGACCTATTTTAAAACCACAGTAATTGAAACATTGTAGTATTAGCACAAAGACAAACAGACACATACTCACTTCGTTTACAAAAAAAGCATCAATGCTGTTCCACAGAGAAAGGGTAGACTTTATCAATAAACAGTGTTGGTTCAACTGGTTATCCAAATGGAAAAGAAAAATAAAAGAATCAGACCCCCCAGGGGCGCCTGAGTGGTTCAGTCGGTTAAGCGTCGGACTCTTGATTTCGCTCAGGTCATGATTTCAGGGTCATGAGATTGAGCCCCATGCTGGGCTCCATGTTGACAGTGGAGCCTACTTAAGAGTCTCTCTCTGCCTCCTGCTGCCCCTCCCCCTGGCCACGCACATGTGCACTCTCTTTCTCTAAAATAATAAATATTTTTTAAAAAATAATAAGCCGATTTCAGATGTATCATAGACCCAAATCCAAAAGGTAAAATACAGCTTTTTGTTTGTTTGTTTGTTTGTAAAATACAGCTTTTAAAAGAAACCAGAGGCAATGACCTTCATGACCACATATCTTCAACAGGATACAAAAAGCACTAGCATCAAAGAAGACTTTGCCAAAGCACACGGCATTAAAATTAAGAATTTATTTTCAGGGGCGCCTGGGTGGCTCAGTGGGTTAAAGCCTCTGCCTTCTGCTCAGGTCATGATCCCGGGGTCCTGGGATCGAGCCCCGAGTCGGGCTCTCTGCTCAGCAGGGAGCCTGCTTCCTCTTCTCTCTCTCTCTGCCTGCCTCTCTTCCTGCTTGTGATCTCTATCTGTCAAATAAATAAAAAAAAATAAAATCTTTAAAAAAAAAAAAGAATTTATTTTCATCACAAGAGAATGAACGCTTCTACCACCGAGTAGAAGAGGAGTCTCGGAATGCATGTATCCACAAAGTAAGATATCCAAATGGCCAATAATGATACACAGGAGGGCTCAGCTCATTAGCCACAGCAGAAAATGCAAATCAATCCGCAGCGTAGCACTCCCACACACCCACAGGAATGGCTAAATTTAAAAAGACTAATGATGAGGGGCACCTTCGTGGCTCAGACGGTTAAGCATCTGCCTTCAGCTCAGGTCATGATCTCCAGGTTCTAGGATTGAGCCCCACATCCGGCTCCCAGCTCAGCAGGGAATCTGCTTCTCCCTCTCCCTCCGCCTCTCCTCCTGCTTGTGCTCGCTCTCTCTCTCTCTCTCTCTCTCAAACAAATAAATAAAAAAGACTAATAATGACAAGTATGACAGAGCACGGGAACCACTGGAATTCTCAGTGTCACCGGAGGGCCATGATATAACCTCCTGAAAAAAGCATTTGTCAGTTTCTTATGAGGCTGAGTAGAAGCAAATCCATCCCCAGATACGTATCCAACAAAATGAATAAATACTTTCACCAAAAGACATGTGTGAGAATGTTCCCTGCGGCGTCGCTCATAATAACCCCAAATTATAAATAACCCAAATTCCATCCACGGACGCCTGGATCCACTGAACAGTCCCAGAGCCGAGCGCTACGCTGCACTAAGTGAGCACACGCCACACGCAGCTGCAGGGGTGCGGGGTGGGGGGGACCTCACAAAGCTGAGGCTGGGTGAAAGTCGGCAACCTCAAAGGCCACACAGTGAGGGATTCCGTGGATCTCGAAGTTTGAACACAGGCAAACAGCCCTGCGCACGGGCATTCAGGTCAGCGGTTCCCTCGGGGAGGACAGTTAAGGGGAGAGGCAGCTGGAGGGCCTCTAAGGTGATGAAAATGTTCTCTTTCTTGACGTGGATGCTGGGGCCCGGGTGCGGTCAGTTTCTGGGAAAACTGTCAAGCTGTTCGGCTAGTTTTAATCCACCAATCGGACCTTCTTCACCAGCCTTCTCGTTGCCCTGAGGACAAACCCTGCAGCAGCCTTTGCTGTCCTGTTATCTCTTCTAGAAGTGGCTCCCATCCTACCCTGTTGATTAGCTAATTCCTACTTAAGCATCGCCTCCTCCAGGCAGCCTTCCTTGATCACTCCTGGCAAACTTTGGCACCCGTGAGCCCTGGGCTGAGGCTACCACAGCATTTCCTCTCTAAAACATTAGGGCCTTTGACTTCTGTGAGGAAACAGCAGGAATTAAATAAGCGCATTTCTTTAAAAAACACAATCCCTCCTAAAAATCACTTATGTCCCTTTGCTACACGGGGCTAACATATTCTCTTTGTTCTTCTCCCCCAGAGGTCCAGCTAAGAAGATACCCAAGTTGGCAGTGGTATGGGGTGGGGGCCGCTGGGGCTGGGGGCTGGGGGGGTGGCAGGGGTCTGGTAGCCAGGGGGCTGGCTCAGGGCAGCATCACCAGCCTGGAGAGTGTCTGGGCACTGTCACTGGGTAAGGGGTGAGGGAAGGGGCACAGGGGAGGCCAATGCACACGCTCCCCACCCAAATGCAAACACGTGAGCACGTGCTCATGAGTGTGTGTGTGTGTGTGTGTGTGTGTGCGCGCGTGCGCACACGCGCGCACGTGTTGTCTCTGACACGCTCAGCCTCACTGGACCCACCATCCAAGGTCCCAACCTACAGCTGTGCAAACGGCAGCTCAGAGAGGAGAGGGGACTTTCCCAGGTCACACAGAGCTGCGACAAAAACCCCAGTGTCAGGGGCGCCTGGGGTGCTCCGTCGGTTAAGCGGCTGATTCTTGATTTCGGCTCAGGTCAGATCACTGAGGTCAGCGTGGAATCGGCTAGAGATACTCTCTCTCCCTCTGCCTCTGCCCCTCCCTCTCTCTCTCTCTCTTAAAAAAAAAAAAAAAAAAAAAAACTAGTGTCACCAATGGAAGGCCAGGGGCCACCCACCCACCTCCCTCTTGGCAACTCCAGGAAAAGGAACCCACAGGAGAAACAAGAGGGCCGGTGTTCGCAGCCCACCAGCCACCCCGGCCAGGGGCCAGTCCCTGCTCTGTGAGCATGTGCCCCGGACGGACCTGAAGTGGGGTGGGCTCTGTGTCCTCAGGCAGGGCACAGCCCCCACTCCGGGCCCCCACATCCTGTGGGTCAGATGCAGGGACGTTCTCTGAGTCAGGAACCGTCGCTGGAGCAGGAAGGAGCACCAGGTGCGCATCCCCTCTCCCCTTCTCTCTCCCGCTGGCTTTGCTTCCTGCAAGCAGAGGGACCCAGTTGGGGCTCATTCTCAGGCTTCTTTGGTGAAATGTGATCCCGTGTGCTGGAGAGGCTGCCTGACCTTCAGGTGGGACTCAAGCATCCAGGTGAGGAGTGGGAGGATGGGGAGTGAGAGGTGCTATTCCATCTCAACCCAGCTGCTCCCCATTAGGGGGGCCCTTGGCTTTCCTCCACGATAAACTGAGGCAAGAGTCCCTGACCAGTCTTTGTCCCTGGCCTTTGGCGCACAGTCTCCAGAGACAGAGGAGACAAAGCAGCCCCAGGCCCCACAGGCAGGCGCGGAAACCAGATCAGAGACGCTCCAAAGCTCGGGTGCCCTTTCTTTCAAGACGTCCAGCCCCTGATTGCTTTGGCCACCTTGAGACCCTCACCAGCAAAGGAGTCCCAACCGTGAGAGCGCCCAAGGACAGGGCGCGGGCTCTTGCCTGGACCCTGAGGCCCCCAGAGGCTGCGCACCCCATCGTGGCTGCGTCACCTGCCGGACAGGCTCCCCAGAGGTCGGGATATGCACCTCTCTGGGCAGGTGTGTTGGAGTTGACGGCAGCTTTGCCTGACTCATCGGTGGCCTTCCTTCAGACTGGCGTGGCTGGGGGGGGTTCGGTCCCCAGAAATCAATGACATGGGTGTGGCAGGGCCAGAATCCTGCAGAATCGGGTACGTGGGCCCTCGGTGGGGATGGCGTGGGGTCCCCGAAGCCGGGGGGACTTGGATGCAGGCAGCTGTGTACAGTAGCTCAGTGGAGGGACTTCGGATCATCCAGGAACGTCCCCGGGGACACGTGGGGGATTTCTTCACAGCAGAAAGAAGGGATCTGGGCTCTCCGCAGCTGGGTCTTCCCTGTGTCTGTTCCATGCCTCAGGGTCAGTGACTCAGCTGCCTCTCTTGGGGGGGATTCTGAGCTCCATGTTGTTAATCCGAAGTTAGTGTTTGAAGTGTCTGCCTCTTTCTTCCTCCTCCAGAAACAGATCATAAATATCTCCAGGGTCCCCTGGAGCTGGCAGACAGCACTGCCTCGGCCTGGAAGATGATACCCAGCACAGCCGAGGGAGAGGAGCTCGGTGACTGTGGAGCCGTTTGGACACGTGGAGTCGGTTCCACCATCGCTGAGTGTCACGGGGAAAGAAACCTTTTTACAGAGCTCCAAGCCCAAGGTCAAGGTTCAAGGGCCATAAAACAAAGCTGGCTGACAGAGAGGCCTCCAGACCATGGAAGGGTGTCGCCTGACTCTGCCCAGGGCCTTCTGTACCCCAGAGGGCCATGAGGAGGACCCAGAGCCTGGAGCCAGGGTGGGGCCTCCCCCACCTGCCACACCGGTCAGCTGGTCAAGGTTCTGGACGAAACTGACAAGGTGTCCAAGGACAGCAAGAAGGGTATGGAGTCTCTTTGGTCACTGGGGCTTTCAGAGGGAAATGACAGCACAGTTTGGAGAACTGAAGGCAAAGTTGCAGGTCTGTCCCCAGGTGCTAGAACTGGATGGGGCAGGGAATCGGGGAGGAGCCCCCAGCCAAGAGGAAGGAGACACGGGGAGTAACACCTGAACAGATCTCTCCCCTCTCGGGATCCCTTCTCCTTCAAAGGCAAGGTGAAAGCCCCAAGGTGGCTTAGCTTTCATTCAGCATTCGGCTGGGTTCCAGGAAAGGCCCTGGTGTCCTCAGAGGGCGATCCGCGTCGTGGTGGCTATTTTGGGGGAGCCGGGAGGGGAGCATGGTTCTCTTCCTGTGACTTCTTGAGGCCAAATCCCAGGCTGGAGGGACCACAAGCCTGACCCCGTGTTGGAGGAGGGCTCTATGCAGTTTCCAAAGGCTTTTTAAAAGGAAGGTGTCTTCTTCCTACACACACAAGCATTTCTGGGACCCCGACAGATAGAAAGGAGGCTCTGTCTGCAAGGGATGGGAGCATGGACTCAGCTAGCTCCTGCCCCTGGGCTCAAGCTGGGCAAGAGGGGGACAGGTCTTGGTGCTCCGACTCCCAGTTCTCAGATACCCAAGGGCAGCTCATGTGATGAGGCCCGTCCCACGTCTAGTGGCGGGTATATGGCCCCTGCTTCGTGGGGCTGACATACTTCTGGGCCTGGCCTGCCCCCTCCCCATCCACCCATCCCTCTGGGACCCCCATCCACTGGTCAGCTCTCACCTTCACCCTTCCTGGCCAGGAGTAGGTCTGGCTGGAGCCTTGGTCCAGTTGCCAACTGGCCTCCAGTTGCCATACGGGGAGGAGGTCAGGAAGGCAGAGTTGGTAGGTGACAAGGCTCCAGGTTTTTAAGGTCAAACCTAGACCGCCTGTCCCAGCAGGAGGAGGTGGCTGTGGCAACTACAGGATCACTAGATGAGGCCCCTCCCCGCGACAAGCCCAGACTTTCGCTGAGGATGGATTGGTTGGTTGTATTTTCCAGCCTGGAGGATCACTCGGATAAGATCTGGTTCCTTCTTATAGAAGATTTCCCTCCCCCACGACTGCCCCAGTTGTTTAAAACACATTTGAAGGATACGCGGGCATTTGTGCCCCCAACAGGCTGTGTGACCTTGGGGAAGTTCCTTAACCCACTGAACTTGAGTTACTTTGCTCAGAAGAGAAGGAAAATCAGGGCCACCTCCTAGGGCCCTGAGCCGGTTAGAGGGAATGAAGAATTAGCATTCATGTACTCCTATTAGAAAGTAAGTCTCCCATGCAACTATAAAGACCAAAGGATCTTGGACCTATCTCACCCAGCTCTTTCTTTCTTTTTTTTTTTTTTTTAAAGATTTTATTTATTTATTTGACAGAGAGATCACAAGTAGATGGAGAGGCAGGCAGAGAGAGAGAGAGAGAGGGAAGCAGGCTCCCTGCTGAGCAGAGAGCCCGACGCGGGACTCGATCCCAGGACCCTGAGATCATGACCTGAGCCGAAGGCAGCGGCTTAACCCACTGAGCCACCCAGGCGCCCCCCAGCTCTTTCTTTAAATAGATTAGAACACAGAGGTGGGGTGGTAAGTGGCTCATGGCCACGGTCACACATTTGAGATGGTGGCCGCCCCAGAGCTACAACCGAGTTCTGGGTACGCATCTAAGGACCTTTGACTTTCCCACGGTGGGCACATCATTCACCCTTCTTAGTCATTTACACCATAGTAAGAAGAGTCCATATGCTACCATGGGAAGCACAATGGTTTACAAAGCACTCTCCCGACCCCCTCTCTTGCCAGCAGAGCCTCAGAAGAAAATAACACTGTCCCCGCAAGTAAGAAGAAGGGGCAAGAAAGACAAAAAGTGGTCTGGCATCCAGAAACGCCTATCCTCAGTCAGCAGCTCCCTCTGGGCACGGATTGAAGGAAGGAGGCAAAAAGCCCTGGGCTCGTGCACAGAGTACAACCACTGGATCGGGGCTCCTGTCGGTCACATTTTCCAGCCCCCAGACACAGGGCCGCAGCGGCAAGGGAAGCTTCGGCTCCATCAGCAGGGCTGGCGTCCACCCTGGACCTACCCCCGGCTTCTGGGAGCCCAGCTGGCCTCACCAAGTGGTAGAGGGGAGAAAGCTCAGGCCAGAAGCAAAGTTGCTGCAGGGGAGGTAAGGAGACAGCCGAAGGCTGGCCTCAGTGTCTGGTGCCTACTCCCTGCTCTCCTGCCTTCAGCCTCTCTGAGCTCCAGGGATAAGGTGGCGGCGGGGTGTGTGTGTGTGTGTGTGTGAGTGTGTGTGGAAGCAGGGGGTGCAGATTCTCTCAGGAGAGGGGTCTATCCAAGGGCAAAGGGGGGGGTGGTCTGATCCAGTTACCCCCAGCCCCCTTCTCCCTATCCTGCCCCTGCCCCCCACTTCTCCCCACTCTGCAGATCAGACACAGGTCTGGAAGGAGGGGGGCCTGACACCAGCAGATTCCAAGGAAGCAATCTTGGCAGACCCCAAGGACCTGGAGTTGGGGCATGGGCTACAGTAGCCAGGGCCTGCGGAAAGGCCCAAACTGCTCACTGTCCCGGCCACAGCCAAGTCCTGAAGAAAAATAAGGAGTCAGGAATGAGCTTCCCTAATGTGTGTGGGGGCATCCGGTCCTCTGTCTCTAGCAACACCCCCTCAGCTCCCCCCCACATCGTGCCCAGGAGCCCCCCCGGGCAGCCGTCTAGGACTACAAAAGTCTGCCAATCTGGTGGGTGTGAAATGCTCTCTCATTGTGGTTTGAATTCGCATTTTCCACATCGCTAATGAGCCCGAACATCTTTTCCTAAGGTTTTGAGCAAACATTTCTCCTCCAGACCCCGAAATGCCTATTCACGTTCTCAACCCATTTTTCCGCCCCCATTGGATCTTTCTGTCTTTTTCATGTGGAGTCACAGGAGTTCTTCCTGTGTTTCCAATACCAACCAGTGGTCACACTTCACACACAGCAAAGGCCTGCTCCCCGTCCTGGGCCTGCGGTTTTTGCTTTGGTGACAGCTGCCTTTTGTCACACAGAAGTTCGTGACTCTCTCTGCTTTTTATTCTTTTAACTCTCCATTTTGCAGTGAAGTCTCATGGCCACCTCTGAATCCCACTCACAACTTTGAAAGGGACACTTCCTGGGACCCAGGCTGGTGTGATGTTGGCTCACGCGACAAGCAGCCGGGATCTGGATGACCCGGAGTTCCCTTCCCTGCCCGGCTCATCAGCCCTCCGCGGCACAAAGAGATGCTGAACTGTATCTTTTAAGCCATTGATGAGCTGAATTCCACCAGTCGATTTGCTAAACTCTGCTTGGATGGTGAGCTGTTAGGTGTTTCCCCACTGCTGGATTTGGATAGTTAATCTTTTATTCTGGAGGTTTCCACGTGCGTCCCTTGGAGCTCTGACTCGGAACAGCTTGGTGGCCACAGGGGTGGGGTAAGTTTCTGTCCTGTGGGAGGCAAAGGCCCGAGACTTTGATTTCTCTGGATTATTCTTCTCCATCCAGAGTCCAGACAGACAAGCTTCTTGCTGTCCCCGCCTGCCCCCCCTGTGCCGGGAACCAGGGGTGGACTCTTGCTGTCTCCGCTTTCGCTAAGCCTCAGATCCATGTGTCTGCAGGTACAGGAGGCCCCAGGCCCCCCCTCCCCTGCTCCCCTACTGACTCCCATGTAAGCCTCGGCCTCAGACTCCTGAAATCCTTGTCCCCACCCCACCGCACCTGCCATGGGTGACCCAGCATCAGGACAACTGTCTACTTCCTTAGATACCGGAGCTCCTGGAGCTTGAGGGGGCCCCAGTGCCTGGACAGGTCCCCACTCTTGGTCCCTGCCCTGGAGGGGTGTGGAGAGAGCTCGGCACATTCCAGACCAAGGTAGCAAGGACATGGGGGCTCCGACTCATCATGCCAGACCCTGCGAGCCTGCTAAGGTGCCCTGGTATTTACTCTCAGAGTGGCAGAAGCTAACAAACAATTGTAAGAAGAGAATGAGAAGCCAAAGAGTCTTCGCCACAAAGCTCACGATTCTAGAAACTTCCTTCGCAAGGGCTCCTTCAAGGCCGTGAGAGAAGCTTGGGCAAGTGTTCACCTGCTCGCAGGTTTTAGAAATGAAAAGTAGCCCACATTTTCTTTTTAATTTAAAAGGCTTTCAAGTTGGATAAGCATCAGAGCCCGTGAACCTGGGTGTGCCCCGAGATAAGGAGGTCAGACTCAGTGGTTAGACGATGCTCCCGGCATAGGATATACAGCACCAAGAGCGAACCTTGGCATAAACCATGAACTTGGGCTGATGACGTGTCAGCGTAGGTTCACTGACGGAGTGTAAGGCACCATTCTGGTGGGGACGTAGGGACAAGGGGCATCCAGGCACTCCATACTTCCCATGCAGTTTTGCTCTGAATCTCAAACTGCTCTAAAAAAATAAAGCCTTGGGGTGCCTGGGTGGCTCCGTCGTTAAAGCGTCTGCCTTCAGCTCAGGTCATGATCCCAGGGTCCTGGGACAGAGCGCCGCATCGGGCTTCCCAATCAGCAAGGAGCCTGCCTCTCCCTCTCCCACTCCCCCTGCTTGCGTTCCCTCTCTCAATGTGTCTCTCTCTGTCAAATAAATAAAATCTTTAAAAATAAATGAATAAATAAATAAATAAGTCTTAAAAAACCATTGCAGCTTGGAAGGTGCTCGTGGGCTGAGTATAGGGGGTGGACGGGGTCCGGACTTTGCCCATTTCTTTGGGGCACAGAGTAGGCTCTTGGCACGCACTGAGTATCCTGACAAAGTTTGCCGGTGAAGGAAGAAATGTCCTTCCCTTTGGGGCAAATTTTCCCAGCCCTACACTTAGGCGGATGCCAGATGCCAAGGACATTTCCTACAGAGAAGGTTCCTACTGCGGCTGACACCAGGACACCTCCCACCTGACCCCGCGGGACGGCGCTGCTGCGGGGAGCTGGTCACACAGCCAGGCCTGGGAAGACCAATGGCGTCTAATATTCAGTCTGACATCATCTGGCTACGGTTCCCAGAGACTAAAATTAGGCAGAGGAAATTTAGGCTGTGGCTTCAGATTTCAAAAAAAACAGGGGTGAGGGCCAGAAAACGGATCATAAAAGAATTTTTGTGATTCGGTCCCAGCTAGGGGAAGCAGACATGAGCTCCACAGATGGGAAGAGGCAGAGAAATCTTTTCTTCCTTCCCCATAAAGGAGGACCCACGTTCCCTGGGTTAGCATGCTCCCACTGTGGAAGGAGGGGGCGATTTCCTGGGTTAGCCCCATTTCACCACCAGACCAGAGAGATGCCAAGCCCTGGCCAAAGTCAGCCTGAAGTCGGCTGAGCGCCACTTGGAGCCCATCCCCTTAGCACCTTATTCTATTCTCCAACGGCATTTGGTTTCTTCCCCATTTATGAGGTCAGAGGGGGTCCAAAGGGTGTACTGCTGTGTCCAAATTAAATGTGTATATCCCCAAGGCCAAGGTCATTCTGGTGGGCAGGCAAATGCTTGAGACTTTGAAAAGCGACCCCTACCTCATGTGAAATGGGGTCCCATGAGGTTTAGGGGGTCCCTCCTCATTTTAGCACCTGAGCTGAAAGACTCTTAGATGCAGCCTCCTTCATGAGAGCTCAGGGAACCCCCAAAATGTTCTCACAGTCTCTGAACCCTTGGAAGCTGCCAGCATGGTTATCTGCACCTGGGCAAGTTTGTGGGGGAAATGCTCTCTGAAGCTTCAGCCAGTTCTCAGAGTAGGAGACGCACGACCCCCGAGATGTTAACACCATTGCCTACTGTCCAGTTCGGTCCCTCCTTTTACAGAGGAGGAACCAGGGGATGATTGGTTGGAGAGGCTGATACACTGCGTGGCAACAGGTGGAAAGCAGGAGGGCGGGGGGAGGAAGAGAGCAGGGCAGAAAACACAATCAAAGCGAAGGGTAAGTGAAGGCAGGAAAAACGGAACTGGGCACACCACCACAAGCGTCAACCATCAGACACAAACGAGGCTTGAGGTTTTCCAGAAGATGAAGCAAAGAATCGCGCATCTCTAGGATGAAAACCACCAGCTTCTGGAGAAAACTGAACTTGCAATGTTGCAAAGATGTGAGGAGTTCCCCAACCCTTCCCAGGGGAGAGCCACATCAGCCCTTAAGGAACCTGTGACGCCCAGGGCCTCCCGGGCTGAGCTTGGGCAAGGCTGTGTGCCATTACCTGTCCCAGGGGCCAGTCTACTGCCCTCACCTGGCTATGGTAAGAATTACAGGAGCAGGGGAGCATGAAGCCCACCACACCCACACTGAGCTGGACCGACAATGCTCCATACCGCCGTGAGTTTTCTTCCTTCATAAGAAAGGGAAAGGACAGGTTCCCATCAAGCATTGTCAAGAGGAAGGGAGGTGTGGGGTGAGCATCTGCTAGGGTTTGAATGTTCCGGCATCTTCAGGACTGCCGTAATCCCAGGGTACCCCCCCCAGCTCCCTCCCACCCAATCCCCCAACCCTCTGCCCAACAGAACTGTAATCCTGGCAACACAGCAGAGACTTGGGCCCAATTGGGGGACTTCATTTCCAAATTATTGGACAAATTCTTTTCGCGTTGCAGAATAAATCAACCAAAAGGTGTGCGGAAGAAAAGCAATACCCCCCACCGCCACCCGAGAACTGCAGGTTGAAAGCCTAGCTCCCACATAAGGGCTGTGGGGAAAGGAGCTACAAGAAGCCGCGTCGACCCTCATGGTTTTCCGAAACCAAAGAGAAAGGGAAGGATCGCCAGAAGATGGGGGCGGGAAGGGGAGACAATCCTCAACAGGAAAAGCCAACTCAGAGCTGGCGCACGCCAGTTGTAATGGCAATTACAACTCAGAACCGGAAGCCTCTGAGACTCCCACGCAGTCCCACTCAGGGACTTGAGTTTAAAAAAAGAAAGAAAAAAGAGTTGAAAACAGCCCCAAGCATCTTGGTCTAAAATGGGGCCACTTACAGTTTGATATATAAATCCCTCATTCCCAGGCTTCCATCCCCTTTCTTATTCTTCTTTTTAAAAGATTATATTTATTTATTTATTTGAGAGAGAGAGGGAGAGAGCATGAGTTGGGGGAGAAGCAGAGGGAGGAGGAGAAGCAGACGCCACACTGACCGGAGAGCGCAATCTGGGGCTTGATCTCAGGAACCTGAGATAATGACCTGAGCCTAAATCAACATGTAACTGACTGAGCCACCCAGGAGCCCCATCTCCTTTCAAAAAAGGTAACTAACTGCCAACCTCACTAGGGAATTCCTGCCCCCCCCTCCAACCAGGCACTGCTTCTACTTGGGGCTGATGGATAGCCTTTCTCACCAGCCATCTGCACTCAAGCCTGAGACAGATGGGATATTAGCAAGAAGCTGAGGCTCAGAGAGGTTAGCAATGCCCCCAGGGCCACACAGCAGGCTACAGAGCTGGGCCTTGAACACAGGCTTCTGAGCCTCAGGTTGGTGTGATGACCGATGGCCATTTCACTTCTTTCCTCCCAAGGTACACTCCCACAGCTCCCAGGGGGATGGCCACGACACCAAGCCAAGACTCAGAGGACAAAGTCCCGAGAACCACCCTTCCCACTGCACACCTGCTTTGTGGCTCTGGGGCTTCAGGTCCTGTCTCGCCCACCCAGCCCCATCGCACTCCCAGTCCCAGGACTTCAGGGGCCCTCAGACCAGCATGCTTCCTCACCTCTCCCTGCAATCAGTCAGGCCAAGCTGGAATCCTGGGTCCACCCTGTACCAGCCTAGGGGCCGTGAGCAAGTTTCTTAACCCTGAGTTCTCAGCATCCTCCTCTCTCATATTCACTTTCCCCCCTTTAGCTCCTTTTGTAAAAGAGCTAACCTATCAAATAAAGGACGTTTACTAAGGGCTATTTAATTTATTTTACCATTTTGAACTGAGATCCCATTTAATGGCTACTTGGCTTAAAATCAGGATAAAATAGCAAAATGCTCAAAACGAGTCGAGGTGAATTTCAGGACAAGCATTGGGAAGTTCGGGGGCCTGAGGATTCAGACCCAAATCCAGCATCATTCCTGCTGGCAGGGAGCCCAGGGACATCTAAGGGATGAGGACAGCTTTTGTTAGGGCCGTGTCTGAGGGTCACCCAGGGACTGGGGAGTCTGGAGGTATGATGAGATGCTGACCAATCAAAGAGGCAGCACAGGGTGGGAGAGAGACATTTCTCAGCAGGGAGAATGCACACCAAAGGACGGAAGTGAGACAGCATAATAATAGAAGAAAAATACTAATATAGGATTTCTGTGTGTTGAGCCCTATTTTAAACCGATTACAGTATTCACTCATTAAATCCCCACAACCACCCAGTGAGGGTCTTATTATTACGCCCAATTTACAGATGAGGAAACTCATTGAATGCATCTCCCCAAGTCCACATTCTTAACAGCCATGGCTCACACAGCTCAGTACCACTGGAGGGTAAGATCTGAGTGGGGATAAGGGGTGGGAGACATGAGGGTTTGTGCCACGAGATGTCTGGTCTCAGGACACTGTACATGCACAACCCTAGGGGGCGCCATCACCACCCAGACATCATAGATCGGTGGTTTATTACACCTGTTTTCCAGCAGATGGCAGTCAAGAGCCTTGAGGAAGGGGCACCGCTTCCTAACCTGCACAAAGACATAGAACACACGCTAGTGGGATGCTGTTTGGCTTATATCCAGAAGGGTCTGAAACGGGGAAGAGAATGTTCAGTTTCGTTTTTGGACGGGAGGCAGCTGGGGTGGTCCAGGTGATTGGTGAGCGAGGTCTAAACTAAGAAACGGGCACAGGCTAGAGAGTAGGGGATGGGTTCAAGGGCAGTAGAGACAGAAATAAAAGCAGGACTTGGGGATCCCCAGAAGTAGGGAGGCAGGGGAGAGGACAGCACTGAGGCTTTGAGGTTTCCGGCTTCAACAGCTGATAGACCGTGGCTCATCACTGAGCAGGGAGAGTCAGCAGTGGCTCCAGAGGGTGGTGATGAGTCGGCTTGGATTTGCAGGGATCTAAGAGGGACAGCCCCAGGGTGGCCGGTCATACAGGGGCGAATCTCGGCGCGTGACCCATCAATCCGGGATGCCAGCAGTCTTGCTGGGAACCCTATCATGATCCTATCCTGGTCCAGGTCATCCCACAGAGCTATCGAGAGAAACCCAGGAGGGAGTGGGATCTTCTTGTGGTCTTGGAGCAAGTCAGGTGAAGCCAGGAAGCCCTTCCATCCCACCACCGTGGGACTCGGAGTCCCTGCCTCCCCATCTTGTGCAAAAATGATCCTTAAATACACTCTCCACGGAGGCCACCAGAGCCCGCTGACTAATGAAAGAGTTCTTGGTTCTGGGAACAAAGGGAGTCCTGATGCCCCAGGAACACTGTGGGAAGGAAGACATACGGGATCCCACAGCCTGGAGACCGTGGACACAGGGCTGGCACTAACGACCCATCTCCAGTTTTCTGGACCAGCCGAGCGGCCCACCCATGTTCTGGGGGCCCCTCCTCAGCGCCCTCGGGCTGGAGCTGCTGTCCGAGGGGGCCTGACGGGGGCGTCTGGCCCAGGACCGGTTTGGTTTCTGCTGAGAGGCCCCCACCAATTCTTTGATTAGAGGCCAAGCCATGCTTCTTTCCAAGTCAAAAATAAAATAAAATAAAGCATGTTACAAAGTGATTCCCTCTCCTCCGGCTCATTTTAATGTGGTTTTCGGCATTGGTTTACTGCGAACAGCCCTGCAGACAGCACACACATGCTCGCAATATGCCTGTCACCGTCGGGCCAGGACTCCAGGAGGTGGCCAGGCCCGCAACCATCGAGGCCCACAGGAAGGAAGTCAAAGGCTTCTGACGACCGGTAATCGGTCACTTTCAAACATTTGTCCGAAAGGCTCTGAATGGGTCCGCTTTGACCCTGTGTCCCGTCCCTCCAGAGAACCAAGGCAGAGGGGTGGGGGAGGGGCAGGGCTGGAGAATTCGAGGAGTGTGGGAGGTAGGGGTGGGGAGACGGCCCCGGGTATGGCTTCTCCTGTCCCAGGGTTTTCGGAAGTGGAACAAGGTGGGGAAGCGAGCTGGAGACGGAGGGTCTAACCTAGGGCACCTTTAGCATGTGCCGGTTCCAGCCCTGGGCTGCCGGGCCTCAGTTTCTTCATCTGGAGGAGAAGGAGACACACCGCACCACCTTCCCCAGCCCAGCTCCCTGAACGGGGGCCGCCTCACTGCTCTCAGCCCTGACCGATGCCCCCGATTTCAGGCTGAAGGCCAAGTCCCCATTGCTGGCTTTGAGGCTCTCTTCTTAGGGTTCTTTGTTTCATTAGCGCCTTTGCTACTCCAAGTGGGGGAGTCCCACAGATCCGCTTCTAGGGCCCCAGGATGAGACCCCATCATGAATGCGAGAAGAAATAATGAAAGGGGCGCTGGGTGGCTCAGTGGGTTAAGCCTCTGCCCTCGGCCCAGGTCATGATCTCAGGGTCCTGGGATCGAGTCCCACGTCGGGCTCTCTGCTCAGCAGGGGAGCCTGCTTCTCCCTCTCTCTCTGCCTGCTTCTCTGCCTACTTGTGATCTCTGTCTGTCAAATAAATAAATAAAATTCTTTAAAAAAAATTAATGAATGAAAAAGCTGTATAATGGGAGGGACCGCCTGGCCCTGGCCTTGTCCTTAAGTGGGCAAATGAAGGCAGTTCTGGGGGGAACAGGGAGGCAGGGCCCCGGGGAGCCACAGAAGGCACTGGGGCAGTCCACACTGGGGAGGAGGAGGAGGCAGAGGCTTGTTGATCCTGGGGCCCTTCTGGGGAGGGCTGCCCCCAGACAGAGGGAGGGAGCGCCCATCCCTAGAAGGACCCAAGAGGAGGGTGGACAGCCACTTGGTGGGCATGCCAAGGGGAGGTGTAGTTTGCCAAGAACTCATGAGTTGAGCCGCCTGCCCAGACTGGGCCTGGAAAAGGGGCTCCCAATCAAGCCGCCCTCCCAGACTGCAGCTGCAAGGCCCCATTCATGGGTCCCTGGGGGACAGCAGGGGTCCAGCCCAACTCCTGCCCAAACCCTGTCCCCTCCCTGGCAGCCCCCAGCCTTCAGCTCTGAAGGAGTTTCAGAGTCAGAAGCCAGCTCGCATGGAATGCCCAATCCTCTCTCTGCGCCTCAGTTTCCCCATTTGAACAAAGCAGGGGGATGGGGCCAAGTGACTCCTAAGGCTTTGGCAGGGTATATATATGACCTATCCCATGTGGACTTTTCTAGAGAGCTGCTTTGAACTAAAACAGAACCATGCACTTAACCCTAACCCACACCGTGCCCACACATGACCTGCACACACAGGGCCTTGGAGCACAAACACACCGTGGGCATATAGACAGCCCATGCACACACATACCTTGTGTAGACACACTGCCCGTGCACACACACAGCCCATCCTTGCTTGTGAGATACACACACTCATGTACACAAACGCACGCCCAAGAGTCTGAGCACCACTGGGATGAGGCTCTGCCGTGAGCACCATGGGGATGACCCCAGAGACCATCTTGACAAAACAGAGCATGAGTCTGAGCTGGAGATCCGGGCCTGCACAGACAGACAGAGTGACAAGGGTCCACAAGAGGGGCAGATCCTACGGAGAGCCTGGCTTTCATCTGAACAGAGCAAGGGAAGGCGTCCTGGAGGAGGTGTCTGGTCAGCAGAGGAGAAAGGTGGAAGATTCTGGAATTGAGATGGGCCACCTTCAGGGGGCGTCACCTCTGAGCTTGCAGTCCCTCCCATTCCTGCCCCACCCCACCCCTACAGAGGCATGGGACCCCTCGAGACCCAGCAGGGTGGCAGGGGGAGCTGGCACAGGGCCAGGCATGGGGATGAGGGCGGGTCTCCAGGCTAACAGCCCTCATGGCCTCCACCCTGTTTCCTCCCTAATCCTGCAGGTTTATTTCTGATTCCTAAGCAATCTTAACAGTCTCGTTTAGATGAGCAGGGCAATTTTCTTTTTAATAAGAATAAAAATAAAACACCTCCAAATACGAGGCCCAGCTCCTATAATCAGAAGGCGATTCTAAGGAAGCTGGGGGCCCCCTCCAGAAGTCTGGAGCCCGGGCTGCTGGACCCGTGACTGCAGGTGACTGGCTTATGCCAGGGATATTAAAGACAGTTATGGCTCGGAGGGGGTCACAAACACCCAAAAGGAGCTCCCTGCACGTCTTTGATCATAGTGTTTGCTGTCCAAAGACCCCCTTCCTCCCCAGATCAGGGGTCTCCGTATGAGGTCGGGCTCATTGGGCCTCACTGTGACCTGGGGAAGATGCCACCAGCCCATGAGGCCCAATTCCATGCCCATCGGGCCGCCTTTCTATGGGGTTCTGCGTCCCTAGTACCCAAGTCCTGGGCATGTCTGCCAGCCCGTGCATAAGGAGACCCTCCTCAAACATGCCAACTCCCACTGGAGCTCTGGGATCCTCTGAGACTCATCCTCTCTGAGCTTCTGTTATCTGTAAGTGGGAATAGCAACCATATTATATGTATTAATATATGGTGTGGTATGTTATATAAATGCATATGATGTATTCATATGGAATGTAGTAGAATGTCATGTCATGTAACATAACAAGGCCTTCTTCATGGAGTTGCAGAAAATCTGCCCAGCGTTCACTCGGGGTTCCGAACAGAGAAATCGGTCGCCAACCAAGGTTATCATTTCCATAAGGAACCAGGATGCTCAGCTGGGATTTTTGGTGAAGCATCAAGATGCCAGATACCCAAGTCGATTTAGAAAGAAGCCATCGTGAAGAAAGATCAAAGTAGGAGACCAAGGACCACTTGCCCCATCAAAGATAATAAAAGGGTTTTTTTTTTTTTTTTTTTTTTTATATATATATTTTTTAAGATTTTATTCATTTATTTGACAGACAGAAATCACAAGTAGGCAGAGAGGCAGGCAGAGAGAGAGGAAGGGAAGCAGGCTCCCCGCTGAACAAAGAGCCAGACGCGGGGCTCGATCCCAGGACCCCGGGACCACGACCCGGGCCAAAGGCAGAGGCCTAACCCACCGAGCCACCCAGGCGCCCCAATAAAAGGGTTTTGAGAGCCTTTTTGGACGTTTACTCAAAGAGCAAGGGGCGTGACTTGGGATCGGGCTCCTGCCTCACCAGTCTGGAGAACAGGCTTCAAGGGACAGTTGTGGGGTCACTTGTACAGCATAAAGGGAGTTTCCTGCAAAGACACGGTACAGGAGGCTGGTGAGGTGACTCTCACCCTGGAAGTCCAGGAGGTGGGGGGTTGGCTGGATGGCTACTTTGGTGGTGGAACTAAGAATCAAAGGATGGTCCTGCAGGCTCTTGGAGCTTTTCGGAGCAGAGGACATGTGGCTGAGTGCCCTGGGCCAGATACGGGGTGGGGTGGGGGCAGTGTGCCTGCAGTGAGCTGACCCGGGCAGCATCTCAGCTCCCGCCCCCCATCACAGATAAACAGGCCTTAGCAAGAGACAGAGGGGGGGCCCCCAAATTCCCGGAGGCGGAAGCAACTGTCGGAAGGCATGCCTTGGCCCCAGGCACTTGGGGTGGGGGAGGTGTCCCCCCGAAGAGAAGGGCAGCTCTAGGCATGGCAGCCCCAAGAGCAGAAGCCGGGAATGCTCGTAGGACGAGCGGCCTCTCTCCCACCCTTCCAGCTTTGCCTCCACCCTGGACCCCAGTTTCATCCTCGCCGGGATGGGGGTCTGGAATGGCGAAGGGACAGAGAAGGGGAGAAGCCTCACCCCATCGGAGAAGCCAACCCACTGCTGGCCCCAGCTGGGGAAGGGGGCGGATTTCACTTTCAAGCAGGTTGAGGGTTTTGATGGTGACGTGGAAGCAGACAGGTCTGGTTAATGAAAAAGACAGAGTCTGTGACTGTCACTGACCATCAAAGTTGCTGTTACCTATTGAAGGGCCAGAAAAGTCATGGGGAAGCCCAGTTTCTGCCCAAGAGCAGAAGTAAGGCTCCCTGCTTGGATACGTTTTAAAGGGAATGGAGGGGACAGTAATGTGACCACATCCACAGGGTCCGCCTGTCACCAGACAGATAACAGCATCTACACCAGACGGCACATTCATTGCTTGCTTTCCAGCACCCTCTCCCCATCTTCGGGCAAAAGCACCCCTTTATTTCAGGGACTGACCTTCATCCTGCTGACTCTGGAAATGGGAGGGGCTATCCCCTTACACAGCCCCACCCCCCCTCAGCCGATAGGCCAGAGGGGCATGTGATCCAGCCTGGCCAATCACAATCCTTCCCTGTGAGTTTTTCCTTCTCCAGCATCCCGAAGAACCCCTTTTCCTCTTGGGTCTCGAACAGTAAGGCTGTGATTTTGCACCGCTCATGCTGTGCTCTGTGCTGGCAGAGAGGCTCCTCCGAGGGAACGAACTGAGCACACTACAGTGAAAGACGTGCAGATGAGGGACAGAGAGATCTGGGAGGAGGGTGGAGTAGGGAGCAAGGGGGGGGTGACTCCCTGCCGAGGCCACCTCCAAGCAACCTTTTTGCAGTCTAGTGGTGGGACTCCCCCGGTGTGTGTTAAGCTCCTTTTATACCCAAAGGCATACAGAAAATTCAGGAAAGCAGGGAGGTGGCCTCCCTCCTACAGGTACCTGGCTGTCACTAGAACCTTCTGTGCTGGTGTGAGCCAAGTTCAGCTTCCCACCATGACAATCACATCAGTGCGGAGGACCCTCATCGAAATTCTGTTTGGCATAGGGCTCGTTGGCCTGTACAGCTGTTTCATAAATAGGATGTCATTTTGTCCTTCCGACAACCCTGTGAGCAAAGCGTGATTAGCTCCATCTTACACATGAGAAGGTGGTGTGATTGGCCCATGTCTCACTGCTGGAAACTGCCACCATTCGGACTTGAACCCAGATCGGCCTGGATCCCTGGCTTCCTTCTCCCCCAAAGCTGCCTCAGTGGGTATCCCTTCTCTAGTCCTGGGGTCACATCAGGGGTTCTAAGGAAGGGCACTAGATTCAGTGATCTGTCTGGTCCCCCAAGTGTCAACCCTGACCAGACTTTCCTTAGCCTCTGAGCCTTATCTGCAAAGTGGGGTGATCCTCCAGTCTTGTCTCCTCCCAGGCCAAGGGGTACACCTGCAGGATACAGGGAGCTGTGGAGCCCTGCCTCCCTCCCTCCCTATGCCTTTAGGAGTGGGATGACAGACACGTGTGTTGGGTCCAACAAAAAACAGACTTCAAGCGAAACTTGAAGACCCACGCAAGAAACAAGGAAGCTTCCTTGAATCTGGCTGGGGCTCCCTGATGGCCTCGCTGCTCACCTCTCAGCCACCTGTGACACAAGGTCACCTTTCACGATGTCTGTTCCTGCTGTGTTCATGCATTCACTCACTCATTCGTCCATTCATTCATTCTCCAGGTATTTTTTGAAATAACAGGATACAGCATGAAACACAGGAGACAAAGCCCTAGAGGGATCTACAAGCCAGCAGAGAAGAGTAATTAGCATAAGAATTAAGCTGATTATGTGGTGCTGGTATTGTTGGGGGTGATAAGTGCCATGGGGAGAAATAAAGCAGAGGAAAAGAATAGGCAAAGTGGGAGGCAAGGTGCAGAGGCCACCCAGCTAGAAAGTGCACCAAGAGAGTATCTCAGCTGGAGGAGACAGGATTTGCAAAGGCCCTGCAGTGGAGAGAGAAGGGGGCTGCAGCAGAGTCAGCTAGGGAGGTGGGGGAAGCCAGCAGTTGCCCTGCGCAGTGGCTGACCTCCAGGTAGGCAGAAGCCAAGTTGGGGAAAGGTCCCACACACCTGAGAACAGATCACCATTCTTGGGGCAAGGAAGAAGTCTGGGGAGGGGTCAGGAGCCCCCGATCTGTTCCCAGTCTGTGACTCAGACCCCCAGCTGGTGGGTCACTATCAATCCTCCCTGAATGGCCGTAAGGACATGGAGATCACAGCTCTGGACACAAAGTCCCGGGCCAGCCATGGGCCCAGCATCCACACAGAGAGGGGCTGGGGACTCCCACCGGCAGCTCATCCCCCCGCCTCCCCCTCCCCAGCCTGGTCTTTCCAGGAAGGAGCATACCTCTGCTCCCCCAATCTGGAAAGCATTGAGGCTGAATGGCTCCATTTCAAGTGCAATTATTACAAACCCTTCAGGGAATGTGAGCTCCAAAATGAAATCTCTCTGTCAAAACTTTCATTAATGCGCAGTGGCTGCACGGGGATCGGCTTTCACCAGTGCCTCAGAGCGCTCCATGGAGAGCAGATCCTCGGGGGTGCGGTGCACGGGGAGCCAGCCTACCCCTCAGCCTCCCTCGAGGTTGCAAACCCCAAAGAATCCATCTGCAGCCCATGTCTCAAAAAAACCCAAACCAAACCAAACCAAAACAAAACAAAACAGAAAAACCCAAAAACTCCGAGAGACTGTCATGGGAACATGTCCACCCAGATTTCTCCAAAGCCGGTGACCAAGACGGCAAGGGACACCCTAACACATGGGGCTTCGAGAGATTTCGCTCTGAACTCAAACTAGCATCCTGAAAAACTCAGGGAGGTGTGGCATCTCAAGCAGGCCACGAATGCTGCAGATAAGGAAACCAGGCTTTGAGACCCGGGATGCTTGCCCAAGGCTCACCAAGCTCTCCACTGTGGATCTCCTCTCAGTCACGCCGTGGCACCTCTGATGGCCCCCAGGATGGGGTTTCTCAGGAGGCACCAGGGAACTGAGCAAGGGAGGCAGCCCCAGGTTTAGTTTTCCTAGAAGGCAAACGAAGTGCCTTAGCTCGGGGGAAATTCCTGGACCAGAAGCCCCAGGATCCCCTTCCCACCAGTCCCCATGGCTCATCTCAGATGGATGCAGAGGATGAGGGAAACAGCAGAGCAGGGACCCCCACTGTCCCTGG